>NC_081856.1:40978444-41623444 GCF_963259705.1 Myotis daubentonii
ACTTTATGCAAATAACCTGTTTCTGCTTAAACGTTTGCCCACTCAGTATCCTCAAGTGAATCTTCCTGAGGCAGTTATTACTGTGATATGCTAACGGTGGTTTCTTGTTTCCTAAATTATTTATTAATTGGACTTTTGTAAGAAAGAGTTGTTGCTTCTCCCCCATTTCTTTATGTACTCATTTATTTATGTCAGCATGGACTTGTGGATATTTATATCATTCTTGGAGTTATAATACTATATTTTGCTACTCAATTGTTCCAACTTTGGCTCTTGTTAGATATTCCAATATTTTTATTGACAAAGATAGAAATTCTATATGATTTAACCTATTCTCATTGGAAATGAGAGTGTTTGGTATTAGCAATTTGGTTTTTTGTTTTTTAAGTTTTCTCTACCCATGTTGTTACCACCCTGTCTAATCCACCATCTCACACGGGAACACTTGCCCCTGCCCATAACTGGTCTCCCTGCCTCGAGCCTTTTCACCCTACCATCCAGTCTCCTCACCACAGAGTCTTTTGAAAATGCAAATCAGGCCATGTCACTTCCTTTTGAAAACACGTCAAAACCGTCCCAATGCTCTCAGGATAAAGGCTAGCTTTCCTAACATGGTCTAGACCGGTGCTGTCTAATATAAATATAATGGGAGCCACACATGTCATTTGAAATTTTCTAGTAAAATTTTACATCAGAAAAGTAAAAAGTAAAAAAATTAATTTTAATAATTTAACCCAGTACATCCAAAATACCATCAGTTCAACATAAGATCAATATAAAATTGTTAATGATATAGATTACATTTTTAGACTAATCTTGAAATCTGGTATGTATTATATGCTTACAGCACATCTCAGTTGGACTAACCGCATTTCACCTGCTCAGTAGCCACAGGTGGCAAGTGGCTGCTGAATGTCCTGAGCAGATCAGGCTTCTACCCGTCTCCCACACCACTTTCCACCGTAGTCTCTGTATCGTGTCCACGCTCTGAGCCTTCACATGCATTTTTCTCTGCTGGGAGTGTTTCCTGCTCTTTCACCTTGACATTGCCACTAGCACAACAATCATTGCCTTTTAACTAAAATTGCTTAGCGTCTTTTTTTTTCTCTTGAGTGTAAAACTCCATGAAGAAAGGACCCTGTGGGTCATGCTCGCTGCTCTTACATCCCCAGCATCTAGCGCAGCTCCTGGCACACAGCAGGGGCCCACTAGTTTTTGTCAGACTGAAAAGAACCAAAAGGAGGCCTGTGCAATTGTAGGGAAGGAGAACAATTGGGAAGTTGTTACATGGCCTGAGGACACAGACAAAGGTGATGAAAAGCTCAAGACTACCTTTTATTTTTCTTTTTAAAATTTTTTACTTATTGATTTTTAGAGAGAGGGAAATATCAATTGTTGTTCCACTTGTGTATGCATTCATTGGTGGAGTCTAGGATGTGCCCTGACTGGGGATCGAACCTGCAACCTTGGCATGTCGGGACTGAGCGAACCAACTGAGCTACCCAGCCCGGGCAAAACTACCTTTTTCTGATTCCCATAACTCTCTGCTGATGTTAACAGGACCATTTACTATACCTTCCAAATTCTAAAAGAGCATTTAAGTTCTCTTGGTTGCATTTTTTTTCTTTCTTTCTTTCTTTCTTCTTTCTTTCTTCTTTCTTCTTCCTTCCTTCCTTCCTTCCTTCCTTCCTTCCTTCCTTCCTTCCTTCCTTCCTTCCTTCCTTCCTTCCTTCCTTCCTTCCTTCCTTCCTTCCTTCCTTCCTTCCTTCCTTCCTTCCTTCCTTCCTTCCTTTCTTTCTTAATTGATTTCAGAGAGGAAGGGAGAGGGGGAGAGAGAGATAGAAGCATCAATGATGAGAATCATTGATTGGCTGCCTCCTGCATGCTCCACACTGAGGATCGA
Source organism: Myotis daubentonii (assembly GCF_963259705.1). Classification (NCBI taxonomy): domain Eukaryota; kingdom Metazoa; phylum Chordata; class Mammalia; order Chiroptera; family Vespertilionidae; genus Myotis; species Myotis daubentonii. The sequence continues at coordinate 40,980,348 of NC_081856.1, forward strand.
GCCTGCAACCCGGGCATGTGCCCTTGACTGGAATCGAACCCGGGACCCTTCAGTCCGCAGACCAACGCTCTATCCACTGAGCTACTCAGCCAGGACTGGTTGCATTTTCTACAGGGCAGAGAAGAAATCTGATGCAGATGGACATGCACAAGGCTCACTGAGGCCCTCTGTGTGATTCTAACTGCTTAGCCTGGCATGGCTGGGAAATTTTGCTTCAACTCTCACTCCCTTTCTCTGTGGAGGACATTCATGCAGCAGAGACATAAATGGGGACTGTCATCAAGGGACTGGTCAGGGAGCGAAGCCTGGAGCTAGCAGAAACCTTTAGGGAGGTGACATCCTAAGGGACACCTTACGGGGAGCCTTTCTCCTGAGATGTCTCACTGATTTATTCTTGGTGCCTTAACCCCATCCTCGTATTTTTTTGACCAGCTTGAGACCAGCTTGAAAAAGGATTTAGAGTTGGTTCTCAGATAGAACTGCCTTCAGTCCTCTTCACAGGTAGCTGTCCCCTGGAGAAGGTGTCAGGGAAATAGCACCGGTCAAATTAAAATACCTGGTATATTAGGGTTTTCCAAAGAAAGAGAACCATTGAGGATACACACACACATACAAGTAGCCCTCTACCCCACCCTGTGCCGTGCCAGCACAGTCAAGGGTTCAGTGAGCCTGGGGGTGGTGGTGGTGATGGTGAAGGATTAAAGAAAAGATAGATGAAGAGAGTATAACGGGCTGGGTGGATCTCCTGTGCCTGGATGAGGCCACAGAGAAGGATCCAGCCAGCAAGCTGAGGTTTTATTTTATAGTCAGAGAAAAACAAGGCAGTGGTCACCATAGTTACAATGTTCTTGTGAGTTTCACTTGTTTTGGCAGCACTTGCTGCACCTCCCACAGCCCATTAGCTGCCCGGGAAGAATCTAGGGAGCGCTATAAGGTCAAGCTTAATTATGCTAAGAGGGCTCTGCCCTCTAAGCTGGGACTTGTTTGTGACTCTGCCACAGGTCAATCCAAGGCTTAACTCTAGAGCCGCTCCCTGCAACCCTCTTATCTGCTATTTCACTTTCTGAGGTTTCAGTTACCTGTGATCCACTGCAGTCCAAAAAAATTAAATTTCCTCAACCATCAACATCGTCTGTTCCTGACCAACCAACAACATCATCGTGGCTCAGTGATCCAGGATCAGATGACCCTCCTTCTGATGTATCTTCAGAAGGTTAATAGTAGCCTAATGCTGCGTCAGAATGCCTCTCACTCACCTCACTTCATCTCATCGCGTAGGCATTTTATTATCTCACATCATCACAAAGAGAAGGGTGAGGACAGTACAACAAAATATTTTGAGAGAGGCCACAGTCACATAATTTTTATTACAGTATATAATTGTAATTGTTCTATTTTATTATTAGTTGTTGTAGTTAATTTCTTACTGTGCCTAATTTATAAATTAAACTTTATCATAGTATCTATAGGGTTTGGTACTATCTGCCATTTCTGGCATCCACTGGAGGTCTTGGGACATGTCCTCCATGGATAAGGGGGAACTAGTATGTGTGTGCTTGTGTGTGTGTGTAAAGAGATTTATTATGAGAAATTGGTTCATGAGCATTTTTTTGCTTTAAGATATTGTGATTTGGGGGATTGTTTGTTGCCGCAGCATAACCTTGACTTATAAATGAACTAGTGACCCAGTGCAGGGATTCATGCACATTGAAAGGAAATTAATTACAGAGTGGCAGGGGCGTGGAGGGGGGAGCACGGACAGGACAGGACAGGGCTGGACACGCCCTGGAGCCAACCTCCCAGTCTCTCCCTGGCCAGCTGCACCTGGGTGGCCCCATGGCTGGAAGGGCATCTGCGGGGTCTCTCCGGCAGGTGGGGTCCCTCGGCCTGGCCTGCGGGGATGGGGCCAAAACGGCTCTCTGACATCCCCCGAGGGGTCCTGGAGTGCGAGAGGGCAAAGTTGCTGTCGTACAGGGTGTGGAATGCAAATGCAAGTGTGCAGTAAACCAGATTCGGGACCGACAGTGCCCCAGCAACAACGTAACCCACAGCCAAAGGTGGAATCATGCGGCCCTGTGAGGAATCGAGGAATCGGGCTCCCTCCTCTCTGGTTTCAGGGTGCGTCACCCAAGAACTGCGGCTGCCAAGTCACTGCAGCTCAGCAGCTCCTGCGTTGAGCGTCTGCCCCCAGTGGTCAGTGCACGTCATAGCGACCAGTCGGGCGGCAGAAGGGACACTTAACATATTAGCCTTTTATATATATAGATACTGACTGATACAATCCCTTTTGCCCCATGAGGCTGCTTTGCTCCAAGTGGATTTATTCACCTCCCTCAAGGACCACTCCGGCATATCAAGAGGTATTAAGGGTGGTGACTTCAAAGAATAAAAGGACCTATGACACTTCTTCCCCCACCACAATGGCACCTTGTATTTGCATAATGAAGAAGGGACGAGTCCCCGGGTCCTGGGCCCTGAACAAAGAAGCTCCGCTGCACATGTTGGCAGTGCCCACCCAGCTTACCAAGAGGAAGGAGCAGCTGCCTCAGCCCTCCCCCTTCACACACCGCCACTGCCCTGGGTGAGCTGGTGGAGACAAAGCAAAAAGTATCCGGCACTGTTTTAATAATTGCGATGATGCCTCTTAGCTCATCATGACACCTTCTGGAAATTAGTGCCTTGATTTTGAGATTCACAGGTTTTTAATGAGGATAATCTATGCCTTTCACCTGAAGCATCGTATGTGTGGGGAAGAAGACTGGAGGTGGAATCCTCAGGGAGGGGCTGAGGGAAGCAGAGGCGGGCGCGAAAGGGGGTGTGCAGTGATCTCTGGGCATTTTGTACTTTGCAGCTCTAAGGAGTAGGAGAAAAAGAGCATAGAGCTGACCACAGCTGCCTTGTGCCTGGTTTGGCAGTGAGGGTATTGCAAATGCTAAATGGGTAAAAAGGTGATCTTCTCTATACATTTTAAGAATATTTGGAATGGTGGTTAAAACACAAACTGTGGACTGTTGGCTTTCAATCCCCATTCCACCACTTACTGGTGTGATTTAGGGCCAGTTCGGATTAAGCGTGAGGCTGAAAGGAATCAGCACAGATACAGCACTAGAATGCCTGGCACCGAGTGGGCGTGACATGTACGTGTTCATGAGAAGATGAGGTCTGCATTCCAAATGTCCCAGCCGCCTCAGGGAGCCTGTCTGGGTGTAAGGTTGACCTATTGGGGATCTCTGCTGCAAGGGACCAGAAAGGGGGTTCCCCTGGAGGACTTTACAGGCTCAGGTTTTGGGGTGACACATGCTGTTTCATCATAAAAACTCTGGGATCAGGCGAGATGGCTGAGCCCCATGCTTTGGGTGGCGAGGTGGTTAACCTTGTTTTCTGCACCTGAATGTTTTAGTGACTGTTCAGTTTTGTTTGCACACTTTCTTTGGCAGCTGTGCGCTCAGTCCTTTTTTTTTTTTTTAAAAAAATATATCTTTAGTGATTTCAGAGAGGAAAGGAGAGGTAGAGAGAGAGAGAGAAACATTATTGATGAGAGAGAATCATGGATTGGCTGCCTCCTGCACGCTCCCACTGGGGATCGAGCCCACAACCCCGGGCATGTGCCCCGACCAGGAATCGAACCCGGGACCCCTTAGTCTGCAAGCCGAGGCTCTATCCTCTGAGCCAAACCGGCTAGGGCCACTCAGTCCTTTCCAAGGGAGTGCATGTGGCTGTGCCTAAGCCACCCTCCTCTTTTGGCCGGTGCGCAGGCACCCTGGGTGGCCTCAGCAGTAGCCACCGGTCATTGTGGGAGAGACTTGGAGCGGGAACTTGGCCCGGCCCTCGCTCTTCTGTTCTGGTTTGGCTGCCTTAACACTGAGTCTACCCAGTGGCCACGTTTGGAACGGGGTTGCCAGGGAGGGGCTGCTTCGGGCCAGGCTGGTCCTAAGAAACTCAGCCCAACTGCAGGCTAAGTGCCGGAGGGATCCCAGGCCAGTTGGAAGAGCAGAGCAAGATTCAACTTCTGCTTGGAAAGTTGAAAACAAACTATTGTGGCTTCAAACCCCGGCTTCCCCACTGACCTCCTCTTGGGCATGTTGCTGAGCTTCTCTGGGCCACATTTTTCTCACGTGGAGCATGGACATGTTCTTAATGCCAACCTCTGTCTTCGCTGGCTGATTCTTGGGCCGCCGAAGGTGCATCCAGCCTGCTGTCTGGGGAGCCCCTGGGAAGCCAGCCAGCCATACAGTGTCCTTGTTTTGGAGTCAGGGACGAGAGGGTGGGGGTGTAAGAGGGGGACGGGAGTATATCACATGATGAGAGCTGCTGTTGCTTGGTGCTCTCCTCAGCCACACAGTGTTCACCGTGGTCTTACTCCCTGCAGGCGCTGCTCTGAGTGAGCGTTCTAAACCCTGGGACCGCCACCCAGAGTCACCTCCTTACCACAGGGTGGGGTCAAACTTCTCAGGGCACGCAGGGGACGTCACCATCTGACCTTAGTCCAGCACCACTGCTCCCATGAACTTCAGGGGGAGGGGCCGAGTGTCCAACAACACGTTCGTGCCTCCAAGGAGCTCAGAGCTGGGTGGACAGAGGCCTGTGGCACCTCCACAGAGCAGGTCTGCATGGCCCAGCTCCCCCAGAGAGAGCCACGTATGCTGCGCTCGGGGACCAGGGTGGAGGAAGAGGGAGCGCTGGGCAGGGGAGTCTGTCTGGTTTTGCTGCTTTTGTGGGCCTGGAGCTGAACCATAACTGAGGCCTAGATGTTAACCCTGGGGGTTAATGCTTGAGGGAGAGGTTGTGATGGAAACCGCGTGGCCGGTGATATGCTAGGGGAGGAAAGGTTACCCTGGGGGTTGTTTTCTCAGTTTGCCCATCGCTAGGCAACGGGGGCTTTCCACCCTGATGACCTCTGTACCTGGCCCATCACCCTTGCTCTGTTCATGTCTGTCCAACTGCCTACCTGAGAGCCCCATGCTCAAATGCAGATGTCCTCTCCCCCCCCCCCCCCCACACCTTTCCTGCTACCTTGCTGTGTGGCCCCTGGCATTCCTTGTGCCACCAGGGCCTATAAGTAATAAATTCATTCTTCAAAGTTTCCTAATGGCTGTTACTGAAGGGCGCCTTTCAATCATAATGAAAACACCACAGGGTCAGTCCAGTCCTAACACTGATTCAGCAAGGGGAGGTGTCTATGGGGAGCTCACCAGGGGCCCAGGCCAGTGCCCCCCGGCATTTCTAACGGATAGCGTGACTATCCTAGACAGTCGCAACACAGCAGTGCATTGTGCTGTGACCTTACAGTGGCTGTGTCACTAGGCAGCAGGAACTGTTCAGCTCCCTTGTGGTCTTACGGGACCACCAGCGTGGATGCGGTTGGCTGTCGACTGAAACGTCATCATGCAGCACATGAATGTCGTTAGCTGAATGCATCCTTATTTTGAAGGGCCTTGTGCAGAGCCTGACACACAGCCTGTGCTTGTCACATGAATAAATGAACACTGGAAAAATAAAGAGTGGGCAAAAGGAGGTTTACAGTGGTGAGTCCACGAAACAGTTTATTTTTTGTATTATTTATTAACTATTGTATTATTCATTATGAACAACTGTAAACCTACTTTTGCCTACCTCTGTAATATATATACAAATAAATATCACCTCTAAAAACTACAGGGAACTGCAAAAATGAACTTTAGAAATTCCTAGTGTCCTGGAGCATAATTTAGTAATATTTGTCAAGAACCTAGGAATTCTACTTCTAGGAATTTAACCTCAGAAATTGATAGATGTGTACACAGAGTTATGTCCAAGGATGTTGGCCACAATGGCAAATGTTAAAACAAACGAAATAATTTTTGTCAATCAGATGTTCTTTGTTATAAGCAACAGAAACTAAGCCTGGCTATTCTAAGCAAAAACAAAACAGGATTTATTAAAACATAGTGAATAGCTCACAGAATCTTCAGGAAAACCAGGGAGTCAGGCTTGGAGGAGGCAAAAAACAACACTCAGAATCAAGCCTCAGTATGTCTAATGAAGACCCCCGCCCCCACCCCATCCCCTCTGATACCCCTGGGCACAAACACTGCAGCTGATGCTGTCGGCACAGCAGCTGCTGAATGATGGGGTCTGGGACCTGCTAGCACCTGGCAGAGCTGCCACCCCTGCCTCACCTTCGGTCAACCAGAGGCCTTGAGATCCCTGCTTCTTCCCACTCCAGCTTCCAATTCCAAGCTGGGGCAAAGTCATCTCACTGGCAAAGCCCAGGACATGTGCCTACGCTCTAGCTGTAAGGGAGCCTGGGAAAGCATATATGATAACCCTCCTGGGATGGTTTCTGTCTCACTGGGTGGGAGAGTCTCTAAACAAGGGAGAGGGCTCTGATACAAAGTGTGAGTGCTCCCTAAGAATGAGGAATATCCTCTCCAGTGTCCACTAAGAGGATGAGTAAGGACATTATGGCACTTCTGAATGATGTGATTCTATGGAGATCTTTAAAAAAAAATCATGCTTTTGAAGAAGAAGATAAGGATCTAAGGAAATTATCATAATACTAGAGGCCCAGTGCACGGATTCGTGCACCGGTGGGGTCCCTTGGCCTGGCCTGCGCCCTCTCATAATCTGGGACCCCTCGGGGAATGTCAGACTGTGGGTTTTGGCCTGATTTGTGCACCGGGCCTCTAGTATGCATATAAGATCATTGGTTAATCTCTTCCTGTCCTCTCCCTTCCCCTCTGCCCTCTCCCCTCTGAGATTCATCAGTCTGTTTCATGTTTCCATGCCTGTGCATTGAGTGTCTGCCCCCTGGTGGTCAGTGCACATCATAGCTACCAGTTGAATGGTTGAATGGTTGCTTAGGCTTTTATATATATAGATATTAAGTGAAAAAAATTGAGTTATGAAATAGTATGATCCCAAATATATTTTAAAAAATTCTCTGGGTATAAAAACAGAGTTATATACAGCAGAATGTTAATAGAAGAAGGACTTGGGTGGTGGTACCATTGGTGATTTTTTATTTTATACTTGTCTGGGATTTCCAAACTTTCTGAATGAACACACGTTTTTATAATTAGAAAACAAGTTATGCAAAGATTTTCAAGAGACTAGAAGTGAGCAAAACAGAAACTTTAAGTGAAACACGTTAATAACAAGCTCTTCAGGAGGGCGTAGGCACTGCACTTGAAGGAAAAAATTGAGAGAGACCATTTCAAAACAGACACACCAACGTCTGTGTAATCTAAGAGAACTTAGGAGACATGGTCAGAGGCGACTTAGATTTTTCTTCATTTTTCTGCCATCATCAACTTGCTGATTTCACCTAGAGGAGGGTCTCACGTAGGGATGGGCCTGTGGGGCTGGGCCGGCATATTGTACCTTCCCCTCCCCGGGAGCATTTAATACGGGGAACTGGGTAAATGCATACTCAGGCAGACCTCAGAGATATTGCGAGTCCCCTTCTAGACCACCGCAATAAAGCAAGTATTGCAATAAAGTGAGTCATAATGTTTTAATTGGTGGAGGGTCTTGCCTTCGACTTTTGTTAAAAAACAAACAAACAAGCAACATCTGTGAAGCACAATAAGACGAGGCACGCCTGTACCTCCCACAGGCGGTTTTGTGGGGCGGGCAGCAGGCCGGTGTGGGCCCGAGGTCTGGCTGTGGGGATGGTATCCAGTGGGACGCAGTGCAAGTAAACTGCTTGCTCCAACGTGAGCCCCAGACACTTTTCACTCGGGAGCCTTTGGTGTGTGGAAGAAAAGGTCAAACTTTCAGGAGTTCAAAAGAGGCGGGGGTCGGGGTGGGGTTGGGGCTGGGGCTGACAACAACAGGTGTTTTAAAAAAACAGCTTAAAGCAAAGATGGGGCAAAATTTAAAAACTGGCCTAAGAATATGCAGCCAAAGGTAACTTCCTGGCAGCGAAGAGAAGGAGGAAAGAAACGGCACCTCCTTGTCGAGATAGGGGGCTTCGGGTTTTGGCGGGTTTTCTCCTTTTAATGGCGAGTCACGCTGAAGGGGCCCCGCTGCAGCCGGGGCAAGGGCTTGAGGGTTTCAGGCACAATTTTCCCTGCCAAGGGCTGCCAACTTCTCACCAATAAATCGACTCACTTTTGTCCAACCACATACACCGGCAAGGTCCCCAGCAGGAATATGTCTTATGCCTAGTGCTCTGTTCACTTCCATTGGAGGCGCTTGTTAAAACGCAGGCTCCTGGGTGCCCTGAACTCCATGAGCTCTGCTTCCATCCGTCAATATGAAATACACTCCTGGGTGAGTGTGAAGCACAGTCCTGTTTGAAACTTGTGGCCGGCCGCCTCTCCCAGGTCTGACCAGAGCAAAGGTCCAGGCCTTGGTCATGGTGCTGGCTCCGCCACAAAGCAGGTCTGTGACCTTGAGCACTGGCTCAGCCAATTGGGCCTGTCAGGTGGGGTAATAATACCCCTGTGTGAAGTGAGATAACGGAGACAACAGAAATGAAATCATGTTGAAAGTTATCCGCTCTCTGCGTGCATGAGGCAGTGTGACTGCGGCAGATAACTTCATCGGCTTGCAAGGGCCAGGACTCGGTGTCCTTGTTGGGGGCAGTGGGAGGGCGAGATAGGGGGCTGCTACGCGGCTTTAACAACCGAGGGCCCCCCAGGAAGGGAGAACCCGACCCCCCGGGAGGCTGGATGGTTCTGTGTGGTTTAACGGGGTTAAACTGCCAAGAGTTCCTTAGGCGTCTCCTGGGGCTGACCCCAGCAGCACCCTCCTGGCACCGGGCAGGGCGGCTGTCTGCACGTCTGAGGTTGGTGCCTGTTCTGCCAAATACCAGTCCAGGGAGCCCGACCTGGCTGGCCTGGCAGTTTGCTGCAGAGACAAGCGTCTGCCTGCAGGGTGGCCTTGCTGGCTGCCCAGAGGTGGCTGAGCCGCAGTGCAGGGCAAAGGAGAGCTGCCAGGCCCAGCAGAGCGTACAGGAGCACTGGCCCTGGCCTCAGGAGGCTCGGGCCCTCTGTGAGCTGACCGCTACCCCAGAGGATGGCGGAGTAGCCTCTGGTACCGTTCGTTTATCTGCTAAATAGCTGCTGATCACTGACCAGTCACAGACCCTGTGCCGGGCTCCCGGAGACCCCAGGGGACAACACAGCATTTCTGTTCATTTTCAAGCTGTTTGCCGTTCACTGGTTCTTACCCTTGATTTTCGACCTGGAGGTTCTGTTTAAAAGGCTGGTTCCTGAGCCACAACCATGAGCTTCTGACTCAGTGGGGCGGGGACGAACCTCGGGTGATTATGCTGGGTGGGTGGGGGTGGAGGGCACAGAGAAACGCGGCTCTGGCCCAGCCCTTTGGAGAAGACCCAGGTGAAAGGCGGTGGCTGAGTGTCCCGGTGGCTGTCAGGAGAGTCGGCTGCAACCAGAGGAGAGGGCGCCCCCTGCTGAACCAGGCAGGGAGTTGAAGACGCACTTTTCTGGGTCTGGTCACTGGCTTTCGGCCAGCTGGGCTCCTTTGCCAGCCAGCTAGCTTCCTTCTGCCTTGGGGATGCCGGTTTTCAGCGCCCTGTGAGGTCCGATGTTTTGCCTGGCAGGAGGGCTCACTGCGCCTGAACTCCCCATGCGCGGTGGAATTGTCCGCAGCCGGCCTGCGTCATTTTCTGGACACCTTGCCCCTTGATTTTTTTTCCCATCGTGGTTTTCTGCCAAACAGCGAGTCTAGGTAACTTTGTACCTCTCACTCACTCCAGAATCTTAAACAATTCAGAAAGCAACCTCACCCACTCTCGGGTCCATTTCAATGCAGAATCTGGGTGAGGAACCCTACTAATTGCAGACAATGGAATCAGGACTCTATTTCCTCCTTCCTTACCCCTGCAGGTTTTTAAATTCTATGTCAAAACTAGAACAGTTAGCCCGGCCAGTGTGGCTCAGCGGCTGAGCATCAACCTTTAAACTAGGAGTGCACAGTTAGAGTTCCTACGAGGGCTGGACTCCCAGGGTGGGGCGTGCAGGAGGCAGCCGATTAATGATTCTCTCTCATCACTGATGTTTCTCTCTCTCTCTTCCTCTCCCTCCCTCTTTCTAAAATCAATAAATACATAAAGGACATACATATATATATATTTTTAAAAAACGAGAGCAATTATTTAAAAGGAAAATAACCAGGTTATACAGTTTTTAGTCTGGAGGAAAACAGATTAGGTTCTTGAGTCTTGTGTCCAATCTACATCTGGATAAGAACTTTTGCTGTGTCTGGGGCAAGGGTCTCCAAGGATCTCCATTCTAATTATTTTTAAAGAGTCTTTCTGGCCCTTAAAAATGTGGGCAGCCTCTGAAAAAGGTTCTGGAAGAAAAGTGAAGGAAAAGAATGAAAAAGTGAAGGTGCAGTGTCCGTATTGGAGGAAGCCGCAGATGTGTGTGTATCCTTGGAAAAGCAGCACGAGTGCTGCTGCCCGCAATGGTGCCAGGCCTCCGCGGGCGCCACCGCCAGCGCCACCGCATCCTCCGTGGCACCAGGGAAGCTCCCGCATTTCTGAAAAGCTCGTTTTCCTGCCTGGTAAAATGACGATAAGAGGACGGCCCTGTACGTTCATTAAGATTAAGTGAAATAACTTGTGTAGAGTTTCATGCAGGGCCTGACACAGAGATATAATAAATGAATACTTAGCTGTCACTGTCAGCATCACCACCACCATCAGCATCTCTCAGTGCTAGAGAGCCCACCAGTTTGCTTTCTATGGTAAAATGTGGCTGCTTTAAGGAATATGGTTTTTTTCTCATTATTCTGTTAGTGAGCCAAGCAGATGAGGTGCCATCTTGGAGCCCTCAGGCCTGTCTGTCCATCGCCCAAGGCTCAGCCCGCCACTCATTCCGGACAGAGCAGTGAGCTGGGACAATCCTCCCTCTCCCACCCACCTCCCTGTCTCAGGAAGGACCAAGCTCTGGACCCAACGTGCAGGCACTTTAAAAATAGGTATCAAAATAGGCACCATTTTTTGACTCCTTTGCTGGTCAGGAGGGCTTTTGCTGCCCACATGTGTTGAGAACTTTAATGTCCCTTTGAGGCAGCGTTGACTTGCTGAGCAGGCCATGTCTGGGCACTTTCAGCATGAGAACTCCTGACGCCCTTCAGATAGGAAAGGGTGCCTGACAGCCCCCAGCTGTCTGGGCCCAGAGGTAATTAATGCTCCTGTCACGTCCACCCCCGCCCTCCCCCTGCCCCACCCCTTGCTTTGCCTGGGATGCTTCTTAGTGCCAAAACCCAGACCCAGCTCACCCAGTCAGAGCCTCTCCTGGGCTGCTGGCTGGGCGGGGCTGGGCTGATGAGTTCTGTTTGGCTTGGACCCTCACTGTTCCCCATCTTCCCAGCTCCCACAATCTGAACTATGTGGAAATTAGGATTTCCTGTGATTACTGGGAATAGGCATCTGAATCTTATTTTAAAGGAAAGCGTTATTAATCCATACTAATGTGCCACGTATGGTTCCATGCAGGGTGCGGGTTAGAATTAGGTGGAAGTTAAAAGTCAGTCTTGCTGGGTTTAAATTTCAGTGTTGCCACTTACTGTGTAACCTTGGGCAAGTCATTTGACCTTGTTCACCTCGTTCCCTGTATCAGTAAAATGGGAAGGTTGGATCAGTACCTCATTGAGATAGTTTTAGGATTAAATGAGATATTACATATAATATCTGGAGTGTCTGGGACAACATATGTTAGTTATTATAATTGTTATTATTGACATTCAAGCAGATGAATATATTTATGTATAGCTTTGATTCTTGGTGTTTTCTAAGATATTTTCATGCCAGATCTATCCTTTCAATAATCAATATGCAGTAAAAAGCGGAGAAAAACAGAATAGTATCAGAATGTAGAGCACAGAGAAGTACTTCGCCGCTCTCTACACACCTGGGTGCCGCACCTGGAAGCCTGTGAGCATGTCCAAGCAGTTTACATGCCCCTAATTTTCAGGGAACCTTCGAGGGAGGAATTCCGTCTGGGATGCCCTTGATCTTTCACTTTCCGAACAGGCAGTAGCTAAAAGCATGTCCTTGGCGCTGAATTTCCCGTCTGGGAAGGCAGCCAGAGGTCAACATGAAGTTGTGAACCTTCCCCTGTGAAGAATGCAGACCGAATACACATAGCGCTCTTACCGCCATGCCATGGCTGGGGCCAGCTTGGAAGTTGCCATGTTCCTCAACCCTTTTTAGGAGGGTCATCTGTCAGAGCACGACAGAAGTTTGCCGGGGAACTAGCCCCAGAAGGAATCCAAGCCATGCCATTGTGAGCTAGGCCTCTTCTGTGCCAGGGCCTGGAACTGGCGTAACAGAACGCAGGGATGTCTGTCAGACTCTGGTGAAAAATTGGCTCCACACAAAAGCCAAAGTTTAGGATCTCGGTGTGAGACGCTCACATACTGTAGAACAGTGGTTCTCAATCTTCCTAATGCCGCGACCCTTTAATACAGTTCCTCATGTTGTGGTGACCCTCAATTTCATTGTTACAAATTGAACATAATTAAAGCACAGTGATGAATCACAAAAACAATATGTAATTATATATGTGTTTTCCAATGGTCTTAGGCGACCCCTGTGAAAGGGTCATTCAACCCCCAAAGGGGTCTCGACCTACAGGTTGAGAACCGCTGCTGTAGAACTTGACAGAGAACATCATTTCCACTTATGAGATCAAATCATTTCGTCATTGTCTTTTCCTCTGAAACCGTGGACAATAGCACTAGTCAGAGCTATCTCTTGGTGACACGCCCACAGGCCCATGTGCCTACTACTGACTTTATAGGACTTCTTTTTCTTCTTCTTCCTCTTCATCTGATAAGATTAATGCATCTGTAACAATAGGCCAATCTCCTTATTTAAGTGGAAACCAAAGTACCATCTTGAAAAATCTTTCCAAACATGCACACCTCCTACAATTCTTCACAAATGAGCCGTGTAATTTGTGGGCACTCCCCACTCCCGTCGCTCCCTCCTCTCTGCTGCATGGGCCCCCAAGCCTCGATGGGCTGTATAACCTACCCCCCAGTGCAGGGCTGGCACAGGAATGAGTTCTTGCCCCACGTGGCCCAATTAGACTTAGTGTGCGGACTAAGTGAAGAGAAGCTCTCTCGCCCAGGGGCGACCGGAGAGACCAGAATGTGAACCTGGAATGGCTGGTGGCCATTTCACCTCCAAGTGGGAGGGGCCTGTTTAAATGAAATCAACATAGAGAAAGCAGAGTCACTTGAGATGCTGGAGACACTGAAAATTTTCCTCTGGACTTTTGGTTATGTGTGCTGATAATGGAACCCTTTTTTTTTTTTTTAAGTCAGTTTGAGTTGTGTTCATTGAATAAATGGATGGATGGATGGATGGATGGATGGATGCAGCTGCCACACACCAACAAAAACCAAGAACACCTGCTGCAACCCCAATCAGTTTCAATGCCATGGCCTTGTTGAACATTTAGCGATCGAATTACAGCGAGTCATTCCCATACTGTGGCAGTCATTGTTAGGTGCCCGCCCAGCTGCCACCCGTCCTGCCCCCCTCACTCCCTGTTCCTTGTTAACAGGGCAGCCAGGTTTGAACCTGTAGGGAAAACTCATCATTGATCTCCAGGGTGTCTCAACAGACCGTACAAAATAAGACTTTCAGGGTCACTGGTCCCACTCATTAAATGGCAGTAGCCATTGTTTACAGCTAAAGATGCCTTCCCCTCCCTATTACTCTCCCTCACATTTTCAAATTCCTGTTACATCTTTTTTGCCAAAAAATCATTTTCCCAAATTCTCTAGCAGCCAGGGTTGACCACATGACCTGCCTATTAAGAAGTAAGGGGAGGGCCTGGCTGGGTGGCTCAGTTGGTGGAGCGTTGTCCCATGCACCAGAAGGTTCAATTCCTGGGTCAGGGCGTATACCTAGGTGGCGGGTTCACTCCCTGGTTGGGGCCCATATGGGAGGCAACCAATAGATGTTTCTCTCTCACATCTATGTTTCTCACTCCCCCTTCTTCTCTCTTTTTAAAAAATCGTTATTGTTGAGAGTATTACCGATGTGCCCTTCCCCCCCCATTGTCTCCCTCGACCCAGTTCCCACCCACCCAAAGTCTCCCTCCTTCTCCCTCTTAAAAAATCAATTTAAAACAACAACATATCCTCCAGTGAGGATAGACTTTAATTTATTTAACATTGGTGGATATTAGATTATATCGATGTTTTGCTATCTCAAACCATGTCTCAAAGAACAAACTTGTAGCTACATATTCTTTATTGAGGTGAGATTCACATAACATAAAGTTAACCATTTTAAAGCAATAGAACAATGGAACTCATTTAATAAGTAGAATCCATTTAATCCTACAGTAGTCCTATAAGGTCGGACCCTAATTCTACCTTATATCCCCAGACCCCAACATCACTGAACCACTGAATTCACCCGTTCTCAGTTCTGCCTACCGCACAACGTCCTATATGCTGTATGAGAGCTCTTATTGCTCAAACCACTTGGGGTGAATCATTCTGTTACTTGAGCTGAAAGCGCCCCGTCTAATATACTTATACTCCCTACCTGCCTCCCACATACCCCCATCTAGACTCTAAGTTCCATGAAAGCAAAAACTGTGTCAAGTTCCTCAGCTTTTGGCCCAGTGCCTGGCACATAGGAGTTGCTCAACAAATATTTGTTGAGCACTTTGAAATTAAAACTGATTTGGGTGTGCGTATTGGGAAATCATCCTCATCAGAGATGGAACCTGAAGGACACGTGGGGTTCCATTCGGCGGGAAATGGCATTTCTGGCCGCAGGAACTCTGAGCTAGCCCCAGGGCAGTGACCGTGGGTGCGTGGTTCGGGTACCAGGCAGAGACGAGGTTGGAAACGTTGGTTCAGACAGCAGAGTCTACAGGAAATGCCATGTTGAAGAATCTGGACTTCTTCTTCCATGGTTGAGAGTCATTGAAGAGTTCTGTCAGGAAAGGAGTGTTTCTGGATCAGCAACTTAGAAAGATCCATGGGGAAGCCATTTGGAGGCTGGATTGGGGGTTAGCAAGCTTGGAGGCAGGAGGACCAATTAGGAGATACACGTCTCAGGTTCTTGCTTGTTGTACGTGGGTAAAAATGGGATGTATTAGCTCACTGGTGTCTGTTAGCAGGAGTACATCTGGCCATGACCTCCTCAGTCCCACCCGGGGCCTGGGAAGCCCAGGGATCCGCCCCACAGGGAAGGAGAAGCCAGAGGCCTTCCCCAAACCTGGGCCAAGAGAGGCTCTCAGTGAGAGAGGACAGGCCCCCGGCGGCTTAGGTGGCCCTGGGGGGAGGGGGTCCCTTTAAGCATGCGCATGTGCTGCCAGGAAAAGCTCACCCCACCTGGGAGTCCCCAGGAGACTCTTAGTGGGTCAGACCTGCCTGGGGTTATTTTTAACAGGGACTCGGGTTACAAACAGCATTTACTGGACTGTCCCACACAGCCCTGGAAGGCAGCCGGCTGTGCTGGCAGGAGCGGGTGGGAGGGCGTTGCGGCTGATTCTCAGGGCAGGCTGGCCCAGGACAGCCGCCAGTGTGCACCCGCTAATGTGCAAACACCAGCAGCCTTGACCTGCACCCAGCCCCCTCCACAGGGGTCCCCTCCCCCCTCAGGGAGTGCGGTAGGGACAAACCTCAGGTCCGCCCTCTAGGAGGGGGCGTCTGGGCACATGGAGGCAGAGCAGGTCAAGGATCAAAACACAGTTTATAAGCAAAGGGCTACAGAAGCAGAGAAGTCTAGGCTACTGGTGGGCATGGGCAGGGTGGGTGCTGGGCCTTGTGGCTGGGACACGGGAGGAGGTACATGACAGCCGGACCTTGGAGGATGGGTAGGATTGGCCAGGCAGATGGCGTGTGAGCAGGACGAACCTGAGCCGGAATAGGAGGGATCAGGGCGCCTTGGGAGCTGGGGAGATGGTCTTAGACCCTGCGGTTCAGACTCTGAGAGTCCTGGAAAATGCTGGAAGGGTACATTGTAACTGCCTATCCAGGAGGTTCAATTTGGAGCCACAGGCACACAGGGTCCAAGACGGGTTTTGGACAGGGAGGAATGGGATCTGAGTTACCCTTTACAGTGCTTCTCGGATGGCTGTGGGTAAGGCTGGGTCCGAGGGAAGCGCCTGGGTGTGAGACTGAGGGGGCTTGCACAGCGCAGGGGGTGGGAGGAAGGAAACCGAGAAGACGGACGGGGCCCTGATTTGGGGGTTGCTCAGTAGATGTAAGAGAATGTAGGGGTGGGAGTCGAAGGTGATACAAAATATGGGGCCTGCACCAGCAGATGAGTGGATTAGAAAACTGTGGTACATATACACAATGGAATACTATGCTGCGGTAAAAAAAAAAGGAATTCTTGCCTTTTGCAACAGCATGGATGGAACAGGAGAGCATTATGCTAAGTGAAATAAGCCAGTCAGAGAAAGATAAATACCACATGATCTCACTCATTTGTGGATTATAGAGAACAACATAGACTGATGAAAAGGGACAGACCCAAAGACTGAGAAACAGCGATCAGGCTATCAATCCCCAGAAGGAAAGTAGGGGAGGGCGGGGGTAAGGGGAAGAGATCAACCGAAGGACTTGTATACATGTATATAAGCCAAACCAATGGACATGGACAACAGGGGGATGGGAGCATGAGTGTGCGGGGTGGGGGGGGGGAGGTTGGGGGTTAATGGAGGGGATGAGGACACATTTGTAATACCTTAATTAATAATAATAATAATTATATATATATATATATATATATATATATATATATATATATATATATATATAATATGGGGCCTGAATGACCAGGAGTGTGGATGGTCCCTCCAGATGGTACCTGGGGCAGAGGTTCTCAACCTGTGGGTCGCAACCTCTTTGGGGGTCGAATGACCCTTTCACAGGGGTCGCCTAAGACCATTGGAAAACACCTATATAATTGCATATTGTTTTTGTGATTAATCACTATGCTTGAATTATGTTCAATTTGTAACAATGAGATTGGGGGTCACCACAACATGAGGAACTGTATTAAAGGGTCGCGGCATGAGGAAGGTTGAGAACCCCTGCAGGGCCTGGGGTCAGAACCACAGTAGGCTTTCTCCCCAGCAGACCAAAATGGACTTACAAGAGGCCCCATGAGGAGGGGTGCGACACCTTTAAACCCCTGAACCTGTCTCCAAGGCCCGCTTTCTCTGGCTTCTCCAAGAGCCAAAGCAGCCCAGCCTAGGCTCTCCTGTTACTTCTTCTGTCCTAAGTTTACTTTTGCTGCCATCACAGACCCAGGACCCTTTGGCTCGGTGCTGTGTAGCCCTTCCCTTAAGATATCCCCATCTCCCATCCCCTTTTCTTTTTAATTAAATTCAGCTTTTCTTTACTCGCCGTCTGAGATGGCTACTTAGCCTGCCTGCGCACCGCCAACTCTAAGCTTTTAGGAAACCTGGTGCTATTTGCTACTGTAGATAAATATGAGTATGAGACTCTCATCTAGCCACCATGTCACGTGCTACTGCTGACCAGTTTGCCACGGCACTGAATTAGGGGTGAAATGGTGACATGATACCAAAAGCCCTGCAAGTGCCAGTCTAACCAAGAATGTCATATTAACACCTTTTACAGGGAATTCTTTCTAAAGCCTTTGAAATGGAACTCCTGGGGCCTCCAACCCTGAACTTTCCCTTTCTGATCATAGTCTCCTGAGAGTTCATTTGGTGTTTGACTTCGATAAATTGCTCAATGTCTTCAAAGCTTTAATAAGTGTATGCATCTTTTAGAAGCATGTGTGGCACACGGCAGAACTAGGAGGCAGGAGGGCTCCCGCATTGCTCCCCTCCCCCGCGAGCCTTCCTGCCCTGGGGGTCCGGGCCTCCTGGCGCAGCCTGGAAGCAGGGGGAGCTGCTGCGGATGCCCAGGAGGATGCCCATTTCCTGCGGGAGGCGGGCACAGGAGCGGGCAGCCCCGTGGGAGTCATTTCCCTCTCTCCCTGCCTGCCCTGCTGGGGGCCTTCTCAGGTTATCCTCCCCGAAGCTGCCTGCTCTGCCCTCTGTGGTCCCAGCCTCTCAGTGCGGTTTCTGTGGACAGGAGACCAGAGCAGCCACTAGAGGGAAGCGAAGACCCTCTTTTTAATCCTAAATCAGGTGGGTAAGGAGGACAGCTCCCAGGTTCCTCATTCCTGCCCAGCCCCACAGAGGCGAAAACAAAACAGAAGTCATTTAAGAGAGAAATTAATGCAAACCATAGTCCCATGTTTTACAAGAATTTCCACGTAGATGTGAATAAAAAGAAATCGCTCAGGAAATCCAATAAGGAACCTCCCACAGCAAGATGCTCCGTGTCTATCTCTTATTGTGGAATCTACATCAATAAGTTCCTCTAACAAAGTGTTCTTTTAAGCTCCGGCAACCTAATAACTTCCCGGTGTAACACCGTTTGTTCTCCAAAGGCAAGACCAGCACTCGGCAGTCTCTGCGATTATATCTGTCACATGGTTGGAAAACTAAACTTAGACGTGAAATGGAAAAAATGCAATGCCTGCCTCAGCGTCGTTCTTGATAATCATCTCTGCTCTGACTCTCTACCTTTGCAGGGAAAGCAGAACCCCTTTGCAGTCCTGGGGGGTCTGGTTTGTACAAACAGATGCCCCCTGGTGGCGGCACCAAAACCTGGACATCGTCCTAAGGGCACCTTTCCCCAGGCAAAAATGGGGTTTCTTTAGCCTTAGAACTGAGAAATTGCCCAACGGATTTATTGTCTGCCTTTCAGCTTATAGAATGCATTGCTACGTATTATTTTTCACCTCCTACATATCTTGCACATCTCTAGAGAGAAGGAAGTTCCATTCCTGATGAAGTGGTTCCATGTTTCTTTTCTCTACAGGCAAAAAACACACACAACAAAACCAACAGAACAAACAAAATCTGGCTGTGTGAATGCTAAGAGCTGAGGGTGCCCTGTGACTTTCAAAACCGCCCCAGGAGGCCCTTGTTCCTCTCCCGATCTTGCAGATGAAGAAAAGGTGCCCCGGACGTGTTGTGGCCGCGGCCTCGCTGCTATGCCTCGCGGAAGTCCAGATTGGAAACCTGATTGCTCTGCTCTCCCGGCTGATGAGCTCCTGGAGGACAGGAAGCATGTGGGATCCTAAGTCCCCGAACCCCCAGGCACCTGGCCCTGCAGCTGGCACCTCACAGAACCTCCCAACACCTGGAGGAAAAAGAGGGGGTGACCAACGGGGAGGAAGGGAATGAGGACGTGAGGGGATGGGCCGGGTTGGGGCAGTGGGAGGGAAGGAGGGAGGGAGGGAGAAGGAAATCCAGAGACTTGCCAGGACGGGCTCGGGCACATCCCGCCCATGTCAGCCCTGCTGTACCCGGAAGCTCAGGGTCTCTTATCTTCCGTCAGAACCAACATGTACTGAGGACGCACTTTGCGTCTGTGGAACTTGGCAGAGGTGTTTTATTTACTGTTCTCAAAACACAGCAAGGCTGCATCCTCGCCACTGTCAGAAAAGGAAGCCTGCGCCCTGGCCGGTTTGCTCAGTGGGTAGAGCCTCGGCAGTGCTTCCTGCCGAGACGCCGACAGGTCCTTAAAGGGGAGAAAACAGGGAGAGAAGCAAAAGGAGGCTTCTCAGAAGAGCTGATACACACCCCGGAGGAGCAACTCCTGTATCCCTCTCGCTCCCCCGCCGAGCGGCAAGAGGTGGCCTGCTGAGTCCCCCCAGCTCTCCTGCGGTCAGTGGCTGGTCAGTGGCTCAGGCCCCTGCGCGCCCCTCGGGGCTTGGTCCTGTCTAGATAGGAATCCTTGATAAAGTGGAATCCCAAGGCATCAGTTTCCACGTCTGCCTCCCACAATGGATCAAACACTCCTCAGGGGCAAAGATCTGGTTTTGGCCATTCCCGCATCCTCTCAGGCTGCTGGGCACAGAGGCCGCCCTCACGTGGGTCCCCACGGAGGAGGAATCACAGCTTCTCCCGCAAAGCAGGCCTATAGGCTCCCTTTTCTAGAACCCACTCCTTCCTAGGAGGTGGGACCAGCTCAGAAGCTCCTGGCCAGAGTTTAAGGCTAAACATATTTGACACGGATGGTCCTGGAAGGTGACTAAGCTGCTGACTCAAGACGATCATCTTCCTCTTCCGAGATAATTGCCTCATCCTTCGTCCAGTTGTTCTGCCCAGACACATCCTGGCCTCGTGCTTTCCTGCCACCTCTGCGTGTGCCTTCAGGGACTGCCCGTTTGGCTCAAACACCCTTTTCTGTTCGGGTACCCTTTGTTTGTTGCTATCTCGGGTGTCATCCTAATGACCTGTGCTGTAGCCCCTCAACACCTCCACCAGGAGACCCTGACCGCACACAGGCGGCACCCGGGACCCCAGGCTCCCACCCCCAAACCAGGATACAGTCCTTTGCGATCTGGGCTGTCCCAGAAAATCTGGGACACATACTCGTTAGTATAGAACCGACACTAAACCTTGATCCATTTTCAATTTGAATGGTTACCACAAACATATGGGAGAAACCACACACATATGGGACAGAAACAGCAAACAAAGCTTGTTCAAGTGTGTCTGACAGTTCTTGTTTTTACAGGCCTGGTGGCCATATTCCTGTAATTTTTCTAATGCAGTATTAATTCCAAATGTTCCATTAGTGGAAACGTTTTAACGCTGAATATTACGATACTTTTTATGTTGTCTTTTTATGTTTTCAGTAAAAGTAGTTCTTTTGGTATATAATGAAGTATGATGGTTTCTACACCACTGTAGACTTTTCATCTAAAGTTACAGACCAGCCCTAGCCGGTTTGGTTCAGTGGATAGAGCATCGGCCCTCAGACGGAAGGGTCGTGGGTTCAATTCCGGTCAAGGGTGCCTGTCTTGGCTGCAGGCTCGATCCCCAGCCCAGTTGAGGTGCGTGCTGGAAGCAACCCATCGATGTGTCTCTCTCACATCAATGTTTCTCATTCTGTCTCTCCCCCTCCCTTCCACTCCCTCTTAAAAAAAAAAATAAAATCAATGGATGAGAATGAACACTGAAATAAAATAAAACATCTGTAAAAATAAAATTACAGACCAGATGACACTGTCAGCAACCCCAGCTTTGGAGTCATCCCAGCCCAGATGCCAAATAGTGAGTGAAGAAGCCTCCGGAAGATTCCAGCCACTTGGATCATCCCAAATGGAGCAAAGACAAAGCATCCCCACTATACCTTGTCTGAATTTCTAATCTACGAATTCATGAATGTAAAAAAAAAGGTTGTTTTACACCAAAAAAAAAAAAAAATCACCAGTGTACACTCTTCTCAGACCATTTTCCTCAGTTTAGTACAGCGGTTCTCAACCTGTGGGTCGCACCCCTTTGGCGGTCAAATGACCCTTTCACAGGGGTCACCTAAGACCATCCTGCATATCAGATATTTACATGACGATTCATCACAGTAGCAACATGACAGTTATGAAGTAGCAACGAAAATAATTTTATGGTTGGGTCACAACATGAGGAACTGTATTTAAAGGGCCAGAAGGTTGAGAACCACTGGTTTAGTGTATGAAGATAGTTACCACTGAAGTTTTACTACTAGTTGAAGAAAAGGAGTATCTCCCTCCAGATTTTCCAGACTAAAAATTCCAGATATTCTAGTGCTTGGTGGTCCCATTCCATTAAGAACAGAAGTTATTTCAACCACGTGGGTCATGCCCTTACGCTGGGGGAGCCCTCTCCTGTGCGGAGAGGAAGGTGCCCGCCTGGAAGAGCATCTTAGGGCTGGACCAGTCTCCTCCGGAGTAGTGAATGCTGGATTTCCACACCCTTTCTGGCATCCTGGCCCTAGGACTCTCCCTGTGACTGTCACATTCTCGGAAGCACATGCAAGGCCCTGGAATCACAGCTTCGTCATCTGTCAAAGGCCAGGTTTATGAGCCGCCAAGGCGTGACGCTACACCGGCCAGGTGTGCTGAGGCTTGTGTGACTAATGCAGTGCCAGGGCTTGGGTACTTGTCTGATGGCCAGATCTGGGACGCTCATCAGGACAAAGAGGCCTAAGCCGTCGGTGTCTTTTGTCTTTGTTTCATGCCTTTAGAGATAGGAACCAATACCTACTCTACTGCACATCGCCAGACGGGAGAGATGGGCTTCCAGGTCAGCATCAAAAGTAGTCGCTCCTTGAGGGTGACTTCAACCACAACCCCAAACCATGTGACTCAACCAGGAGTCTGGTGAGAACTCTGCTCTGATAGAGGCCCCAAGCCCTGCCAACTTCGCTTGGATCCATCTGGGTCACCCAGAAACGCCCTCCCCCCTGACTTGTGTTCTAAACCCAAGTCATCTGGTTTCAGTATCAATTTTACCTCAACTTTCAGCATATTTTCAACCAAAATGTCTAAATCAGAGTATCTAAACCTTTTCTAGTCTGTGACACTCACAGTGTGTGTGTGTGTGGGTGGTGTGTGTGTGTGTGTGTGTGTGTGAGAGAGGGGGGGGGGGGAGGAATTTCTGTGTCAGGAAGAGAAGTTGAGATCATTTAAAACTACTTTTCCACTAGTTCTGGAGCCCAAACAATTCACTAAATAAAAATATTTTACAATGACTGGAGAATAGTCGATTGAGGTTCTTTAATGTCATTTTATAAAGTTATTTTTACTGCATGAGTTTTGAAAGAAATCAAACAATACTTGAGAGTCTGGGGCATGGATCCCCTTTTATTTATAACTAGAGGCCCAGTGCATGAAATTGGTGCACTTGGGGGGGGTCCCCTCAGCCCCCGCCACCGCCGCTGTGCTCACCAGCCATGAACCCGGCTTCTGTCTGAGCAGCGCTCCCCCTTTGGGAGCACACTGACCACCAGGGGGCACCTCCTGCATTGAGCGTCTGCCCCCTGGTGGTCAGTGCGTGTCATAGCGACCGGTCGTTTTGCTGTTCGGTCAATTTGCATATTAGCCTTTTATTATATAGGATACTATTAAACAGCTCTTCAGCTCTAGAATGTACTCCGTGTTCATTGAGAAGTATAATTATCTTCACCTCCAACCTTAATTCTATAATATTTACTAAGCATGTTTATTAGAAGGTGGTATATTTACTTAATTTATATGTTCAGTTATTAAAACATGCTGAACAGTGAAGCAGCTCAGAGCCTCCCTCATCTCTCAGGTGCCCTCTGTTCCAATGCCTTGCCTCTGCCGATCCAGAGCCACCACGCCTCAGTTTCCCCACTCCGTCTCCCATCCTGGCAGATGGAGGACGGCATTTGGACTCAGGTGGACGCAGATCTGCAAATACATTCAAGGCCGTCGCAGAGCTGTCCGAGCCCAGTGCTCCATCCAACCAGCGAAAGACAGTTTGGGAAACAGCAAGTGTTTCTTCTTTCTCCTCCCTGGTACCCACCCTCTCCCCCTCCTCAGGAGCCCAGTTAGTTCATGGAGTAAGCCCTGCTTTCGGACTTTCCTCGAGGACTCAGAAAGGCCCGCCCCCAGGTTCTGCCGCCTCTGGCTTGCTTCACCTCCCACACACATTCTCTGTTGCTGGGACCACAACATCCACACCATACAATTGAATTCTGGATCACACACTGTCAAGCGCCTGACAATCATAGCACAGGTGCTAGTCTTGCCTTCACTACGGGAAGCCCCTGGAAATGTACTTCTCCTTGACAACAGCTCCTGGCACTGTGATTCACTTACAGCAGGTGCTCGGTAGGTGAAACACGTGCCTTTATAGCAAGTCTTTCCTGTGAGGGTGGTGAGTGGACTCAGACAACCAGCCCTCGCAGGCCAGGCGCTGAGCTGACGCTAGGCCTGTGGCTTCCCTGAGGTGCCCTGCCAAGCAGTGATGTCAACCGTGCATTCCATAGCCATGCCCAAGGCCTGTCTGGAGGGCCCCTCTGGCCTCTCCTAGCCCTTGTAAATTCAGTTTCGTAGGAACTCCCTCCTCCCTCCACCCTTCCACAGTAGCCCTCCTTAAGTTTAATCTGAGGCGTTTGTGAAAAGGGTATTTTTCTCTCCCCATCGCTGCTACAGAGCACCGCCTCCGGCCTTTGAAAGGGCAGGTGGGATGAAGGAATTGCTGGGCTAACAGGAGGGTGAGGAGGTCAGTGGGTGAGTAGAAGAATGAAGCCGGCATGCCCTGGGCTGACGCCCTCAGGGGGAGAGATTCCTGCTGGTTCAAGACCCCAGTGGGATGCCATTTACTCGACAGGGCGAAATGTTTTCAAAAGCATTTTCAAACGTCTGTAACTTAGAAACTGGAAGATTTATGAACGTGGAATCAAAACACGGCAAGACACTTATACGGGTAATTCCAGCATTTGGTACACCCCAGCATAGTCATTTATGCCTGGTTGCTAGGTGATCGTTTTTTGAAATGTTCAGTGTTTTTATTCACCACCTATGCTAGAGGTCCATTACTTCCCTCGAATGAAAGCAAAATATGTCTGCCATCACCATCAATATTCTTTACCCTTGAACTTGAAGGAAGCTTTTAAAGAAAAAGGGCGAGGAGAGCTTTAAGGCCCCTGCGCAGTTTCTCGACCTCAGGGGCATGTGTGAATCACCTGGGGGAGGCCTTTAAAAGTGTTGGGGCCCAGGGTGCACTTCAACTCTATTACATCAGCGTCTCCGGAGATGGGACCCAGGCATCGGTATTTTTCCTTTTTCTGTTTTAAAACGTATTTTTCTTTTTAAGGTTTCTTTTCTTTTTTTTTCTTTTATGGCCTGGCATCCTTATTTTTAAACTCCCCAAGTGACTTTCACCTGCAGCCAAGACTGCACCACTGCTCTAACCCACATGCAGCTGAGATTAAATGCAGTGGTTCTCAACCTTCTGGCCCTTTAAATACAGTTCCTCATGTTGTGACCCAACCATAAAATTATTTTCGTTGCTACTTCATAACTGTCATGTTGCTACTGTGATGAATCGTCATGTAAATATCTGATATGCAGGATGGTCTTAGGCGACCCCTGTGAAAGGGTCGTTCGACCGCCAAAGGGGTCGCGACCCACAGGTTGAGAACCGCTGGATTAATGGAAAGACGAACTGTGCAAACGCGAGGGTTAACGTTCCCTTTAAGAGTCTGGCCTGAAGCCGGCCTGTGCCCTCACTCTGGCCTCCCCTGCCCCCATCATCTCCTTCCTCCTCTCCTCTTAGTTCTGTCCTGGCATCAAGAGTGGCTCCCGGGCCAACTCCTGAGGACCCCAGTTCAGGTGAACAACACAGTCATTTTGTGAAAGCTGGACCTTCCACTCCGGAACTCCGAACTGGGCTTTGGTGCCTGGAAAGGAGGTCCAGGGATTGAGCCAAACGGAGAGTTGAAATAAATCCACCTGAGGATGTTGCAAACCACCCTGAACCGGAGGCGGCCATGCCCCCAGGCCCTGGGCAAGTTGAAAGAAAGGACAAGCTGCATGGCCGCCCCACCCCTTGGTCCATGGACATGCATTTCTCCTCCGATTGTTGCCCAGTTAGAAGGCCGATGGCAGTTTGCCTGGGGCATCCCCTCTCTCCAGTGCTCCCCAATGCAGCAGCTTCACAAAAGCACCTGCCTTCACCCTAGCCTGCGCCTGCACCTGCGTTCACGGTGAGGTTGCTGGGCTTGGCCATTTCACGGCACCATTTGGACACCCAGTGTCTGGGTTTGCCCACCAAGAGCATCTGTTCCTGGATCTTGGCAGCAGTTGGGTGTTGAGGAGGACACGGGAGGGCAGATCTCTCTCTCCCATTCCCACCCATGAATTCCTCCCAGGCCCTCTGGCTGGGCAGGCCTCCTGCCTGGGTGGGACCGAAAGACTTGCACACGACACCAGCGCGTTGCACCTATGTATTCAGTTCCCTATGTACTGGAGTAACAGGGGCCTAGGAAGGGGAAGAAAAACACTGGAAGAGCTGCCTGGCCGGAGTAACTACCTAACTACATCATGGCTTCCTACGCTTTACAAAATCATCTTCCTACAGGAGAATCGGCTGCCGCAGGGGTAGCAGGGGTTGCAAGGGTCGCAGGGGCTGCAGGGGCTGCAGGGGTTGCAGGGGTTGCAGGGGTTACAGGGGTTGCAGGGGTTACAGGGGTTGCAGGGGTTGCAGGGGTTACAGGGGTTGCAGGGGCTGCAGGGAGACGTGCAGGGGTAGCACGGAGACTCGATCTTGACGCAGCTGCCCAGCCCGTAGGAGTAGGTCACGTCCTTCTCGTCCACGCACGGGGGCAGGCTGAACTCCTTGCAGATGTTCATGTAGCTGTACTTCTTCGAGCCCAGGCAGTCATACCTGTTCTCCCGCTCCGCCGACACGCACACCTTTCCGTCCTTCACGCGGACCTTCACTTGGTCGGGTTCAAAGCCGCACACGTTCACCGATCCTAAAATGTTACTGCTACAGCAAGAGGAGGCCAGAATCCTGTTGGTGGTTCTTCGCAGTCTGCGGTGGAGAACATGGAAAGGGCGGGAGGAAAATCTCAGAACTCAGCTTGAGAAGCAGTATGTTGATCTCTATTTTTTTTTAATAGCGAAAGTAAACACCCATCAGTATGGAAAATCACATTTTACAGAAGTGTATAAAGTAAACCACAAAAGGCCTCCCATGTAAACCACACTCCCCACAGGTAAACCTCTGTTAACAACAGTGAGAGGCTTGGCCTTCCAGATATTTCTTTTGTATTTAAATCCCAGCTCCTCCTTTGATCAGTTACGGAAACTTGGGCAGGCTCCTTGCCCTCGCTGTGCCTCAGTTTCCTCATCTGTAAAATGAAAATAGTAACAGTACCTACATCATAGTATTGGTTCAATGAAATGATCTATTTTGCCTAAAATTGTACTCGGCACATTATACACCCTGCTTAATTATTACCATGATCATCATTATTATTACTATTATGGTGTGTTTTTTAACAGGATCCAACTAATAGGATACCGTTTAAAATGATGGCTGTCAGCCTTAGAATTCAGCCCTGCTTATCCACGGGACAGGTGCCATCACTGGGCCATCACACAGACTCAGTCTCCACACCCCACCAACAAATGACAAGGCTGGATGCCAGGCCCTGCCTCGTCTCCTGCCTGCGGCTGCTCCAGCCTCTGGATGGCTGGCCCCAGCAGGGAAGTCCCCTTGCAGGGGGCTGTGTGCTGGATCCTACCACCTCCTCATCTAGTGACTTCATGCTGGCAGCTTGAAATATAGCATGGTGAGCACCTTTACACCATGGAAATTGGCAAACACTACGCATCAAGGTTTTTCTCTTCCCACCACCAAGCTGATTGGTAGGTACCCCTGCTGGTGGCCCTTGGAGCAGATCTCCATGGGTTATGTAGAGCGGCCTTGTTGCTGCGCCTCAGTCCGGTGCATAAATCCTGAATAATAAAACAACAATAACAACAGCTCGCACGAATCAATCACTTATGATACATCAGGAGGTGGTCAAGTGAAGTGCATACGAGCACAAGCCCTGCAACCCGTTTAGGTCCAAATCTTGGCTCTGCCACCGTGGACAAGTTACTGAATCTCTGTGCCTCAGTTTCCGCATCTGTAACTCTGGGACCTACTTCTGGAGTTGTTGTGAGGCTTAAATTAGTGAATTAAAAGTATTTATAATAGTGCTTGGCACGTGCTGAAGATGTTGGGTTTTGTCTCCCCCCGCCCCCCCCCCCGCTCCCCACAATGTACCATAGAAAGTGCTAACCTGGCAAAGGCATTGTTTTGTTTAATCTTCACAATAACCCATAATGCCAATGTAATTATCATCGTTTTACAGATGAGGAGACGGGAACAGTGGTGAATGGCAGGGTCTGGATTCATATGCAGGCCTCTTAATGGCAAGGTTATGAGCTCTCAGACGCTGGCCTGCCGGGGTCCATTTTCTAAATGCCCAATCCTTCCCAAGACAACTCAGCGCTCTGAAATGGTCTTTTATCCCTTAACATTAAGACAATCTGTGTTCTAAGAGAGACTCCTGGCAACTCTTACATCTCTGTCTCCAAAGGAAGGCCTTGGTGTGTGGGATTCCTAGAACTTCTTCCAGTTTGAGGCATCTGGACTCAATGATTGGGCTATTGGTTTGAGATACATTTTTAATTCTTACTTTTTATGCTGAATTTTATTTATACGCTGCCGGGGTCCAACCCCAGCAGGTCCAGGGGTTCCCAAAGGCGTAGACGGAGTCGGTGAAGAAGGAATGACATGGAGACAGTGTTCAGTTGATCAGCAGCCTAGCCAGGATCTCCAGCCAAGTTCTGGTCTCGATCTCCAGAGAGGTTCTGCTGGTTCTCCAGCCAGGTTCTGTCCAGGTTCTCCAGGCAGGTTCAGTCACCAGGTTCTAGTCAGGTTCTCTTGCCAATTTCTGTAGTCAGGTTCAGTCCAGGATCTTTTGCCATGTTCTCTCCAGCGAAGATCTTCTGTCTGTAGGTTCTGTGTAGGTTCTGTCTTCTTGGCTCTCTTCTAAGTTCTGTCTCTCTCTGTCTTGTTACATCTGTATTTATACCAGTTGATTCAATCCTATCAATCTCTATTACAAAGGTTAGGGCGTTTCTTATCTCCATTCCAGGGAGTAAAGATTATGCAGCTTAAGCATGATTGTTTGTAGTTAAAGTGATTAATTCCCCGCCTGGCACTTAGTTAAGGGGTTTTATTCCCTCCCTAACTTCAGGGGAAAATCCCTACCTGGGGAAACAACCTTTCTCAGAGACCTTGGTTAAAACACATAGTGCCAAGAAGGTGAGCAAACATATTAAGAACAGTATGCCATATATGCCAGGTCCCTTGAAACAGCAAGCATGGACCGACTCCCGGCAATACGCTTCTTTTTGTTACATAAGTTAGGCAAGTTCATTGCAGAAAACTCAGGAAATACAGATAAGCAAACAGATGGTGTATATTTTTTTAAATACCCATAAGTCTATATAACATTTAACATTTTGGGGTTAGGCTCTCCGTGTGTGTGTGTGTGTGTGTGTGTGTGTGTGTGTGTGTGTATCTATTTCTACATAGATATATAGTTTTGTGTGTGCTATTATGAAATCATGCTATACATATGGCTTCGAATCTGCATTTTTCTCTTGATAAGCCCTATCATGATTGGTTTAACAATGTGAGCCCTTGTACTGACAGTTATAAACCAGGGTTCTTACTGGCTAATTCCACAATGGTCTAATAGATGATGTTGAGGCTGACAAAAATCTTAGGCAAGGCACCCAGAGGACTGGGACCGTCATTCGGCTCCATTTCCACCCCTGGGGGTGGTATGGGGCCCAGGTGTGCCAGGGTACCCATAGGCCATACTAAGAGGAAAGGAAGAGAATTGGACTGTCTTTGGAATCTGTACGTGTCCCTGTGAGAACAACAGGAGAAAAGGCATTCCCTCTGTCTGGATGGGCAGAGAGCAGCACACAAAGGGGCTCCATGCCTCTGTGGATGGAGCACAGGCCTGAAGCCCCAACAGCCCGAGCCAAGAGTGGAGCACAGCGCAGACGAGTGCCCCAGGTCTCCAAGACTCTCCCTTGGTGTCTGTGGACTGAGAGCCAAGCTCTTCTGTTCAGCTCAGACCTTCCAGGTGGAGATAAGAAACATCCAAAACATCAAAGTCCGCCATGCAGGCAGGGCTGGGCCTCACAAAGAATGGCCAGGGACCCCAAGCAGGACTGCGAGGCCTGGCTACTGCCACGACTGATTTCACCGAGGCCCCAGGCCCTGTGCAGGAGGTGGGTCTGGGAGCCAGATCTACAAGCCACAGCAGACTCCAAGGTCCATCTCCTCCTCTTAGCAACCTGCACCTTCGGGGACAATTTCATGTATTTTATTGCTTAGGCTCCCCCTCCTCTCTGTTCCCATCACTCTGTCTCCTTTGTCCCTGCAGCAGCTGCACAGGAGTCTCTCCAAAGTGGATCTTCAGAAAGTTGCCCAGGAAGTCTTGGCACGGCCGGGTTTTTCTTCCTTTTGTTCCTAGGCCAGAGGCTAACAGCGAGGATGTGTGGGTTTGGGAGAAATTGCCAGAGCCACATTTTACTCATCAGACTCAACTCTCAACGTGCAACTTGACTCCTGCCTAGAGGTGGACTCATCATCCCACATGGGATCGTCCGTGGCTCCGTGGGGACTGCCTCCTGTACTTGTCATGATGGAGCTTAGCCACCGTAAACAGGAAACTGGCCCCTTTGGTTTGTTGCGGAAGCCTCTTGGAAAGCTGGGGTAAAGCGAGTGGACGGCCAGTGTCTATGTCTGCCACCTCTTCTCCCTACTGACTCTGAATTTCACCTGAACGTACAACCAAGCGCCTGAAGGTGACACACACGGCCCACTGCAATGATGAGCTACACAGCCAGCCACCTTCACAAAGATATAACCGAGGTGCAGCCTGGTGATGAATACAGTAACAAAGATGTCAGAAAGGCCTCTTGCCCTAGCTGGTTTGGCTCAGTGGATAGAGTGTCGGCTTGCAGACTGAAGGGTCCCGATTGCAGTCAAGGGCACATTCCCCAGGTTGCGGGCTGGATCCTCAGTAGGGGGCGTGCAGGAGGCAGCCAATCAATGATTCTCTCATTATTGATGTTTCTCTCTCTCTCTCTTCCTCTCTGATATCAAATATATATATATATATGCCTCACTTTACCCAAGAGCCAAGGGAAGTAGGCCTTTCTCTAGTGGTCCTTGAGGTACTTGGCTTTTTCTGCTAATTTAGAGCCCTTTAGGACCTAGTAAACTAGATCCCTCTTTTCCAACATGTTTTTCCCCTTCTTTCTCCTCCCTCTTCCCTTCTTTTCCGGCCTTGTCTCTCTTCTCCAGATTTTGGTTGATACCGAAGAACGATGCCATGGCAGGAGCGGCGTCCCCGATGCAGGTGCACCCCCCACAGAGCTGGTGAAAACAGGCTCGGCCCCACCGCCAGAGTTCTGACTCAGCAGGCCTGCCAGAGGAGCTGAGAATTTGCATTTCTAACAAGTTCCAGGTGGTGCTCCCGCTGCTGGCCCAGAGACCGCTCTTTGAGAATCACTGACCAGACTAGGCAAGCCTGGCTTCAAGTCCCGGATCTCCCACCTCCTGGTGACCAAGGACATGGCTGCAAAGTCTGTTTCATGATTGTAAGATGGCCACGACGGTACAAGGATGAAACGAAGCAGAAGGTCGAGGGACAGTTTCACTCTTAAAGGGTAAGTCTATCAGGCTCCACCTTATTCAGGCTTTCCCCAAACCTGAGGTTTCAAGCGACCAAACCCCCGTCCTGTATCATTAAACAAGGCCAAACAGAATAGCAGACATGCGCTTGGCCTAGATGGGCAGCAGCGCCTACTCCTGCCCTCCGGGGGTGACTGGGCTCCGAGACCTGTGGGTATGAGGAGACTGAGATTCCTCCCTTCCCACGGAAGGAAGCCAGTCTTTCACCCACCAGGGTTCCCCCCTTTAACGAGGCCATAGCTTCTGAGTCAAGGAACGGGGTGAGGGTGGGGGATGGAAAGGTTTCCCCGAGGGCTCAGAACTGGGCCAGGCCTGCTAACCCGGCAGAGAAGCCGCCATGAGGGCTGGCCTTCATCAGCCTCGAGAGTAAGAGTGATTCCGTGAAAACCCCGTTCTCAGTGTGAAGGGGCGAACCAGGAAAGAAATGAGAAGGCAGATGTGTGAGGTTCACAGAAGACGGGTGCCCCTTGTGTGGGGATCTTCGAGGGAATTTTTCACTGAGACTCAGGCCCACCTCAGTGGTGAGTGGGGCGACGTGCAACCTCAGGACCAGTTTCCAGGTGTCAGCCAAGGCTGCAGGGGTGAGGCCCCCGGCCCCCTGCGGTGTGGCTGCAAGTCGAGGTTCCTTTGTCCATGAAGACTTCTGCCAGGAGCAGAGCAGCTGCAGGGCCTCATTAATTAGGTACCAAACCCCGAAGGGCAGGGGAGCCTGGCAGCTGGCTCTTGTTTGTTTCTCCCACGTGAGTACAGAGCACGGAGAGCCCACAAAGTGAGGCGCTGCCTGAGGTGCAAACCAAGTCGGGTTGGCGGCACAGCTTCTTACAAAGGAAATCCAATTCCGTTACTTCAGTCCTTGTACGTCCAGAAGAGGAAGGGAGGGTCAGGGAAGCCGCCAGCGTGTGCTTGCTGTGCAGGCGTTAATTTGGTGGGAAAGAGAACATCCAAGAAGCTAAAGAAACCAGAGTACTTGCTTGGGTCTCTGCTGAGGAAGACGCCGCCAACATGTCTCTTGAACTGCTCAGTAAACAAGGAGAATGATCGGCCTTCCAGCCCCAGTGTCTACCCACATGCACACTAGTATGCAGGCACACGCATCATCACGTAGATACACTCAGGGATGCTCAGGAAACGCGGGGGGCAATTCAACTGTCAGCAAACTCTTCCCATCAGTTGGTGAAGCAGCAGCAGAGCAGAGCAGACGGACTCCCACACAGAAACTCTATGCCGGTGAGGCCGTGGCAGCTGCAGACCACGGAACCTTACTTTCTGGGTCGGCAAAGAACCTTCTGGACAACATCTGACAGGACACATCCTACCTAACCAAACAGCTAGCGTGTTTTTTGGTGTTTTTTTTAAAGGAGCAAAAGGTCATGAATATGATTGCTAAACTCAACAAACCTCGGGCAATGTTTCACACCGAAAATTGTTTTTTTAAAAAATTGAATCAAGCTAATATTTCTGGATCTGTTTAGTCACGGATTGGGCGTTAGCTGAGATGTAAGCAGAAAAGAGGCATTTCACTGGAAGAAAAAATATGAACAGTGAGAGTCCTCTGGGATTGGGGCCAGAGCCTGAAATTTTCATCCATATTCAGGAAAAATGGAATATTTAGGATGGTGAAATGCTGCGCTGTCAGAAATAGAGCGTAGGAGGGTGTGCATGTGTTGGAAGGGAAGTGGCTGCGAGGGGACACAAGAGGGCAAGTCTGAGGTCACTTGTAAAATGGATCTACCAGTTTAGAGATCTGGGAGTCAATGTAAAGACCTCACCAGCTTCCTGTACTGCCGCAGGCACAGAAAAAGGGAGCAAAAATCCAGACATTGTCAGGGAAGGTATCACAAACCAATGAAAGTGTTACCTTGTGTACAAACCTCTCTGCTGAGAATTAAGCTTGGGGTCTAATTCAAGAAGTAGGGCCTCCTGGAGGCGGAGGGTGCCCAGAGGATAAAGAACAGAGGCTTTCTCCCCCGGAGCGCCTGGAGAGGAGGGACAGCCAGGGGACATGGGCTGAAAGGACGTGCATCCAAGGTCATCAAGCGTTCAAAGGGAGAGGGAGCGTGGACACAGACCAAGTATTACAAAAGTACCCCTGGCTCAATGTGCATACTTCTTGTAACTTGGTACTCCAAGGAGTAAAAATAAAAAGTGGTTCAAGTTGAGTGTAGATGAGTTTATAGGCAGTAACCCCATCCTCCGCTATTAAGGCAGGTTTGTTCTTGGCCTTTGGTGACTGATGACATGAACAATAATTGCCTTGTTACCCTTTCCAGTGAAACATCACTGTCACTGTTGTCAAGGGTCCCACTCACTCTCTGTCTCCCCATCTCCTTCTCTCTCTCTCTCTCTCTCTCTCTCTCTCTCTCTCTCTCTCTCTTAATTAATCATCAGGATGGGACAATGCTGTTTAAAGATAGAAACTTGCAATGAGTAGTAAATAAGTTCTAGTGATCTAACATTAGCACAGTATAGAAATATAGACAAGAATATTGTATTATAATCATCAAACTTGCTAAGGGACTAGAACTTAATTATTTCAACCACTAAAAAGCAATGATAATTATGTTATATGATTATAGAGGTGCTAATTATCGCTACAATGGCAGTCATATTACATTATACGAATGTAACAAATTAACATGTTGTACACCTTAAATGGTATATGTCAAGTATAGTTCAACAAAAATATCTATTTGTGTACATCCTTAAAAAATAGCATATTAAATAGTTTTTTTTGGTACTTTGCTTTTTTCACTTAATACAACAATACCTAAAATGCTTCATCAATCCTTTTTACATCTACATTATCATTTCAATGTATGGATGGACCAGAATTTATTTCACCAGGGGACAGGGCTTTCAAGCAGTTTTTTCAATAATTGTAACAGACTAAACAGCATATGTGGAAAGTAAGAAAAGGAAAGCTTCTCCCGCCCCAAAAAAAGAAAATGTAATGAAACAGAAAACATTTTAAATGACTTTTAAAATTACCCAATTCAATTAATTAAGCCTTTTCAGCTCTGTTCTGAAAGTGGAGACTCTCAGTTCTGTAGTTTATTTGCACGACCTTTAGTAGAGTCGGAGGGGCCAACATAATAGAAGCCAACTCCAGATGAATTTTAAGTCTTTATCTGAAGTTGGGGGATGAGAGAAAGGTTTTCCGACATCACCCAGAAAATGCCTCTATTGTTCAATTTGCTCTTAAAGCCTCTGGCAGACATTAAGGATTTGATCAATTATTATTACTTCTCCTGGAGTCATTTCTGTAAGTCCAAATATACTCAAATCACTTTATTCATAACCAGAAAAAATGTGTGGTTCACTGCTTGCAATAGCTTTTTAATGACACCTCCTGCTTCTCTCCCTCATTAAAGCCATATTATTTATCATGTTGGCACTCCTGCCATAAACCAACAACAATCCTGCCAATTGACACCATTACACTGTCTTTTGAGAATCTTCTAATCCCCATCACAGACCCTTTTCCTCTTCTTAAATCTTTGCTAAGCCACCAGAGGCATTAACCTGAACCCTCTTCCTCTTTGTTCAAGTATCGATTGTCCCATCCCCCCTACCCTTACTCTAACTTATAAGGCTAATTATACCAACTTTAAAAATCTTAAAAAGTTCCTTTACTTGGCAAGCTCTCTCTTTTCATCTTCTATGGCTCTAATGGCTTTCCTCTCCAAACTTCTGAGGGATGGTCGGAGACAGTAAAGCTTGAAGTCACACAGGCAACAAGGGTAGTAGAGATCGCACAGGCCGCAGGCTCGTGAGCGCTTCGAATAGCACAGGCAGTACGGGTATGGGTGCAAGTCACAACAGCAGTACGGGTGCATATATAAGTCACACAGGCATCGTGTGCTGAGCTCGTCGATGCATCTCAATTGCCTCAGTTCTCTGTCCACCTTCTTTATGTCCCTTCTAACACTGTCCAAAAGACAACTCAGTGCAGCCATTACAGTCACACCTTATTGTTCTGTGAGTACCGTTGGGAAATGGCACTCGGGGGAAAAAATTGTTCTAAGCTCTTCTCAGAAGTTTCTTTTAAAAATAAATCAGGCACACATGCTTCACTTACTTTAAAGCTTGTGTTCTGTGACCTCACCACCCCTTAAGGATGTCATAGTCGCTTGGTTGCCATGAGAACCGTACACAGACATGGTCTCCAGAGGCCCTCCTCAGGGTTATAAAGCTACTCTCAGAACTATACTAATGTTGAAATCTCATTCATCTTGAAGTGGGATGGGTCCCCCAAGCACTCACAGCTCTTTGGGGTTCATGGGGCTAAACTTTAATGTCCTTGACTTGTGTGC
The DNA here is from genome assembly GCF_963259705.1 of Myotis daubentonii. NCBI lineage: Eukaryota > Metazoa > Chordata > Mammalia > Chiroptera > Vespertilionidae > Myotis > Myotis daubentonii. Next base: position 41,015,761 of record NC_081856.1, read on the forward strand.
GGGTGCCCTGAGGACTGGCTGAAGCTGTGAAGATCTTAGTGTGGGTGATGGAAGGAGCTGCCTGGCTCCTTTCTCTACATTCTAGCTGCTCAGCCTTGACCTCACGCTTAGCCTTGCATCTCAATTGCCTGGCCATGCTGTGATATAAGTTCTCCAGTGGTCTGGGTCCTGTTCCAAAGTGTCCATCTCTCAAGGCTTAGGGTCCTGTCCTCAGTCACCACTGCCCAGCAACTACCCCTCTGGTCTTGTGTCCAAGTCTCCAATGCCTTGGCCCTGAGTGATTCCTTGATACTCTTGTGGCCATACCTCACGTTGGTCAAAGCCAACTGCCTGAAACCCCTACTTGGGGATGTCTCCTGTGCTCCCAACGGGCTCAACACCCTGGACCTCAGGAATCCCTTACACTCTGTGATTCATTCTGGCTCCGAGTCTCTTCATATGTAGAATATAAAGAACTTTCCCATGGTTCTCCTTGCAAAGTCATCCTCAAGTCAGTCTTTGTCCTTGACCTTCTGAGCCCCCAGTCTCTGAATCCTGCCCCCATTTTTTTTTTTATCCTCACCCAAGGATATATTTTTATTTACTTTAGAGATAGAGGAAGGGAGAGAGAGAAAAAATTGATGTGAGAGAGAAACATTGATCAGTTGCCTCCAAATGCACCCTGACCAGGGATCAAACCCGAAACCTGGGTATGTGCCCTGACCAGGAATTAAACCGGCGACGCTTCAGTGTACAGGGCAGGACGTCACTCCAGCCAGCTGAGTCATCCAGCCAGGGCTGAGTCCTGCCCTTCCTTTAAGAGCTGGAGCCCTGGCCATGCTGTGACATCAGTTCTCCAGTGGTCTGGGTCCTGCTCCAAAGTGTCCATCTCTCAAGGCTTAGGGTCCTGTCCTCGGTCACCACTGCCCAGCAACTACCCCTCTGGTCTTGTGTCCAAGTCTCCAATGCCTTGGCCCTGAGTGATTCCTTGATACTCTTGTGGCCATACCTCACGTTGGTCAAAGCCAACTGCCTGAAACCCCTACTTGGGGAGGTCTCCCGTGCTCCCAACGGGCTCAACACACTGGACCTCAGGCTCAGCCTCAGCCTTGGCTCGAGGACTTGGGCCCTTCCCCTCAAACTGCTATCCAGCTCTCAAATCCCCTTTTTATAGACTAAGACCCAGGGTACTTGAGGACAAGTAGTTGGATGTGACACTGAAGAAGGAGATGGGGGCCAGGCTTGAAGTGACTTGTGGGCCAGCCAAAGAGTTTGGACTTTATTTTGAATACAATGAAGAATCACTGATTTTTCTTTGTTGTTGCGAGAAGTTGAAAGGTAGGTCTGAGCGCCACACTGAAGGTACATTAAAAGGGGATAACAGTAGTGGTGACTTCTGCTAGAAGGCAAGAGACAGCCAAAGTCTGGACTGGGGGTCCCTGCTATAGGGATGGCAAGAAGGAAGCCAATGGGATCACCTTCCCCACATCCACTCAGGCCGCATCCAATCCATTCAGCTAGAGTGACTTTCATATATAAATCGGTCATTCCTTAACCCCACTCCCAAAAAAGTCCCCAATGGCTTTCCTGTCCTTATAGAAGAAGGACCCAAATCCTTTTAAGGTGCTGAACAATAGGGCCTCTAACCTTCCTCTCCAGTCTCCCCTCCCATCATTATTCCTGTAATTCATTAGGCTTCTTGAAGTCTCACTCAATCCATCTCATTTAGGACTGTGGGCATTCTGACCCGCCTGTTTAGAAATTGAACTCCCACACCATGTCCTTGATCTAGTTAACTCCCAAGGAATTCTTTTGATCTTCTCTTAAATTTTCCTTTCCCAAACGAAACACTCATGGCTTTGCATATTTCTTTTGCACCATCATTTGTCTGTTTCCCCAAATATAAAGGCAGGGAACTTATCTTTTTATTTTTATTTTTTTTAAAATTGATTTGAGACAGAGAGAAGGGGGAAGGAGGGAGGGAGGGAGAGAAAGAGATCAGATTTTTGTTCTACATATTTACGCATTCATTGGTTGATTCTTGTATGTGCCCTGACCAGGGATCAAACCCTACAAACTTGGCGTATTGGGATGATTCTCTAACCAACTGAGCTACCTGGCCAGGGAACCTTGTCTTTTTTCCTCATCATTAGTTACCTACCACCCTGCCTGGTTCATATTAGGGGCTTCAGATTTATTCACCAAATGACCAAATTAATGAATTAAACAGAATTTAACAAATAGCACAAGGATAGAGAGAGGGAGTAATGACTCCTAGGTTTCTAGCGTGGCAGATTCATGGTGCCATTGACTGGGGTAAGAGACACAGGAAGAAGAATGAGTTTGGAAGACATGCTGAACTTGAGACGTACATGACAACTTTAAGGTAGAAGCGTGGAGTAGTCTGTGGATAAGTGGGTCTGAAACTCAAGTGAAAGCTGGGCTAGAGATAGCAATTCAGGAGCCACAGTTTTATAGGTAGTTGGAACCCTGAAGTGGGCAAGATCATTGAGAAGAAAGAATAGACTGAAAAAAAGGAGAGGGTGGAAGAAGACTCCTCGGGAAGAGTAATAAGAAATGAGAGAAGTACAGGAGCTCACGGAAGGCTCATAGAAGGAGAATTAGAGAGGGAAGAGCCCCTACACTGAAGTCCCTAATTTGTCACTAGCCCAAGCCCGGCATTCCCCAGGGCTCCCCAGCCTTGACCGAGGGGCCCCTTTCTGTGAGATGAAGTGTCTTAGTAAAGAAACCAAGTTTCCCTGGAGGTATGAGAATGGGAGGGTGGCCCCTGAGTCCCAGGGGATGAATAACACTCCTCTCTGGACAGTGTGAAGTCTTTCAGGAGTGATTCCACCCAGCTCTGAGAGTGGACTCCGCTGACAGGAACATGGCCTACGCTTTCCCGGGAGTTCATCGCAGGCCTACAGATGTCTCTCGCTCCAAGTGATAGACTTCTAAACCCTAATATCACCAGGAATCTCATCCCTTAGCAAATGTCAGCAAAGGTCAACACAAGCAAGTTCTCAGTTTTAGATTCTTAAATACACAAGTTTGGGGATGTAAGTACACACATCTCTATACACATGGCACATTATGAAGATGGCTACCGCTGTGTTTTAACTAGCATTCTCCCACAATCCCATCCTTCTAGTGATTTCAGTCTTCATCATGATGCATTTTCTCGACATCACTTCAAGTGACTTAACAAAGGTACTGGTGACTCCTTTAAAGATCAGATGGAGCCCTAGCTGGTTTGACTCGGTGGATAGAGCATCACCCTGTGGACCAACGGGTCCCAGGTTCTATTCCGGTCAAGGGCATGTATCTTGGTTGCAGGCTCCTCACCAGCCCTGGCCTTGGTTGGGGCACGTGCAGGAGGCAACCAATCGCTGTGTTTCTCTCACATCGATGTTTCTCTCTGTCTTTCTCTCTTCTACTCTCTCTAAAAGATCAATGGAAAAATATCCTCGGGTGAGGATTATCAGAAACAAAACAAAACAAACAAAAAAACGAAAAAGAAAAAAAAAAGATCAGATGGAAATGTGACCTGTTCGTGTCAGAGGGACAAGATAGAAACTCATCAAAACCTGCAGAACAGGGGGAGGGAGAGGAGAGGAGGAAGAAGGTATATGGGGTATAAAAGGAGATGGAAAAAATAAAAATAAAAATAAAAAAAACAGAAACCCACAGGAATAGTCTAGAGCAGCCGTGGGCAAACTACGGCCCGTTTGAAATGAATAAAACTAAAAAAAAGAAAAGACCGTACCCTTTTATGTAATGATGTTTACTTTGAATTTATATTAGTTCACACAAACACTCCATCCATGCTTTTGTTCCGGCCCTCCGGTCCAATTTAAGAACCCATTGTGGTGCTGGAGTCAAAAAGTTTGCCCAGCCCTGGTCTAGAGTCACAGCTTCCGGAAGCACAAACACAAGGGGCTTCCGTGGGCTCTAACGTGAGGACGGGCGCCCTCCTGACACAGGCTGTGTCTGGAAGCTCCCGTCCACCTGGCTGGTGTGCAGAATGAGCCTTCTCTGAGGTGGAGGGCAGGCCTTGGCCACTCCCCGGGCTGGGCACCGTGGGTGCTGATGCCCCGTGTTGGTGGGACTGTGGGCCACAGAGGGTCCCCTCTGCCTCTTCCACCAGGTAGGACAGTGCCAGGTCACGCCCATTCTCCGGGCCGATGTCACTAAGATTCTCCTCTAGCAGCTTTGGATCTGCGTGTGGCACTTACACATCAAATACAAAATGATACACACAATGTGTCCTCAGCTATGTTAACAGCAATTCATACAAGGAGAAAAGAAACCCTGAAAAAGGAGCTGGCATTTCTAAGTCGTGGGATGACAGATAACGTTTACATGTCTCTTTTCCAGGCTTTTCTGTGATTTCTAAGTGTCTTCAAAGAAGATGTCACCAATTTTATAAAGAAAAAATGTTTGGTGGTGTGCTGTCTGTCACACTAGCAACTCTGCATTGAATTGCTAAGCCCGCCTCTGGACCCTGCCTCTAACATTGAGGTGGGCTTCAGAGCCGTCCCTCTGCGAAGTCTGCTGTAGTGAACATCTACAGTTCGGCCTGCCCATCATCCATGGCACCTTCATTTAGTAAAATATCTTCCCTCCTACCCCATCCTCTGCCATGGGGTCCCACCAACACGGTTGCCCAGTCAAGGGGTAGGGCACTAACCAAAGCTGGCCAATCGGCCTCTCTTCTGGGAATTTCAACTTTCAAAGACTGAAGGTTGCTGAAGCTGATTCATACTGAAGTGGGTCCAAAGAGACGATACTATACCTTCGTTTCTGTCCTATTCTGTCATTTTCAAATTAATTGTTCAGCTTTCCTTTGAGTACGTGAGCTCTCCATATCCTTCCAATAGACGCCTGCCTCTCTTAAGCGACCCTGTCAGCTTCTGATACTTCTAAACAACAGCCTGTGCCCCCGGACCAGTCCAAGGAGGACCAGTCCAGGCGGAACTAGTAGGTCAGCTGATACACCAGTAGACTTGTCCCATTTCTGGCCCAGCTCCTGTCTCTGAACCCAGAAGTAGCTGCATCAAGGTCACCATTCCTGAAGCTCCTATTAGTACAGGACAACAGTGGCGGTGTGTGTGTGTGTGTGTGTGTGTGTGTGTGTGTGTGTGTGTGTGTATGAAATGTCTGAAAACACCCTATCCATGGACTGTCCCTGGGGCAGGAGAGCCTTCACTGAAGTCAGAATCCCAGAACCTTAGCTTGGAAAAATGAAGTCATCCAGACTAGCTTCCTTCTTTTTTAAAAAAATATATTGTGATTGATTTCAGAGAGGAAGGGAGAGGGAGAGAGAGATAGAAAACATCAATGATGAGAGAGAATCATTGATCGGCTGCCTCCTGCATACCCCACACTGGGATCAAGCCCACAACCCAAGCATGTGCCCTGACCGGGAATCAAACCGTAACCTCCTGGCTCATAGGTCGATGCTCAACCACTGAGCCACACCGGCTGGGCCAGACTAGCTTTCTTTTTAACAGGGATTCTTTGCTCAAGCACCCCAGGCAGATAAGCAAGGAAGAACTGGGGGCTTGTATATGGGATGGGGTGCCCGCTTATTAGTTTAGAAGAACCAGTACTCCTATGACCAAACACACAGGTCCGTCCAGCCCCCCAACCCCATTTGACCTTTGACAAATGTCTTCCTTCTAAAGAAGGTGAGGGAGAAGGAGCTGGAGGGTGTTGGTAGATCACTCTGACAGCTGCACCCCACAGGAGTGAGTCAACTTGGGGTCCAAGTTGTTGCAGCGGGAGGTTGCTCTTGGCTGGCAAGGTCTGATATGCATCTCAAGAGGTGATTTCCTCTTTCCTTCAGCAAATATCATGCAGGCATTATTGGGAAGGAGTCATGGGGATTTTATACACCAAGTAACTACATGAGTAAATTTCCTCAGTCAGATTTGAGGAGTGGATGAGTGTTAGTGGTCACCGTCCTGGTTTGCCATGGAACTGAATGCTTTCCTGGGATGTGGGACTTTGGTGCCAAAACTGGGGCAGGAGACACAGGCTGGAAATGAGGGCAGGAATACCAAGTGCCTGTGGTGGCCCATCCCGTGTGCCCCGTGTAAACGATGGGGCTGGCCGCAGCGGGGTGCAACCCTGTGTTTCTCCAGATCCTTCGTGACAACTGCAGTCTGACTCTTTCTCCCACTCTCTCATATCTCCACCTGCCCTTCCTCCCCTTCAGACTCATGAATTCTCCAAGAAAAATTGTTAGCTGCAATTTGGATTGTTCTAGAAAACAGAGGCCAAAAACCTTCCTGCACTTCCTTGAACTTCACACTGGAATCATTCAGACCTACGAGCACATTTCCACGCCGTCCTACAAAAAGAAGGGCCCTCTTCACGCTTAGCGCGAGGGGTTGAGAATTTTATGCTCCTACCACCGCCCCCACCGTAACTGCCTGACTCATAGCAGACACTTACTTGAGTAATAATATTTCACACTTAATGGGTGTTCAAGTCTGTGCCAGGCTAATTCTCACAATGTCCCTCTGAAGTAGGGACTTTTTATCCCCATTTACAGATTAGAAGACTGAGGCACAGAGTTCACACAGCAAGCGACAGGGCAAGGGTGCCGCCGGGGCAGTCAGCCTCCGGTCTCTGTCTCTGAAGACCAGGGACCCTTGAGAAGAAAATGTCGCTTTATTCTCACCTGAAAGATGAGAGAGGAATTGGACTTGAACCTCAGGACTTCCAGATTCCCGCTTCTGTCACGGTCCACACACCTAGAGCTTGTTTGCTGCACGTTGTGTTGTTCGAATGGAGCGATGTGCTTTCCCGCTCTGGCCCCGCCTGTGGCCGGAGGTAGTCAGTCACCTTGTGATGGGTGACTCAGTGCCTCTCCAGCGCCTGAAGCCCCCTCTCTGCTCTCAGCAGCGGAAGTTTTCCTCTCCCAAAGGAACATTCCTGACCAAGGATTTCCCCTCACACAGCATGGATGCCTGATCTTACAGAGAAGCAAGAACTTCCTCTGACAATTCCTACCGAGGAAAATGCGCTCAGAACAAAACGTTCCCACAAAGGTGACCCAAGTCTTTCTGCCCAGGAAGTGGATTTCCTACCTCCAGCTGGGGTTGCTTTTAAGCAGAGGCCGTGCGCTATGAAACCCTCTTCGTACCCAATGTTCTGGGTGACTCAGCTTTCCCTGGAGAGCTGAGGTACATTCAGATCCCTGACTCTTCCTCATCCTTGCGAAGCCCAGCAGAGAACAAGGTGGGACTCCCAGCGCCAGGAGCTGGACAGAGGCCAAGCCCCAGGGTCCCTTTGGGCTGAAGGTCAGGAGGCCCCAGGAGGAAGGGAACAGACCGAAGAGGGAGAGAGTGTGGTACCGGTCTTCTTGCTCTCAGTCAGTGGTTCTCAAACTTCTTATTCTTAGGACCACTGTACCCTTAATTATCAAGGGCCTCAAAGAGCTTTTGGTTCTGTGGGTTTTATTGGTACTTACCATATTAGAAATCAAAGCTGAGAAATATACAGAATATGTAATCATTTAAAAATAATAATAAGTACAAGTATTGTTTTTTTATGGGAAGTCTTTTCAGAAAACAAATGTTGGGAACAGTGGCATTGTTTTACATTTTCACAAATGTGTTTGAAGTCCAGCTCCTTAGAGGACAGCTGAAATATCTCCTCTGCCTTCAATCCATTACGACCCATCTTCTGTTGCAATATGTTTGCCTTTTAAATGTATATATTATTTCAGAGATGATTTCAGAGATGAAGGGAGAGAGAGATAGAAACATTAATGATGGGAGAGAAACATTGATCAGCTGCCTCCTGCACACCCCACACTGGGGATCGAGCCCACAACCCAGGCATGTGTCCTGACTGGGAATAGAACCGTGACCTCCTGGTTCATAGGTCGATGCTCCACTACTGAGCCACACTGGCCAGGTGCAATATGTTTGCTTTAAGCATAAAAGAATCCAGCCTTACACAGATGTGGAGTTGAAAAAGGAAGGGCCGCTCAGACCCCTGAAAGGGTGGGGGGATCACATGTGGAGAATCGCTGCTTAGTTCGGATTCTGGAAGTTGCACTGCACTGTGGCGCCACAAAGCCGCAATAACTAACCTCTTCCTAAACCATTTGATTTAGCCTGACATTGCAGAACTCTGTTGTAGAACTTTTGGGGAGCCTGCCTACGCACTCACCCCTTCTGTAAGAATTGAACCCTCTCCCACCCGTCTGGGGAAAGGAGTGGAGGACTCTGGCTGAAGTCCTCCTAAGACAAGACCTGCCTCCACCCTGGGCATAAATTTCCGCACCAACAGCAGCTGGTCGGCAGGTTCCCTGCTCTGGGACTTTGGCATGGGGGGACGTGGACTATGGGAGTTTGAACTCAGAAACAGAGGCTGCCATGGTGGGGCCCCTGGCTCTTCAGGGCTTCTAGATCCTGCTTGGAATCTCTCAAATGAGGAGGCTTCTGTTTCCACACATTGCTGATTGAGTATCTCATTCATTTGTTCTTCTAGCAAACATCCAAAGGCCAACAGCAACCCTGGAGCTCAGGAGCAGGAAGAGTTAAAAGTTCAATGTCCAGTTGTGAATGATGTGTGTGTGCGCACCTGTGGGTGTGTAAAAGAAAGGGAGACGTTTATGTGTTATGAGTGAAACTTTAAAAACCTCTGAGGCAGGGGTCTGGCTTCCTGGAGTGGTGAGTCCTGCTAGGGTCCATTTGCTTCTTGAGAAAGAACTCACCACCAGGAGCAGGGAGCATAGTCTCGGATTCGAGGGAAGCGTGGACTCAGTGCAGCATGGCGTCCGTCCGTGGCTCCATCTCCCCTGCCTAGATTCACGTTGCAGTCTTAAGTATGGGGAGAGGGCCAGGAGGGTGCATGACAGCAACACCGCACAAAGCCAGAGCGCTTTTCCTTAGCTATCCTGTATGCCGAGGGGTTCAAGGCAGTCTTCATCATGATGAAATGTGCTACTTTGGTGCGTGGATCATTATGAGCCAAAGGCAATCAGGACCTGGCAGAACAGCAAAGGAAACCAACCAAAAAAAAAAAAGGACAATCCCCTGAATGGGAGAAGATATTCGTCAATGATACATCTGATAAGGGGTTAATATTCAAAATGTATAAAGAACTCAGACAACTCAACACCAGAAAAACAAACAACTCAATTGGAAAGTGGGCAGAAGGTCTGAATAGACACTATAGACACTTCTCCAAGGAAGACATACAGGTGGCCAATAGACATATGAAAAGTTGCTCAACATCACTGATCATCCGAGAGATGCAAATCGAAACCACAATGAGATATCACTTCACACCTGTCAGAATGGCGATCATCAGCAAATCAGTAAACAACAGATTCATGTTGCAGTCTTAAGTATGGGGATGTGGCGTAAAGGGAACCCTCGTGCACTGTTGGTGGGAATGCAGACTGGTGCAACCACTACGGAAAACAGTGTGGATGTTCTTAAAAAAAATTAAAAGTGGGCTTGCCTTATGACTCAGAGATTCTACTTCTGGGAATATATCTGAAAAAAACCCGAAACACTAATTTGAAAGAACATATGCACCCCTATGTTCACTGTAGCATTATTTATAATAGCTAAGGTTTAGAAGCAGCCCAAGTGCCCATCAGTAGATTAGTGGATAAAAAAGCTGTGGTACATTCATACAGTGGAATACTACTCAGCTGTAAAAAAAGGAGGAAATCGTACCCTTTGTGACAGCATGGATGGATCTGGAGAATATGATGCTAAGTGAAATAAGCCAGTTGGTGAAACACAAATACCATATGATTTCACTTATTTGTTGAATCTAATGAACAAAAGAAACAAACAAACTGCACTCTGATACAGAGAACAGACTGGCAGCTGGGTTGGGGGACTGGGTGACAAAGGTGAAGGGATTAAGCAGCACAAATTGGTGGCTGCAGAATAGTCACCGAGATGTAGATTACAGCATAGGGAATACAGTCGATAATATCGAGATAAACAGGAATGGGTGAGATGGGTCCTTGAAGTAGTGGGGGGACCACTCTGGAAAGGGACATGGTTTTCTAACCACTGTGTTGTACATCTGAAACTGATTCAGAATAATACTGAGTGTAAACTGTAATTGAAAATTCAAAAGTAATAAATACATACCCAGCAGATTCAAGAAAAACTTTTACCCGCCCCCCCCCCCCCCTTAACTGCTTAAGAGAATTTAGGGAGCGGTCTGACCCAGAAAGAGCCCTATCGCCAGAGATAATTTTTATTGGAATGACCCAGATGTGTGGCAGGACACATGTCTAATTACCAACACCTGCTCTTCTAATCGCCCTATGAATTACCTTCTCCTCTCCGGACCCTCAGGCCCTCTCCCGCTTCTTAGCTCAGGATGTAATTATACTTGTTTTCTCCTGCTAATTCAATCATTCGACCAGACAAAGACCCTAGAAGGCTGGCAGGAGCATTCTTCCTCCCCTATGGCAGTAACGGTAGCTGCATATCCCAGACAACATTCTAGGTGCTGGTCCTGCGTTTGTGCCTTGAGTCTTCCCTGCTGACCCTTTGAGGTAGGTGCCAACATTGCGGCTCTTTCACAGGTGAGAACAGAGCAGTGACGTCTCCACGGCTGTCCAGGGCGCAAGTCCCAGATGCAGAAAGCGCACGGTGCTGGCCCTGTGGCTCCAGGCGCCGCCACCACCCACCTCTGCGGGCTGTCTGCTCCCCTGTGAGCCCTCCCATCGCTTCCAGCGGGAGGAACATTGTATTCCTAGAAGCTGGCACAAGGATTTCTCTTAGGGAGGAAATTCTCTCATTTCAAAAACGATGGACAGAGAGAGGGACCCAGGGGAGTGAACCTTGAGGGGACAGGGGCCGGGCAGCCCCACAGCTCACATCCTGTGCCTTAGACACCAACCAACAGGACCCATGGCCTCCAGGAGAGGAGTGGGAGGAGAAGGAAGGGGAGATGCGGGCGGGGGGGGGGGGGGGCGGAAGAGGGGGGACGTGGCCGGGGGAAATCCCACAGCGGCACGAGGGCTTCTTTTACTGAATGTAAATTTTACTGAAGAGCAACATCCACATAGAAAAGTGACACCTCGGTGTACAGCCTGGTGGGTTTTCACAAGGCAACCGGCACTTACACCGGACAACAGGGCATTCGGAGCAGGCCCTGGCTCCTCTGCTCTGCTGCACCAAGTTGTAAGTGATGCAGGTGTTGACACCCAGGCTCTGACACCACGTCTCCCCGGGGTCCTGGGGAAAGACAACTGTTTCTTAACCGCTGGCTGTGTGGCTCACAGTTGCCAGGTTGAAGACTCCTTCATTCCCCAGAATTACAAGCCCTTCCCTTGCTCCACCGTGGCAGAGGGCTTGCAATGCCCACACCTACACTGCCCTGGACATACATGGACATGTGAGCTGTGAGTTGATCAAGACAGGGACGGCAACCTATTTGAATAGACATATGATGATGTCACCGAAACACTGCCTGGAACACGGAGCTGTGAACTGGTTTGTGTCTCCTTCAAAATCCCTACGTTGAAGTCCTAACCCCCTGTGCGAATTGGGCACTGGGCCTTTAACGAGGGAATTAAGGTCAAAGGAGGTCATACTTCAATAGGACTTTCGTCCTTAAAAGCCTGGGAGAGACACCCGTGTGGCGCACACATAGTCAAGGCCAGGTGAGGACTCGGTGGGAGGAAGGGCAAGCCAAGGGCCAGGCCACTGAGAAACCAACCCTGCCCACGCTCTGATCTTGCGCTTCCGGTCTCCAGAACAGTGAGAAAATCCACTTCTGTTGCCTCAGCCACCCGGTCTGTGGGATTCTGTCGGGGCAGCCGGAGCTGAACTAAGACACGTGGTTAGGACCCGGCCTCAGTGGGATGACTGGCCAGCGGTGATGTGGTGATAGATCTGTGCAACCAGCTCTCCAGGGACAACGGCCTGATTTACAGGTTTGCCAGTTACCATGTTGTAAATACTCTGACTGTGGCTGGTTTCAGGCCAGCAGTGTGGCATCACTGAGTGTAGGGTTAGGGCTAGTGTGCACCTTGGACTCTCATACCACGGTCTGTCAGCCAACCCCAGGAGCAGGCATCCAGGTTGAAGACTCCTTCATTCCCCTGCCTGTCCCTGTCCCACGGGGATGCCAGGGCGGCCACATGGTGCTGTGGCTGCAGATCCTGCTGGAGGACATCCTTTGAATTAGGGACTATCCCGAGGTGGCTGGAGCACAGATTGGGCCTCTCCCCCCAACCTCACGCTCAGTGGCATCACGTGGGTGGCTTGAAATTGGACCATGGAAGGAATATTCACTTGAGGGAAATCATCAAACGTTACAAATCAGGGCTTTTTCTCCCCCCCCCCCCCCAGCATCTTTTACAGCACACAACTGGAAATATCCCTTTAAAAAAAAGAAAGAGAGAAAAGCCCTCAGCAGAGCCAGCAGCTTGTGCAACCCTAGTCTTCTCGGTCCCACCCTCCCCTCATTCCCGAAGCTCCTGGCGTGAGATGGGAGCAGAACAAATGTGGGCCACACAGCCTCCTTCGAAGGGACGCCTTTCTTCTCGGTCTCGTCGATGTGGTCCCTGGTTAGGACATCTGGTGGCTGCGGGGCTGCAGGCTCTCCCAGCGCCCACCACGCGATGGCTCCTTTCTGTTCTTCACATCGACTTCTCTGTGGGTTCATTTCTAATCACCTCCTGATCCCGCAAGCAGTGCTGTCTGTTACCCGGGAGGGGCAGCGGGGTGGGGCGGGGGAGTGGGGGCGCTGCTATGAATACAGATGGCAGGGCTCAGCCTCCAAGGCACTCCACCAGTGACTCTGGGCTGGGGCCCAGGACTCTGTATGTTTAATCCGCCAGCCAGCTCCAGACGCTGGGCTGGGCTGGGCTGAGCTGACTTTTGGAAACCACTACAAACACATCTGTGGACGTGCCGGCTTCCCTTCGGCAGCGTCGGGGAGTCTGAACCCAGCCGGGGAGCGGCCGCAGGCTTCCCGGGTTGGCAGGCAGCACCTCTGAGAGCTTCTGCTCTGTCATCCTTCAGCCCACAGGACGCGGGAGTCCCGGGGACATTCTCGATGACCCAGGGACACAGCCGGACTCTGAGGCACGGGAGGGGGTGAGCCGATGAGCTGCCTCGCGGAGAGCTTAATTGCACATCATTTTCTAATTTGTCATTTCCCAATGAAGCACCAGGCTGCCAGGGGAGCTCAGCTGCGTCCAATCAAAGGGCAGGCTCACCAGTGCAGAGTGACTCAGGGTTACACCCTAACCCTCGCCCTCCCCCCCCACTCCCCCTCCCCCAGACAATGAGTGGGTGTCCCCCTATCACTGGCTCCCAAACTTGGGATGCAAATGACCCCCCCCCCCCCCCCCCCCCGCAGCTGTGAAAAGGCCCCGTTGTCGGCCCCTGCCGGCCGGGTTTCTGCTCCCGCGGACCCCGGGTGGGCCTGGGCGTCCCTTTGTTAACAGCTTGCTCCCAGGGGATTTAGTTGACTGAGCTCGTTTGACTGAAGCCAAAGAGGTTTTCCTGCAAAGTCTGGTCTTGAGGGTATTAGCATCCCTTCAGGCAGTGGTTCTCAACCTCGGCTGCACATGAGAATCACCTGGGAATCTTTTTTTAAAATCCTGATTTCTGGGCCTCATCCTCCGGAAATTCTGTTTCTTTGTTACTCATGTTGTGGCCCCGCCCCATCACAAAGAAACAGAATTTCCGGAGGATGAGGCCCAGAAATCAGGATTTTAACAAGATTCCCAGGTGATTCTAATGTGCAGCCAAGGTTGAGAACCACTGCCTGAAGGAATGCCTCTGGGGTAATCATGAATCAGCCTTTTCCTTAGCTCTTTAAAAAAATAAAATAAACACAGTGCCGAGTTTGGAAAACAAACCATGCACTTCAGCAGAGGCAAGTGTGCGATGCCAGGGCCCGGGGCCGGCCACGCTTCCACTCAGAAGCTGGTGAGTGACAAGGGGACATCCCCAAGCAGGCGGGCTGTTCCCTCAATGGGTAGGGGGGTGCGGGTGGGTGCAGAAAACCCCTGCAGGAACCGCTGGATGGAATGTTCCCCCACCAGGGTGAGTTCAAGGGCTTTCTTTTTGTGAGGGTGATCACCAAACTCAATGTCTTCATTCCTGGAATTATGTGTGTGTTTCTTCTGAGAAGAGAGCGAACGGGAACACAGGCTCCCCTCCCCGGGGGAAGGCTGCTTCGCTTGCAGGCAAGGGGCTGCCCGGAGGAGCCCATTTTAATTTCCCTATGAAACCGGCTTGCAAAATAAAGGCATAGACTGACAAGTATTCCCAGCCAGCTGTGATTTAATGAGCACCATTCAAAGCCTGGAACCCAAATCCATATTACTATGTCTGTGGAAAAAGAAAAAAAAAAACAACAGAGGCAGCGGCAAACGGCGATTCCTAGTGTTTGAAATGATTAAAATGGCTAACGCCGGTGAGCATCAGCTGAGGCAGCCCAGCTGTGGGCCCTGCCGGTCCCCAGTGCCCTCCTCAGAGCAAAGGCAGGAAGGAACTGTTTTCACACAGTTCAACCCCCCACCCCCCTACCCCCCATCCCCGCCCCCAGTCCTGGGGGCAGGTCAGCCCGTCTAGCCCGCAGCCATCCTCACCGCCCAGCCAGGCACACCGCCCGCCCGCCAAGGCTGCTGCTATTTTGAATTGTTTGCTGCAAAACCATCCAAGTCGTCATGAACATAAGAGTCGTTGTGATTCTGATTTCCCCCGTCATGAGCACGTGGAAATAATAAAAATGTCTTGTTCCAACCTTTTGAGATCCTAAAAATAAAAAGTGCTGGGTAAGCCCGCACTGTTAACAAGTACAAGGCACAGAGAGGGTGGGGGTGGACGGGGAGACAAAGGAAAGGCAGCCCCAAGAGAAACCTCGGTCTGCGTATTTTGACATTCAATTCGAAATAGCCACCTGGTCAGGCTCCGGGAAAGGCCCCTGGCAGATGAGCCATTCCTGTAGTGCCGCGTGGGTGGGGGGAAGGCCCTCTGGTTCTGGAGAGCGAGGCTTCAACAACCTCACGGTGAAGGTCTTTGGATCCCTGTGGGTTTGAACATTGCTAGTGTTTGTTGTTATTGGTAGTGGTGTGTGTGTGTGTGTAACTGGTGGGCCATCATAATTCAGAGCAGGGCTTTCAAATCAAACAAAAATCCTGGGCCTCCATTTTTTTTTATCTGGAACTGCAACCAGAATACCAATCTCATTGGGCATCCTATATAATAAAAGCTAATATGCAAATTGTCCCCTCAACCAGGAGTTCTACCGGAAGTTCGACCAGGGGGAGGGGTGGACCCACCAACCACCAGCGGCCCTGCCTCTGATCAGCCCCCCTCACCCCGATCGATCGGGGTGGGGCCGGCCTGCCAACTGCCCGCAGCCCCTCCCCCATGCAGCCCCGATTCGGGGTGGGCTGGCCCCACCCATGCACGAATTCGTGTACCAGGCCTCTAGTTTTCGATAATTAAACAAGAAAATATATGTGCATGCCCAGACTTAGGGCCTGGCACAGGGTGAAGATTTCTGATACTATCTCTGACGTGTCTCAGTGGCATGGAGTTGCAGGTGATTCCTCATTTGAAAACATCTTCCGGCACATGTTGGCTACTCAGAAATCAGCCTTGCAATTCAGTGCCTGGTTATAAAACTCTGACAGTGTGACAACCTTGTGAAAAAGGGCAAAATATTTCACTTCTGCTTTCATATGATGCTCATGGTTAAGTCTGGATAACGGATGCAACCCAGTGGGTCATATCTGAAACTAGGAGAGGGGATTAGCTATCACCCTCATCACTGACTAGATTCTAAACTCACCAAGAGTCCACGGATATCGTGGGAATGGAAGTGACATAGTTACCAGCATGAACAGCAAACCCACTTTCCTGAGCAGACCACAACTAGAATCCCAAATTGATCAAATCCTAGCCTAATGACCTGACCTAGCCTCAGTTTTCTCATCTGTAAAATGGACACAATAGCATCTGCATCCCAAGGGGATGGTGTGGATTTAACAGGTGGTGTCTGCAATGTGCTTAATACAGAACCATGCACATAACGGCACGCAACACATGCTGGTTCCCTTCTCCAACCCGGTGCAGGGACTCACACCCTTCTATAGCCCTGAGGCCTGGGGAGCTTAGCAGTCTTTTAAGCCCTAGCAGATTGGACATTCTTCATTGCCATCTGTTATGGGTTGAATTTGTCCCCCTGAGAAGTCCCAACCCCAGTATTTCGGAATATGATCTTATACAGAAATAGGGCTTTTACAGAGGGAATCAAGTTAAAATGAGGTCACTAGGGCGGGCTCTAATCCAATCTTGCTGGTATTCTTATAAAAAGGGGAAATTAGAACACACAAGACGACGGGAAGACACACGGGAATGCCACGTCAGGACAGGAGTGGAGTGCTGCCTCTACAAGCCGAGGAATGACGGAGATTGCTGGCGCACCCCCAGAAGCTAGGAGGAGGCAAGGACCGATTCCCCAGCAGGTTTCAGAGGGAGCATGGCCCTGCCGAGAGCTTGGTTTCAGACTTCTGGCTTCTAGAACTGTGAGCAAATAAATTTCCACTGTTATGAGCCATCTAGTTTATGCTAATTCGTTAGGGCAGACCTAGGAAACGATTACACCATCCATCTTACAGAGGAGCCTTGGTTATGCGTAGAATAGAAATGAAGGTTTTGGAATCAGGTCAAAGGAGGGGTGTGGAAACCCAGCAGAGGGTTCCTCTGGGGTGAACTGAGCAACCAAACCAAAAGGAGGAGGTCATTCGGCTTTGAGACAAACGAGCACACACTCCTTTACACGAGAACCATTGTTTTTCTAACTACCGAGGACCCTTCAAAACATGAGTTTGAATTGCATGGGTCCACTTATATGCAGATTTTCTTCAGTAAATACTAGAAATGTATTTTCTCTTCCTTATGATTTTTAAATAACATTTCCCCCCTAGCTTATTTTATTGTAGGAGTACAGTATGTAATACATATAACATACTAGATATGTGTTAATCGATGCTTTATGTTATCAGTAAGGCTTCTGGTCAACAGTAGGCTATTAGTGGTTATGTTTTGGGGGCGTCAAAAGTTATGCTAGTTTTTGACCAGGAATCAAACCCCTGACCCTTCGGTGTGCGGGCTGATGCTCCAACCACTAAGCCACACCAACCAGGACTGAGCTTCCATTTTTGACAAAAATTCATGGAACTGGCAAGAGTTAAGTTCACAACAACAACTGACTCTACTGGTTCAGTAACACATGATAGATTCAAGGATTTCCTCCGCGTAACAGCTGATGAGCAGTATCATGAATAACCATAGGTTTTCAATACCCTGAATCCTCGCAAGCTTTGTAAATTTCCCCAACTAATTATTTTTCTGCTCCACACATATTATTTTTCCCCCATCATCATTTGTAACACATCTTAGCAGATTCCACTTCAGGTTGTACTGAATTCATTTTCTCAACTTTTTGGAAAATATTCTCACTTTTAGTTGTTCTGTGCAGACTATTAATAGAGGCTAATTCTTTAGCCACTTCAGACTTGGCATCGACTTCTCAGATTAACAATTGAGTATTATCTGTAACATCTCTCAACTCATTAAGGGCCAAAGAAAACCACTCAAAATCATTTGTTTGTTTTTTTAATTGACTACTAATGTTGCTCCCAAAGTCCTCAAATCTTCAAGTAATTTAAGAAAATCTAATAGTCTTAAACATGTTCATTGTCTCTGGACATATTTCCTTGGCTGCTATAATCAAATATCATCTCATTAACTCACCATTAATAAATGGCAATTCCTGCTTGGCTAATGATGGGCCACTCAAAAATGAGCCACTTTGGTTGCAGCCTCCTTTTTGTTTTTTATTTTGGTGAAGAAATTCTGTTGTCGTGAGATATGCCATTTTAAATTCTGTGATTTTTCTGATTGTTGCTTTTCTGTGAGTTTGGGAATATAGTGATGTGTGCTTAGTCTAGTGATGTCGATGTATACTGTATTCTTTTAGTGTAGCTATAGAATCACTACATGCTTTGCCATCAGGTTCAATATCAAAATAATCCACACTTCACTGTGTCTAAAAATGAGACATTCCGAGTCCATTTTCCCCTTTTTGTTTTGACATGACAGGTATGCACATATTATAAACATATAAAGTAAAAAAAAAACCTATGAATGCCACCACATAGTGATAGTGTTGACTCTCAAAATACTGTCCAGTTGTAACGACCACGGCACCTGCAACTTGTGGTGCACCGTTGCAATGCAATTCTGGTGCTACCTGGAGTTAGGTCAGATTTCACAGGTTAAGGGCACAATTCCCCACAAAACGTCTTTCACATCAGACACCAGTCTCAATCTCTGGGGTTCCCAAGATATCTACCTTTAACCGATTGGCTACAAATTTGGGGGTTCCCATTACTCCCTGAGGTTCAATAATTCACTAGAATGACTCACAAAACTCAGGAAAGTGCTATACTTACGGTTACAGTCTTATAATAAAAAATACAAATCAGGATTAGCCCAATGAAGAGGAGCAAGAGAGAAATCGGGAGGGTGGCAAACATGAAGCTTTCCCCGTCCTCCGCTGTGCCACTCTCGCAGCACATTGATGCGTTTCAACAACCAGGGAAGCTCACCCACGGTCTGTGTTTAGAGTTTTTATTGGAGTTTCATTATGCAGACATGATTCATTGACTCAATGAGCAAGAGGATGAAGTCAATCTCCAGCTCTCCTCCCTCCTCTCCCTGCCCCAGAGATCATGCTGATATCCACCCCAAATGGTTCTAATCACGTGATTGGTCTTCCTGGTGTGGCCTGTCCCCATTCTGCCTCATCTCATCAGCATAAACTGTCCGGCATAAGTTCACGGTAAGTCACCTTATTAGCATAAACCATCAGTAACCACCAAGCATAACAGAGATACTCCTGTCACTTGGGAAACTCTGAACTTAGAAGATACCTCCCAGGAACTAGGAACAAAGACCAACCCAGTTCTTTATATACAACAGCCACTGGGCAGCACTGTAGATCAAAGAGGGTGCCACATACCATCTGTTACAACTACTCATCTGTGCCATTGTAGCATGCATGGGAGCAGCCATCGCTCAGACATAAACAGATGAGTGTGTGCCAATAAAACTTTATTTATGGACACTGAAACTTGAATTTCATATAAGTTTCACATGTCATAAATCTTCTTCTTTTGTGTTTTCCAACCATTTTTTTCCCCCCATCTTTAGTTCACAAGCTACAAAAACAGGAAGCAGGCCAGATTTGGCCCACGGGCTCTAATTTGGTGACTCCTCTCTCATCCAGATCGAGGGCTGGCAAACTACAGCCTGTGAGGCGAATCCTGCACACGGACTGTTTTAATAAAGTTTTACTGACACAGCCATGCTCGTTCATTAATGTACTGCCTATGAGTGCCTTGGGGCTGCAACAACAAAGCTGAGTAGTTGCAACAGAGACTGCATGGTTTGCAGAGCCTAAAATCTTTACAAGGTGGCCCTTTTGAGAAAAATTTGCTGACCCTTTGCTAGATCAGTGAAGGGGAGGAGTCCAGGTATATTGGCTTTATTAGTTCATCTAACCCTGTGAACACAGCTAGGTAGGAGATATTATCGTTACTTTACAAATGGGAACCCAAAGCTTAGAGAGATGAAGGAAATTGTCCAAGGTCCCTCAGCTTATAAATAAATGTTGAAATTGGGGTCAAACGCAGACTTCTGGTGGCTGTTGGCATTCCTTGGGATGTGGCCGTATGACTCCAATCTGCTTTGTGTCACATTACTTTGTCTTCTTGCCTCTCTCTTAGAAGGACACGCTGTGATTGCACACAGGATCCCCTTTGCAAGATCCTTAATTTAGTCACATCTGCGAAGACCTTTCTTCAATATAAGGTACACAATACTTAGAGGTTCCAGGGATTACGGACCTGATATTGTTGAGAGTCATTATTCAACCTCCTACAAGGGGTACTGCCCAGTCTCTGTGTGGGTATGATAGAGAAATGGGTGCTTTTTCACACTGCTATTGATGTGGGAATGTGAACACACTTCTTTATGGTACGAAAACCTCAGTTTGCTTCTCCAGATCCACTGTCTACTCTTCGCCATCCTTCTGTGCCCCTGGAGGCTGACGTGTGTGGCCTGGCCTCTGGTTTCTGGCAGGGCCCTGCTGATGAGAGTCATGGGCGGACACCGTTAACCCGGATTCCTCTGCTGACTCTCCAGGCAGGTGACCCTCCCCATACACCATCTCCAGGTCCTGGTGACAGCTCCTCCCTCTCCCCTCCAGTCTAGGGGTGGTAGTATCCCTAGCACTGTACTGTCGCTCGCTGGTTTTATGCCTTTGTACATCGTCCTTTTATTAGATGTCCCTTAATTACCCAATTTTAGCTCTGGCTTGTTTGGCTCAGTGGATAGTGCATTCGCCTGCGGACTGAAGGATCCCAGGTTCAATTCCAGTCAAGGGCACATGCCCAGATTGTGGGCTCGGTCCCCAGTGGGGGGCGTGCAGGAGGCAGCTGATCAATGATTCTCTTTCATCATTGATGTTTCTCTCTCTCTCTCTCCTTCTCCCTTCCTTTCTGAAATCAATAAAAATATACTAACAAAAATAAAATAAATTAAAAATTACCCAGTTTTAGTGTGCCACCTGTTTCCAGTCAGGCCCTGTGTGTCAAATCAGAGATCTATTTGTAAGGAAGTTAATTGGCAACATTATTTATGACAAAAACTCAAAACAGCCTAAATAACCAAAATAAAAGACTGGTTAAGCAAATTATGATGCCTTCATATAGAATATAAAATTATATTAATAATAATATTGTAAAAGAATATTACTGAAATGGTAAAATAGTCAGTGTATTTCTAAGTAAAAACCCCATAAAATTATATGTAAATAATTTCCCATTTTTGCAAAATAAAACTTAATAGGAAAGATTAAAACCATATGTAATGCTATATTTTAATAGAACTATATCAATATGTGCTTATATATTTTATATATAAAATGTGTGTATTTTGTTGTGTATATATGTCATATAATATATATCATATATGCTATGTAATACAATCACACATTTATATAATATACACTGTATTTACATAGATTTATATATAATGCCACTTTTCTAGAGAATGATTTACATATCTACTTGTATGTTTATATCAAACATGTTTTACATAATATATAAAACATGCATGTTATAGAGAGCATGTTGTGTATATGCATGTGTATCTCTTTTCCAGGTTATTCAGCCCTTTAGGCTTAAAATGAAATTGGTTGTATCCCCTATTCCAAGTTTGTGGAAAGTACAATATCCTGCCCCAGACGTATCCAGATTCCCAGGAGCTCACTGCTGCCTCCAGTCTCATTCTCAGCCCACGGAGGCTCCGTTTTCTACGTCACTGCCCCAGCTCAGACGTGGGATTTAGCCACTTCCCTGACTTTCTCCAAAACCAGCTGCACGAGGCAAATGTGTGTGTGGCAGACTTTTCCTTAGTGTTCGGAGCACCACCTTTCCTGCAGTGAGCATCTCCCACGATCCTAGGCTCTGACCACGCTGGGGGCAGGCTTGGCCCTGGCCGTGGGTGGGCGTGGCCATCGTGGGCGTGGGCGTGGCCTTAGCCAAGGACTTGGCCATAGAGCTGGAGCCAGGACAGGGCAGGTCCGCTCTCTAGGTTCTTCCCTCTTCAATCTCCCCCTCCCCACCCCAAGATTACAAACCATGACTCCCTGATGACTCTGACAGACTTCAGCCCGGGACAGCAGAGACCCACACGGAGAAACGGAATCGTGAGTCCCTCCCGCCTCACCAGTCTCTAAGAGAAAGTCCTGCGCTTGCAGGCACAGCCCATCATGTGCTTCCCAAGTAAAGTAGCAAATCCCAGCTCTCTCCCACTTACTGGCTTGTGGTCGGCGGCACGGTTCTTCAGTGCCTCCGTTTCCTTAGATATGAAACAAAGATGCACTGACATTTCATAGGGTTGCTGAGAATTAAATGAGCGAAATGCAGAGCAGTGTCTTTGAACGTGGCGGTAGGCAAAGTTCTTAGAGCTAATAATGTATGGAGTGTGTGGAATAATGTTTGGCAAAAAGTAAATCCTACTGAATGTTACCTATTTTATTTTTTCTCTGCAAATATGAATTTTGCCTCACCCCAGCCCTCCCATGAACATATGCAGGAGCCGTTACAGGCAGCTTGATTTTGAATTACGCATTTCCATCTATAGCTATATCTAAAATACTGGAAAAGAAATTTCAGTATGTTGGAAGTGAGATGATGGTATTTATTTTGTTCCTTTTATTTTCCTTGTGCCTTTTCAAGTTTTGTACATTGAGCATTTATTATTATTTTGCAACTACGGAAAAATGCAAACTTTTTTCAAAAGAAAGGGAAGGAAAGCCTCCTGGTCTGTAATGGTGTGGGTTAGAAATCTTCCCCCCGGGTACGTGGATCAAACCCTCAAGTCCAGGCACGGCTCCTTGTTTTTTGGGGGAAGTGGGTGGACTTGAAAATTAATGATGCCCCGCGTTGGCATCTCAGGAGAAATCTGTGATTATTTACTGCTCTCTAGACTTGCCACTTCAGCACTTTAAAAAGAAACCAAACAAGGAAAGATTAAAATGCAACACGCGATTTGTTCCTACAAACCAAACTGTTCTGAAAACTTCCCCTTTGACTCCTAGATTGTAAGAGGCTAAACCTGCTTCCTGCCCCTAATTGCTCTATTAATTTAATCTGTTCAACGTCTCCCCAGCGTGTAAGTCATGAGTCTCCGGGGCTGGTTCTGGCTGGGCCGGTCTCTTCCACAGAGTTGCATGGAGCTGCTTTTCACGTTCCCCTGAGTTCTATGTTGCTAGCTTTTTTCTTCCAAGACAGGTTTCCTGACCCAGGAAAAAGAGCTCTGGTGTGTGTGCGAAGTCGCACACTGAGTGAAAGGACCTGGACTTGTTTTCGTTTTCTCCAGGGGAGACACGGGCTACACGTTTGTCCTCATTTTCCTGTTTCGGTCCCTGATCATTTCGCTTACGGAAACTCAGTAGCTTTACGTTCATCCAGCGTAAATCGGCTCTTTGCATAAAACGGAACCCAAGCAAGTTAGTTCACTTTCATTTCCTTATCTATAAAGTGGGGGTAAAAGCATATATATTGGTCCTCGTGGTAACAAATGATCACACACTTGGGTTAGAAGGAAAGGGATGTATTCTCTCCATAAGTCTAGAGGCCAGAAGTACAGGCCTGAGGTGGCAGGAGGCCGACTTCCTCCAAAGGCTCCAGGGAGAACCCTCCCGCTCTGGCCTTCCTGGCTTTGTGGCGACATCACTGCATTCATTCTCTGCTTCCATCACCACATGGCCTTCTTTGCTGTGTCTTTCCTCCATTCCCTTCTAAAGACATGCTTCAATGTAGGGCCTACTCTAAATCCAGGATGATCTTATCCCAAGATCCCTAATTACATCTGAAAGACACTATTTCCAGATAAGGCCACACTCAAAGGTTCCTGGAGTAATGATTGGGTCATGTCATATGTTCGATGTCATGAGCTGAAGTGCAAGACCCCGCTTTTACTAAACCACTGATAAACTCATATACACATACACACACACCCTTGAGTGAGAGGCTTCTAAAAAATACATAACTTTTTTCCCTTTATTTCAGAGAGGAAGGGAGAGGGAGAGAGAGAGGAACATCAATGATGGGAGAGAATCATTAATTGGCTGCCTCCTGCACAACCGCCACCAGGGATTGAACTTGCAATCCAGGCATGTGCTCTGACCGGGAGTCGAATCATGACCTCCTGGTTCATAGGTCGACGCTCAACCACTGAGCCATGCCAGCCAAGCTGAAGGATATTTTTTCCATTGCTTTTTAGAGAGAGTGGAAGGGAGGGTTGAAGGAGGAAGGAGAGAGAGAGAGACATTGATGTGAGAAAGACACACAGATTGGTTGCCTCCTGCATGGGCACTGCCAAGGCCCTGGGATTGAACCTGCAATGGAGGTACATGCCCTTGACCAGGAATCGAACCCCTGACCCTTTAGTGTGCAGGCTGATGCTCTAACCACTGAGCACACTGGCCAGGGCTTAGCTTCCATTTTTGACACAAAAACCACCCCCACAACCTACATGCACAGAAATTCTTCCCATATACCAGGCCTCCCTTGCATATTCAAGTTTAATTTTAAAACACCAAAATTTTAAAATGATTATTCATAAGGAAAGGCTCTTTTGAAACTATTAAATTTGAAGACAATCACCCGCCCCCCTCCCCCCATCCCTAGTTTTTGTCTGGATATTGAGTAGGGGAATGTGGTGATGGTTTAGTTTTCTAGTTACTCCGACTCCCAGTTTCCCCATCTATAACATGAGGATATAACAGTACTTGCTTTGGAGAAGTGAGGTGAGGATGAGTACGTTAGTGTGTAAAGTCCTTCACACAGGACTTGGCACATGATCCACAGGAAAATGTTACCTGTTCTTGTTCCCTCTGCGAGCTCTCCCAGCCACAGCGAATCACTCACGGCTTCTGATTGCTCCCTCCAGGCAAAGAGGAATGCAAAGATTCGCAAGACAAGCCCCCAAATGGGTTTTCAACCTGGAGGGAGAGAGACGGGGGCATAGAGGAGGGATGATCCAAAGAAGCTAGGAAGGGGGCAGGGGAGGGACAAGCCAAGAGGTAAATGAACCAGCTTCAGGGTCACGAATTCAGAATCAGCAGCGTGGTCACGTTGCCAGGGCTGTCATCCGCTGCCCATTTTATCGCTGTGCTGGTGTGGGGCCTGCCACTGCTGCAGTGCCTTGATGATTTCAACATGTGTGTGCCAGACGGCCCAGCAGGGAAGCAGAACCACTGTAAGTTATGGGATGAGGAATTCGCTATAGTTGTGCCGCGCTGGCACGGCCCCGGGTGAACCCGAGTGGGGGTGATGAAAGGCTTAGAAAAGACAGGCAAGAGGACGAAAGCTGGGTCTCGGTGGGACGCTGCCCTCTCTGATGGAGAGAGACAGCGACCACGCCCACCAGCCGTGTCTTTATTTTAGAGCAGATGCCACCAGGCAAAGTAAGGGTGTGATCAAGTCGTTTACAACATTCTCCTTGGTTTCAATCCCACGCCACCACATGCACCTGAACTCTACCACTTAGGCACATGGGGCCACGTGTTCGGACCACAGGCTCAAGCTCACAACTACAGCTGTTGGCTATCATTGTGCTGGGAGGGCTCTGCCCTCCAAGCTGGGACGTGCACGTGGCCATGAGAGGACTGTGCCCTCTCAGTAGTCCAATGCTTGAACCTGTCCAAACACCCTGGCCGCGCCCAACATATAGGAAATGGACCTTACGTACTTCTGGGAAGAGCTGGGGAGGTCAAGGTCTGGAAAGGGGAGTTGAAGGATCCGAGTCAAGTCACCATCAGTCCTGACTTGCAGGGAAATCTGGACGACCAGGCACCACCAGCGGCTGGAGCGGGATCGGAGGGGGCTGGGGTAGAAGCCGAGGGAGGAAGGTTGGCTCCTCATGACAGCAGCGCCTCTGAGCTGCACAGCACAGCATCTGCTGGCAGCGCCCGGGCTGCTGTGGCTGGCAGAGCAGGCAGACAGGAAGAGTGAGGGCAAACCGGAGCCTGCTGGCACGTCTGAGTCTGTCTCGCCGCCTCTTACCAACAACAACCTTTAGACGGTGGTGTCTGGTTCGTTTCTGCTTCCTGAATCTCACACAGCTTCGCATTTGGCCCACGCAACCCAGACTCATACAGAGAAAGGAATTCTGGGAAAGAGCTCCCAGTAGAGTGATCCAGCACAGCCTTCCCTGTGGATCTCAGCAAACTGGATACATGACTGGCCACTGATATCTACTTCTTGGAACAAAGAATTCAAAACATTAAGAGGGAAGCATTACAGGACCTGGGCAAATGGCAGAACCAAAATTTTAGAACAGAGCTCATCATGAGACTCCCACAAACACAGATACAGAATACAGGTTAGAGGTGATTCTGCAACAATGGGGAAAGGACAGTCTTTTAAAATAAGGGATGCTGGGCCAATTGGATGTCCAAATGGCATAGACATGCATCTTGATCCCCTGTGTCACAACATATGTAAACATCAATGCCAAGATGTAGATCTAAGTGTGAAAGGTAAAACACTAAATCTTCTAGAAGGTAAAATAGGAAACCATCTCCATGATTTTGACGTCAGCAAGAGCAGGAAAGCTGGGAGATGTGCTACAGCGGTTCTCTTGCCCATCATTCCATCCTCATTATTGCTTCTGGCTCTGATCCCATCGCTCTACAGCTCAAAAGCCTGTGATGACTCATCCTCTCCACTGACTGAGGTTAAAATGCCCTCACCTGTCACTCAAGGCCCAACTTGTTCTCCTGGTTTATGTCCTACCTGACTTCTGCAATTTTCTACAGATTCTGCTCTTTCCCACCTCGTGGTTTTGTGCATCCTCTAACCTCCCCACCATCGTGCCCCATTAAAATATGTAACAGCATTCTAGCCCATTCCTAATGTCACTTTCTGTATTCTCCTCTGATCCCCTTAACCAAAGTGACCTCTCATTCCTGCTCCACAAAGAGCTCCTCTTACTTGATATAGACAGGTTGTCTTGGGCTGGAATCCTAGCTTTGCCTGGGCAAGTGAGATCATCCTGAACTCAAAGCCTCAGTTTCATGCCCGGTCAAAAGGAGGTAATGATAGTACCTACTTCACAGGCATGTTGGAAGGACTGGTCGAGATAAGAACCTACGCTGCTAGTGCACGCCCTCTACAGATGGCAGTTATCATATTGTCTGGTTTATCTTTGCACCCCCTCACCCAGGTACTGACTTAATAAATCCTTGTGCAATGAATGGACAAACCAAACCAAGCAGCAGGGTCACAAGGTGACCAGTGTCAGGGCCCTGGGCAGGGTCAGCTTAGGACCCGGGTAGGAGCAGATGAAGAGTTTCCACAGTTCTATCAGGTCAGGAGAAATAAAGGCTAAGAGTCTTAGTAGTTGGGCTGGAACCCCAGGGTGTAGGCCACAGCAAGTTGCCTGTGCCTCATGGATTGAAAACAATTTTGGAATGATGTCCCCCAAAAGCCTTTATTTGAAGCTCTCATCTCTGTACTTGGGGATGTAGCTGTCAGAACACAGGTGAAAGGAGGCAGGAGGCCTCAGGTCAAGTGCATTTCCTTTTTTTAAAAAAAATATTTTTATGTATTTCAGAGAGGAAGGGAGAGGGAGAGGGAAAGGGAGAACAGAAACATCAATGATGAGAGAGAATCATTAGGCTGCCTCCTGCATGCCCCCTCCTGGGGATCGAGCCCACAATCCAGGCAAGGGCCCTGACTGGGAATTGGACTTCCTGGTTCCTAGGTCAATGCTCAACCACTGAGCCACACGCACCAGGCAGGGCAGGTGCATTTTTATCTGAGCCCTGTGGGTGGAAAATATTCACTTCATCTCATGTGCTGCTGGAGGAGTGAAAACTCTGGAGACCCCCTTTGGCAGTTCTTATTAAATATGAACATGCACATACTCTATAGCCCAGCAGTTCCATGTCTAGGTGTCCACCCTAGGACACACTCACACAAGGAGACTCCATCACGGAGATGCATTGCTGCATTGTTTGTAAGATCAAGAAATAAAAAACAACCTGAGTACCTATTGGCATTTGGATATAATTGCCAATTGTATCCATGGTGAATACAAAAAATGTGCTGCATTTAAAGGTTAAAATACAGCTCTAGCTGATTTGGCTCAGTAGATAGAGCGTCGTCGGCCTGTGGACTGAAGGGTCCCAGGTTCGAATCCAGTCAAGGGTACATGCCCGGATTGTGGGTTCAATCCCTGGTAGGGGGCATGCAGGAGGCAACCAATCAATTATTCCCTCTCATCATTGATGTTTCTATCTCTTTCTCCCTCTCCTTCCTCTCTGAAATCAATAAAAATATATATGTATATTTTTAAAAGGTTTAAATACAAAATAGCAAATGCAAAGGCATGAGCTAGATTTTTATATATCATATGGATAGCTTTCAAAAGTATAATTTTGAGTGAAGAAACCAAGTTGTGGGATGGTACATTCAGAATGATACCATCCTATATAATAATGAGGTAATATGCAAATTGACCATCACACCCTCGCACAAGATGGCCGCCTCCATGTGGGCACAAGATGGCCGGCAGGGGAGGGCAGTTGTGGGTGATCAGGCCTGCAGGGGAGGGCAGTTAGGGGCAACCATGCTGGCAAGGGAAGGCAGTTAGGGGTGACTGGGCCAGCAGAGAAGGGCAGTTGGGGCAACCAGGCCTGCAGGGGAGGGCAGTTAGGCATCAATCAGGCTGGCAGGGGAGTGGTTAGGGAGTGATCAGGCTGGCAGGCAGAAGTGGTTAGGGGCAATCAGGCAGGCAGGCAGGTGAGCGGTTGGGAGCCAGCAGTCCTGGATTGTAAGAGAGATGTCTGACTGCCCAAGGGTTCCCAGATTGGAGAGGGTGAAGGCTGGGCTGAGGGAAACCCCCCCCTCCTAGTGCATGAATTTTGTGCACCAGGCTTCTAGTTTAAAGATAGAAAAGTCATACTATATATTGTTCAGGGCTACATATATGTACAAGCTTTAAACAATGGGCTGGAGGGATACATGCTAAATTGAGCATTGTAGTTACTCTTGGGAAGAGAAATTAGACCAGGAATCATGAGGACTTAAATTGTATCTGTACTTTTTTTCTCTTTTAATTAAAAAAAAAACCTTAAAACCTTCAAGGACAAACATTAACAACTGAATTTAGGATGATGGTTGGGGTATAAGAACACTATGCTAAATTGCAAAGATTCTTTTATTCTCAGAAGACAAAACTATGACTACGAGTCTGATTTGGGGTATATGTGTTGTGTTGTATTGTGTTGAGCAGGAAGGCACTGGCGAATAACCTTGATCACGATCCTTCAGGAATATCTATTTGCAGGTGACAGAATTAATATTACCATGGCATTTAAATGTGAACAACTTGCTGAGGTTCTTAAACACCTTCCGACCTCTTTGACGCTCTGATGACAGCCGTGACCTCTTGCCTCTAGGAGGGAATGTTCATATACACAGTTGGGCACATAATTCCAGGGGTAGCCCTCGGGTTAAGTCTGCACTACTGTAGGGTACCCAGAGGTTGGCTTTTTATGACCCTCAGAACAGCTGTTAATGCAAGGGAAAGAGACCAGGGAGACTAGTTAAAATGTAATATATAAATACAATGCTCTCTTTGCAGAATGACAGCTTGGAGAGAGTGTGTGTGTGTGTGTGTGTGTGTGTGTGTGTGTGTAAAGCGGCTAAACCTTTTATGAGATAAATAGGCACAGCTTTTCAAGAGCTTTCAGTTTGCACCCTGAAGTGTAAGTCAATAAGGCAGACCGTTTTGGGAAACTTGAGACGCAGGAAGCCCAGTTTCTGCCAGTGTCAATGCCAGCGCACCAGTCCTCGGAATCAGCTCTCAGCCCAGGGCAAGACATTTAGAGAAACCCGTCTGGCCTTGCAGAGGGACTGCAAAGTCTGATCTTACCACAGGGACCCTTGGTGTCCAGCTTGCTGGTGGC
Organism: Myotis daubentonii; assembly: GCF_963259705.1. Lineage (NCBI taxonomy): Eukaryota > Metazoa > Chordata > Mammalia > Chiroptera > Vespertilionidae > Myotis > Myotis daubentonii. Next base: position 41,045,320 of record NC_081856.1, read on the forward strand.
CAGCCTCTGTCACCCCTTGCTGGAAGGCCTCGGGGTTTCAGCCAGCATCCCTGAGGGGACAGTTTCCCATTCAGACCCTATGCTGCCTTTTTTTTTTGTCCCCAACCTCAGGCTGGGACGAAGATGGCTTTTAAAACTAAATATTTGTTGTTGTTGTTGTTGGTCCTCACCATAGAATATTCTTTCCATTGATTTTTAGAGAGAGTGGAAGGAAGGGTGGGTTGGGGAGAGAAAGAGAGAGATAGAGAAAGAGTTAGAGATAGAGATAGAGTGAGTGGCTGCCTCCTGCACAAGCCCTGACTAGCGCCGGGGATCGACCTGCAACCAAGGTACATGCCCTTGACTGGGAATGGAACCCACAACCCTTCAGTGCACAGGCCAACGCTCCAACCATTGAGCCACCAACCAAGACACTAAATCTGTTTTTTTATTATTACAGATATCTCCCATTTCCTCCCCTCCCCTCCCCACTCCTTCCAGCCCCTAACCCCCAACCCAGGTCTTCACTATCCTATTGCATGTGTCCATGGACTATGCATATCCTATATAATAAAAGGGCAATATGCAAATTGACCCTAACAGTGGAACGACCAGAACAACCACTCAACCAGTCACTCTGAGGTGCACTGACCACCTCTCAGTCCCTTTCCCCACTGGCAGGCTCTGATCGCCCGATGGCGAAAGGGGAACCGGGGGTGGGTGGTGGGGGATGCAGGTGGCGCCAGGCCAAAGCCCCTACCCCACCAGTCACCCCACACACAGAAGGCAACCCGTGGCGGGGGCGGGGCTGGTGAGCGGACTGGAACGGCCGACTTCTCGGTCCCTTCCCCTGGCCGTCAGGCTCCAATCGCCTGATGGCAAACGGGGAACCAGGGTGGGTGGTGGCAGGGGGCAGGGCCGGCTGCCGGCAGCCAGGGAGGATGGCCCTAATCGCAGGCCAGGCCTAGGGACCGTACCTGCACATGAATTTCATGTGCCGAGCCTCTAGTAAGTATATAAGTTCTCTCATCTCGTCCCCCCAACCTCACATCGAGGTATGTCAATCTGTTCATGCTAAATATCTAAATATCCTTTTAAACAATCATTTTGGTATTTGAAATTTTTGAATTGGACTTCTAGCAAAGGAAGGGAAATAGAGCGAATATAATGAAAAGAATAATAATGCAGATTTTAGGTCTGCCGCATCTTTCCCAGTTGATGCAAAGGCCTGCTGAGTGGGGGTGACGAGCTGCCAGCACCCCAGGTGCAGAGCTCCTTGTCAGCATTCCCCCTGGCAGCGCTGTGGCCAAACCCCTAGAGAAGGCATTAGGCTTTTACAGGCAAATTCATCTCCTCCCAATACCCAAGTCGGATGGAGCCTTAAATATTTTATAAGATCACTTGCTGACAGAGACAGCTGGCATAATGATCCAGGCCCAGAGTGTTTTGGAGCCATGAAAAACCTCTCAAGATACACACATATATACACACAGAGTAGGGCAAACATAGGCTTCCCACGGTTAGTTGGAAAAGAATACAGCAATTAATAAATACTGATACGAGTGTAAACTGTGTCTCCCACACTCGTTGGCCAAGGTGAACTGGTTTTGGGTGGGGGGAATACAGCCGAGGTAGCTCTACTTTGAAACCCAGAGAAGGAAAGTGGCAGGGGGTGGGGGGCGGGGCTCACGCAGAGCCCCCACTCTGCTTATGTGGAAACAAGAATGAGCCTCAACTCTCCTTAAACATCCCACCTGGGCAGATGGGGCAGGTCTGCAAGAATTCCTTGCCTGTGGACAAGCTGTGGTTCCCTGAGCCTCGCCTGGAACCTCCTGCAGGTTCTTGTTTAGAGACCCGACTGGGAAATGCACACAGCCCTCTGGTGCCACCTCTCTGGGGAAACCATTCATTCCCAAGAACACGCACTTGGCAGCGTCAAGGTCCAGGCGGCAGCTGTACGCTGTGAACCTCTACCCCAGAAGGGATACCCCGGGCACCCCTACCGCCCATGGTGCCTTCTTTTTGCTTATAAGCTCCATTCTGCTAACTTGGATGCTAAGGCAGATGTCAGAGGCTCCTGGAGGGCAGTGGTTCTCAAACGTTGGCTTCAGAGTTACTTGGAGGGCTCATTGAAACAGAAACCATCTGGCCCCACCCCCAGGGTTTCTGCGTCAGTAGGTCTGGGGTGGTGAGTTCCCAGGTGATGCTGAGGCTGCTGCTCCTCGGACCAGGCTTGAGAGTCACTGGTCTGTGCTTGGCAGCTCAGACGCCCCTAATTCCTCAACTCGGATCCAATCCCTGAATGAAGCCCCAACACGCAGCCCTCCTCTACATGGACGGTAGGGATGTAGTGAGCCAGACAGAGTCCAGAGTCACTTACAAAGCACCCCTTTCGTTTTACATTCAGCAGAACACTCCATTCTAGAGACCACAAAGGGGCAGAGTCTGACATGTACGGTGTGGTGAGGCCTGTAATGGTGGCATCTGTTCTGAACATGTATAGGCTGTTTTTTCTTGTCATTATTCCCCAAAACAATACCATATAACAACTACTTATGTAACATTTACATTATAAGGAATCTAGAGATGATTTAAAGTATACGGGAGGATGTGCATAGGTTATAGGCAAAGGCCAAGTCATTTCATATAAGGGACTTGAGCATGCTTCGATTTAGTAACTGAGGGGGTCCCAGCACCAATCCGCCGTGGCTACTGAGCAATGATGCCCTTCACTTCTGTGGTATTCTTTCCCCAAACCCATAACTTCAGTATCGCCATAAGGAAAACATGAGACAAACCCAAATTGAGGGACGTTCTACAAAATACCTGGCCAGGACTCCTCAAAGCTCTCAGGGTCGTGAAAAGACAAGAAAACTCTAAGAAACTCTCACAGAACAGAGGGGACTAGAACACAGTGACTAAATGTAATGTGACGTCTTAGATAAGCTCCTGGAGCAGGACAGGGATATTGGTGGAAATCCAAGTGAAGTACAAAGTCAATAATCAGAGACAGAAACGAAATGCCAGGCAGTTCTCAGGCAGCCAGCTTGGCTCCGCGCTGCCATTAGGCACTTTAGAGCCACGTCGATAGAGCGGAAGTTCTCAGACTTGGGTGTGTGGCAGAATCACCCAGGGAGTTAGCCCTGTCGATCCCACCATAAAAGTTCTGATGCAGTAGATTCGTGGAATTTGGGGATATGCATATTTTATTAAAACAAGGGCCACTTATTTATTTATTGCCCTTGAAGTATACTTCAATGACATCCTTTTAAAAACACACACAATGTTTTTATTGATTTCAGAGAAGAAGCGAGAGGGAGAGAGAGATAGCAACATCAATGATGAGAGAGAATCATTGCTCGGCTGCCTCCTGTAGGCCTCACACTGGGCATCGAGCCCATAACCTGGACATGTGCCCTGACCGGGAATCGAACCATGACCTCTTGGTTCATAGGTCAACGCTCAATCACTGAGCCACACCGCTGAGCATAAGTGACATCTTTGAGATTCTTCGCTATCTTTGTCCTTTACCACCACACAACTGCAGCCAGCCAATCCACTCCGCAGCGTTTCCCCTCACTGCCGTCTTTACCGAGGCCTGCCCATCTCCCCCGTTCCTTGTTGCCGTGAAACGTAAATAGGTTGGTTTGTTGTTCAGCACAAAGGGCTTCCACCAACTTGACATACATAGACTCATGACAGTTGGATGCAAGCCCACAAAGATGGGCGTGGTGCCAGGACACTGGCGGCCTTGCAAATGCCCCCTGCCTGGCCACGCGAGAGAGGGATGCGCTCAGCACCTCGTGTGTGGCAGTGGGTTACACGTGGAGCCAAGTCTTGGATGTGCCCGAGCGTCTGCTTCCATCCATCTAGTTGGTGTCGGGGAGAGAAGGAATATGCATTTTTAATAAGCACCTCACGGGCTTCTGAAATGCCACATGTTGTACACACCACACGGGAAACCAAAATCTGATATTCTCGTAATTACTACGTCCATCAATAAAATGTGTGTTCCATTGGAGCACAGATCTTCTGAAGATGAAAAGATCATGAACTTCCATTCCTTATGTAACATCTCCGGCCTATTTGGGGCATTCAGTGAGTTTTTCAATAGAATTCTTTCCACCATTTGACATGTGATATGTGTGAAATGAACAAATACTGAAAATAAGGAATTAATAGGAAACCTCCTGATCCTAACATCATCCTTCTGATCATCCCAAACTGGTATAGCCAGAAGAGTTTATTTTTACAGCACTTAAGTGGCATTTGAGTCATATTCTTTTTCAACACAGGCACAGTGTGAACCATGGATGTGTTTGCAGAGTAGAGCCCAAGAGGTATGTTGTACTTCTAAATGCATCCTGTAGCCTCTCTCTTCAGCTTCTCCCTGCCCACGGTTCCCTCTCCCTGGGACTGTATTTCCAAACCAATCCACAGCACCCATAACACACATTCCTAGTTAATTCCTACTCAAGTCTGAGCTTAAAGATCATGCCTGACCAGTGTTGCTTTGTGGTTGAGTGTTGATCTATGAACCAGGGGGTCACGGCTCAATTCCTGGTCAGGGCACATGCCCAGGAAGGGGCATGCAGGAGGCAGCCAATCCATGATACTCTCATCATTGATGTTTCTATCTCTTTCTCCCTCTCCCTTCCTCTCTGAAATCAATAAAAATATTTTTTAAAAAATAAATAATAAATTAAATTGAAATATAAAATATTTTATATAAGATATGGGAAAATGGATTCAAATTTGATCTTGGAAAGTGAACTTTAAACTTTAACAATATAATAACCTTTATCATTTATGTATATGTGTATATATATTTTATAAATCTTTATTGTTGAAAGTATTACATATGTCCTTTCTCCCCCCCCCCCACCCCCCATTGCCCTCTCCCACTCCCTCCCACGCTAATTATACATTTTTAACAAAAGTTAGGTAGTGATTGTCAGTCTGCCCTACTTTTTAGAATGAAAAACAGTTAGTGTTGATTTAGGGCTTGGCAGTGTGGGAGAGGGGGAGTTTTCCCCTTACCTCTCTTGCGTTCCTGTGATTGGACTAACAAGAAAATTGACACAAGACGTTAACAGGAGAAAAAAAACAATTTCATTTCATGTGCATGAAAAATCATAAAATTGATGTTTGGGAGTGACTGAAAAGCGGGCAGCTTTTACATCTTTTTATACAAAGAAACAATAATTTGTGAGGAGTTGATTAGGTTTGGGTGCTCATTATTGAGGAATCCAAGCAAAGTTTGGGCTTGGGTAGTAAATTAGTAAACAAGTAGCAAGGTTTGTTTATCAGGCTCCTGGGCCCTGGATTCTCTAACGGTGGTGATAAGGATGTCTCTCTCAGCCCTCAGGTATGGGGTGGGGTGGGGGTGGGGGACCTTTCACAGGCAGGTTTATTTCCCACATTCAGGGACACAGAGGAGGATTAAGGACACACCCATCTTACACCAGCCATTTTTTAAGTAACTTTAATTCAAAATAATCAATATGCCAAAACAATATATTTAGGGGCAGCTTACTCTGGGCCCCAAGAGGAGTCCACATTTTAAAAAAAAAGTCTGGTAGCCCTGACCAGTGGCTCAGTGGTTAGAGTGTCGGCCTGCATACTGAAGGGTCTCGAGTTCAAGTCCCAGTTCAGGGCATGTACCTGGGTTGCAGCGTTGATCCCCAGCCCTAGTTGGGTGTGTGATTGGTTGAATCAATGTGTCTCTTTCACATGGAAATTTCTCTCTCGCTTTCTCTCTCTCTCTGTCTCTCTCTCCCTCCCTCCCTCCCTCACTTCCCCCCTTCCTCCCTCCTTTCCACTTTCTCTAAAAATCAATGAGAAAAATATCCTCTGATGAGGACTAACAACAACAAAAAACCCACCTGGTAGCACATGTGACAAATATGTTGAAGTCCTCCTTTTATTTTTTTTTCAGCTGCCTCCTTTAATCTATGATTTTCAAATGTTTCTCTTTTGAAGATCCTCTTATGCCCATTTTTTCTCCTCTTTAATTGTTAACTGGTCTAACTCTGCAAGACTTTGATTTACCACTGTTTGCCTGTGATTCTAGCATTTCTCAGACATTCCTTCCATCAGTTTCATGAAACCGTACATCAGGGGTATTCATATTACGGTGATGTTTGTGCCCGAACTAAATCACCCAGCTTCTGTGCCCAAGCTGACATTTGGATAATGAGTGTGAGCTCAAGAAGAACTGCCTACTGTTTGTGTGGCTGGCGAACTGGGTCTGAGGTAGGGAGCAGTGGGAAAATCCCTGGACGCTGACCAGCTGGAGGCCTTCAGCAAGTAACTGACTTTCGGATTTCTCATCTACCTCGAGGAATCTGTTGCCAGGTTTCAGTAAAAACTACACGAGTGAAAACACCTACCGTTGTGCCAGAACAGGACCACCCCTCAGCACACACTCACCTTCTTCCTTCGGGGCGCTTTAGATATCATGGGTTGCCTTTGCTTGATTAATTGATTTGTGCACCGATCAGATTTTTGTCTCGTCGCTCTGTCAAATAAACACAAAACCCGATCGCAGAACCTTTGTGCTGCAGAGAGACAAGAAGGAAAACATTTCTCAGTTTTTAAGACAGGGGTCCCCAAGGATCTAGTTTCCCACTGAATAGGGAGATAAGGCAGAACAGGAATGTGAAATATTACATATGCTGAGGATGGTATCGCTGAGACTAAACACAGCTGGCACCGGCAAGGCAGGCAAAGATTTTTTATCCCGGGCCCAGGGATTCTGGAATCCAGCCTTCTTACGTGTCATAGAGAAATAAACAAATTAGACAGTGAAACAAGAGAATCGGCATGACTCATCGCAGTCTTAAAATTGAATTTATAAGTAAAAATAAGAAAATGGAGCAGCTTCCCAGGCTCTTCTGAGGAACTATTGACAAATGTAGGCCTCTGCCGAGAGCCCGTCCGGAGTGCAATTTTTCTAGCCTATTGTTCTCTGAGATCTTTTTTGAATTCACATTTTAATGCACTTGTTTTTTGAATGTTCTATTTCCCTCCAGAACAAAGGGATTCTTTGAAAAGAATTACATGTGAAAATTAGCTGAGTGGCTTGCAGCCATTTACATGGGAAATTTGTATGCAGCGGCAGTGGTCTAACATGCAACAGTTACCTTATCCTACAACGCCCACTACTTCAGTGGGAGCTCGGAGGCGAAAGTCACCAGGCAGTTAAGCAGAGAGGGCCTGATTTTATCAAGTGGCACTGAAAAATAACAATGAGATTTGTTATCAGATTAGAATCAGAAGATCGTGAACAGAGGAAGGAACACATTTGAGATTTTAATCTTTGTGTTCCATGTTCCAGCCACATGGTAATGTTATCACCAGAGAACTTTCTCATAGTTTCTCTGAGGTGATATTTGCAACTATTTTCCTGCTGTGGGTTAATTTCATGGAAAACTTTCCCAAGGATGAATGATCGTGTCTAAAGGAGAAAAATGAGAATAGGTGGTTTTACTCCTACACACCCTCCTTGGGAACTTTTTAATCAAGATTGAGCATGTAAGCATTAAAGAAATATGTAAAGAAACTACTGATTGGAGAACATTTTGGAGGACCAAGACTAGATATTAACAACAGGGCAGAGAAAATCTGAGCTTCCCAATACAGATGTCAGAAAAGATCAGCCTGTCGTCTGTGACTTGCCATTTCTATTTCCCCATGCAAGAGCGTTCTTTTAGGTTAATTTGCTTCGTATATAAGTAAACTTTTATAAGTTAGTGAGAGAAAGCTCAACAACCCAACAGAGGGCATGAACAGGCAGTTCCCAGGGAAAGAATACAAACAGCTTTTAATCATGAAAAATACTTTTCTGGGCAATTATTAACTCAAAGGAAAAAAAATAGGAAGTTGTACAAGAAATGCAACCTTAGTTCACACATTGGCTCCGCAACAAATAACATTGATGTAGAAATAACAACCTAAACGCTGAACCAAATATAACTGTAAGTAGCTTATTAAACAAGATGCATTTGGAAGGTTTCAGCTGCTGACCTCTCAGTTATGGTTATCTCCCTTTAGCTGCTAAAGTTTAGCAGCTCTGTGGATGAACTAGCAGACAGTACCTGTAACTTTTTAAAGTACTTTTAGGTTATTAATGAGTTGCCTCAATTCTTTTCAGGTTATCCAACGTCCAGTGTAGTCTGATTCCCAATTTATACTTCTCCTCTCCCACAGCTTGGGCCTGACCCAGGCTTGAAGTTTGCAGCGGGCAAGAAGTACAGGTAGGGCTGCCAAATAAAACATGGGACGCCCAGCTAAATGTGAATTCCAGAAAGCAGAAATACTTTTAGGAGAACTATGTCCCAGATATTGCATAGGATGTACTTATGCTTTGAAAACGCATTCATTGTGTGTCTAAAATTCAAATTTCACTGGGCTTCCTGTAATTTTATTTGCTAAACCTGGCAGCCCTGGGTGGAGGGTCAGCATCACCTTATTCCACCTTGCTCACTGTGCTGCCTCTGGCTCCTCCAGACTGAGATGCAGACACGGAAAGAGTAGAAACAAGGGGGAGAGAAGCACCCGGCCTGCGGAGCTGTCATCTGCCATGGATGCCTTCTTTGTAGGTCACACGGCCAAGGCTGACTCGTGGGAGCCGCTCATCACTTAGATGTTCTAGCTGTAATTGCCTAGACCTGGACAATGCCTCGTTTGTATGACCACTGACAATTGTCCCCTCAGCGTAGGGCAGTGGTCAGCAAACTGGCCCCTTGAGTGTGGCTCTTCCACAAAATACCACATGCGGGCACGCACGTACAGTGCGATTGAAACTTCGTGGCCCATGCCACGGGGCCAAAGAGCCACATGTGACTCACAAGCCTTTGCCGACGACTGGCGTAGGGCTTCTGGCTGACTACTCTCTGTTGGGGTCACTTTTTACCCTTCGAGATGGCGCTGTTGTGTAGAGAACTTTTGAAAGCCACCTGTAGGCAGCTGTCTTCCACAGAATCCAATCTGGCCCATAGAAACCACATCCGCACCCCCCTCCCCCCAATCCCTGGAAATGTTGGCCAACCTTAACTCTTTGTTTTGCTTCCAGGCAGGCTGCTCCAGGAAGCGCTGGCCTTCAGATTTTTTTTTTTTCCAGGTGTGAGTCATGCACCAAGTTATGGGACTATTTCCCCAAACTTCAGGGAGCACATATCATACTCTGTGAAGATCCTCTTGAAATCCCCCTCACTCAGTGTAGGACGAATGGGAGGAATCCTTCTCCCATTCTGCATGGAGGTGGGGTGGGAAACATAACTCTCCCCAAACCCTCTTGCTCACTGCTGACAGTGCAGGAAGTTAGCAGTTAAAGCGAGAAGAATCACTCTGGGGCCACCCAATTTGCAAGCCCTGCATGGATTGTCCAAAATCTCTACTTAGAACATGAGCCTATTTTTCTCAGCTTTGGAGTCTCAATTCAATGTCAGAGAATTAAAAAAAATCTATTTTCGTTATCTATTACATAACTAAAAATGGCTATGTAATCATATCATGAAAATGACGAGAGGGGAAGTGTGTGTGTTTGTGTGTGTAGGGGGTAGGGTTTTCCATAAATCACACTTCTTGTTTATCATAACAGGAAAACAAAAGAGAATGTCTAAAACTGAAAAATTAAAAAGTGATAGTATAAGCATATTACTTAGAAATATGGGTAAAAACACCAGAAGGAAAACCTAAGTAATTGAAAAATGCTTGCTTTTGGGAATGAGATTGAGGGTTGTAAGTTGAGTAGAGAAAAATACTGATATTTTTCATTATATAACTTTTAGTACTAATTTTAAAAACTGCATTGCTTTGATAATATATATTTAAAAGATAAATTTTGACAAAACCACCAAGAAAGTCATTAAAAGAATGAGGCATCAATTGCCTTGGCCAGGCAGCTCAGTTGGTTGGAGCACTATCCAGTATAGTAAAAGGTTGCAGGTTCAATTCGAGGTCAGGGCCATTGCCTAGTTTGCGGGTTTGATCCCCGGTCAGGGCACATTGGAGATACTTGTCTTCCTCTGACTGGCTTATTTCGCTTAGCATAATACTCTCCAGGTCCCTCCATGCTGTCTCAAAGGGTAAGAGATACTTCTTTTTTATAGCTGCATAGTATTCCATTGTGTGAATGTACCACAGCTTTTTTTTTCATCCACTCATCTACTAATGGGCACTTGGGCTGTTTGATCTCACTTTTCTGTGGAAACTTAAAAAAAAAACAAACCCAAATGAATAAGCAAAACAAAACAGAAACAAACCCATAGATACAGACAACCAATGGATGGTTGCCAAAAGGGAGGGGAGTGGGGGGAAATGAGGCAGATCTAAGTAATACTGATAGCTAGCACTTACTTAGTATTTGATGAGTATCAGGCATGGACTGAATTCTGCACATATATCAACTCGTTGGCTCCATGTGTATTTGTTTGCCAGGACTGCTATAACACAGTACAACAGACACTTACGGGCTCAGAGTTCTACAGGCTAGAAGTCAGGCACCAAGGTGTCGGCAGGGCCACGGGCCCACTGGAGCCTGCAGAGAGGTTCCTTCCTTGCCTCTTCCAGCTCTGGTGCCCCTGACGCTCCTTGGCTTGTGGCAGCATCACTCCCACCTTCACGCGGCATTCTCCCCACATGCATGTCTGTGTCTGTATCCAAATTTCCTCTTTTTATGTGAACACCTATACTTTTGAATCAGGGCCCACCCTCATGGCCTCATTTTAACTTGATGACTCTATAAATACCTATTTCCAAATAAGGGTCGCATTCTGAGGCCCTAGGGGTGAGGACTTCAGCATGTCTCTTGACAGGGACAACACAATTCAACCCATAATGTCAAAAAAGGGACAGGGACCAATGAGGTGGGTGCTGTCGTTAGTAGCATAGTACAGGCGAAGAAAGTGGAGAACGGAGAGATTAGGTCATTTGTTCAAGAATACATGACTAATTAACAGTGGCACTAAAATTTTAATTTCTTTTTAATCATCACCCGAGGATATGTTTTTATTGTGTGTGTTTTTTAGAGAGAAAGAAAGGGGGAGAGAGAAACATCAACCGGTTGCCTCCCATACCCAACCAGGGATGGGACCCAAAACCTAGGCATATGCCCTGGCCGGGAATCAAACCCACCACTTTCTGGTGTGCAGGACAATGCTTCAACCGTCTGAGCCACTGGGCCAGAGCAGTGGCACTTGAATTTTAAACCCAGGAAGTCTGACTCCCATACTCTGTGATTTAGCCACTCGACACTCTTTCTCTACATGAGGTCACAAAGCAAGGTGAGAGCAGTGTGTAGAGAACGGTCGTTTGTGCGAAGAAAAATTGGGTACCTCCGTCACATGCGTGCTTATGTGTGCACAGTACATCTTTGGAAAATGCCCAAGAAACTCACAGCAGTGTCACCTGTAAGGAGGAGAATTTGGGGACAGAGAAGTGAGCCTTTTCTTTTAAATCTATTTTTCAACACGTTGACGTTTGCTTGGGTTCGTTTGTTTGTTTAACATGTACAGGAATTAATTTAAAACATTGAAAGTAAAAATGAAGGCAGGATGAATATTCTTTCAGTAAATGCCATCCCCGAGACCGCAGGGGTGACTTGGGTAATATTTTATGGAAGTGTGTGAGGAATCTATTTGGAGGAAATGATCTAACCCCTGGTTCCCAGACAACCTCTTGAAGAAAGACAATTGCTTTAAAGGACTATTTTGGTGGCTGTAGAACTTTGGGTGGTGGAATAGTATGCAGCCATCAAACTTGACATTTGTGTAGAATTTTTAAATGGTATTGGCAAATATGCTTATAAAATATAGAGTGAACTTGTATGGATAGATACTCAGTTACCTTTAAAAACAACGCTGAGGGGCGGGGGGAAGCTAGAAGGACATAGACCTGAATATTAACCATGGTTATTTGGGGTGAAAGAATTATGGATGGTGTTCATTTTCTTTCTTGTACTTTTTCTTGTTTCTTCTAAGTCTGAAGATAGAATGTAAAACATTTCTTGAAATGCTAGACGTGTTTCTGGTGAGCCAGAGCCATTCCCACATCAACCACCACCCTACAGGGATACAACGGGCACCATGAGTGTGCGCGCCTCTGAGAATGTTCTCCTTCAACAGCCAGCTAGGAATCCACTTTCCTGTGTAGACACATCTCTTACGCTACCACTTCCCTAACTTGATTCCTCAACAAGATTTTTTAAAGGAGAACCAGGCGTGAGGCTATTCTGCAAGGTATCAGCTGTCACACTTGGAATTCTGTTAGAAATGTTCTCTTCCAACTGGCCGCGGGATATGTTTGTCCCGCAGGCCCAGGGTCAGCCACCGACGGTGGGCCGTCCCCGAAGACTCCTCGTGCTGTGCGCTGCGCATCTCAGGGCTGTGGTTCACGTCGACTGAGGTGCATAGTGTCTCCTAGTGAGGCTCATTGGGGCTGCTCTCATCATAAAACTTGCCTCGTTTCCTGAAGAGGCTTGGCTTTCTTCTCTCACTAGCCCGTCTCATGTCGCTGTCCTGCTGAAATAATACCACTGGTGACAGCTCTCTGCTCAGCTTCATCACAGAGGGGACCTGTCTGCAGGGTGGGCTTCCCTGGGGCAGGTGGTGAGTGACAGACATCATTAACCATCCTCAGCCCAGGGCCTGGCTGATTCTCCAGAGAGCTGGGGGTCAGGCCCTCAGGTCCTCGTCACTGGCCAGCAGCGCTTCTTAGCTTGCGTTCTAGAAGGGATTTCTGTGTCATGCTGAAGGAGGGCTACTTTAAACATCAGACTGAAATAATTCCTGCAGTGAAGTAAGACAAGAGTCCTTCCGGGGCTGGAAACACTTGGATCTTGAGTCCTCCCTTCTTATCATGCTGGGAGGCACCCCTCAGCCCTCATCACTCTAATAACCAGAGAGATTGACATAACACTTCCAAGTCTTCAGAGGGTCATTTCTGCTGACGTCCAGGTAATAGAGTGGAGAGGAAAAGGAAGTTACAGGAAAGTTTTGTGTGCTTGATCCCATTTATGTTATGATAATCACAAATCAATAATGATCCTAAATATATAAAGAGATGTTTGGAGGAATTTAAATATTATCAGTGGTTATCTCTGGGTGGTAGAATTTGGTGCAAATTTTTTTTTTTTACTTTTTTATTATAATTCTCAGTCTTATAGAAACTGTTTTTAACCATAAGCATGCATTATTTTTATAGACTAAAGACAAAAAATTAATTTTTTTCCAAAGAGCATGTACACATATCTCTCTCTCTTTTTAAAAAATGTTCTTATTGACTTCAGAGAGAGGAAGGGAGAGGGAAAGAGAGAAAGAAACATCAATGATGAGAGAGAATCATTGACTGACTGCCTCCTGCATGCCCCCCACTGGGGATCAAGCCCACAATCCCAGGCATGTGCCCTGATCAGGAATCAAACAGTGACCTCCTGGTTTATAGGTCAACGCTCAACCACTGAACCACACCTGCTAGGCACACTCATCTCTTTTGATATATGTATAACCTTAAGCAAGTTAGCTAACCTGTCTGTGCCTCAGTTTCTTCCATTATAAAATGAAGACAATAAAAGTTCCTACTTCATGAATCTGTGAGGGTGAGATGTGTTAGTATCTGTGAAGTACTTAGAACAGAGCTTAATGCTCTGAACACTGAAATGCTCAAGGCTATTGTTAGTTTGGTGGTGGTGGGGGTTGATGTTAGTTTTATTATTATAATTCCACATTGCACAATGACGTCAGCAGGTCAGGAATTACTCAGAACAAAAAAAAGCCACATTATTTTTGCAAGTCCTTGAGATAGTATAGTTGGAGAAAAAAAAACAACATTTAAGTGCATCAACACATTAAACATCAGGTGGCAAAATGCTTCAGCGAGGTCACTTTCTAGGAGACAACTTTCCAGGGAAAATGTGGTGATTTTTAGGTTAATGAATTTCAAAGAAATGTATGAAGGTCATAATGAACAAGAGCTTCTATATGAAAAGCCTTTATAAGATAGGCCATGGGCCACCTGCAACAATTCAGGATATTTCCTCAACACAGACCCTTGAAGTAAGAATCTGGGAGGGGTGTGGGACTGAGCGGTATATAGTAACCCCTTAGGTTTCTGTTTGCAGTGGGGGTCCCTTCCTGGCATGTGTATGTTATAAAAGGCCCGAGAGCCAAGGGTTTGTAAATGTGCACAGCTCAAGGCACTGGGCTCTCCACATGGGCAAGCTCATGAGCCTAACCCTGAAATACTAGCTCTCAAGCTCCCCTTAATCCAGCTGCTGGCTTGGATGCCTGTGGCCCCTACATTCTGCTGATGAGGGCACCTTAACGTGCATTCCTGGTCCAGTCTTTCATCTGATGATGACGACTGGTAGAGGATGTGGCAGCCAAAGTATGCCATCATTCAAGCTGATGCGAACCAGAGACCCAGGTGAAGAAACCAGTGTATGCCCATATCATTGCCAGTGACTGATAAGTAAGGATATGCCACAACAAAGATGCATTATCATTCCACGGAGAGGAAATCTGTGCTTACGCCACAGTAAATGTGAGCACTTCTCACTAGCAATTTCATGGCTGGAGAGAGGAATTATTGTCAGCAGCACACACAGATAGATAATGTTTATGAACTCAGCCTCAAGAAGGGCGCTTGTACGTCGTTCTAGCAGCTGAATTGCTTTGTCACTCATTGTCACCCCTTGACAAAAGTAAGCTATCAGAGCCACTGGTAGAAAGCAGACAAAGACAGATTATTCAAAAGGGAGAAGAAAAGCCCATTTTCGTATACATGTATCAGTTCTTACAAAATAAAGACTTAATATAAATATATTTTGAAGTACATTCTAGCTCAGTGACCTGCGTGTGCAGGCTCACCGTGATGTTATTTTGTTTATTTGCACCATGCTGGGAGTAGAAGTGATTATTTAGAAAACAATTTGCAACCTGGCCTAATACAGACCGTGGAAAAAAAGCCCCAAGCCTCCAACCCCTTGGCAATACAGAAATTACTTGCCCTTGAAGGGTTTTAGAACAGTTATACCAATGACCGCCTGGGTCAATAAAAGAAAAAAATCTTTATTGATTTGAGCCACAGAGCTTCTGGAGGTGGTTTCCAAGATAAACGCGCTGCAAAATATTTGCTTGTCAGTATTTGTAGGCTACTGAACGGCATCTCAAGAGCTTGGAATAAGATGGTCCTCTGAGAGGGAAACTATAAAATCAGAACATAATGGCTTACAGGGGAAATAGTGAAAATCTCCTTGAAGGAGGAGAATGCTGCCCAGGCAGGTCTTGACTATCCTACAAAAAGGATAGGGGGGCTGGAAAGGCTATTCCCCATGTGGGGGTAGAAGCAGGAGATTGTTACCAAGTGGCCATAAATGTTCCGATTCCTAGGCAAGAACCTCCCTAAAGTGAGCTGGTTGTGTCACGCTCTGTGTGCGTGATACCATTAAACATGCAATGAATCCCTCTCCTCTTGTTCTCATTCCATGTTTATAAGCAATCTCTTGATTTCCCTAGCTTCTCATGTCGGTGTCCCTACAGAGAGATTTTGTATGGAGAATGCGGACATTTGTGTATTCCCCTCACAACAATTATCTTTGATGTTGTAAATGAATTTAATTGTTACTCCGTTTATGATTTGGCTTCCCATACAACTTGACTACAGGGAGAAAATGGGCTCCCCATGCCCACGTAGGTATTTCAGTCTATAATCTCCATTATGTTTTGATTTTGTAGCTTAAGTCTCAGTGGGCACCCTATTTCCTGGTTGTTAAAAGAATGCCTTCCTTGTAGCCTCAAAGCATTAATGAAAGCATGTTTAGAGCACACTTCTGAGTAAATTAATGCAGAGGTGTTTGGGTTTTCTATCTAATCTCATATGCCTGGTTAAGGTGGGCATAACTGACAAAGCTAGGTTTCTAAGCCCATAAGGCCCAGGACCACCCAGCAGACATGGCAAAGTGTCCAAGGTGACAGGTGTCACCTGAGGCTTCTCCCTGGGAAAGCAGACCCTGTGTCTCGAGGGGGGCAGAACACACCCTCTTCCTTTTCTCCATGAATCTTGGACCATCAATGATCTTCCTGGTTTTATGGGCTTATCTGAGATAAAACATTGAGGGATATCTATTCAAAACAGTGGATTTGGTTCTTGAATAATTGCTCCTAAGCTGTTCTTTCTGGCAATAATTCGCCATGAGGACCAAAGGCCTGGGAAGTCCACTCTGATCATGATGACAAATCCCCACGGGTGGCCTGCACAGAAGGGCATGCTTGGGTCGCTATCCTCCATAACAAGCAGTTATGCATCCAGCTGACCCAAAAGCAGTAAAAATATTATTATGATCTAAGTCTAAAGGAGGGGAGGCCAAAACTTCCTTTTTACACATCCAGCATCCAATGACATTAAAAATAGATAAGATAGAGTCATGGATAAGGTAGAGTCTCATGGTGAGAAGACCCCAGCAGCTGTTGTTGTGAGTTCTGTGATTCAGAGACTCTGCACCGTGCCTCTGAGTAACATCACCTGGACACATAACCCCCCTCTCTGATCCCCGCTCTGGGCGTGCCCTGGTTCTTCTCCATTTCTGGACAGTAGCCCTCTGGCCACAAGACGCTGGAGGTCTCCTGCTGTGAGAACTTCTCACATGGAACCCTGTCCAATCAAACTTTTATACTACTCCCCTTGTGGTTTTATCTTTTTCTTTGATTATACCCCCAATTCCTTAAATCTCCTACGGACATCAGGATAATAGTAGCTTCATAAAATGAATTGAGAAGTACTCTTTTCTGGCAAAGATCATGTAGAACTGATGTTATTTTTTTTCCCCTTAGGCATTGGGTTACATTTTCCAATGAAACTCTGAGCCTGGAAATTTCTTTTGGGGATCTTTTATTTAAAAATTCATGCCGAAACTGGTTTGGCTCAGTGGATAGAGCGTTGGCCTGCGGACTGAAAGGTCCCAGGATCGATTCCGGTCAAGGGCATGTACCTGGATTGCGGGCACATCCCCAGTAGGAGATGTGCAGAAGGCAGCTGATTGATGTTTCTCTCTCATCGATGTTTCTAACTCTCTCTCTCCCTTCCTCTCTGTAAAAAAATCAATAAAATATATTAAAAAAATAAAATAAAATAAATAAAAATTCAATGTCCTTAATAGTTATAAGGCTATTCAAATAATCTATTCCATACTGGGTGTGGTGGGGTTGTTTTTGATTTTCAAAAAACCCAGTACTTTTTCATTGTTGTTTTCTTTCTCCTCTTTTCCCTGAGGCACTGTTCATTTTTGTGTCTGTTTCCCCCCCCCCCCCCAGTCTATTTTCTCTCTGTGGTTCAGATTGGGTCATTTCTATTGTTCTAGCTTCAACTTCACTGATTTGTTCCTCTATCCCCTCCATTCTGCTATTGAGCCCATCCACCGAGTTTTTAATTTGTTACTGTCTTTTTAAGTTTGGTTCTCTTTTATGTCTTCTATTTCTTTGCCGAGACCATTTATTTCTTTGCTGAGTCTATGTTTGTTTTGTTTCAAGCCTGTTCTTAATTTCTCATTGAAGCATGTGTATGATGGCTGCTTTAAAATCTTTGTCAAGTGATTCTAACGTCTCTGTCATCCTCGATATTGGCATCTATCTGGTGGCTCTTTTTTCATTCAGTTTGTGATCTTCATGGGTTTTGGTATGAGGAGTGACTTTTAAAATGTGAATCTGGGGTTTGGGGGTATTATGAGGCTTTGGATCTTATTAAAGACCTTTTGTTTTAGCTGGCTTTCTCTGACTTTGTTCTGGCAGGGGCAGGGGGAAGGTTCTGCCTCATGGCTGCCAAGTCGGGGTAGAAGTCCAGATTTCCCACTCGGCTCTGTTGACACTTGATTTGGGGTGGGGGGGGTGCTCTTCACTATGGCTGGGTTGGGGTGGAGGTTCCTGCTTTCTGCCAGGCCTGCACTGACACCGCTCTGGCTGGGAGAGGTAGGAGTGCCTCAGTATTGCTCCTCATGTGACACCACAGAGTGGGGCGTGGCCTTGTTAGCGCCAGGCAGTGAAAGTCCTGACTGTCCACTAGGCCTCCCCTGACATCACTCCAGTGGGAAGCAAGGTGCTGCATCACTGTGTGTGCGTGGGGGGTGTGGGGGGTGGGCAGAGGCCAGGTTCTCCACATGGTCTCTCTCCACTGAGTCCAGGAAGGGAGTCGTGTTACCTCTTCTGGGGATAAAATTCTCGGCTCCCTATTCTGCCCTCTCACACCACCCTGGCAATGGGTTTTACATTTTGCATTTTATATTCATAATTGACGTTACAGTCTCAAGAAGGAACCACCTAAGCTCTCCACTCGCGCATCGGTGGGGGTGGACTACCATTTTTTTCTGTGGTGTTTGGCAACAGTAGAGCAGTTTTCAGCTAAAAGTCTTCTGTTCTTGCCAGGCTGCCCCTTTTCTGGTTCTTTGGCTGGAGAGAGCAGGCTTTTGTTGGGGCCTTTTTGTTTTTCTTAGCTTGTTGGCATGTCTGGGCTGTTGGCATCTTGAACTCCAAGTATGAGATAGGCAAGGCAAACGGGAAGCCCAGAGCGCTAACCCCTGTGTTGCTCCTCGGGTATCAAAGGCCCTAGCTCAGTGGTTCTCAACCTTCTGGCCCTTTAAATACAGTTCCTCCTGTTGTGACCCAACCATAAAATTATTTTCGTTGCTACTTCATAACTGTAATGTTGCTACTGTGATGAATCGTCATGTAAATATCTGATATGCAGGATGGTCTTAGGCGACCCCTGTGAAAGGGTCGTTCAACCGCCACAGGGGTCACGACCCACAGGTTGAGAACTGCTGCCCTAGCTGGTCTGCCTTCTTCTTTCCACCTGAGTCTCCTTATGTTCGTTTTATATATTACAGGGTTTTCCATTGTACTTAGTGGGAAAAATGGGGAAAAGTGCTTCTGCTCTATCTTCGTAGAAGTCCTTAATTGGTCATCTATCTATATAAAAGGCTAACATGCTGTGTCCTTCTCACCTTCTGACCGGTCACTATGACGACTTGCTTTATAGCCAGGTGGAAACACTTTACACTGTAACCAAATGTCTGTGAAGCGTTTTCCCATGCTTCATCTCATTTGATGCTCACAGAAGTCCTGGAGTTGGTAGATAGGAGACTCGGTGAAATCCTATTTTCTTTTCATTAGCCGGAAAAATGGAGATTTAGAAAGCTTAGAAACTTGACTCGACTGAAAAGAAGTAAGAAATGGTGGACCTTGAAAATGACTACAGGTTTTCTCACTGCGCAGAATATAGTCAAACACAGCTGCAGTTAAGTAATTCACCCTTTGTTCTCCCTGCGTGATCTATAATAATAATCTGCTTCGTGCTGATATTTACTGCTGTGTTGCTGACAATTACCTGAAAAAGAAGTTGGGGTGCTTCACTGGGCTGGAAAAGTTTAGTTACATCAGAAAGCAGGTCTAACTAAGCAAGTTTATTTTATATCTATAAAAGGCTAAGTTGACTCGTGCATGAGCAATACATATAAAGCTCTCACTGGCGCCAATTGCACGCATGTGTTTCAATCTGTCATTGTTGATAATGAATTTGGTTGATACTTCTATTATAGAGAAAGAGTGAATAGCAATATGAAAATATTTCTTCTAATTAATTTTCTTTCAATGTGCATGAATTTGTGCACCGAGCCACTAGTTTTGAAATATAGACAAAACCCACCTTCTGGGTCAAACCAGTGAGCAGCATATCCATGGGATTCATGAAGGGGACCAGATTGCTAATCATGTGAGCCAACTGTCCCGAGTGGCCCTCCCAGTAACTTTGCAGGCTGGGAAACTCCTCCAGGCATTTATTCAGCTTGAAGTGTTTAATCAACTATGTGAAATGAGGCATAATTACCAGTTTCCAGTCAGAGGGAGATCTGAGCAGTTGACCCTGTCCCATGAATCAGTGGGAGACACCCATATCTCACGTGGGAGTTTTGCCTCCAAGACCTCAGCCGTCAAGTTTATGTCTTTGCTGCCTGTCCCTGGAATCTACCTCGTCTTTGTCTCCATCAGCCAGACTCAGAACCTCCACTGGGATTTATAATTCCTACTATTTTTTTAGGTGATGAGAAATCTATAATTAGCCTCAAATCTGACGATACTTAAATCACATGTACTACTAGTATATCCTTAATCTTTGTCAACACAGACTGTTGGAGAGTGTGTACCTGGTTTACCAGGACTATCTACAGGTAGAACTGATTTTTGGTTACCCACAATTCATTTGTAAGTGGTAAGAGAAGAAGTTTCACCCTAAAGACGGAGTTTTAAATAGATCTCAGACAGACAGTAATAGGTCACCTATTGCACTGAAAGGTCTTGGTCTGAACTCCCCATTTCAATCTGATGTGCACCCAGACTCTGCGATAGCAAGAAAAGAAAAGCCCACTTCCTGCCTGGTGCACAACATTCATTCCAAAGATGGGGACTTTATCCGGATTAGATTTAATCGCAGGTGGCAGCAACATCACAGTGGCAGTGGCCTATACAAGATGGTAACTTATTTCTCTTACGGGAAAGTCTGGAAGGGCAGTCCAGAACTGGTATGGCGGCCGTGCCCCAAGCAGGGACCCACGTTCCTGTCTTCTTCTTGCTTTTCCATTCTCAACATAAAGCTTTCACGTCGTGGTCTAGAGAGAAAGAAGTAGACATACCCTTTCCCCATAGTGAGACTTCCTCAAAATCGTGATCACTCCTTCCCACTGGTCTGATCTAGGACACAGGAGCCAGTCAGGGGGCAGGAAGGCTGGTAAGGTAGTGCTTCCTCTGAGTGGCCAAGTGCCCACATAACCATTCTATTGCTGACAAACAAAGGGAGAATAAATATTGGGGGCAAATAGCAAGTTCTGTCACTGAGACTAACAATAATAAAAATCCACAACATTAACTACGGGTGACAGCCCCAACTCCTGATTTACTTGCATATGTTGCCATTCCTAAGTATTTGAGGATTTGTGGTGGTGATGGTTAATCCTCACCCGAGGATATTTTCCCATTGATTTTAGATAGAGTGGAAGAGGGGAGAGAGAGAGAGAGAGAGAGAGAGAGAGAGAGAGAGAGAGAGAGAGAGAGAGAGAGAGAGAGGGATAGATCTCTAATGGTTGCATCCTGCACACACCCTGATTGGGGTCGGGAATTGAACCTACAACCCAGGTACGTACCCCTGACTGGGAATCAAACCCACAACCTTTGGGTGCATGGGCTTGTGCTCTTACCATTGAGCAACACCAGCCAGGGCGTAAATATTTGAGGACTTTTTGGTTTGATGACTACATCAGTCTTGAAGAGTAGGGTTCATGAGGAAGCAGCCCTCCTCTTCTCCAGCAGCTCCCTTTATTTATTTTTAAATATATTTGTATTGATTTCAGAGAGGAAGGGAGAGGGAGAGAAAGATAGAAACATCAATGATGACAGAGAATCACTGATCGGCTGCCTCCTGCACATCCCCTACTGGGGATCGAGCCCGCAACCCAGACATGTGCCCTTGACCGGAATCGAACCCGGAACCCTTCAGTCCGCAGGCCGACGCTCTATTTGCTGAGCCAAACCAGCTAGGGCTCCAGCAGCTTACAGTGAGTGTGTGCCGACTCACTAGCAGCGTAATGATCAGGTTTCAAGAATGATTCATCTGCCATGGAGTCTGTGGAATAATACAGAACAAATATCATGGCAAAGAGATCACAAGACCAAGCAAATAGCATGCTCTGGGCAGAGGAAATATGAATGTTCAAAACAAGTCACATCCAGTTTGCCAGGGAGCCAGATCAAAAGTGTTGGAGCTGTAGTTTCTCTGATGCTAGCAGAGGTGCAAGTGATCAACCCCCCCCCCCACCTTCTCTTCCTTTCCCCTCAAAATATAGAGAGGTAAATCCACAAAACGAGGACAGTCCCCTTAAAGCCTGGCTTGATTATACGCAGATAAAGTGAAAACCCACCTGCAGAGCTAATGTTAAAAGGTTTATAACTTCAGGGCACTCCCTTGCCATGGCACCCTGGGACTCAGCATTAAGTAACTGTCTGAAATTTACCAAAAGCATGTGCTGACACTGCTACACTTTGAAATAAAACCTTCATCTGTTTACAACCTCTCACTTCTCTAGAGCTCAGCAATCTGCAGCCTCTTGGGAATACAGCTAAGAAACCCGAGTCCATGAGAAAATGAAACAGATGGTATAAGAAATCATGTATTTTCCCCCCTAGGAAGCCCAGACTCCCCGCTGGGTCCTGACTCACAGCTCCTGTGTCCTGTGGGGACAGACAGCCTAATAAGCATGCTACCTGGCTTCCAGCTTACAGGCGTCTTGGAACTGTACAAGCAGGAAGAGAGCCCTGCGGACTGGCACGCGAACAGCAACAGGAAGGGACGATTGTCACCCTGCCAGCAAGAGAGGGGGCAGAATTCTACCAAAGATAGACAGGGACTCCCACAAAGCTGGTTTTCGCAGACATTTACAGGATGGACAAAGAGCCATGTACCTTAGCAAGCCCCGGTTAAAGTACCACGTCTTCACTCAACATGGATGCGAGACTTACTCTGTTACCCTTGCATCGGGACTCGGGAATGAATTCTGGCCAATGGAATATAGACAGAAGTGCTATGCGCTGCATTCCGGTATGGTCTGTCAAATTTCTTGTAAAATACTTCCAGTTCTCTCTCCCTCCCTTATGTTCCAAAATGCAGAGGATTCGGGGATGGACTCCGAGGCCCTAGAAGATACCGGAGCCTCAGATAAAAGGATCCTGAGTCCTGAGTGACCACATGGTGCAAAGTCCTTTTACGGACCCATGTCTGACTGTGACGTCAGCCAGAAATAGTTTGTTGGGTCAAGCCACTGAGTTTTGGGGGTGGTTTGTTAGAGTAACCCAAATTTCTCATCCCAGATAGTAGAAAAATTAGTACTAAAAATGCTGTAAAAAACCCTAAAAACTCCAAATAACTTGTGGCACCATATAATAAGCAGCACGAAAACAGATACAGCAGGTTGATATCTAGAAACCTGATGTCATGGGCGCAAAAAAAACAAAACAAAACAAAACAAAAAAAACAAAACCCAACCCCAAAACTCGGGTAAAATTGTCACCTGTGATATCCTGGAGGCAGACTCTATGCCTGTTGGACTTGTAGTTCTGTGGGGAAAAAAATGGGAAAAGAACATATTAGTAGTGCATTGGTTCCTATTTGCTGCATTTAACAGGCTATTGAAAGAAAGAGATGAGCACAGGACACATTTAGCCAATTTGTAAGCAAAAGTGACGAGAAACAGAGAAAAGTCCAGAAATTCAGGGTCTCACCGAGTTGGAAAACCCAGCTATGTTAGGCTCCTAATGAAAGATATAAGAACAGATAAGGCTTTGAGCAACAAAAGTCCCAAGAAAATTTCTCAGTTGAACGCGTGGCTTCACCTTGCATTAAAGATCAGGTTGAGGGTGTAACCCAGGTCTGATGGTCTGAAGGTAGATACCATTAAGTTGAAAGAGCCATGGCGGAAGAGAACAGATTGGGAACAAAAAAATAAGGCAGCCTTGAAAACTATGCCTGGAAAGGAATTTTGGGTAAGGTTACCGGCACATAAGCTAACTGACTGAAGGTAAAGCGACCAGAAGCCTACAAAGCTTTCGAATCCAGCAACCTGGACGAAAAGCATTTTGACTATTCAAGCTTTGAGCCCCTAATCTAGCTTCCAAGGCGGACATCCTTCCAAATATACATTTCAGTTGTAGCCAAAGACAATGATGCACAATGAAGACCATGCCAGAGGGTAGGTGCAGAGCCAAAGACAGTGATGCACAGTGAAGACCATGCCAAAGGGTAGGTGCAGAGCCACAGAAAACAGTGGAAACTTCCTCTCAGAGAAGAGAATCCGGGCTTAGTCAAGGGCGTGAATGCCTAGACTCAGGATTGCAAAGTTCTATGGACCAGTGATGGCTGTGTTTTCCATTTTCCCTTCCCAATGTGAGTGATGCACGCAGTCTTTCTGTGTCCTACCATTTTATTCGTATGTGCAGGAGGCAGGACCAGGACCAGGGTGAGGCAAGTGAGGTGTCCCTGGTGCAAAGTTTGAGGACGAGCTCGCTCTCAGGGGCGTGCAAGTGCTGACGTCGCACACGAGGAGCCCTATCTTGAGACCTGGTAGAGAGCACTGCACAGCAACATGTGATCTGAAAATCCCAAGTTTTCAGCTGAATGAAGTAACTGAGACTTTGGGTTGTTCCTTTCTGCAGGGCGAGGGGCAGTGTTCTATGTGTTGGAGAGAGAATGAAACAGACATTTGGTTACCAGAAGCAAGGGCATTCGCAGGGACTGGCAAGGCATCCCCCAGTACCTCTGCCCTCTCTGCCTTGGCACGCCGGAAAGCCACCTTTTCTTATCCCTTTGCATCCAGGTGGTGCCATGTGGCTGTGTTCTGCCCACTGGGATGTGTGCTGCCCAACACAACGGTATGCAGTTTCAGGCCTGGTTCCCTGCCACATGGCCTCACAGGCAGTTGCCAACATGGATGTTGCTGGCTTCCAGGCCAGCAGGAGTGTGTCTCTTTAAGGACTCACCTGAGTAGGTTCGGCCCACCTGGATCATCTCCCTTTGGATTAACAACTGACTAGAAATCGATAATCACAAGAGTGATGTCCCCTCATTTTCACAGGTTCTGCCTGCATCCAGGGGCGGAGGTAATACAAACCGTGCACACCAGGGGTGGGGGCCTTGGGGGGCCTTAGAATTCTGCTGGCCATCGTTCCTATCTCCCAACTGCCTCCAGGGAGGCCCCTTGGGTTTAGTAAGAAGTTGTGGGTTTTTTTTTCTTTTTTATAGTTACCTTTTAAAATATATATATATATATATATTTCATTGATTTTTTTACAGAGAGGAAGGGAGAGGGATAGAGAGCTAGAAACATCGATCAGCTGCCTCACCAAGGTACATGTCCTCGATTGGAATCAAACCTGGGACCCTTCAGTCCGCAGGCCGACGATCTATCTACTGAGCCAAACCAGCCAGGGCATAAGTTGTGTGGTTTTTGAAAAGATAAGACAAACATCACCATCCAATGGACTTGAACTTGCTTTGATGGAACTGAGGGTTGAAACCCGGCCTCACTGAAGTCTGCGTAACCGTGGCCAGCTCAGCATGGGCGTGGGTCAGGGACACCAGGGTGCTCTCCAGCTCTTCAACTTGAACTCCTTAAGTCATTTCCTTTGTTCTCGAGTCAATGAAGTCATCTTTGGCAAGGTCGGCTTCACTGCTGCCATCTCCGTCAACTAGGAACGGATTACAGAGTCACTTTCCACTTGATTGTTTGAGGAGAGAAACACTCAGAAGGGTTCCGAGGGCTTTGTGGTCACTACAGTTTTCTGGCTGCAGGAAACAGAGGAAGTTTCTTTGTCACCCTCCAGGCCAGCCTGCACAGGCATTTGCCTCAGTGATGGGAAGTGTGATGCTTCCTCCTTCCAAGGTATTCTTTCAAGTGTGTAGGCTTGAACAAAAGAGTTTGCAATTTATTTTTCCCAGCAGAACTAGATTGAGGACTCCAAGACCTTTGTCTGAAAGATTTACCTCATTCAGCGTGACAAACACCGAATACACTGCGCTGTGAGCCACCTCTCCCCAGTAGAATTACTGGGAGAATTGGCTTTTCGTTTTCTCAGAAGCACGCATACAGACTACTGCTTCGCATCCAGTCAGCACTTCGTGACCTGTCTTACTCTGCCTGGTTGATATTCGGCTACTATTAGCTGAAGGTGGCAATTCAAGGCCCTGGCTGGGAGGAAGATGAAGACATCCAGGGCTTAGGCCAGGCGCTGGCAGGGTCTTTGGCACTGATGCCCGCTGGCCAGCATGCAGAGCAGCTTTCTCCTCAAAGGCAGTGAGACCAGATGGGCAGCTGAGCTTCCAGGGGTGCCTCCTAGCACCTGAGATGGAGTTTCCTTCCCATCTAAGTTTGCTTAGTGCCCAGCTGCTGTGGCTCAGTGGTTGAGCATCGACCTATGAACCAGGAGGTCATAGTTCAATTCCGTGTCAGGGCACAAGCCTGGGTTGCAGGCTCAATCCTCTATAGGGGGCATGCAGGAGGCAGCCGATCAATGATTCTTTCTCATCATTGATGTTTCTTTCTCTCCCTCTTCCTTCCTCTCTGAAATCAATAAAAATATATTTTTAAAAAATTAATGAAAATAAAACAAATGAAAAAAAAATATTTTTTTGAAAATTTTTTAAATTAAGTTGTAAAAGAAGAAAGGTATTCTGTGAAATATAGTTTAAAACAATCAAAAGATAATTAAAAATACAATTACAAATGAGTTTTAACTGTTGATATGGTGTTTTATTTGTTGCTAGGGCATTTAGAAGCGTTATAAACATTCAGATCGTATGAACTTTCCCAAATAAAATGTAGAACTTTCCCAAATAAAATAAAGAACTTTATTCTTTACCTCAAAAGTATACCCTGTGAACTCATCATAGAGGTTATCCCTAAGGGTGGCGGGGCCGGGGCCAGGGCCGGGCAGAGAGGGCCTTCTGGAGTGGGAAGGCTCTGTGGCACCAGAGATGGTTGCATGGCATGCTCCCGTGATGTGCTGAGTCCATGCAAACCAGCTCTGAGAGCTCACTTAATTTTCAGGAATTGGTGAGCCAGTGTTAAAGACAGCCATCAGTAAACTTTTAATTATATAAACTTATAATTAAATGAATTAATGCTAAAGGGTACTCAAAACTTCCTAATTATTTTACTACAAGTATCCATGTTCTTCAGGTTATTTATGTACATTGCATCTATATGTTGGGAATATATAACATATATAGATATAGGAAATGTATCTTCTTGTATATCTCTTCCCAACTCTGCATCCAGGGCTAGCATGCTGGTAGTTTGAAGTGAGTCGTGGTGACCGATTTCGTTGGTACCACAGAAATTGACAAATACTATAGTTTTGTTGATTTTCTAGATTTAGGAAGTAATGGAGAAAATGTTAATAATGCAAATTAAACTTAAAAGTGTATCACATCTGTAGCCGTTACATTGTGAAGAGCATAGAAAAATGAGAAAATATTCTTCCAGTATTTGAAAACTGTTATCCAAGTCAACAAAGAAGTTGCTCACATAATTGACAAATGAGTGACAATCAGACATACCTCTTCATTATTTCACTTTCGTGTTATTCAGTAATGTAAAAAAAAAAAAAGTAATTAACACGTATTGGAATTAAATTCATTAGTTACCCCCTCAGATTTTAACTGTTGATATGGTGTTTTATTTGTTGCTATGGCCTTAGAAGCATTACAAACATTACTACAAATACAAGAATTCAATAAAAATCAATTCTATTCCATGATTTCTTTATTTCCACCCCTTTGTTTCTGTTCTTTTACTGTAATTATAATTCATGAGATATTGACCTTATTACTCTCATATTTTCCTCCTCTCTGTTTATTTGTTCTACTTTCTAAGAGATTTTTCTACTTTATTTTCCAAAGCTTCTATTCAATTTTTTAAATTTGGCAATCATTTTGAATTTCTAAGGTTTTGTTAGATAAGTCAGGGTCTCAAGGTCTGGGCAGTTCTAAATGTTATTCTTGCTGAATGTTAAAATGTAGCACAGTATTTTGTAGACAAAGCTGTAAACAGGATGAGCTTGACAGGAACTCAGCTGGATAAATGTAGCCAATTGCAAGTCAGAAAAAGGCAAATACCATATGATTTCACTTATATGTGGAATCTAAAGAACAAAATAAATGAACGAACAAAATTGAAACAGACCCATAGACAACAGGGAGTGGACTGGTGGTTACCAGAGGTGAGGGGATTTGGGTGACTGGGTGAAAGTGGTGAAGGGATTGAGAAGTACAAAATAGTCATGGGATGTAAACTACAGCATAGGAAATATACTCAATAATACTGCAAAAACTGTAAGTGCCAGGTGGGTACTAGAAATATCGGGGGAAACACTTTGTAAGGCATATGATTGTTTAACTACTATGCTGTACACCTGAAACTAATATAAAATAATATCCTATATAATAAAAGGCTAATAAGCAAATCGACCAAACATTGGAATGACCTGTCGCTATGACTCACACGGACCACCAGGGAGCAGACGCTCAGTGCAAGAGCTGCCCCCTGGTGGTCAGTGCACTCTCACAGGAGGAGCCTGCTCAACCAGAAGCCGGGCTCACGGCTGGCGAGCGCCTCTGTGGGAGCGCTAAGGATGTCCGACGGATGGCTTAGGCCCGCTCCCACAGGAAGCGGGCCTAAGCCGTCAGTTGGACATCCCCTGAGGGTTCCTGGACTGTGAGAGGGCGCAGGCTGGGCTGAGGACCCCCCTCCCCCATCCCACCGAGTGTATGAATTTTGTGCACCAGGCCTCTAGTGAAAATAAACTGTAATTGAAAAATAAAAGAAAGAAATCAACACACAATTGAACAAATAGTGTATATAAGCAAATGGGTGAGCCTCCCTTGAGGGAGACAGGGCTTTGGCTATGAATCCCTTATCCTTTACTCGCTACAAGTAAAACTACCTGGCAACAACCACGCCTTGTTCTTTCGTAGAGCACTCGAGGTGGAGAGCCCTTTGAATTCAGTAACAATCTCTTTCTTGTCCTCCCACTCTATCATTTTTACAAAGCTTCCTTTTCTTGTTCTAAAGTTACAACTTTTATTTCTCAGTGATTTCTGAATATGCGAAAGGATTTTTTAAAAGTCACCCTCTGTTCTCTGACTTATTTGTCGTACGATTGATTTCTCAGTTTAATTGGCTCATTCTCTCTCTTGCTGCAGCCTTTTCTCTAATGTCTAGCGATCCTTGGTTGCTCATATATATTTTAAGACGAGGCCATAGGAAAGCTCATTCATTAG
Organism: Myotis daubentonii; assembly: GCF_963259705.1. Classification (NCBI taxonomy): domain Eukaryota; kingdom Metazoa; phylum Chordata; class Mammalia; order Chiroptera; family Vespertilionidae; genus Myotis; species Myotis daubentonii. The sequence goes on from NC_081856.1 coordinate 41,074,168, forward strand.
GAGGCTGGCTGTGTGGATGAGCTTGCTGAATTGCCCTCTGTGAGCGGGCCTCACTGAATCGGATGAAGGCCCGGATATAAAAAGGCTGACGCCCCAGCAAGTGAGAGGGAATGTCCTCTTGTCTGTCTTGAGCCAGGATATTGGTTTTTCCTGCCTTTGGGTTTGAACTGAAACATCGGTTCTTCCTGGGACTTGTACCTACTGGCCTCTGGACTAGAACCACATGTCAGCTCTCCTTTGTCTCAAGCTGAAAACTGCAAATCTAGGGACTTGTCTGCCTCCATCATCACATGAGCCAATTCCTTACCATATAGTAATCTATTTCGCTATCTGTCCTGTTGGCTCTGTTTCTCTGGAGAACTCTAACACAGTAACCTTACCATTTACATGTGTTTTCATTAATATGACATTAGGATTTATTTCTCATTTAACTTTTCTTTTCATTTATTTTTTCTCCTTTCCTGCCTTTTTTTGGGTAGAATAAATTTTCTTCTCACAAAGAAAGCATAGACTACAGGAAGCCTCTCTAGTCAATGTTTTATCAATAAATTGCTTCTTAATTTTTAATGTTCAAATTTCATAGTGCATACCTATACTACAATCTGAGACTTTTGTGGCTGATATTTATATAGGAAAAAATTATATTTGCACTCCCCAAGCTCAGTACATGTTAAGAACATTTTAACAATACAATGAGATGGAAGTGTCAAGTTACATTCCCAGTAAAATTAGTGAAATGTCCAGATCATGTGTGGACATTCTGAAAAATGCACTAAGTGCAAAATAAGGGGCTATCTGTTTCAGATGTTGCAGAAGCAGAGACAAGAGGGAACAACATTTCAAAGCTGGCAAAGCATATGGCTCAGTGGCAAGACTTAGCCGAGAGGAGAGAGCTGAAACCTAACTAATTTCAAGCGGGAAACACAACATGAACCAGCAGAATCAAGAAACTGGCAGCATCATGTCATGCTGAACACAGGGGTCAAGAACAGGCTGAGAACAAAGGCAGGAAAATTTTAAAAGTCTGCCTTCTGAACCACGGGCCCCATTCCCAATCCTGGCCCTCCTAACTCTGGAGGTTGTTCGTATTCCTATCACCACCTCCAACCCAGGCAGTTCTAGAGGATTAACCTCCAGAGAGAACGATCAGCCACAAAGAAGAAATTCCAGATACTTTAATCTGGGAGGATTGCCAAGAGTCTGGGCCCCATCCAATTACCCTTCAGAAAATGCCATCAGAACAATCCCCAACCACTGAGAGCTTCTCATCAGCATCTATCAAAATGATCACATGGCTTCAATGCTTCATGCATTACAGGTTCTTCTTAACCAGCTTACATCTAACAGCCCAATACTCACTATCTCTTGGGAAAACATACAGACACATGTTTACGGTACAGTTGACCCTTGAACGGTGTGGGAGTTTAAGCGCTGACCCCTGCGCAGACAGAAATCCGCATATAACTTTTGATTCCCGAAAAACTTAGCTACCATTGCTCCTTGGTATCCTCGGAGATTGTTTTCCGGACCCCCACAGATACCGAAATCCTCAGATACTCAAGTCCCTTATATAAATGGCATACAGTCGCCCCTACCCATGTAGGCCCACACCCACCACCTACCCCCAAGCCTGACAAGTATCGCCCCTCTCCTGACTCCCGGCGGCCCTGCCCTGCTGAGATGGGGCTCCTGGCAGACTTTGGGACAGACTGAATCGTGTGGCTCTCTGTAGGACGGGAGAGGTTTTTCCCTTGCCTCCTAGACCAGTGCAGTGCCTTCCATTCACATGGCCAAATCTTGGCCTATGAGGACCTGATGAACTCTGCTGGCCTCACCCTGATGACTCCCCGAGGCCCGGCCTTACCACAAAGGTATGCAAGCACCCAGTGGGTGGCAGCTGGACTCGGTATCCCTGGCACTTTTGCCGAGTGGCCTCAGACCCAGCACTGGCACCTATATCAACCTGGTGAACCCCACTTTTCCCTACCTGATGACTCACTGAGAACCTATCTCATGTAACTCCTTCAGTGACGGAGCCTAAAAGGCAGCAAGCAGGCAGGTGGAGGCAGCCTCGCGGGACCCTACGTGGAGCCCCCTGAACTTCTGACCTACAGACCAGTGAGATAGTAAACGGGTATTGGGTTACGCAGCTAAGATTGTGGTGATTTGTTACAGCAGCAGTGGAAAGCTAATACACTATTGAAGCCTACACTAGGACTTTGAGAAGATTGAACAAGACGAGTAGCTAAAAAAAAAAAAAGAAAAAAGGAAAAGAAAAAAAAAACCTGCTTTTGAATTTGATGTGAACACAATGGTAAAAGGTTGGAAAGGAGATTGTGAAAATTTTGCAGAAAAATAGGTTCGCTTTCCTTCACACGGGCTCTCCTGTATTTGCTCCACTTGAGTGGCCCCTCACCTGGAAGCTGAAGGCAGTGCGTTATGGGGATGGCTTCTGCAGGAAAGGAAAGGAAAGGGAGCTCAGAATCCCACGGACCCACACGAACAGAAAACAACTGAGCTCTACATGTAAAGACTGGTGTTTACGTGGGTTAAGTTAAAACAAAGTGTATAAGGTCTCTATGTCATTTTAAAAAAGGTTCTGTGCTCTAAGCAAGTTTATTACTATTATTATTATTATTATTATTATTATTATTATTATTATTATTAATAGACAAACTATCAGCCCTGTTGTCTCACCTGAAAAGTAAATCATCAACTGCTTTCCTGAGGTTTTACGTTTCAGTCTTTGCTGGCTATCCTGGGCTTGTGCGATGCTCCACCTCTGTAAGCCCTCTGCAGATGGTGCCTGCTGCCTTGGGGTGGGGTGGGGGTGGGGGGCGTCTTCCTTCCTGGGCTGACCTGTCTGTGGTCCTCCCTCTGCAGCTACCTGTGGTGTAAATGTGAGAAGGCTTCACTGGACGCCACGCATTTTCGTTCTCCAAGTTGGGCAGGCCCTGCAGCAGCCTCCCCATGCACAGGGGTCCTCGAGGTGCTGAGATGACACATTCCTGGCTTCAGCCTTTCAGGTTTTTACTGCCTCGGGGGCTGCAGACTGAAATGCTTTCGGGGTGAGGCAGGTGACCCGAATGGGAAAGGGAGCAAGGAGACCTGGCAGAAGCAACAGGGAGTGGCCAGTCCAGTGACAAACCAGAGTTCCTGCCAAGGAAACAACAGAGTGCCCGTGAGCGACCACTGCGGCTCATCTTAGGCCCACCACCGGCTGCATTCTACATCGCCTCTATTTCCATTTTTGAAAGGCCACTGTACCTGACAAAAATACAGACAATTTTATAAATAACTAAAAGTTATATTAATTGCAAGTAGTTGCCTAAAGTAAAGCTGTATTTTGTAACTTAGCAAGACATCCTCAGCACACACGCATTTTAGTGACTAACCAATGCACTGCTTTGTCATTGGATGGTACTGTCATACAACTGAGAAAGAGCCAGAAGGTCTGAGAGGACCCCTATACGTTTACTGGGGAGAAAGTTGAGAAAAGAAAAGATAAGAGGAAGTTGACGAAGGTAGAAATGAAAAGTTATGAAAGAGCACAAGAATTCTGGGGGGCAGTAGAAAAAGGCCTTTGACAATTTTAATCACTAACTGGGAAAATACAGTTTTCTGGATTGAGTAGGTATACTGCCTACTCAAAAATTAAGTTCAGATAACATGCAGTGACTTTCTAAATACTGCTTTATACCCTACAGAGGATCTTGAAAATTTTCCAGGTGCTTTTGAGGCATTCTTCTTGAGATAGTCTTCTCTCATCATTGGTGAGAAATGAATTTTAATGACTGCTGAATCCCTTTTGAAAAAGTTGTGTATATCCTTTCCCACAGCTCTGTTGCACTGGAACATTAGAGTGGAGATTTTTGGCACAGCAAAGAACTGGTGTGTTTTGACTATTGTGTTAAAAGTTTTAGGGCGAGGCTTCATTTTGTTCTGCAAAGTCTGCCAGACTCTGGCTAAAACAAAGCAAATAGGCCAGCAGTATAAAGTTCGACAGCAGTTACATGTCTTTCTTCATTGTAACTAGATAATTGCATGAAGAAATTGAAATTATAAAGGTGATAAGAAATTTAAAAGTAACGCCTAACAAACTTTCCGAAACATATCAGACCCAAAAGCCTAGAAAGAATTCTGCTGCATGGTTCAAGCAAACAATAACCAAAAGATATAAAAGTTAATTCCCTATTTCAATCTGTTTTAGAGAATTGTTGAAGTTACTGAAGATTAAGGATATAGAAACAATTATAATTTCGGAGGCTGTCTTGTGATGTTATGTAGTTTGAAGCAGGATGTGATTAGGAGATAATTTTTCACTAATAAGATACAGAGGGAGGACTATCTAGAGAGAAATTTTAGAATAATTACAAATATTTGATAGTGTAACCTTGGTAACTAGTTAAAAATGAAATATTACCAATAGTAGGGGATTTTAGTTTTTGACATTTTGTGACTTATGTGCACTTAAATAAGACTCTTTTCCCATAAATATTGAGTTGTTGAGGAATTATTTTAGGCTGTACGCCAGAACAGGAAATAAGTTATTAGAGCAATGTCAACGTGCAGTGCCTCCAGGAACCAGGCAGAGGACCGAGAAAATGAGAGTGGCCGGTGTGAGAGTAAGGGGAATAGTGGAGACAGGGGCCAACTAGGAGTGGGCATTGCATCTGAAGGGGCAGCTGTTGACAAATGTGAGTGTGGGTGATGACAGCTTCAAATTTCTAAAAGTGATTTTGGATACTAGGATTGTATGTAACATCTCTTGATATCTAATTCAGCAAATCCATTTTTTAAAAAATCCTATGAGTCAAATAAAGCTCATCTACTGTCTGGATTCAGCTTGACAATCATCTCTAGATGACCCAAAGAGGAATGGCGTTAATATTACCTGAGCACCTACTACGCGCTTGGAGTATCATAGTAGAATACACTGGAGCCACAGAATCACCTGAGGGTAAGCCATGGTGAGAAATGATCAGCTCTGACTCTTTTTCACCCCCACCCAGAGTCTGGGCTCAACAGACATGCTGCCTGGTGGTCTCCCCCTGCTGATGGGTGGATATTTTCTAGTTCTTGCCTTTTCCCAAGGACATAACCCTTCAAGGTTTGTAGCGCCAGACAAGGCTCTCAGATCCATTTTTCATTTGGACCTTTGGATTTCTCCTGCTTCCTTAGGAGCTCGGCTACCTATTTAAAAGGATGATTGCTGAGTTTCACCCAACGTTTAAAGGAGTTTGTGAAGGGAAGGGTTTTATATTCTCTAGCCCCCACTAGTTCTGGAAACGGAAGCCCATAGTTCCTCAACACTCCCATCTGTTCTCTTTTTCCGTTGACCTTTTCAGACCAAAGGCTCCTGCCTCTCGCATGTGGAAGGAGTCCCAAACTGGGATTGGCATTCTTCTTACACAATAAATCCCACTCCGAATTTGGACTCAATCTTTGATTCCAGCTACAGGTAACTATAGATTCAGCACAGGAAGCCACCCCAGGGAATAGATTCCAAGGATAAGACCCCAAGTTCTTTCCTTTTATTCTAATTTTTGCAGATTCATTTAGAATTTTTTTAAAAAAAACAAATTGAAATGACTCTTATTAGGGTTAAATCTCATTCACATTTTAGAGATTCCCAGGAGCTGGGCAGGAAACCCCTTTTGCTGGCCATATAAAAACGAGTGGGACGGCCTCGTTCACAAAGCTGCTTTGAGTTGCTTTACATTTATTTTGAATGAAATTCACTATAAAAGAGAGTCTCTTACCCGCCCAGCTGCTGGGCCTGCAACCAGACATGAGCTTCCCCCCATGATGGCGAGGGGCTGACTTCACCTGACCTGCCACCCCCAGACTCGGAGCCCTCCAACCTGTCATCAGAGGAGTTCCCTGAGTCACAGCTAAGAGGAGAGGCGTTTTCTTCAGAGAAGGAAGGCAAGTCCAGTGGTTTGAATGCCTCTGAAGACACATCCAGACAGGGCATCCTTGGCGGGCCTGGTGCTTTCCTGTCCTCTGCTCCTTGCACATTAGCTGTAACCGTACAAAGGGAGTTTGCTGCAGAACTGGTTCTCTCTTCTCCCAACAAGTCATCAGCTAAGAAAATGCCAAGCGTGGTCAGCGGGAAGAGAGCGGACAGGCCGTCACCTGCCTTAGCAAAACCCAGGAAGAAGGCGCCTTGGGAGAAGAATCTCTGGCTGGAGTATCCCAAACGTTGTCCTGGGGAGAACATCCCAGGCCTATATCTCGGGAGGACCCCTGACACCAGCAATTTCCCCCCCAGTCTCCGGCCCTCCAGTGCGTGGGATTGCTGAGAATATTCCTTGGTCCCTTCGGGGCCCAAACAGCCCAAGCACAACTCCAAGAAGAAACCAGGGGTGAGTAGGACAAGGGTGTCCCAACTGGTGGCCCAAGAAGATAACAACCCACATAAAGAGCCAGCCCCAAAGGGCCAGCTTCCAGCAAACAGGCCAGGCCATCCAGCCTAGCCATGCATTGTGGAGGATATAGAGTGGAGACCCCAAGATCAAGACCTTCCAAGTTCCAGGACATCCACAGCTTTAGGCCATGGCCCAGGAAGGAGTCCAGCCCAGAGTGCACCCACCCTCAGGTGACCAGGGGCCACTTCTCCATTCACCACGACAGGAAAGGAAGAGACCACGACCTGGAGCGTAGGACTGCTCTCCATTTCCTGTGCTGCAGAGAGAAATCGACAACCTTAAAAGTCAACTTGTGGCTGGTTTGGCTCAGTGGATAGAGCATTGGCCTGTGGACTGAAGGGTCCCGGGTTTGATTCTAGCCAAGGGCACATGCCTGGGTTGCAGGCTCAATCCCTAGTAGGGGGCATGCAGGAGGCAGCCAATCAATGATTCCTTCTCATCATTGATGTTTCTATCTTTCTCTCCCCGATCAGCTTGTGGCCATGCACTGCCACACACACACACACACACACACACACACACACACACACACACACACGGAAACAGCTGTACCTTTTCAATCTAGGACCCACAGCCACACTGGTTCCCTGTTCTCCTTGCCCACTTCTCATCAGAATGCCCACTCAGAGTGGGGGTGGGGCGGGGAATTAAGGTCAGGAAGCACTGCCTTAGGGTGTATTACTTTCATGTAATTTAATTAAAATGAACCCAGATGAGCACTAAAGGAACCGGCAGGGAAAAGATTAGGAGCTTTGAATTTACAGTGTGAGGAACAGAGGAGAGAAGGAGGGGAATGAGGGAGGGTCTCAGTGAAGGGTGGAAAGTGGACACAGGCAGGTTGCAATCTTAGGAGGAGCAAGCTTTGGGATGGCGTAATGGTTAGGGGCCTGCCTGAAATTAGGTGGCCCTCTCAAAAGAGGCCATTGAATAACATTTAATGAAGGGGCTACTTAGAAAAACCAGCAAGGGTTAGTGAAGCATGGTGGGGCGTGGGGGTAAAACAACTCCCAGGTCATCACCCCCAGCCCGAAGAGCAAAGGAGAGGGAGTGGTTACTGGAAACTGGGCAGAGCCATAGATGTAGGAGTCCGCTGTGGCTTTCAATCAGCAAGCCCTAGGAAACCCTGGCCCAGCAGAGAGGGAGCTGGGGGTGGAGAATCGCCTGCTAGTGGCAGCCATCGGTTTAGCACAAATGGAGGCCTGGGCCAGGGAGCCCCACTGGTGCAGTCAGCTGGGATGGGCCTCCTGGGGTGAGAGCTCTGTGCAGAGTGGATCTGGAGAGGCAGGCAGACTGGCCGGCGCGGGAGGGCCTGCGCCATGGCTTGGACGGCATGTGGGCTGATGTGGGTACAGAGCAAGCACATGGAGCATGCGTGCTCTCCGGTGGCCTTCCTTCCGCTTTGCACAGTCCTGCTTTCACGCTGCGTCTGCTTTTACATGTCAGAATAGTCCCTTGCCGAAACCGGTTTGGCTCAGTGGATGGAGCGTCGGCCTGTGGACTGAAAGGTCCCAGGTTCGATTCTGGTAGGGGCATGTACCTGGGTTGCGGGCATATCCCCAGTAGGAGATGTGCAGGAGGTGGCTGATCGATGTTTCTCTCTCATCGATGTTTCTAGCTCTCTGTCTCTCTCCCTTCCTCTCTGTAAAAAATCAATAAAATATATTTAAAAACTAAAATAAAATAAAAAAAGAATAGTCCCTCAATGATCGCTGGAAAGGCGCCAGTTCTGAAGGCTGTCTTCAGGGTGGGGTGAATGCTTCCCCTGTTCCCCACGTGCCCCTCCCAGCTACAGTTCTCATTGGAAGGTGAAGAGAACCAAGTCATTTCTCCTGGCAAATTGTTCAGCATCTTGGTGGCAGTCAGAGTGGCAATGAACAATAGGATCAGTGGTGAGTGGCCCTCATGTGGATGAAAATAAAATATTAAGGCAAATTGAGAACTCCACCCACCCTGTCGTGACCCCAGTGGAATCCAGTCTCCCCAGGACACCTAGGTCAGGATAGCCTTCTCAGTTTAGTCTCTAGCTGTCTCTGTTCAATCTCTGACGGTTCTTGCTAGGGTAGCTGTACAGAAAAGACATGAAAAGAGGAGAAGGAAGAAGTGAAGAAATGAGTGTGTGGCTGTTCTGCTTCCTCTCTTCGTCACTGAAGTACTGCTCTACTGATTTCCCTCTGCATGGGGCCGTGAGCACTTGAACCCAGTCAAGGGAGGGCTCCATAGCCAACCTTTAATCACTTATCAATTCAATAACCATGACCTGTAATATTATCCTCAGCATTTTACAAGGACATTACTCATGATGATTGGTATCTTTGTGTATGGACAGGGCTCACAGACCAAGGCTAGGCTAATGTTCCCTTTTAGGCTGCGCATAGAAAATCTATTTTCTAGTCTGTGGAAACAGACACTAATTGAATCATCTGATGCATTTGTGAGGCTGCCTTTTTTTGCCCTGTGGTTGGTCACTTCCCTTCTGTAAATGTAGTCACCCCATTTCTGACGACAAAGTATCAGGCAGATCTCTCTGCCTCCGTCATTTCTCCGCTAATCACAAATACCATGTCCCAATTCTGGTAACGGTAGTCTGACCATTGTAACAAGTGCTGGGTCTGACACATAAGTGCTCAACATCTTTTGAATGAATAAATGAATGTTCTTGAGAGTTGCACTTACTAGTCGGAGGTGAAAGGGTATAATGATAATGTGGCTGAGAATTTAAAAACAATATTGGGATAATTAATAACAGTATCAGCCCTCAGGGGTTGTGGAAGATTAAGGAACTCTATGTGAAAAATCCTGGTAAAGCTTCAAAGCACAATGTACATGTTAATTAGTATTATTATAGATGAAGATTGTTCACAACCAGTCTGTCTGGCAAAAGCATAAGATTTGGAGCCAGAAGATACTTCCCCCTTCTAAGCCTCCAATAGTGTGATCTTGAAAAGTTGCTCAGAGGTGCACTCTGATCCTCAGTCTTCTGATCTGTAAAGTGGGGGTTTTAATATTGTTATTTTCCTCCCACAGGTAGCTCAGAGGTTACAGAATACTTTGAAGGTTGTAAAGCACAAGTAGACATTGACTTTAGTTTGCTTGTTTGAGTGATTCACACACCATGACTCAGGGGACAGAATTCAATGGGATAGACACGATTACCCCTAGGAGGGGCAATAGATTTGAAAATAGACACTTCTCAAAAGGTGTATCCTCTGAGTTTTTGATATCTTGCTCCCCTGCATAGGTCATCAGTTTGGCTCACAAAAAGTCTTATAAGAATTTTGAAAGGAAAGAAAGAAAGAAAAGAAAAAGAAAGAAAGAAAGAAAGAAAGAAAGAAAGAAAGAAAGAAAGAAAGAAAGAAAGAAAGAAAGAAAGAAAGAAAAAGGAAAAGGAAAAAGAAAAGAAAAAAGAAAGGAAAGAAGGAAGGAAGGAAGGAAGGAAGAAAAGGAAGGGAGGGAAGGAGCGGGGAGGGAGGGAGGGGGGAAGGGAGGGAGGGAGGGAGGGAGGGAGGGAGGAAGGAAGGAAGGAAAGAAGGAAGGAAGGAAGGAAGGAAGGAAGGAAGGAAGGAAGGAAGGAAGGAAGGAAGGAAGGAAGGAAGGGAGGGTGTCTTTTTGGGGCCAAGGCCATACAGTTGTTGAAGCTGTGGACCACTCCAAGGTGAATGCCACAGCCTTGCTGCCAAGGTGGAAGGCCCGAGCCAGTGGGCCACAGATTTCAATCTGTGGATTACTTCTAATCGTCGTGTCCGGAAACCACTCTCCCATCCCACTCCTCCCGTGACTTCTAATAGAGAGCCAAGTGGGAAATTAGCATTCTCTGATGGGTTTAACAGTAACAGCTCTGGACAGAGAATCGGAGGCTGGGTTCAATACCCAATTGATGTACTTTCTGGCTATGCGATGGCAGACAAGTCATTTATCATTGCTTCGCTGGAGAAAGAGAATCATGAAATCTATTGGGCAGGACTGTTAAGAAGCTAAAACAAGTTTGTGTATACATAATGCCATTTTGTAGATTGCAAAGCACTAAACAAATGTAAGCATTAGTATTCTTCCCAGACATGGAGGGAAATGTTACAGAGCAGTAACATTTCCTCACACATAAACAGCAGAAGCAGAGAAGAAAGTGAGCAAAAGGCCTGGGCCATGCACACACTGGAACAGCCAGCTCCTGAATCCTATAGACGTGGCTGGGCAGCGTCCAGTACAGAGCCCTGGTGGCAACTCCAGTGGCTGGAAATTTTTGCCCCTGAGCACAAGCTGAAGGGATTATTTCCTCTGCAGAAAAGATAGATGGGAGGAAACCTAATGACTCCAAGTACATGTAAGGCAACTGTGGGAAATGCAGCCAGCGGTGGCACCATTTCCACAGAACACAGAGCTGTTGGGGGTCTAGGGCAGTGGGGCAGGCCGGGCCTCGCCTGGGAGACCGACACTGTAATGGAGTTTAATCATGCTGAGCAAACACAGGCTGACCTCTCCTACTGAAGGGCTTATCTCTGTGAGCTGGTGCCCAGGAGACAGGAATCTTCCTTTGACAGGTGGCTCCCCCAGGAACTACCAGGGGTGGGCAAACTTTTTGACTGGAGGGCCACAATGGGTTCTTAAACTAGACTCAGAAGAAGGAGCTGCGGCCGTGTTTCCCGACGTTGCCATGTTAACTCTGCTGCTGGTGAAGGAGCGGAGGGGAGAGCAAGAGAACCCTCCGCTCTTTCGGCTCCGCGGGCCGGATAGAACAGCCGAACGGGCCGGATCCGGCCCGCGGGCCGTAGTTTGCCCACGGCTGACTGTACTTTAATTCCGAAATCAGTTACTTGGAACAATTTATTACAGCCACACATAACCTTAAATACAAAGCAAAGTTCGGAAGGCGTCATTTATTGATTCATTTTCCATCTATGGATCTGGAACCGGTGACGGTTATCCACGGGCAGAGAAGCCAGGGTGAACACGGCACAGCCCTCCCCATAAGGAAGTGAACTGAGCGAAGAAGGGGGTGAAGCCGGTCAGTAACTGTTGTACAGCAGATGGAGAGTGAATTGTGGAGGTTCCGGGGAGAAAGCAAGGTCTCCTGACTGTGGAGGTGATGGCTAACGTTATTGAGAAAGCAGCGTTTGGATCGCAGACTCAAAACGGGCAAGTTTTGACAGGATGTTTGCAGCAATGGTCTAGCGCAGTGGTCGGCAAACTCATCAGTCAACAGAGCCAAATGTCAACAGTACAACGATTGAAATTTCTTTTGAGAGCCAAATTTTTTAAACTTAAACTATATAGGTAGGTACATTGTTATTACCTTAATTGGGGTACTCCTAAGCTGGCCTTTACTAAAAACGTCCTCAATCTGATTGAGGTACGTTCGCTGAGATCGACCGCTTCCAACTCTCCCATCCACACTCGTCTTGTATACTTGTTTCGTCTACCTCCTTTCCGAAAACCGACTTCTGCACATGGGCCACGAAGTTTCAATCGCACTGTGCCTGCGCGCCCGCACGTGGTATTTTGTGGAAGAGCCACACTCAAGGGGCCAAAGAGCTGCATGTGGCTCGGGTCTAGCGTGAATCTTTGTGTGGAAATATTTGATTTTTTATTATTCGTGATTTTTCTTGACTGTCATGTTTTTTAATCCTCACCTGAGGATGTGCTAATTGATTTGAGAGAGAGAGAGAAAGAGAGAGAGAGAGAGAGAGAGAGAGAGAGAGAGAGAAAAACATCGATGTGAGAGAGAACATGGATCAGTAGCCTCCTATACAAGCTCCAATGAGGGATGGAACCTGCAACCTAGACATGTGCCCTGACCGGGAATTGAACCTGTGACCTTCTGGTCCATGATATAACGCTCCAACCAACTGAGCCACACCGGCCAGCGCGATTGGCTCTTTAATCAAAGTGTAAATAACTTTGTTAAGAATGGTGACTATGCATTTCACATTTATGGCTGCGAGGCTTTTACACTGCGTTCCGTACATATCTGGAGTGAATGGCCCCTCTGTCCAGCTTCTCTCCCACTGTTCCTCCACGGAGACTCTGTTCTGCTGAAACCCTGCCTCTCGGCTTGCGTCTGTCATCCTCATGTTCAGATCAGCCCCATCTTGTGAGACTATTTTCCCTGGGGTGAGAGGACTCAGCCTCTCTCTAACTCCTATTCATAAAGCTGAACCACGTGCTACTGTTGTTTCTGTAGACCAAAAATGGTCAAATACTGACATTTTTATGTGGTTCAACCTAATGGATTATCTTCCACTGACTTGGTACCCGCTTGGCCTCACTTTGTAATACTTCCCACTATTGAAGTTTAAATTATTTTGTTTATTTCTTTCCTGGCTTTCTCCCTGCTCCCACCTCCACTCCCACCAAGTATAAGCCACATGAAAGTAAGAAAGATACTGTCTTATGTTCGCTGTATCCCTTGTTGCTAGCATACTGCACCAGGTACGTGTTCAATGTTTGTTCGATGAATGAATAAATGCTTTGCCTTCCTGGTTCTATCCAGTGTTTTGGCATGTGCACACACACACACACACACACAGCTATTCCCAGGTTTGGGCATTAAACATATTTTATCTAGTTGTGGGTTTGAGTGAGTCTTTCTGGGTCTTGCTTATCTTAGCTCTAAAAGCTGTGGGGCACACTAGGTTATGGTTCCCATACCTGGCTGCTCACCATAGTTGCCTTAGGGAAGCATTAAAAATACAGATTCCAGTCTGGCTGGTGTGGCTCAGTGGTTGAACATCAACCTATGAACCAGGAGGTCACGGTTCCATTCCCGGTCAGGGCACATGACCAGGTTACAGGCTCAATCCCCAGTGTGGGGCATGCAGGAGGCAGCCAATCCATGATACTCTCTCATCATTGATCACTGCCAGGCTCCCAGCACATGATACAATGCCTGGCACCTGGCAAATAGCAATGAACAGTGTGGAATGCATGTGGGAGGGCTTTCCCATATCTAGGGGCATCTTAAGCTGAAAGGTCTTACATGGATTGACCTTGAGAGTTTCTAGGGTCCCCGTAGGCTCCCAAACTTGAGATGCTTGTACGTTTGTGATAGTGTGGTACAAGCCTTGTGTCACTGGGCAGTGTGACCTCCCTGAGCCTCAGATTTTTCTGTAAAATGAGGGCACTGGATGACATGACTACTACAATCCTGTTGAACTTGGTCCTGCTTTCCATAAATGACTCCTCTATGTACTAAATGTGTGATTTGGGGCACAGACTTACCTTTTGTGAAAGTATTTTAACAAAGTACTTTTTCTCACCCCTCAACACTAGATTGTAAGCTCCACAGGGCAGAGACCTTGCCTACCCCATTGCATCTACCTGCAATACTTAGTGCTTAGCATATAGTTGTCACTCAATAACTCATTCTTTGAATGAATAATAGAGACATTTTTTAAAAATTCAATGAGAAGCCCTAGCTGGTTTGGCTCAGTGGATAGAGCATCGGCCTGTGGACTGAAGAGTCCCAGGTTCGATTCCAGTCAAGGGCACATGCCTGGGTTTGCGGGCTCGATCCCCAGTAGGGGGTGTGCAAGAGGCAGCTGATCAATGATTCTCTCTCATCATTGATGTTTCTATCTCCCTCTCCCTTCTTCTCTGAAATCAATAAAAAAAATTTTTAAAAATTCAATGAGAAGATAGAAACTAACTTTATTAATTAAAAATTGCATATCTCAACCTGAATTCACTGTACTGCTAGGGGAGTATAAAGTTATACAATCACTTTTCTTTCTTTCTTTTTTTTTTTTTTTGAATAACAAATGTGTTAAGATATAATTGCCATGTCATAAACTGACCCTTTTCAAGCTATACCTCAGTGGTTTTTAGTATAGTCACAGACTTGTGCAACCATCACCACTATCTAGTTCCAGAACATGCTCATGACCCCCATCAATAAAACTCATGCCTATTAGCATCACTGCCCATTTCCTCTTCCCCTAGTCCCTGGCAACTACTAATCTACTTTCTGTCTTTATGGATTTATCTATTCTGGACACATCCTATAAATGGAAACATGCAACATTCGGCCTTTCATGTCTGGCTTCTTTCACTTAGTGTAATGTTTCAAGGTTTATTCATGCTGTAGCATGCTCAGTACTTCATTCTTTTTTATGACAAGTAGTATTCCATTGCTGGATATACCACTTTTAATTTATTCATTTATTGGTTGATAGACATTTGGGTTATTTCCATTATTTCTCTATCATAAATAATGCCACTTTGGACATTTATATACAAGTTTTTGTGTGGACATAAGTTTCCAGTTTTCTTGGGGCTATGCCTAAAAGTGGTCTTACCGTTTACGTCTATGTTTGACTTTTGGAGGAATTGTTAAAACTGATGAACTGTTTTCCCAAGTGGCCACTCCATTTTACAGTCTCAGCAACAATGTATGAGGGTTTCAACTTCCAGATCCTCTCCAACATTTGTGATTGTCCATCCTTTTTATTTTCACCATCCTAGTAGAAGAGAAGTAATATCTCATTGTAGGCATAATTGCATTTTCCTAATGACTAGTGATGTTAAGCATCTTTCCATGTGCTTATTTGTATATATTCTTTGGAGAAATGTCAAATCCTTTGCCCGTTTCCCTTACCCCATCCCCAAGATTTTAAAATTTTTATTTTTCAGTATGGCGTTATCTAAGTCTGGAGGCTTGACTTTATTTAATACAACTCAATGATCTCTGATAGTCTTTTTTCTAATATGAGCTTTAATTTTTCACCTTCAAAATATTTTCTTTCATTTCCTAGACAGCACTCTTTTGTTGTTAATCTTCACCCAAGGATATTTTTTTCCATTGCTTTTTTTCTTCTTTTTCCTTCCTCCCTCCCTCCCTCCCTCCCTCCCTCCCTCCCTCCCTCCCTCCCTCCCTCCCTCCCTTTCTTTCTTTCTTTCTTTCTTTCTTTCTTTCTTTCTTTCTTTCTTTCTTTCTTTCTTTCTTTCTTTCTTTCTTTCTTTCTTTTTAGAGATAGAATAGAAGAGAGGAAGGGAGTGGGGAGAGAGAGAAACATATCAATTAGTTGCCTCCCACACGTGCCCAGAATGAGGCCAGGGATGGAACCTGCAACCCAGGTACATGCCTTTGACTGGGAATTGAACCCGAGACCCTTCAGTGCGAGAGCCAACGCTCTAGCCACTGATCAACAGCGGGCAGGGCTAGACTGCAGTCTTTGATGGACTGGTCAGGAGTATATGCTCTCAGCATTACTACAGCTTCACAAACCAGTGCTTTACCCATTCTTATTCATCTTCTTTCAGAAACTTTGGCTCATCCTCAGCTTCTTCTTTCCCCTTTGCCCATTTCTAAATTGGATTATTTGTCTTTTTATTGTTGAGTTGTAAGAGTGTTTTAAATATATTCTAGATGCTAGTTCCATATCAGATATATGTCTTGTAAATATTACCTCCCATTCCATGGGTTGCCTTTCTACTTTCTTGATCTTGTCCTTTGAAGCACAAAAATGTTAAGTTTTTATGATGTCCAATCTATCAATTTTTTTAGTTGTGTTTTTTGTATCTAAGAAACTATTGTCTTGTCTGAGGTCACAAAGGCTTGTTCTATCTTGTAAGAGTTCTGAAACTTTTGCTCTTACATTTAGGTCTATGATCCATTTTGATGGGTCTATATGGTGTGAGGGAGAGCCACTTAAAAAAAATCTTAAATTTTTTTTTTCTATATGGTGTGAGGTAGAACCACTTTTCTTAAAAAAATCTTTTTCTATAGTGAAATTTAGCACGCATACAGCAAAACACAAAATAAAAATGCACAGCTAAATGAATTATCCAAGAATGAACACCTTTTAACCAGGACCCAGGTCAGGGATAGGACACTGTCAGTATCCAGAAGGTCCCCTTGTGCTGCTTCTAAATATATACCATGACATCCTATTTTTGATGGTCATTTGAATTGCTTACAATTTGGGGCTTTTATAAATAGTGTTGCTATGGACATTCTTTGTCTTATCTCTTGGTGCATTTATGCACATCTGTTTGGTATATACCTTGGAGTCAAATATTTGGACATATGTATGTTTCACTTCAGTAGAAAGTGAAAAACTGTTTTCCAAAGTGATTGTATTGGTTTAAGCTCTCACCACCTGTAAATATGAGTTCTTGTTCCACACCATCACTAACATTTTTATTTTATTTCTTAAAAAATGTATGTTATTGATTTTTTTACAGAGAGGAAGGGAGAGGGATAGAGAGTTAGGAACATCGATGAGAGAGAAACATCGATTCAGCTGCTTCCTGCACATTCCCTACTGGGGATGTGCCCACAACCAAGGTACATGCCCTGACCGGAATCAAACCTGGGACCCTTCAGTCCACAGGCTGATGCTCTATCCACTGAGCCAAACCGGTTAGGGCTGTCACTAACACTTTTAATGGTCAGTCTGTTTGATTTATAGCCATCCTGGAGGGTGTGCAGTAGTATCTCACTGGGATTTTAATTTGCTTTTTCCTGAGGAGAATGAGGGTAAGCACCTTATCATATGTTTATTAGTCATTTATGTATTCCTTCGGTGGAGTGTCTATTCTAGTGTTTTGCCTATTAAAAAAATTTTTTTTAAATGTGTAATTTCTTTTTTTTTATTGCTTAAAGTATTACAAAGGGTATTACATATGTATCCATTTAAATGTGTAATTTCTAAGAATTTAAAAATACATTCTGGATGTGAGCCCTTTGCCAGTAATGTGTATTGCAAATATCTTCTTCCATTCAGTGGTTCATTTCCCCCACACACTCTTAATATTGTCTTTTTGATGAAAAGAAATTCTTACTTAGGAAATAGGAAACAGTCTAATATAATGATCCTCTTTATTTATGAGTAGAGCTTTTATGCCCAGTTTAGGAAGCTTTCCCCTATTCCACTGTCGTACAGCTATCCTTCTATAATATCTTCTTAGAGATTTTATTATTAGCCTTTTACATTTAGATCTATAGTCCACCTGGATCTTTATGTATGATGCGGGTAGGGTTTAAGGTAAATTTTAAAAAAATAATAATCATCCAATTATCCCAGCACAATTTATTGCAATCACTTTCTTTTCCAGACTGCCTTGCAGTGCCTAAGTTGTCATAGTCCTGCATTCATTAACCTTTGGTCTGTGTCTGAGGTCTTTATTCTATCTCATTGACCTCTTTGTTTCTCTTTACATGTCTATATAAGACTCAAAACCAACTTGTGAAGGTTCACTGGGGTGGAAGAGAAGTGTTGGAATTGTTTTTGAGATTACACGAAACCTGTAGATTGTTTAAATAGACGAGGCAACGTCACAGTATTAGGCATACTAGCCCATGAACACGGTACACTCCTGTATTTATTCAGACCATCTTTGATTTCTCTCAAAAATGTTTTGAAGTCCTCTGTGTAGAGGTTTTCCACATCTTTCACTGAATTTGTTCTTAGACATTAGCTATTTTATTGTTTTTATGTTATTTAAAAGTTGTTTTAAACATTTTATTTTCTTTATTTTTTTGATAACATTTTATTTTCTAATTCTTGTTTTGCATATAAAAACAACAGATTTTTTGTTGGACATTATACTTATTTCTGCTATTTTGCTAGAGTTGCTTACTAGTGATAACTTTTATATATTAAAATATGTCCTGTGGAAATAATGGTATTTTATATTTTACTTTCTAAAACATATATATATATATTGAGGTGTAAACAGTTTTTATTGGTTTAAATTAGGAGTCTATGAGCCTCGAGCACCTCTGTGTGTGTGTTGGTTTCCCTCCCTTTGTCTTTCTTGGCTTGTTTGAGCTGCTTCTTCCAGGAGTGAATCTTGGCCTCATCCTGCCTCTTCTTCTCCAGGGTGGCTGTCACCACCTGTTACTTTCAGTCAACTTCACAAATCAGGTGCCTCAGGCAGGCAAACCTTTGTGTGGGCTTCAGACACAGAAACCTGAGCAGAAATGGTCATCTGCTTTTTCCTGTCAAACACCTTGAGATGCTCTAAGGTGGCCTGGCCATGCTTCATCTTGTGGGGCAGCACGCGTTGCATAGTCTATCTCAGTGGTTCTCAACCTTCCTAATGCCGCGACCCTTTAATACAGTTCCTCATGTTGTGGTGACCCCAACCATAAAATTATTTTCGTTGCTACTTCATAACTGTAATGAATCGTAATGTAAATATCTGATATGCAGGATGTATTTTCATTGTTCGCGACCCACAGGTTGAGAACCGCTGGGAAGATGTGCTTGGGGATCCAGAAGTGACAGGAATGAGTTGATGTCTACCTGCTTGTGGAAGAAGGCCAAGGCTGGTATCTCCACTTAATGCTGTAGAAATTGCCAGAAATGTGAATGACCTCACAGTGCATGGCCACCCTTTTCCAGCCTAACAGTACCTGCCTCGCCACTCTGGCTTCTGGGTGCCCTGAAAGTGCTTTCAACCATTGATTGCCACAATTTGTCCCTCTGCTAACTTTGGCAGCTGCCTTGGGAAAGTTAATTTCGGTATTTTAAATTTTTTTTTCTTGTTTCATTGCATGACCTGGGACCCTACTGCAATGTTAAAAAGTTATGGTGAGAATAGGCCTTCTGTTTCCAATCTTAGGGGCAAAGCTTTTAACATGTCACCTTTACAAAAGATGTTTCCTGTAAGGTTTTTAGAAATGCCCTTTTCAAATTAAAGAAGTCTCCTATTCATTGTTTGCTAAGAAATTTTCTTTATGAATGGTTATAACGTTTTATAACACCCTTTTCTTAAGGCAGGGTTATGTGTCCGCAACGAGCAAAAACCGAAGTAACCGCTTGAGCTAAAGCTGACCCAACACCCTTTTCTTTTTTATTTTTCTTTTTTTTTATCTTTTTTTTTATTGCTTAAAGTATTACAAAGGGTATTACGTATGTGTCTTTTTCCCCCCCCAGCCCTTGACTATCCCCTGGCCTCCCCCACCCCCCAGCGTCCCATGTCCATTGGTTATGCATATATGCATGCATACAAGTCCTTCGGTTGCCTTTTCTTAATAATTTTTCTTTTATTATGTTCATATGGTGAATTACATTTGCTGATTTTCTTATTTTTTATTTATTTTTGTTAATCCTCACCCAAGGATATTTTTCCATTGATTTTTTAGAGAGAGTAGAAGGGAGGGGGAAAGACAGAGAGAGCAAAACATCGATGTAAGAGAGACATATCCATTGGTTGCCTCCTGCACATGCCCTGACCAGGGCCAGGGATCAAGCCTGCACCCTAGATATGTGTCCTTGACCAGAGCCGAACCCAGGACCCTTCAGTCTGTGGGCTAACACTCTATCCACTGAACCAAACTGGCTAGGGCTTTGCTGATTTTCTTATGTCAAATCATTGAATTTGTTTATAGTCTACTATCCTTTTGAATTTGCTTTGCTAATATTTATTTGAAAATTTTAAAGTAGACTTTATATTTTAGAGCAGTTTTAGGTTCACAGAAAAATGGAGAAGAAGGTACAGCAATTTCCCATATATTCCTGCCTCCACACATGCATAGCCTGCCAATCACCAACACCTCCCACCAGAGTGGTCCACTGGTTACAACTGATGAACGGACATGGAAACATCATTAGCATCCAGAGTCCATAGTTCACATTAGGGTTCACTCTTGGTACTGTACACTGTATGGGTTTGGACAAATGTATAATGACACGTATCCACCATTATAGTATCATTCCGAGTAGTTTTACTGCCCTAAAAACCATCTGAGCTCTGCTAATCATCCCTCTCTCTTCATTAACCTCTGGTGAACACTGAAATTTTCACTGTCTTCATAGTTTTGCCTTTCTTTAGAATGTCATATAGTTGAAATCAGATTACATAAACTTTCAGATCGGCTTCTTTCATTTAGTGATATGCCTTTAAAGTTCCTCCGTATCTTCTCATGCTTGATAGCTTAATTTTTTAGTGTGAATAATATTCCATTGTCTGGATGTACCACAGTTTACTTATACATTCACCTACGGAAGGACATCTTTGTTGCTTCCAAGTTTTGACAATTATGAATAAATCTGCTAAGTGTCTGTGTGCAGGTTTTTGTATGGATATAAGTCTCAAATTCTTTGGATAAATACCAAAGAGTATGATGGCTGGGTCATGTGTTAAATGTATGTTTAATTTGGTAAGAAACCCCCACACTATCTTCTAAAGTGGCTATACCATTTAGTATTCCCACCAGCAAGGGATGAGGGTTTTTATTGCTCTGTACCTTTGCCAGCACCTGGAAGTCTCTGGTTTTGGATTTTTAGGCTCCGTTGTTTTATTCAGATAGTGATCATATATCTACATCCTTCTATAGTCCCCTTTTCATTCTTCTGTGTTCCTTGAGGCCTCTTTGGGCCTGCACTGGGGAATCATTGTCCTTTTGGTTGAATGATACCCTCTAGTGTGGGTTGACTCATAAAAGTTTCTCATATTTCTTTTTCTTTTTGGAACGTCTTTATTTTACTTTCATTGTTGAGGCTGTTCTTTAGTAGTGTGCTTTGACCCCAGTGGGGAAAGCTTGCCGTCAGGGAGTTAACAACCCACAATCAGTCCTCAACTCATAAGGGATAAGCTGATGGATAAATACCTACTGTGTCCTACCCCCTCAATGGGATAATTCTGAGGTGTGTGCCACACAGTCCCTCGGTGGTCCCCAGTGGGACTGAATTCCAGTTGCCCACAGTGGTAAAACATTCACCAGCTCATCTTTTTTTTTTTCCCCTTCCGTGTCTCATTTCTTCGTTCCCATATAGTGCTTTCTGCAATCACTTCCTAAATAAACTATGTAACTAAATCCTTGTCTTAAGGTCTGTGTTTTTAGAAACCAAATCTAAGACCTGGCTTATTTCAGAGGTATAGCTCTCCAGGGCTCAACACAAAGTAAGAGGGGTTCATTAGCACTCGCCACTGCACTGGGGGACCCTGGACATTGATCCCTGTTGTTTTAGCCCTGAGTGCTTGTCAGAACCGCTCAGCCTCTTGGCTTCTCACTCTGTCTTTCTGGAATTGGCATTCATCCCAGAGGAAAAAGGGGCTCCAAACACAAAACTCACTTCTTTGGGTCTTATTCATCCCTTGGATCCTTGTTTGGTAATTCATCATTATTTTGTTAACTCTCTTGTACCATTAAGCAGGTCTACAGAAATATTTGGCTAACTTGTCTAGTTGTCTTCAGAGGGAGAAAAAGTCCTAATTATTAGGGGGAGAGCCCCTCTTCCTTTTCTAGGCTTGTATTGCATTTTGACTTTTTCCAAAGCTTCTGCTTGAACCCGGCTTACCTCCATTCCCTATTTAGTATTCCCTCCTCCATTCATGCAATGGGCTTGCACAACTCGGCACCTTTATTCTTACTTTTCCCTGTTCAAAGTGTGACCCACCAAAGTGTTGCGGCCCTGGGAGACTAAAATTCTCCTTAACACGCCATTCTGGGACAAAAAGGTTGC
Organism: Myotis daubentonii; assembly: GCF_963259705.1. NCBI lineage: Eukaryota > Metazoa > Chordata > Mammalia > Chiroptera > Vespertilionidae > Myotis > Myotis daubentonii. The sequence continues at coordinate 41,096,006 of NC_081856.1, forward strand.
TATGTCAAGGTGGTTGTCAGTCACAGGCCAAGTGGGCAGTTTGAATGGGCTGCCTACCATCAGGGGGCCAGCCTCAAACAGGCCAGAAAGTCTCAGTGCTAGGAAAGTGGGAGGTGGAAGCTGGAAGCAGGGCAGGACACAAAGAAAAGGTAGATTTGGAAGAAAGAATCATGAGGCAAAGTCCGGTGTGGTGTGGGGTTTGTTAAGAGGCAAATCTAAAATGACTAGGGTTAGGCTAGATCAGTGTTCGGTAAACTCATTAGTCAACAGAGCCAAATATCAACAGTACAACGATTGAAATTTCTTTTGAGAGCCAAATTTTTTAAACTTAAACTATATAGGTAGGCACATTGTCATTAACTTAATTAGGGTACTCCTAAGGCTTAGGAAGAGCCACACTCAAGGGGCCAAAGAGAGCTCTCCTCATAACTAGCTGGAGAAAAACCAAGATGGCGGCATAGGTAAACACCAGAGTTAGCTGCCTCGAACAACCACTTCACAAATACAAGTAAAAAACGGAACGGACATCACCCAGAACCACGGGAAAGCTGGCTGAGGGGAAATTCTTCAACTAGAAGGAAAGAGAACAGCATACGAGACTCAGAGGAGGCGCAGTGCGGAAAATACAAAGGTGTGGAGGTACGCGCGGAGGGGGCTGGTAGCTGAGGGCGCGGTTGTCCGTTTCAATCGGGAGGGAGTCTCAGATTCTGAGCTCCAGTTCTGGGTGAGTCTCTAGGGACCCAAACTCAAACGGGAGAAGCGGGACTGTCTGGCATCGGTCGGAACGCGAGGGCAGCTTTCTCTCCGAGGTTTGCAGCCGTTGCTGGGACTCTGAGAGGCAGAGCCTCTGGGGACGGGACTGAGAGCAGCCATAACTGCTCCCTCCACCCGCCCTGTTTGATCCCGTGGGACCCGCCCCGCCCAAGCCCTGCACAGAGCCATTTGCCAGATAGCCTCAGGCAAAGGCTAGATTAGCACCTCCCTAGAGGACAGAAGTTTTCCCACTGCAGACACAGCTGATTCTCACAGCCAGTAGGCCTGGAGGTCAAATCCCCCCAGTATTAACTACAACAATGAAGGCTTAACTACAGGAGGACTGCACACAAAGACCACTAGGGGGTGCACCAAGAAAGCATAAAAAATGTGGAGACAAAGAAACAGGACAAAACTGTCAATGGAGGATATTGAGTTCAGAACCACACTTTTAAGGTCTCTCAAGAACTGTCTAGAAGCCGCCGATAAAGTTACTGAGATCCTCAAGAAATCTAATGAGACCCTCGATGTTATGATAAAGAACCAACTAGAAATTAAGCATACACGGACTGAAATAACGAATATTATACAGACTCCCAACAGCAGACCAGAGGAGTGCAAGAATCAAGGCAAAGATTTGAAATGCGAAGAAGCAAAAAACACCCAACCAGAAAAGCAAAATGAAAAAAGAATCCAAAAATACGAAGATAGTGTAAGGAGCCTCTGGGACAGCTTCAAGCATACCAACATCAGAATTATAGGGATGCCAGAAGATGAGAGAGACCAAGATATTGAAAACCTATTTGAAGAAATAATGACAGAAAACTTCCCCTACCTGGTGAAAGAAATAAGACTTACAAGTCCAGGAAGCACAGAGAACCCCAAACAAAAGGAATCCAAAGAGGACCACACCAAGACACATCATAATTAAAATGCCAAGAGCAAAAGACAAAGAGAGAATCTTAAAAGCAGCAAGAGAAAGAAACTCAGTTACCTACAAGGGAATACCCATACGACTGTCAGCTGATTTCTCAACAGAAACTTTGCAGGCCAGAAGGGAGTGGCAAGAAATATTCAAAGTGATGAATGCCAAGAACCTACAACCAAGATACTTTATCCAGCAAAGCTATCATTCAGAATTGAAGGTCAGATAAAGAGCTTCACAGATAAGGAAAAGCTAAAGGAGTTCATCACCACCAAACCAGTATTATATGAAATGCTGAAAGGTATCCTTTAAGAAGAGGAAGAAGAAAAAGGTAAAGATACAAATTATGAACAACAAATATGCATCTATCAACAAGTGAATCTAAGAATCAAGTGGATAAATAATCTGATGAACAGAATGAACTGGTGATTATAATAGAATCAGGGACATAGAAAGGGAATGGACTGACTATTCTTGGTGGGGAAAGGGTTGTGGGAGATGTGGGAAGAGACTGGACAAAAATTGTGCACCTAGGGATGAGGACAGTGGGGGGGGGGGGGGCGGGGTAAGGGCAGAGGGTGGGGTGGGAACTGGGTGGAGGGGAGCTATGGGGGGAAAAAAAGAGGAACAAATGTAATAATCTGAACAATAAAGATTTACTAAAAAAAAAAAAAAAAAAAAAAAAAAGGAGCCAAAGAGCCACATGTGGCTAGAGAGCCTCAGTTTGCCAACCACGGGGCTAGATGTTCTATTTGCCCAGAATCTTCTTGGAAGCTCATCTTAAATTAAGTGACTTCTCTTAATTTTCTTGACTGGAGTCACTTCCTTCTTTGACTCCATAGTATTCTTATTGCATTTATCATATCACATTTTTTTCCTATTGGCTTTGAATATTCTGTTCTTTCTAAATTATCTGTGTGTGGTACAGTGGAAAGAGCAACGAATCAAAGTTAGTTGACCTGGGTTTCAGCCTCAGCCTCAGTAGTTACCTAAGGTGTTTGAGCCTCAGTGTATAATGGGGATAATGACATATACCCCATAGTGGGAGCTGAGTATTAAGACATCCTATATAATCTATATATATATATGAAAGCCTAAGCGACCAGAACGCTGGAATGACTGGTCGCTATGACGTGCACTGACCACCAGGGGGCAGGTGCTCAATGCAGGAGCTGCCCCCTGGTGGTCAGTGCACTCCCACAACCAACCTCCTGCAGCCAGGCAACCTCCCCTGGTCCCTCCCCAATCCAGCAGGCCCCGGCCGGCAGCTGGCAGCCAGCAGGAAGGTGGGGCCAGCGGGGGAGAGGGGCCACGGGAGGGAAGGCCCCGGTTGGCCCTCATTGCCAGCCAGGCCTAGGGACCCCACCTGTGCATGAATTTTGTGCACAGGGTCTCTAGTCCTATATAATAAAACCCTAATATGCAAATCGACCGAACAGCGGACTGAATGGCAAACGACTGGTCGCTATGGTGCGCACTGACCATCAGGGGGCAGATGCTCAATGCAGGAGCTATCCTCTGGTGGTCAGTGTGCTCCCACAGGGGGAGTGCTGCTCAGCCAGAAGCTGGGCCACCAGCTGGTGAGCACAGCAGTGGTGGTGGGAGCCTCTCCTGCCTCTGCCACAGCACTAAGGACCCCTAGGGGGATGTCCAGCCTGAAGTCAGACATCCCCCGAGGGGTCCTGGACAGGCCCGGCTGAGGGGGTTCCCCCCCACCCCAATGCATGAATGTTGTGCACGGGACCTCTAGTAAGTGTATAAAGTGGCACATAGTGAGCCCTTGGCAAACAAAAGTTCCCATTTGCAGAACCTACTAAGTGTCATGAGGTGCCCTACGTGCTTGACGTAAGTTATTTTACGTAGACCTCACCACAACCTATGTAGATCTATTCCTTAGAATATTTTAGAAATGAGAAAAAAGATGCTTTGATAGGTTAAACAATTTAATCCATGTCCCATACCTAAATAACAGCAATGGGACACAAATCTAGGTCTGTCTGGGTCTAAAACTAGCCGTGTCCACTGGTCCGCTCTGCCTCCCCATGGCTCATAGGGGCATCTAACAAATAACTGGTCTTGAATTTACTTTTCGTCAACACTAATCTGTGCCAATTTGGGAGCTGGTGACCTACAAAAAGCGTTCCATTATCTATTCTGATTTACAAATAAACTTTCATGTATTTTGCTCAAAAGAACTTCCTAAGCAAAAGTGTGTGTGTGTGTGTGTAATGCATCAACCAGAGAAAAAGTGTCATTTAACATGAACTTTTCACAGGACTCCTGATTTTAAGAAACACCCACAGGCTGGAGAAGCGAGCGGCTTGGCTTCATGTTTTCACTTTTGCTTTGAAATAGGTACCTGATTTTTTTTGGAAGAGGCTTTGAAGGGAAGCTATGAACTGGCTCCCTGGAGAAAAAACAGCTAGATCCACTCGCGAACTGGCGTTCAGCTGAAGAACGCCTCTGCAGGGCAGATCATCTTTCATTTGAAAGTCGTCAGAAAATCATGAACTACTGGAAGTTGGTGGAAATTTCCATTTTTCCTTTGAGCGGCCACGGGATGGATGGTGGCGGCGGCGGGGTAACTGGGGAAACCCAGGCGGTAGGAGGCGTTGGCTCTGGGCTCCTACCCCAGGGCCTGGCTGGAAAGGCTCTTACATAACCTACCTTCGCCAACAGGCGGCGGTGCCTCGCCTGCCCGAGCTTCCACTTTAAATGTAACTGCGGAGGAAGGACGGGAACAGCGCCTCCCCACCCGCCCCGGGTTTGCTGAATAATGAGGTCGGCTCCCCGGAAATCAAAGGGCATGCGGGACCCCTCTTCCTGCCACCTCCACGGACACCCTCGCACGCCGGCCGGACCCGCTCCTCCCTGCTCCCCGCGCGGGCGGACGCGCCCCTCCGCCGCTCACTCCCCAACACGTGCTCCCGGGACACGCACCCGGACGGGCCCAGCCCCACCCGCGGCGGGGGCCGGGCTCGGGGCCGAACGGACCAATCGGCGCGCGCCTTACAGCGCCGTGGCCCGACGACGTTGAGCCGCCCAATCGCAAGGGCCTGACCGCCCGTTTCCCGGAGCCCCGCCCCTCGCAGTCGGACCCCCCGCCCGCCGGTCTCCTCCCTCCTCCTCCCCCCGTTTGCCCCTCCCCCGCCGCTCGGGAGCCGAGCCTGCGAGGCGGAGAAACTGGGGCAGAAGTGAAGATGGCGGCCGCGGCTCTGGCGTCGGCTTCTCGCCAGTGACGCGCGGTGCGGGCCCGTCCCCCTCCCACCTCCCCAGTCCGGACCCCGTCCGCCGCCAGGACCACACCGTCCCCGCAGCCCGGCCCTTCTCCCGCCCCGGGCGCCCCACCGCCGCCGGCCTCGCAGCTCTGCGCGCTCTCGCCGGGGAGCGGGTGGCGAGGAGACCTGCCCTCCTGCCCGCCTCGCCGGGCCGCCGGGCCGCGGACACACGCCTGGCAGCGAGCGGCGGCCCCTGCGCCTTCGCTGCCGTCCCTTTGGGGTCTGGGAGGCGGCGGCGGCAGTGGGTTTCGGGGAGGGGAAGTGGGTTCGGGGCGGGGGGGGCGGGCGGGCGAGAGCGCGAGGGGGCCGTCCTCGGGAGGAGGACGAGAAGGAAGCACCATGACGTCCATCCATTTCGTGGTTCACCCGCTGCCGGGCACCGAGGACCAGCTCAATGACAGGTAATGGGGCCGGCGGGCGGGGGAGGGGCGTCTCCCCGCCCCGTGCTCCCCCGCGGGGCCGCGCCGGGGCGGACGCCGGTGTTTACCCGCCGGCCGGTTGGCGAGGGGGTGGGGGAGGGGGTGGGGGCCGGTAGGGGTGTCCTCACTGCCCCCGGCTAGGCCCTTTCCGGGGCCAACTTCGAGTCCGGGGGCGCGGGGCTGCGGGGGCAGCGCGGGGTCCCCCCCCCCTTTCCGAGGAGCCGCGTTGAACTCTGCGGAGATGGGGAGGGTCCGGCTCCGGGGAGCCGCGGGGGGTGGGTGGGAGGGGGCTGTAATTACCGCCGGGCCCAGGCCCGAGGAATCCATATTAGTCAAAGTTGAATTGAGACAGACAATGCGGATGGGGGATGGTGGCGGTGAAAAGAGAGGGAAGAGGGGGAGCGGGCGGAGGGGCCCCGGTCGGCAGGGCTGGCCCGGGCCCCCGGGAGTGGTGTCCCAGGGGCGGCCTGGACCCGGGCAGCCTGGGGAACCCGGGGTTGGGGGGGGGGGCGCTGGTTCCCGGCAGATCATCGCGGTGGGGGGCGGGGAGGAAGCGCCATGACTGTTGTTATTATTATTAAATTGGAGCCCCTGCGGGGAGGCTGGCCTGCCCGGGGTTGGGGTGGATCCGGGCGGGGGCGGGGAAATGGGTCGGATTCCCTCTGCTCTCCTGCTCCCTTCCCTGTGGTGCGAGCTTTTCTTTTTTTGTTTCCTTTTTTAAAATTTTTTTAATTCTAATGGCAGTGTTGTCCTGAGTTGTAATTTGACAGCTGAAAACCCAGCCTAGAGTAGCAGAGAAACTCGCAGACGTTTGCAGTTCGCAGGGCTGCCTCCCTGAACGCGCTGTGAATTTCTGGGGTGGGTTTGCTATGGGCGGAGGAGGGATGGTGATTTGTGTGTGTGTTTTTGTTTTTTTGTCTTTCACAAGAAGGCCGTCTTGGCCGTGGAGTCCCCTCTTTCCTCCTCCACCGTCCCCTGCCAGTTTAGGATATTGAATTGCAGGGCCGCCTGCTCCCAGGGAACTGAGATAAAGCAGGAAAAGTTCCCTTTCTGATGTAAAACAGAGACTCCACGGCGGTGGAGGGAGGCCTCCATTAAAGCAAGTCTTAGACTCCAGGACTCGGATCTGATGATGGGCTGAGTGTCTACGGGGTCACCAGGGGGGACATGCTGAGCCGCCTTCCCCCTGTGCTTTCCCGGCCCCTTTTCATTGGCATGGCGGAGGCCATCTGGGTCCGGGTTTTGAAGTTCGGGAGGATTTTTGCGAGGTGGCCGGGTGACCCGAGTTGTGTGACACCCGATTTGTCATGCGCTTCCCGGGAGGGGGAGGGAGAGGCCTAACTTGCTGCTGAGACACTGGCCCTGGTCTCGAAGGATCTAAGTGCCTCAGGGGGGCGACAGCCTCTCCATCCGACCACTGGCTCGGGTTTCACGCATCTTGGTTGTAGCCATAATTTAACGTGTTTGTGAAACTTCTGGAATTCTTTCCGAAAATACTGAAAGAAGCTTTAAGTCATGCCAGATTTTATTACGGGATCCTTAATCTGATATCTCATTCGAGATCTCTTGAAAGGCTTCTAACAGATTTTTTTGGGTGAAATTTCGAATCTGGCTAGTAGTGAGGATAGAACCAAGTTGGTAGTGCATGGAGTATAACGTCTTTTAACAGAAAATTCCACCATGGAGGAGAGTCTTACTTTACTACATACCGAGAGTCCCGGCTAGTTTACCCAAGGACCACACATGCCAGAACCTATTTTGCAGTAGTATTTGGCAATTTGGTTCATTTTTGAGCATTCCTTTTGCTTCAGCTAGTCTGAGAAATTGACCAGTAATGTATCTTTTTAAGCTGCCTTCCCCCCCCATTCCTAGTACAAGCAAGTAATCCACTTTGGTTTTGATTCCTGTAGTGTCAGTATACAATATTTAGATCATCTTTAGTTTTCAAGCATGAAATAAGATAAGTGGGTTTGATTCAGATCATAAAATGTGTGCATCAAGGATGCAGGTATTTTGAAAAAATAGGGAAGTGCTGTAGGTAAAACTTTGGGGACCTACATTTGTATTGGAGTATAAAAATGTCTGGTCTGTTGAGATTTGTGAAGGCAGCATTTGAGACAGCCCTGCACACTAAGTTTTGAAGTAATTGACTTGTGGTAGAGCTTTCTGTGTGTCTCCCCTTCAAAAAGAAGGAGCCAGTCAACCTGTTGCTGCATTGCTTGGGAAAAGCCTGTTTCCAAAGATACTGCTGTTCTGGAATCTTAACATCTGGAACAAGACTAGAATAGTAGTGAGGATAACAGCCTTATCAAGGTTTAGCAAGTTTTGATAATAGAAAAGAATGTGCTACTATAGCTTGATTTTTATAAGTGAAATGTGATAGTCACAAATGAAATGATAGTTTGGGGCTTAAAGGGGTCTAAACAAGTAGACTTCATTCTTTACACAGAAATTAAGATTGGACAGGCAGTGTGGTGTACTGCAAATAAATTGCTCAGTTAAAGAAAATTTAGGGGATTCAAAATATCAATATTTTCTTCAAATAAGGTTTTTTCTTTAGCCACATTCTTTTAAAAATCAAATATTTTGTTCAGTGTAATCGTGTGATGTCTCAAACATGTAAAATGCACTCAGTATTTAAAAAAGTTGAAACATTGATTTTTTTCCTTTGTTTTCAAACTTGCTAATTCCGCAGTAGTCTCTGTTTATTTTTGTGTATTAAAGCCTTTAATTATTGGCCCTGGGAGACCAAATAATGAATGCAGTGGATGAATATAGATGGAGATAGCTAGGGCAGAGATGAGGAGTTTAGAGATCTTAGCATGTTGGTTGGTTGTAGTTTCCTGGAGTGATTACAAGGTCCCTGGTGCTGAGTGGCTGGCCTTCTGTAAATATTCATTGTGGTGAATTGAAACCATTCCATGCTTAGATACGTTTGTGACCTTTCAGTTTTCTTTCTAGGGAATTTCTGGAGTTAGTGCTGTTTCTGCTTAAAACATTGTCTCAGAGAAATAGGAAAAGGATATCAAGAACATGGGTCTGCCTGTCCAGGTTGAGGGGAGAGCTGGAAAATGCCTGCTCACAGACCTGGAAAGGGCCCAGGAAGTCCTGTAGGCCAGTCTTCTCACTAATGAGTTGGAAAAGCAGGCCTAGAGATTGACGGAATTTATCCCGGTACACAGTGAGCGACTGACTGATGAGGTCCACGTGATGGCTCCTCGGACTTTTTCCAAGGTCCAGGGCTCTCTCTACTGTTCCACATGGTCTGTATTCTGGGATATTTCTGCTCCCTGAGACATGCCAGCAGTTACTTAGAGTTTTGATTTTCTCTTCCCTCCTACTTACCTACCTCATGGCTCCAAATTGACTTTTGCCTTTTAATAGGGTGCTAACCCTCTCAACCCTTTCCTAAAACTAGATTAGGAGAGGGGAGGCCTTTTAAAGTTGATGTGGGTATGGCATGGCTTGTCACTGGCCTGAATGCAGGTTGTTAACAGCACAAGTCAGTTCTCACTGTTTTTTCTGTACGTGGACTTTTCCTGTGAGCTTTGCTTTGGGCATTGTCATATGTTGTGCAGTGATTAACAGTCTTGGTTGAGATTTTCATATCAAAATGGCTTTTCTCTAAGGAGCTTCCTCCTGTAGGTGCTGTAAGACTACAAGGTAAGATAATACAGACAGGAGTTTGAGATTTGGAATTCCTAAATCTGGATTTGTTTTAGCCATGCTGTTCATTAGCTGTGTTGTGGTAGTCTAGTCACTTAACCACTTAGAACTTTACTCCCTGTCTCTCCTTCCCACCCTCCACACCCCTGCCTCAAGGTCAGTGAGGAGCCGTTTAGATAGTGGGAAAACACAAATATTATAATGCAGATTCTGCAGAAAATAGAATGAAGAGATGGCTAGTTGTAACTGCTTTTAAGTGTAATCTGGTTCTCAAAAATGGCCCTAGAATATTCTTAGCACTGAATACACAATCCAGACTCTTAACCTTAGATCAGTAGTTTTATAGTTTTAAACTGGGTGTGATTTTTGCAAAAGGGGGCATTTTGGCAGTGTTTGGGGACACTTTGATTGTCGCAGCTGGGGCATTGCTGAGATGCTGCTAAACATCCTACAGTGCACAGGCCAACCCTCCGACAACAACGAAACTCCTGTCCCAATGTCTGTTGTGCTGAAGTTGAGAAACTGTCCAAGATTATTTTAAATGCATATAGTTATAAAACTAAATGGAAATAATCTTCATGAAGAAAAATCAAAGCAATATAAGCTAGTCTCATGTGACTATTTAAATTGAAGTTAATTAAAATGAAATAAAATTAAAAAGTCAGTTCCTCAGTAACACTGGTCACATTTCAAGTTTTCTGTAGCCACATGGAGCTAGTGGTCACTATGTTGGACAGTGCAGATACAGAACAGCGCCCTCATCACTGAAAGTTCTGTTAGAGAGCAGTGACCACAAGTCAAAAGTGCCTTTTTTTTTTTTTTTTTTGCACAGGGCATGACATTTAGTAAGTGCTCCTTACTTTTATTTGGAACTGTTGGGTTTTAAAGACTCAGGCATACCCTGGCCCTCTCTGTAGGAGTCAGAAAATATGCCAGGGATTTCATGGAGCTGAACAAAGGTGGTGGAGGGTAGTTGAAAGCAACCTAAAATTTCAGCGTGCTACATCAAAAAAAAAACAACTATTAGTCTGTGTGGGATAGAGCATCAATCACATCATCAGTGGGAAATCTCCCTATTTGATTATTGAGATCGTTACTACAAATAATACAGAATAACTGTACTGGGAAAATACAGGTGAGCTTCACTAACATGATTAAATGAAGTTGATTAAGAAAAGTAATATTAAAGACAGGGTATGAAATAGCCAAACAAAATATTGGAAAGCAAAGCAAAGAAGGGCAGATCAATTTTATAAATGAAGAAATAAGTGATTATATTGTAGGTTTAGTAGTAAGCAGGCACCTGTGAAGGAAATTGCATGGTACACATGAATACAACTGGGAATAATGGGTTGAACTTAAGAAAGGTCAGGATTTTTCCTTAATCAGGTTATTTATGAAATAGTCTCTAAAGGAAAGTATAATTATTGGAGATTATCAAATTATACTTCAGTAGAATTTATAGGGTTATTGAAAGCAATTTTAAAGTTTTCCTCTGAAAATTTTTAAGCTTTTTATTATGGAAATTTTAAACATATACAAAAGATAAAATAGTATAATGAACACTCAGGTACATTACCCAATCTCAACAGTTATCTACTTATGGCCAGTCTGGTTTCAAGCCTCTTCCACACATATTCCTTTCCATTAGGTAATTGAATCATTATACCTTCAAAATGTCTCAGAGATGAAGACCTAAAAAAAACAAAACAAAAAATACCTTAATATAAGATATCAGTCTGTTTAGATTTTCCTATTGTCACATAAACACTTATTTTCGATCAACAATTTTGATAATTTTACCTGATAAAACTAATTAGGTTCTAACATGTTACAACATTTGACATTCTTAAGAGAAAATTTGTTTAGATTGTAGACTTAGTCGGAGGGTCAGCATCACACTGGAAATCTTAAGGTTCCCTTCAGTTTGATGCTGTCACTTCTTAACCTCCAGTGTGATAGCATTTTATCAGCAGTCACTTGTAATGATTGTGTAATGATAAGGTGGGATTCTTGAAATTTAAAGTAATTTTCTATGGAACACATTGAGGAATAAGATTGCCACATGAAAAGTTAGCAGCATTCTTCTAAGTTAATATATAGAGGTGAGACTATTGGTAATTTGAACTTGGCTATTAGAAATTATTCCTAATGAGGCCATATTTCATATTCCTGGATAGATCAGTATAGAGTTAATAAACCCTTTAAAATGAGAAATATGGTAACTATGTTCTGTGACATTGTCATTTTTGTCGGCATCCTTCCTATATAATAATAGCATAATGTGCAAATCAACCAAATGGTGGAACGACCGGTAACACGCACTGACCGCCAGGGGGCAGACGCTCAACACAGGAGTTGCCCTCTGGTGGTCATTGCGCTCCCACAGGGAGAGCGCAGCTCAGCCAGAAGCCAGGCTCATGGCTGGTGAGCGCAGTGGCGGTGGCGGGAGACTCTCCCGCTTCTGTGGCAGCGCTAAGGATGTCCGACTCAGTCAGACATCCCCCTAGGGCTCCTGGACTGCAGGAGGGTGCAGGCTGGGCTAAGGGACACACACACACACACTCCTCCCCAAGTGCATGAATTTCGTGCACCGGGCCTCTAGTATTTAATAAAGCATTAGAAATCAGTGTTCTTTCATGCCTATTCATGTCTTTTAGACAGAATTTCTTACCTACATAGCAAAATTTGCTTAATTTCAGATGGTATGATTAATCGTAATTAAATGTTTTCAACTTTCTCTACTCTTGTTTTGTAAATCAGCTTTATTGAAGTATAACTTACAATAACATCCACCCATTTGAAGTGTACGGTTTGATGAATTTTGACAAATGTATACAAAATTTGTATACCCACCACCACAATTAAGCTATATCACAGCCCAGCCTGTGTGGTTCAGTGGTTGAGTGTCTACTCATGAACCAGGTCAGGGTTCAATTCCTGGTCAGTGCACATGCCCGGGTTTGGGGCTCGATCCCTAGTAGGGGGCATGCAGGAGGCAGCCTGTCAATGATTCTCATTGATGTTTCTGTCCCTCTCTCTGAAACCAATAAAAAAATATTTTAAAAAAATAGAGCATTTTCATCACACCAAAAGTATTTTTTTGTGTGTGTGTGACAGCCCGCTTGTTGTGATGTGAAAAGTGGAGGATGATGGGTTTTGTAAGCCTTAAGAAAAAGCCAATTTTGAGATTAGGAAGTGTAATTAATTTGATGAGAAAGCCAAAACAGACAATATGGCAGGGCAGTTTTGATGTCTAAATGATGAAAACGGTTTTATATAAAAGGCTTTGGGGGGATAGGATATTGGGCTTGTGCAGTTCATCTATTATGTTGAAGGAGTGGCTTTGTTTCCTGTCCCAAAGTATAATGGCTGTGTCATCTGCATATGGAAACCCTACTTTGTCTTTAAAGGAAGCACTAATCAAGCGATTTTTCTTAAATTGCATGCAAATCTCGTTTAAACATTCATTCTTAGTATGCTTAGAGTTCTAGTGGTGTTTAAGCTGGTCTTCATCGCCTAGAAACCCTTTGGTGTTTTCCTTAAGTGATTGCAGGTGTTGTGATGGTTCTCTATAGACAGAATAATGAGGGTGAGGGACTGCTTCCATGCTGTGCACTGTGTGACCTTTTGTTTCTGTGGTGATTCTTTGGGGAGGTATAGGAACTACTTTTTTTTTCTGGGTCTATTTTTTTTTTTAATTTCAAGAAAAACGATCTTAAATATAATGTTACATGCAATAAATAATATCTCAAGAAAAACAATTTAAAATATGATAATGTTACATGCAGTAAACACCAATTATTCAAGAAAAATGATCTTACATATAATATTACATGCAATAAACATTAATATTTCAAGAATAAAAGGATTTTAAGTGTAATAATATTACCAAAACTATAACTAACATAGTATGGGATCACAAAAGTTGTAGGAAATATTAAAAATCTGCAAATAACAGGATTACTTCTATTATATTCTAGAATATCCTCCCCCTGCTCTATTTTTGTTCATCAGTTTATGTTCTTTATATTCCACAAATGAATGAGATCATATGATATTTATCTTTTCTCCAGCTGGCTTATTTCCTTATGCTTTTTTTTTTTTTTAATATATCTTATTGATTATTTTACAGAGAAGAAGGGAGAGGGATGGGAGAGGGATAGAGAGTCAGAAACATCGAACAGCTGCCTCCTGCACACTCCCCACTGGGGATGTGCCTGCAACCAAGGTACCTGCCCCCGACCGGAACCGAACCTGGGACCCTTCAGTCTGCAGGCCGACGCTCCATCCACCGAGCCAAACAGGCCAGGGCTCCTTATGCTTTTAAAGTCTATTTTGTCTGATATGAGTATTGCTACTCCAGCTTTTTTTTCTTTTCCATTTACATGGAAAATTTTTTTCCATCTCTTCACTTTCATCCTGTGTGTCTCTTTATTTTGAGGTGGGCCTCTTGTAGACAGCATATAGTTGGGCCATGTTTTTGTATCCATTCAGCTACCCTATACCTTTTGATTGGAGTATTTAATCCATTTACATTTAGGGTCATTATTGAGAGGTACTTATTTATAGCCATTGTAATTCTGTATGGCTAGGTTTCTCTCTGTTTCTTCTTAGCAATCCCTTACAGCAATCCCTTTAGCATTTCTTGTAATGCTGGCTTGGTGGTGGTGAACTCCTTTAGCCTTTTTTTGTCTGGGAAGCTCTTTTTTTGACAGTCTATTTTGAATGATAGTCTTGCTGGATATAGTAATCTTGGTCTCAGATCCTTGCTTTCCATTACTTTGAGTACTTCATGCCATTCCCTTCTGGCCTGTAGAGTTTCTGATGAAAAATCAGGTGTCAGCCTATGGGAACTCCTTTGTAGGTAACAGTTTTCTTTTCACTTGCTGCCTTTAAGATTCTCTCTTTGTCTTTAATTTTTGGCTTTTTATGATGTGTAGGAACTACTTTTTCTTTGCCTCTTGCAGTTGCCAGCAGGGATGAGTACAAATTGCTGTCACCTGCTCCTACTAATTCCCTGTTAGGTCTCTATCACTGCTGAGGGGACACAGACACAGAACCAGGGTAGAGTGCCTTCTGTATGGGGAAGTTTACAGCTCATGGTCTGCAAGTCAGGGATGACATGTGGACTGCTTTTGTTGGCAGCTGCTCATCTTTCTGCCGCTTCTGAGAACAGAGAGCTACTGCAAGATACATACAACATGGACATTCAGAGACAGGAATCAGTCTGCAGTAAACAGCTAGCCCGTAACATCCCAGAATTTGTTTGGTTTCCCAAAACTGTTGAGGGTCTGGGACTCTGGGCAGTTGGTCTTTGGCTTTTCTTCACCAGGGCCTCTTGAGTCCTCAGAAGACTCTTTGGAAATGTAAACCTTCTTTTTATGACAGGAAGATTTAACCTTTCTTTGGTAGATTTTAGGACATTCTTGAGGGGTGATAGCATTTGTTTTGGGGTATGTTTAAACTTTTTTTAAAAAATATATTTTATTGATTTTTTACAGAGAGGAAGGGAGAGGAATAGAGAGTTAGAAACACTGATGAGAGAGAAACATAGATCAGCTGCCTCCTGCACACTCCCCACTGGGGATGTGCCCGCAACAAAGGTACATGCCCTTGACCGGAATCGAACCTGGGACCCTTGAGTCCGCAGGCCGACGCTCCTATCCACTGAGCCAAACCGGTTAAGGCATAAACTTTTTTTTTTTTTTAATGGAAAGTTTTTTTTGGCAATAATGTTGAGGTTTTTAAGAGTAACATAACCTTAACCAAATTGTAGTAAAAACATTTATTGTGGTGGCTTTTTTTGATTAAGAGGTTCTTTGATTTAAAGTAGTGCTTTAAATAATCAAATACAAGGTGGACTGACTACTTTATGGTACTAAATAGATCACTGTATAGAAGGCTTTTACCATTTTCTTAGTTTAAATGAGTTGGTGACAGCAAATAGGGTCAAGTTTGTCAGTTCCTCGCAACTCTCAGCCATTCTTTCCCCCTCAGATTATGGGTTCTCTAGCTGAGTGAGAATAGGGTGTTTTTCTGTCTTTTGAGACTTTTTGTTTCTACAGATGAAATTTTTAAAATTTAAGTTACATAAATATTATGTCATCCTCAGAACTGTAAGACCCTGGATGATAGCTTTTTTTTTAAAAAAAAAAATATTTTTATTGATTTCAGAGAGGAAGGGAGAAGGAGAGAGAGAGAAAAACATCAATGATGAGAGAGAATCATTGATCGGCTGCCTCCTGCACTCCCCCTACTGGGGATTGGGCCTGCAACTAGGGCATGTGCCCTTGACTGGAATTGAACCGCCCAGGACCCCTCAGTGTGCAGACCAATGCTCTATCCACTGAGCCAAACCAGCCAGGGCATGGGATGAGAGCTTTTTAAAAACAGATGTCAGTGCTCATAGGGTTACAGTTGAGGGAGTGAAGCTGATCCGATCAGTAGCAAACAGAAAGACTGGTCAAAGAGTTGGCCTGTGTAAATATTTGCTCTGTGTGGCCTGCACAGAGTTTGAGGGCAGTGTTGGATTAATTTTCCTTGGTCAGTAAATGTTTGTGTGCTTCTCAAACATTGTGCTAGGCCAGGGGTGCTGCTGGACCAGGTTGCTGCACCATCCCTGCCTGGAACTTCGGGTTGAGAAGTAGTTGGAACTTTTTCTGGCTTATTGGGAAAGTTTGGAGAAAAGTGAGGTGATAGATTAGTGGGCCTAGGGAGTGGCATCAGGTGGGTGTGTCGTGTGCTTTTTTGAAAATTAAACTTTTTACTTTAAAACAAGGATAAACTCATAAGAAGTTATAAAAATAATGCAGAGAGGTCTCCTATACCCATAACCCAGCTTCCCCCAATGGTAACATCTTGATTGTGCCAAGTATTTTTCATATCCTTGTCAAAATACTAGAGATGGAAAGGAACATTTTTCTTATATGCATTTAAAGATATATATATTTTTATTGATTTCAGAGAGGAAAGGAGAGGGAGACAGAGTCAGAAACATCAATGACGAGAGAGAATCATTGATCAGCTGCCTCCTGCATGCCCCACACTGGGGATCAGGCTTGCAACCCAGGCATGTGCCTTTGACCGGAATTGAACATAGAACCCTTCATCCCGCAGGCCGACGCTCTATCCACTGAGCCAAACCAACTAGGACTTATATGCATTTTTGAACATTGTTTATTTCTCTGCTAAAATAACATAGATTAGAAGACAAATATTTAAAGAAAACTTGGTATTTTTAGATGATTTTAAATTGATGGAAGATACAGTAGGGAGGGATTAAGTTTTTAGTCAGTTCATCTTGTATTTGATGGTGAATGGAATATAAATGGGAGGAAAACAGTGGCCGGGGATTTGTTCTTTTTTTATCTGACACCAACTGGCCATGTGACCAGGAGTAAGTGATATAACTCATTTGTAAAATTAGAGAATTGGGCCAGATCCTTTAGGTTTTTCCCACTCCAATTTCTATTCTCTTAGAATTGTGTTAAAGGGTTTTTGTATTGTGGAATGACTTGGGGAAGAAAGAACTGATACTTAAATTTTGTTGATGAATGAAAAAAATGAACTAGGAAAGTGGGAAAATAAATTTTACTCTTTTGCTCAATTCAATGAGTATTTTGCCAACTAAATTATATACATTGGGATACAAAAATGATGATCTCTGCTTCATGGGGCTTTCAGTTTAATGGGGAGACAGACATACAAATAAAGATTAAGTAAGGGGTTAGATAAAGTCAGAAGGAAGAAGGAACTGATAATTAAACCTGGTGCTTCTGAAGGGCTTTGAAGACAGGTTTCAGGGTGTGGGGACTGGTTTCATTCTCTTTCGCCTAATGAATTTTCGTTTATAGGATTGAAGATACTGTCAGAAGCGGGAGGGGTTCATCATTGCTGCCTGTATTTGACACTGATAATGAGAGTCCAGAAGTGTTGTGTGAGAATAGTCAGTGGGTTTTTTGTTCTTTGCTCTTTATTTGCAAAAGATACTGTCTAGGGATAATAAGTCAAGATAATTGGCCCATCAGGGTATGAAAACTGGTTGCTTCATCCTTATGCTTTGACTGTATTGGGAGTTGGCAAGGAGGGAGAGGGGATACCTGAAGAGTTTATGTGGGGAGTCTGCTCCTTCCTGTCACTTGTGTCCAGGGTGGGACTGGGATCCTGTGGCCAGCTTGAACACTGCCAGGAGAGCAGTGTAGTAGCAAAGACACTTAAAAATGAGACCAAGTGTCCTCTGACTCTTTCATGCTTATTATTTTTGTTTACTAGGGGCCCGGTGCACGAAATTCGTGCACTGGTGTGTGTGTGAGGGGGGGGGGGAGTGTCCCTCAGCCCAGCCTGCCCCCTCTCACATACTGGGAGCCCTCAGGCATTGACCCCCATCACCCTCCAATCTCAGGATCAGCCCCTTGCCCAGGCCTGACGCCTCTGACAGAGGTGTCAGGCCTGGGCAGGGGACCCTCATTTCCCCCCATCACTGGTTCTGCCCCCAGCCCAGGCCTGATGCCTCTGGCCCAGGCATCAGACCTGGGCAGGGGACCCCCAGACCCCTCCGATTGCTGGCTCTGCCCCTTGCCCAGGCCTGATGCCTCGGCCAGAGGCGTAGACCCCCATCACCCTCTGATCGCCTGATTGGCCCCTTGCCCAGGCCTGACGCCTCCGCCAGAGGTGTCAGGCTTGGACATGGGACCCCCATCTCCCCCCGATCACTGGCTCTGGTCCCCGCCCAGGCCTGAGGCCTCTGGCCCAGGAATCATGCCTGGGCAGGGGACCCCCATCTCCCTCTGATCGCTTGCTCCACCCCCTGCCCAAGCCTGACACCTTTGACCCAGGCTTCAGGCCTGGGCAAGGGGACCATCATATCCCCCCAATCCCTGGCTCAGCCCCCCGCCCAGGCCTGATGCCTCGCCCAGAGGAGTTGACGCTCATCACCCTCCGATCACCAATCACCGGATCGGCCCCTTGACCAGGCCTGAGGCCTCCAGCAGAGGTGTCAGGCCTGGGCAGGGGACCCCCAGCTCTCCGCAGTTGCAGGCTCCGCCCCTGCCCAGGCCTAACGCCTCTGGCTGAGGCGTCCAGCTCGGGCAGCGGCGACCCGCAGCTGCAGCGGCCCCGCGATCGTGGGCTCCGCTTTAGGCCCAGGCAAGGGACCCCTAGCTCCCGGGACTGCCAGCTTCGACCGTGCCCAGCTCCCATCACTGGCTCCACCCCTACTTCCTGCAATCACTGGCTAGGGCGGAGAAGGCACCTGATTCTCCGATCATGGCTGGGGGGCAGGGCCAAGGCGGCCCCAGTTCCGCCTTTGCCCTGCCCCCCAGCTCTTAGCTCCCCCCTGGGTTTCCGATCACTGTCAGTGGCAGGGGGCTTCTTGCTGCTTTCCCTTTCGCCTCCCTGCATTGTGCCTACATATGCAAATTAACCGCCATCTTGTTGGCAGTTAACTGCCAATCTTAGTTGGCAGTTAACTGCCAATCATAGTTGGCAGTTAATTTGCATATAGCCCTGATTAGCCAATGAAAAGGGTATCATCGTACGCCAATTACCATTTTTCACTTTTATTAGTGTAGATAATAAATTCATCTACACTAATAAAATTCAATTCATCTAATGTACTGCCAAAACTATTTGAAGATTATGGTTGTAGATATTCATGTAATAGATAGGTTTTATTGGGTTTAGAATTTCATACCAGAATTAAGACCTGTAGGTGAGATGAAATAGTCAAAAATACATTTTTTTAAATTTAGATGTATCTGCTTAACTTTTAAGTTTTGTAATACATTTTTACCTATCTTCAGGTTTGTTTTATGGTATTGACATTTATAACCAAGTATTACAATTCTTACAGAATTTGGGAGTGTTACTGTATATCCAAAAGATTTTGTCCTACAGACAGGTCCTGATGGGGGCAGAGCTCTGAGAACTGGAAAGATACTGGATTTGGAGGTAGGCGGCTTGGTCTTCGTATTGACCAGTGGTGGGATCTTAGACAAGCCATTGCCTGCAGTGAGTCTTAGGTTACTCATTTGTAAGATGAGAGGGTGTATTTGATATTTGAAAGTTAATATCAGCTTTGAGTCTGTGTGATTTGGGCCCTCTAGGTAGTGTTTGATGAGTTATAGTTGATGTATGTTGGTCACCTTTGACATTTTAAGATTTAGTATTATTTCCTGCCTCAGACCTGCTTTTCTGCCCTTTTGTACTTGTTCTAAGGGGTTTTTAGAATTGTGGGTGTTCTAAACTTCCCCTGTTGGTTTATTAACGAGGGGAACTCTTAAAAATCAGCCCAAATATTCTGTATTTTTCAAAAAATTTCAAACGGCTAGTACTGATGTATTAGTATAATTATATTACCTTTTAATTACACTTTTCATATAAATTTAATGGGGGAAGGTTCTATGTGACAAAAGCTCACTAGTAATAATGTGGGATAAAGCAAAAGCACATTGGCTGTGTGTCACCACTGGGGGTGGGAGTGTTTGCTCACCTTTGATTTCTGCTAGGTTGAAACTGTTTTCTTTCCCAAGGCTGTTTAGGAGGTCCCAGTGCTGTCAAGTGCTCGGTGGGAATTGAACCTCAATTTTCCAGGATACCTATTATCATCTGTATGTTAGGCTGTGGTAATTGATCTTACCTTTTGACTGGAGTAGTAGACTGCAGGTCTACTTGAGTTTGATTGCTGAGTAGGAAATAATATTTGAGATGTTCGACATTTTACACCAAGGAGGATTTTAGGATTTTTTTTTTTTTATTTATAGCTGCGGAAATTGAGGGCTGGAGTGCCCAAGGTGATTAGTTAAGTGGCCAAGATTCTGCATCAATTCAGCTTTATTGTTTTTCCTTTTCTTTTGGAATGAGCATGGGAAGTTACTTGTGTTTCTGATACACATACATATATTATATAAATGTAATTAAATATTAATATGGATACACTATATATGTATATATGCCATTAAAATAATTTCTCATTTAATTCGGTAAATTTTGGGGCCTTCTGCTGCATGTCGGTCTAAGTCTTGAGTGGATGGTGGTGGAGCTGAGTCTGTGGGAAAGACTGGCTAGTATAGGGCAGTGAGATGAGTGCAGTGAAGAGAAAGTTCCAGATTCTTTTCCAGAGGCACATAGGAAGAAGGAAAGCTTACTGGGAGAAGAAATGCTTAAAAGGAGGATCAGGATTCTGAATAGGAGGGAGGCTGAGGGGCCAGTGTGGGGACTGTGTTTTCAGGGCAGGGTATTAAGGGCTGAAAGAGTTTTCTGTGCGGGGGGAACAACATGTGTGAAGACCCTTAATTGAGAGAGTCCGGTACATTTGAAGAGCTAAAGCCCAGAATGCTTAGAATAATGATTGCATAGGATATCAAATCAGTTGAACAGTTTTTTGGTAGAAAAAGATACCCTGTTAACTATCTTCAGTAATGAGCTTTGTATTATCATGATAAAATAAATCTTATGTGCTAGGTCATATATTGGCTGTGACTGGTTAATTTAATGGGTTAGACTTAGGGTAAATGAACCAGTGCAGTAAGGGGTGTGAATTCCATTCCATTTTAGGCAGGTTGCTTGATTTCATGACTACAAATAGCATTTTTCACCTCTGTCCAGCCAGGTTATTGGTGTATGCTATGGTTAATGAGGATGAGCAAGCTTGAATGGATGGTTCAGATCAAATGCCTCATTGCTGTTGGGAAAAACTACAAATCCTGCATATGAGCCAGTATCGCTGAGATAAAGCAGTCCATGGGGTTAACCATGTTAAAGACAAAAGTTTCATAAGAAGTGCTGAAAGAAAATGGCAATGCACTTGTCTCTGGGTTATGAGTGATTACTTAAACATTTTTTTTATATGCTGATATTATTTAAGAGAATTTTTTTATTGACATCAGAGAGGGAGAGGGAGATAGAAACATCAGTGATGAGAAAGAATTATTGACCGGCTGTCTCCTGCATACCCCACACTGGGGATTGAGCCCACAACTCGGGCGTATGCCCTGATCTGGAATCTAACCGGGACCTCCTGGTTCATAGGTTGATGCTCAACCACTGGGCTGGCTATTTACTGATTTTAGAGTGAGGGAGAACATTGATTTGTTGTTCCACATATTTATGCATTCATTGGTTGATTCTTTTTAAATTTTTCTCTGTCCTCACCTGAGGATATATTTTTATTGATTCCTAGAGAGAGAGGATGGGAGAGAGAGAAACATCAATTGGTGCCCCCCTCCTCCCCCATGTTCCCTGACCTGGGATGGCACCCTAAACCTAGATATGTGTCATGTCCGGGAATCAAACTGGAGACCTTTTGGTGCACAGGACAACAGTCCAACCAACTGAGCCACCTTGCTAGGTCCATTGGTTGATTATTGTATGTACCCTGACTGGGGATTGAACTTGCAACCTTAGTGTATTGGGATGATGCTCTATAACCAATTGACCAACCTGACCAAGGTGAGTAATTACTTTGATGTCTTTTAATATGTGTTAGTATTTTATATACCTCTATTTGAGCATGTATTATTTTAATAATAGAAAAAGAATAAAACCATGGGAGAATGTTATAGTTTAGTTAGCTATCCACCTAAAACAAGAAAATGAAAAGCATTGAATAAAAAATACTGATTTAATTTCATTAAATTTCTTACTCTAGAAACTTCTTATAGGAAATACAATTCTTTGCATAAAACCGAGGAATGATTCTATAAATAGATTTATTATTTTGAAACATTATTTTAAGCTTAGACTTTGAACAAAGCCCATTAGAATCAGATCTGGGCATAATTTCTGACTTGAGCTTTTAGAATGTTTGCTAACAACCATGCCACAAAGAAATGGTGTGTATGGAAAGCCTTTGGATTTTGAGTTCATCCAGGGAGAAGACAGCTTGTAAAAATCATTGCGGTAAAATTTAAACTTTTTTCCCCTAGTAAATTGACCAGAATTTTCTTCCTGAATTAGAAATAGAAATGAACATTCTCAGAAAACATTTTTTAAAAATTTGACTTAAAGTTTCTTTTATACATTCATTGTTTGTCAGCATATTTATTGAGGGCTTGTTTGGGCCAGATACTTCAGGGCAAATTTTCCTGCCCTTGTGGAGCTTACATTCTAGTGACATGCTTTTTATATGTTAATAATTATAAAACACTTCCATTGAAATGTATGGTGTTTAATATCCATATGATACATCTATTTGAAATATATCCTTATTAACATATAACCTATATAAGCCAAGCAACAGGAATGCCGGAAGGACCAGTCACTATGACATGCACTGTGGTCGGCCAACCGGCCTGATCAGGGGCCCCCCAGCCAGCCATGCCCCCAATTGGGGGTGGGACCAGCTGGCCAACCACCCGTGGCTCTTGCCCCCCACCGGCCTGGCCCAGTAGGGCGGGCTGACTGGACCCCGCCCGTGCATGAATTCGTGCACAGGGCCTCTAGTCTACACTAATAAAAGAGAAAAATGGTAATTGGCGTACGATGATACCCTTTTCATTGGCTAATCAGGGCTATATGCAAATTAACTGCCAACTATGATTGGCAGTTAACTGCCAACTAAGATTGGCAGTTAACTGCCAACAAGATGGCGGTTAATTTGCATATGTAGGCACAATGCAGGGAGGCGAAAGGGAAAGCAGCAAGAAGCCCCCTGCCACTGACAGTGATCGGAAACCCAGGGGGGAGCTAAGAGCTGGGGGGCAGGGCAAAGGCGGAACTGGGGCCGCCTTGGCCCTGCCCCCCAGCCATGATCGGAGAATCAGGTGCCTTTTCCGCCCTGGCCAGTGATTGCAGGAAGTAGGGGTGGAGCCAGTGATGGGAGCTGGGCACGGTCGAAGCTGGCAGTCCCGGGAGCTAGGGGTCCCTTGCCTGGGCCTAAAGCGGAGCCCACGATCGCGGGGCCGCTGCAGCTGCGGGTCGCCGCTGCCCGAGCTGGACGCCTCAGCCAGAGGCGTTAGGCCTGGGCAGGGGCGGAGCCTGCAACTGCGGAGAGCTGGGGGTCCCCTGCCCAGGCCTGACACCTCTGCTGGAGGCCTCAGGCCTGGTCAAGGGGCCGATCCGGTGATTGGTGATCGGAGGGTGATGAGCGTCAACTCCTCTGGGCGAGGCATCAGGCCTGGGCGGGGGGCTGAGCCAGGGATTGGGGGGATATGATGGTCCCCTTGCCCAGGCCTGAAGCCTGGGTCAGAGGTGTCAGGCTTGGGCGGGGGGTGGAGCAAGCGATCAGAGGGAGATGGGGGTCCCCTGCCCAGGCATGATTCCTGGGCCAGAGGCCTCAGGCCTGGGCGGGGACCAGAGCCAGTGATCGGGGGGAGATGGGGGTCCCATGTCCAAGCCTGACACCTCTGGCGGAGGCGTCAGGCCTGGGCAAGGGGCCGATCAGGCGATCAGAGGGTGATGGGGGTCTACGCCTCTGGCCGAGGCATCAGGCCTGGGCAAGGGGCAGAGCCAGCAATCGGAGGGGGCTGGGGGCAGAACCAGTGATGGGGGGAAATGAGGGTCCCTTGCCCAGGCCTGACACCTCTGTCAGAGGTGTCAGGCCTGGGCAAGGGGCCGATCCTGCGATTGGAGGGTGATGGGGGTCAACACCTGAGGGCTCCCAGTATGTGAGAGGGGGCAGGCTGGGCTGAGGAATACTCCCCCCCCCACACACACACCCAGTGCACGAATTTCGTGCACCGGGCCCCTAGTATATATATAAAACCCTAATATGCAAATAGACTGAACAGTGGAACAACCGAACAACTAGGCTGCTATGATGTGCACTGATCACCAGGGGGTGCGCATGGACCATGGCAGGTGCCGGCTCTGGTGCCGGCAGCACCCAGTGGGATTGCAGGGCACGGGAGCAAAGAATTTTCAGTAACCACCAGAGGCTCGCCCTGATGACAGCAACCGGTGTCCCACCTTGGTCTGGCACCCCCTGCTCACCTGCTCCACCATCCCGCTGCAGCCAATGCCTTCCATGTTCCACACACGCCCCCTGGTGGTCAGCACATATCTTAGCCACCAGTTTTTTGGTTGTTCTGCTGTTTGGTCTATTTGCATATTAGCCTTTTATTAAATAGGATTGTCAGATAACATCTTATTATCAGCAGCAAAAGATGTGGAAATGATAGGCCAGGTTGTGCACTTGTTAAACTTGCAGGGATGTTTGGAGACCATTTTAATTAGAAACCAGTGACTTGTGAAGTGTTAAGCCTTGTCAGCTTTTGTTTCCTCACATAGTCCCCTGACTGCAGGGATCAGGAAATGAGAACATTTTATCAGTGTATGTTACCTGGGTGGTTGGCAGGAGAGTTGGCCTGTCAGTGTTATATTAGTTACAAAGGTGTATAGAAGTGTAAGGATTTTGTTTATGTTTACATAAAGATTGGCTTTTATTTTGAGCAAAGATTTACTTCAGATTAGTCTAAGGTTAAATAGATTTGTAAATAAGATACTTGAAATAAATGTTTAAGGAAGTCCACAGGTGCAGGGAATATACAGGTTTTGTTTGTTCTTTTACCTTGGCATAATTAAAGGAAACCGTTAAGGAAGATATCAAAGATGAAGCATCAATGAGGCTTTATTCATATACCAGTGGAATTAACACCAAAGAAAATGTTGAGTTTTTTGTTTTTTATCATTCTGTGTTTGTTTTTATTGCTGTGTTATAAACAACTCTAAACTTAATGTGAAACAACAGTCATTATTTCTGGGGATTGACAGTACTCAGCTAAGTGGTTCTTACTGTAGGTGTCTTCTGCAGTTGCAGTCAATGGTAGCTTACATCATATAGAAGTCAAACAGCTGGGTCCTCAGGCATCTCTCCCTCTGTGTGTGTGGTCTCTGCAGAATGGATGCTTCCAGGTAGCCAGACTTGATATGTGTCAGCTCAGAGTTTCAAAGGCATGAATCCCAAGAAAGGCCATCAGGCTGGAATGCCTTTTTATGACATAGTCTTAGAAGTCATGCAGAGTCACTCTGCCTCATTTTTTTCTCAAGTAAGTCATAGGCCTATGCAAGGAGGGATAATTAGACTCCAGCTCTTGATGGGAGGCCTGTCAAAGAATTTATAGATTTTTTCTAAAAACACCGCAACCATTAAAAAATATGATGGATTAATAGTAAAGTATAATTATTCAGAAGGAGATTTGGGTACCATGAAAGTATTAGAAAAGATTTGGTATGCATTTGAAAATAAAAACAAGACTTGGCATTTATGGCACTGAACATTATGCATTTTGTGGAAGTAGTAACTGTTAATACACTTAGTATTTCCAGGCAGAAGTACTGAACTTGACAGTTAAACAACTTCACATCCCAGAGACAATCCACATCCTAGGTCTGAGTCTCAGGGAAATCAATCTAAATGTGCTTCTTTGACATCACTGTTATTACTCACATAGGCAGGTGCTTGACTGGGCGCATTATTTAGGGCTTGTGAAGCATTTGATAAGTTCTGAGTCTTAAAGATTGGAATATGGGCTACTTCTTTACTATGATTGTGCAGATGCAGGGTGTATTTTGCTGTGAAACAGAATTTTCTTTGGATAAGAACTACTCAGCTTTATCAGCCATTTAATTAGTCAGCTTTAGGACTGAATTTTTTTTCTGTGTCCTGAGACAAATATGCCATGAAGGTTTTGTTGCTGAGTCAATTTGTTTTAATGATCATTTGTATGCCTACAATGTGCCAAGCATTTTACTAGCTACTGGCTATAGTGGACTTTAGAATAAACTTTACAGCCAATTCCTAAAAGAGAGTTTCAAAATCTTTTGGGCAGGGTCAGTGATAAAATAAATATGTAGCTTACCAGTATGATTAATATGAAAATAAGGTCTATTTGCAGGTAAAGTTAGTTGGAAAAAGTATGATTAATATGAAAATAAGGTCTATTTGCAGGTAAAGTATGTAGCTTTGTCTAAGTGGTATTCTGGTATTATTTGTTGTCAAGTTTAAAGGGATATTAGTCATTTGTTATTTTTCTTGCTGTTTTTATTAAATAGAATGAATGTGTGAAGTTGCATCATCTTTTATGTGAATGTGAAAAAGAAAAGCCCTGTATTTTTTGTACATACAGTACTTTTTGTTGTTTTGCCAGTTTCTAATAAAAGAGGCCTTATTGTTGTTATTGTAAAATGAAGATGTGGGATTGGACTGTGTCTAAGGGTCTTACCAGGTCTAACACTCAAAGTGGGAAAGAGTGGGTAGAAGTTCTGGATGGTAAAGATGGTAGGAGGTGCCAGTGAAGTGTCAATTGAAGTTGAATCATATTTTGGATTTTCTGAAAGCTGAGACTAAAAGTAGTGGTAGCAAATGGCACTGTTTATTATATTATACTAGAGGCCCTGTGCGCAAAGTTCGTGCATGGTGGGGTCTCTAGGCCTGGGTGTACAGGAGGCAACTGATCAATGGTTCTTTCTCATCATTGATATTTCTCTCTCTCCCTCTCCCTTCCTCTCTGAAATCAATAAAAATACATTTTTTTTTAAAAAAGCCCAATGGATAGCAAGTTTTGACATAAGTTTTCTTTATGTGATTATATATAAAAAAAGCAAAGTTATAATAAGATTGTTTTGTGGAGCTCATTCGTTGGAGATTGAGGATTGTAACTTTCTAGGTTAGAATTATGTAGTGTTTAGTGTTTATTTTTAGTTGTTACTTCTTACTGTCTATGGAGCACTGTTTTTCAAATAATCTCATTTAGCATCCTGGCAGCACTCTTGGGGAGGACATTTGAGTTGCAGGAATCTCAGCATGGTTCCCAGGCTGTGCAGTGTGAGGGGTAGATCTCCCAGCACAGACCCTCAGATAGTAAGTCGCATAATAGGCCCTGCTGCTGAGAGGCTCAAGGGTACTCTTTTGCACTGCAGTTCTAAATATTTGTAGGTAAAAACAAAACATTGTGGAAAAGAACTGGGTTCTAGCCTTTAAAAGCAGTATCTTGTGCCTACACCGAATATATTTTTAAAAATTGCTTTAAAATATTCATCTGTTTGCCGAGGGCAGAATTATCATCATGTGCCTTTTCCTCCCTCTTGCCTGGGGATTGAGGGAGGAGAAGGAACCATGTATAAATTGATGAATAGTTTCCATGCTCAGTTGAGTGTTGAAACTAGGAATATTGTTCATTTCTGAAGCCAGTGTGCCTATACCTATATATTAAGCTCTTCCTATAGACTCTTCATGCTAGAGTGTCTGATGGTAGACTGGGGAACTGTAGACTCATTATCGTAATGACACTGAATTGTTTCTATCTTTTATGTGTTGTTTCGGTGAGAAAGTTGTGAACAGTTGGTCTCTGGTGTATACTTAGGCAAACTATGCAGTACCTACAGTGTGCAAAAAGTTAAGTCACAGGACACATTCTTTTTTATTATTATTATTTTATCTTTTTTTTTAATTAAATCTTTATTGTTCAGATTATCACATTTGTTCCTCTTTTTCCCCCCATAACTCCCCTCCTCCCAGTTCCCGCCCCACCATCCGCCCTCACTCCCCACCCATTGTCCTCATCCATAGGTGCACGATTTTTGTCCAGTCTCTTCCCGCATCTCCCATGCCCCTTTCCCCCCCAAGAATAGTTAGTCCATTCCCTTTCTATGTCCCTGATTCTATTATCACCAGATTATTTATTCACTTGATTCTTAGATTCACTTGTTGATAGATGCATGTTTGTTCATAATTTGTATCTTTACCTTTTTCTTCTTCTTCCTCTTCTTAAAGGATACCTTTCAGCATTTCATATAATACTGGTTTGGCGGTGATGAACTGCTTTAGCTTTTCCTTATCTGTGAAGCTCTTTATCTGACCTTCAGTTCTGAATGATAGCTTTGCTGGATAAAGTAACCTTGGTTGTAGGTTCTTGGTATTCATCACTTTGAATATTTCTTGCCATTCCCTTCTGGCCTGTAAAGTTTCTGTTGAGAAATCAGCTGACAGTCGTATGGGTACTCCCTTGTAGGTAACTGACTGTCTTTCTCTTGCTGCTTTTAAGATTCTCTCTTTATCTTTTGCTCTTGGCATTTTAATTATGATGTGTCTTGGTGTGGTCCTCTTTGGATTCCTTTTGTTTGGGGTTCTCTGTGCTTCCTGGACTTGTAAGTCCATTTCTTTCACCAGGTAGGGGAAAGTTTTCTGTCATTATTTCTTCAAATAGGTTTTCAATATCTTGGTCTCTCTCATCTTCTGGCATCCCTATAATTCTGATGTTGGTACGCTTGAAGCTGTCCCAGAGGCTCCTTACACTATCTTCGTATTTTTGGATTCTTTTTTCATTTTGCTTTTCTGGTTGGGTGTTTTTAGCTTCTTCGCATTTCAAATCTTTGCCTTGATTCTTGCGGTCCTCTGGTCTGCTGTTGGGAGTCTGTATAATATTCGTTATTTCAGTCCGTGTATGCTTAATTTCTAGTTGGTTCTTTATCATAACATCGAGGGTCTCATTAGATTTGTTGAGGATCTCAATAACTTTATCGGCAGCTTCTAGACAGTTCTTGAGAGACCTTAAAAGTGTGGTTCTGAACTGAATATCCTCCATTGACAGTTTTGTCCTGTTTCTTTGTCTCCGCATTTTTTATGCTTTCTTGGTGCACCCCCTAGTGGTCTTTGTGTGCAGTCCTCCTGTAGTTAAGCCTTGATTGTTGTAGTTAATACTAGGGGGATTTGACCTCCAGGCCAGCTGGCTGTGAGAATCAGCTGTGTCTGCAGTGGGAAAACTTCTGTCCTCTAGGGAGGTGCTAATCTAGCGTTTGCCTGAGGCTATCTTGCAAATGGCTCTGTGCAGGGCTTGGGCGGGGCGGGTGGGTTGCTCGGGCTCGGGATCAACAGGGTGGGCCGGAGAGAGCAGTTATGGCGGCTCTCAGTTCCGTCCCCAGCGGCTCTGCCTCACAGAGTCCCAGCAACCGCTGCAAACCTTGGAGAGAAAACTGCCTTCGAGTTCCGACTGAAGCCAGACAGTCCCGCTTCTCCCGTTTGAGTCTGAGTCCCTAGAGACTCCCCCGGATCTGGAGCTCAGAATCTGAGACTCCCTCCTGATTGAAAGCACCAACCGCTCCGCGCGCACTCCGTACCTGAGTATTTCACTTTAGCACTGCGCCTCCTCTGAGTCTGGGTATGATATTCTCTTTCCTCCTAGTTGTAGAATTTCCACTCAGCCAGCTTTCCTGTGGTTCTGGATGATGTCCGTTCCGTCTTTTAGGTGTATTTTGATTTGGTTGTTCAAGGCAGCAATCTCCGGCGTTAACCTATGCCGCCATCTTGGTTCTCTCCACACAGGACACATTTTTAAGATGTGTACTATGTAGTTAGGTAAATAAAACTGAGTTATAAAAAATAGCAATATCAATGATAATAGTTCAGAGCAGTAATTGATTATTTACCAAATTGAATAGAACTGATGAGTCCTGGATGAGCTCAAAAGAGGACGTGCCCTATGGATTGTAGCACCTTAATTATACTTCCTGTAGATAGTTGATATGTACCTTGGGTAGATAGGTAATTCTAAATGTAATTTGTAGAAGTTGAGATAACCAGATCTTAATAGATGCTATGGCTTTACATTATTTTTACAGTACATGTGACTTAAGAAGTATATTTTTATCCATGAACTTCAGTTATGTCTAGTGGTATTATGTGCTAGTTATGAGATCTAGTTCAGATTTCTTTCAATTCTGTTTTTTATTGGGACATAAAGGTAGATATTTAGAATCATTCTTTGCTATCTTTATTCTAAGTAGTACACCCATCAATGATAGTTGTGCATCTTCAAATTCCTTTTTCACTGGTTCCCATTTAGCAGTTACTTTTCTTTCATTCAGTCCAAAGTAGTAATGACAGTAATAGCAGGAGCAGCTAATATTTTGTACCAGGCTCTGTATTAAGCATGTGATGTGCTATAATACCCTGTTAGTTCAAATGTGGAAGTAAGCTTTGGTACAGTAGAAAAGAAATTATGGTTTAAATTATTTCTTGGATGTGTTGAGGGACTCAACAACCTTTCTGGGATATTTCAGATCAAAACTCTTGATTTAGTTTAAAAGTGAGTCTTTTAAGAAGTCCTGATTTTTGTGGTTAGAGTTTTTCTGGCTTGTCTACGTTATAGACTCTGGTCAAGCTTAATAACTCAAGACACTGGTAAGAGTTCAAAGCAGTAGGGCAAGATGCTTTAGACCAGCGGTCGCCAACCCTTCGGACCTCACCGACCACCAGTGGTCCACGGACCACCGGTTGTGGACCGCTCCTTTAGACTTACTGGTTTCAGAGAAGAGCTTGTAAGGAACTCCTCAGGTTTTTAAAGAGCTTTTACAAACCCTAGAGGGTCTTTGGTTTTTGTTTATTTGATTTTGGTCTCTTGCTCTTCTCCCTTACCCCAAGCTCTTGATTATGTAGATGCACAGTAATGTTCAGAATATTTAAAGGTATTTAAGGTTGCACATACACATTTTAAACACAAATAGTGATTTTTCTTTTCTATCACTTTTGGACATGAGACCACAGTTCCTGTGACATTGGTTGGACAAATGAATCTATATACTTTCTGTATCCAAAAGGCAGGAGAGTGGAAGTTTTGTTTGTTTCTAACTTAGTTAACTGTTTTGGTGACATTTTAAGTAATTTTGGATCTAGTTTTGATAGTTTGTTTTAATAAAGCTTTTAAAACCTTGTTTCTACTTTTCTATTTTTTTTTAATCTGCTGGACTTTTAAATATACTTTTATTGATTTCACAGAGGAAGGAAGAGGGAGAGAAACATCATTGATGAGGGAGGATTGTTGATTGGCTGCCTTCTGCAAGCCCCACACTAGGGATCTGGACCGCAACCTGGCATGTGCCCTGACTGGGACTTGGGACTTGAACCATGACCTCCTGTTTCATAGGTTGACGCTCAACCACTGAGCCACGCAGGCTTGGCTCTATTTTTATTTTTGTTTTGTTTTTTGCTTTATTTAGATGAAAACAAATTTACTTTTTGTCGATGCATCGTTATTGGTTTAGGATTAGAATTTCTGATTGGGAATACTTTATCCTCAAAGTGATAGCTTCCAGTATTTCTTTTGAGGAGCTCAGTGTCATTCTGACACCTGATCCTTTCTGCTTGACGCCCTTCACCCAAAAAGTGTTAGGGTCTTCCCTCAGTTCCTGGTGCTGAGAAATTTCACGTTGATATGCCTTGATGGTAGGGCCTTTTCTCGTTTGTTTTTTGGGCCCACACACTTGGCTAAATTCCTTTATTCTGGGAGCATGTATCATTCAATTCCAGGAAATCTTGTATGTTTTTTAATACTTTTTTCGCCTATTTTTTCTCTCTTCTTTTGGAACTCCTGGTATTTGGATATTTGATGCCTCCCTTGCTACTCTGATTTACTCATCTTTTCTCTATTTTCCATTGTTTTGACATTTTGCTTTATATTATGTTGAACATTTTTTTTCTCCTATTGGGCCAGTTACTCTAGAGAGGGAAATTCTAGAAGGTAAGTGTGGCTTCGAGCATTCTGGGATAGGGGTTGGCTGACTTCTATTTCAATAAATAGCTTTCACATCTTCCAGTGTGCTCTTCCCTGCCTAGGTATCCCCAGGCTATTATTCTGATGGAATTTTTGTAAGCAGGGAACAGTTCTGTCAGAGACTAGGAAGGGCCGTCTCCTGCCTATAGGGTGGGAATCTTAACTGCTCCTTATTGCAAACTTCCAGCAGTCTTCCTGGTAGGGGTTACCCCCAGACATCAGAGGTATCCGGTGCCCTAAATTCCTAGAAATGGGTCTGCTAATTTTTGGCTCTTCTCTTGGGATCTTCATTTTCAGGGGCTTTTAAAGGCTGGGTATTTAGGGGAGTTCTTAGGGGCAGAGCAATAGAATATTCATCAGCTTTATGCTGATGTACCAAAATGAGATTTATTCACTTAATTTGTCCTTGGGTATGGTTGGCAAATAGTACTTTATTATATTTCTATTATTTGTCTCCCTGAATAGTGTGATTTAAGCTATTTACCCTCTGGTTGGGGAGGAGAAGTGCAACCCATGGTTTAGGACAGATAGGATTTCCTAGGTGGACAGAAACAGCTGTTTAACTGTCTGTCTCAGTTTCCCTATTTCCCTTGTCCTGGAATTTTTCTAGCTTCTTACTATTCTATTACAGAAGGATTGTTGGATCTGTGTCCCTTACATCTGCTGTCCTGTTAAGGGGAAAAAAAAACCCTGCATGTGTGACGTACACTGGTCTTTTCTTTTTGACTTAGACTGCTCTAGCACGAGCCATTATTCAGATGACTTGTAAGAAAAATGAAATAATTTAAATTTTAGAATGATCTTTTTGGCATCCTGAAGTATTTTGGAGAATTTTAACTTTTTTATTGCATAAGAGGGAGGGGTAGAATGTGAGAGAGGGAGGAAGGGAAAAAGGAAGGAAGAGAAAGAGAGAGATTGATTGGTTGCCTCTCATGTGCTTCCTGACTGGGGCCAGGATCGAACCTGCAGCCCTGGTACATGCCCTTGACCGGGAATCGAACCCGAGACCCTTGGATGCATGGGCCAACACTTTAACCACTGAGAACACCAGCCAGGGCATGCCCCTTTTTCTGAGATGATGAATTTCAACACCAGTCAAGGCCTGCTTCCATATTCTGACTCCCCTGAAGCCCTGGTCCTCATCAAATCTTCTACACCAAAGTGAGCTCTGCCTTCTTGTAATTTTTACCTTTAGCATGCATCTTGGCACCTGATTTACTATTTTATTTGTCTTTCTGTGTGTGTGTGTATGTGTATTTTTGTTTGTTTTTTAACAAGTAGATTGTAAACTACATAAGATGTGTGGTTTGACTCAGTGTTTCTCAACTTTACATTTTTTCTCAGGCTTCCCAAGCAGTAGTGCACCGCCTTTTGGGGCAGTATCCCCAGGTGTGTAGAAAAACCCTCAGGTGGTTATGTTAGTCTCCCCTTCTTGCCAGCGTATTTTATTGTGCAGTTTACTTCCTGTAATACTCAGCACCCAGCATTCAGGAAGTATTTGTTGATTGAATTGGACCTTTGGCAGTTGTGCTGTGATGGCAGGACTAGCGGCCTGAAGAGGTTTTTTCTCACGCTCTCCCTCCCACCTCTTCATTGAGTAATTACAGGTAAATCACTTAACCTCGCAAATGGAAAACAAGGAGACTGTTGTATCAAGGACTTCTGTAGTAAATGAAAAACAAACAACAATAAAAACCAACCTCTGTATGTGTGTTTTCCTGAGATCAAAAAAGGTTAAGAAATATGGAATTAAGTACAATTCGATGCTGGTGCTAGTTTCTAAAAGTTTTCACAGCCTGTGGTTAGTGAGAATTTTTATTGTAGACTTGGGTCCCAGTGCACGAATTTGTGCACCTTGAAAGGAACTGTGGGTTGTGAGGCTGCAGTGGACAGAGGGTCGGGTCTCGGCCCATCCTCTGCGCCCCTGCCCGGCCCCTCCCACCATGGCCTCGGTCCCATGTCTGCTGGCAGCTCCGCTCCCACTGTTGCCAGCAATGGGTGCAAGAGGCAGCTGCTGCCCTTATTGCCCCTCAGGAGTAGGGGGAGGTGGAGAAGCCCTGAGGGGCGATCAGGGCCAGCAGCGGGTGTGAGTGGGGCTGGCACCTGCAGTGACTCTGACACTGGCAGTGGGTGCCAGCGGGACTGTTGCCAGTAGTGGGTGCAAGAGGCAGCTGCTGCCCCGATGGCCCCTCAGGAGTAGGGGGAGGTGGAGAAACCCTGAGGGGTGATCGGGGCCGGCAGCTGCTGCTTGCACCCACTGATGGTGCCGAGCAATCAGAGCCAGTGCCAGGTGCCGGCAGCGGGTACGAGCGCCCAGTGGGACCATGGCTTGTGGAGCAAAGAATTTTCAGTAACCACCAGAGGCTCACCCCGATGACAGCGATCGGCACCCCACCTTGGTCTGGCACCCATGCTCACCTGTTCCACCATTCCACCACAGCTGATGTCCGCCATGTTCCATGGTCTGCCGCCATGTTCCACACGTGCCCCCCTGGTGGTCAGTGCACGTCAGAGTGACTGGTTGTTTGGTTGTTCGGTTGTTCTGCCATTCGGTCTATTTGCATATTAGGGTTTTATAAATATACTAAAGGCCCAATGCACGAAATTCATGCAAGAGTAGGCCTTCCCTCCCCTGGCTGCTGGGCACCGGCTTCCCTCTGGTACCTGGGACCTGGGCTTCCCTCCAGTTGCCGGCAGGCACCCGGGACCCAGGCTTCCCTTGCAGCCCCAGTTTGGTCTGGAAGAATGTCTGGAAGGACGTCCGGTCTGATTAGCATATTACACTTTTATTATAGATACTAGAGGCCCAGTGCACCGAAGAATTGCCAGGTTTGATTACAGGTCCAGGTTGGGGCACTTGCAGGGAGACAACCAATCCTGTCTCTCCCATCGATGTCTCTCTCTCTCTTTCTGCCCCTCCCTCCCTTCCTTTCCTCCCTTCCTTCCCCATCTCTGCCCTCCCTTCCACTCTCTAAAAAAATCAATGGAAAAAATATCCTCAGGTGAAGATTTTAAAAAAGGCATTAAGGTTTTTTGTTTGTTTATTTTAAGTCGTTGGGAGACCGAGAGATGGGGACTAAGATGGAATGGGGACTAAGATGGAATGAGAGCCTCTACGTCAGAACTGTTAGTCTGTAAATTGGAACCTGCCTCTTGAATTGGAAGCATTAATGGTGGATCCCTGGGGCCAAAGGCCAGAGCCAGACTTTTGCTTTGGTAGCTGTGTTGCCAGAGAGGAGAAATTTGTGTGCATTTGTGTCCTTAGTGATAAAACCAAAGGAACCTGGTAGAGCCCTTAAATTTGACTCTGGTGAGTTACAGTTTTGATGACATTTGTTTGACCTCTTTGGTTTAGATCTCTGAGTTAAACCTGAAGGAAGTCTTTCTGGATCAGAGGTTAAGAATGTGAAGAATCCTGGTTCTCACAGATTTCAGAGAAGCTATTTGATGCAGCTTTCA
The DNA here is from genome assembly GCF_963259705.1 of Myotis daubentonii. NCBI lineage: Eukaryota > Metazoa > Chordata > Mammalia > Chiroptera > Vespertilionidae > Myotis > Myotis daubentonii. Next base: position 41,130,993 of record NC_081856.1, read on the forward strand.
GACGCCCCCTGGGTATACTCATGAACGTGCTTTCAGTAAAAAGCAAACAGGCTGTCCCACAGTTTGATTGTAAAGCTCACTTGATTAGTTTGGCTTCATGGTAATAAAGATGCCCAGTAAGATTTTCTTTTATAGGGTGGGGAACCTTTTTTCTGCCAAGGGCCATTTGGATATGTATAAAGAATTATCAACTTAAAAATTAGCCTGCTGTATTTGATCAGACATTTAGTTAATTCACCCCTAATGCTGCAACCCTTTAATACAGTTCCTCATGTTGTGGTGACCCCCAACTATAAAATTATTTTTGTTGCTACTTCATAACTGTAACTTTTCTACTGTTATGAATCGTAATGTAAATATCTGAGCAAATGATTTTGTGGGCCTTACATAGCCCACGGGCCCGGTGTTTTTTTCAACCCCTGTTGTAGAAGGAAATGATACTGAAATTTATTGCTGTCTATTGAAAGTAGATGATTTTGAATCATAGTCAGTCTTTTATATTTCCACTTAATGGAATGAAAATGCCTGTTGATATATAATTTGGATTTAAAAAATGATCTGCTGAAGGTTGTCTGAACTTTTTTACAATATAATTTTAGCAGAGTGGGATTGTTTATGCTGTTTACCTTGTTCTTTAAGTTGATTAAGCAATAAGAAAGTTGGGAAATCATTTTTGTTTAGATAAAGAGAAAAGACAGGAAAGGCAGGTTGTCCCTCTTGAGCTCTAGCTTTTTGAGAGGCTTTCTCTGGGCCAGGCACCCTCCAGGGCTTTGGGGCAGAGAGTAAGACATTGTCTGTCTCCACCTCAGGAAGCGAGAATCTCAAACCAGTGTCCTCTGGTTCCCTGAGATCTTACTTGAAAGAATGACCTGAACTGCATTCCATGTTCAACTTCAAGTTGGGAAACATACGATTAAGCATAGTTAAACAGGTTTCTTTATTGTAGGACTTACCAGTCTTTTATGGATGTACGTGAATTGTGATGAATTTCTAAGATGGGACTCTCCTGAGCAACATTAACAAAACTTGAAAACAGTAGGGTGATTCATATTTCATTAATCTTGTGATTATTTTAAGTCATCCCTGTGTGTACTTGTATATTAGAGAAGTATTTTGCAAACCTAGTTGATCAGAATCACTTTGAGTGCTTAGAATTTTTTTTAAGTTTTGAATTGATAATGTAAGTTTTAAAATTCAAAAAGTGTGTAGTGGCACACAGGAAGAGTTTTTCTCCTTGCTCTGTTCCTTATTTGCCTACTTCCTTTCCTCATAGGTGACTAATGGTATTCTTTCCAGAGGTATTTCATGCATGTGCCATAATTTATTTAGCCAGAACATAAATTACTGAGCCTTGTATTTGGAGATTTCATGTTACTTTTGTATGTGGCATATTATCCAATTCTTAAAACAACTCTGAAACAGATATGGTAATCACTGTTTTGGGCAGAGGTGGAAACATGAGAGCAGGGGATGTTAAATGCATGTTCCATCTTTTAGTTTGGAGCTGGGCTTCAAAGCCTTGAGGGTTTTTTGTTTTTGTTTTTGTTTTTTTGTGGTTATCTGGGGAGAACCAGGTTGGCACTAATTCTGCCTTTTCATGGCTACAATACTTACGATTGGCCAAAAAACAAACAAAATCCAAACAAATAAAAATTTAATATGGGTATGTAAGTCCAATTCTCCCTAATCTGGTACAGAATTAAATGTTATTTTATTGCATTAGTTGTCAGTAGAATATGTCCAGTGATTAGACTTTCTCTAGTTTGCATTTTAAGTCACTTAGCCAGATAGACTATTTTTTTTTTCAATTTCAGGCACTTAAAAGGCTCCTAACAGACTTTTCATCTGTAATTTTGCTTCCTGATGAGCTCTCCTCTTTTCTTTGCTTCCAGCTTCCTTTAGCCACTTGAGCACATTTCCTTAATACCAGCCCAGATTAAATCACACAGGAAAGAGATGGGAGGGAAGGAGAGAGAAAGCAGGCCTCCCTCTCAGCGGTTCTCAACCTGTGGGTCGCGGCCATCGGAAAACACATATAGTATATCAGATATTTACATTACGATTCATAACAGTAGCAAAATTACAGTTATGAAGTAGCAACAAAAATAACTTTATGGTTGGGGGTCACCACAACATGAGGAACTGTATTAAAGGGCCGCGGCATTAGGAAGGTTGAGAACCACTGCAAGTGGAGGAGACTGGGAGAGTCCATCTCCGAGGACTGTAAAGTACTGTGTGGTTTTCCTGTTGGTCTGGTACACTCTTTCTCAGAATAATGCTTAAAGAAAGCATTTCAAAATTTCCTCCTAGCATTGCAGGACCATTTGAACTAGAGTATAGCCCCCAGGTGGGTTATTTTGTAGGACAACATTCCTTTGATGTATTTTAAAAAACCTAGTCTCATAATATTGGCCACATAGTAGAACATCTAAAATGACTGAAAAGAATAGAGAAGTTGTAAATCCACCATTTTGAAGCAGTGTGTAAATGTCCATTCATTCGTTTAACGCTACCCATGTATTGGCAGACAGTTACTAAAGATTTACTGTGTGTCAGGTGCTGGGAATTAAGAAATTACTAAAACCCTTAGAGCTTGCCTGGTGGTGAAAGACAACTATTTCATCAAGCAAATAGTTATAGCATGAGAAGTGCTATGGATGAAATATGCCCCAGGTATAACTGGGACTCAGAAATGCTTAGTTTAGCCTGGAGTGAAAGGTGAGTTAAGGCTTTGCACAGTTTTTTTCAGCCCAGCCTTGGGAGACTAAGTCACTAGATATGTAGAAGGCAGTGAGGGTGTAGTTACAGTATTCTAGGCTGAGGGAATAGGCATATACAAAAAAAAATAGAGTATTTTGGATGTATACTCTAGGTAGGGAATTAATGAGAGTATAGTGATGTTTGGAGTATAGAGTCCTTTGGAAGAGTGAGGAGATAAGATTCGAGAGGTAGTAGGGGCCAGGAGAGAAGGAATCTTTTGCTTTTATGAAGTAAAAACCCATGCACAAGAAACAGAATTATTGTGTCTACAGAATTCCAAGAATTCCCAGACCTAGCTGTCATTCTCTGCATCCTTAAGTTCCTACCAGATCTCAGGATTCAATTTGGGCCCTATTTAGTTTGACATCCAGTTCAAAGGCAGGCTTGGCAGATTTGAAACAGCAACACACGCACACACACACACACACACACTTTTCCAAGGATGAAAAATACAGTTCAGTAATAATGGTAATGGCTGCCATTTTTTTGAGCATTTAAATTATATCCACTTAACAGACGAAGAAACTTTCCAGGCTCTGGGATGTTAAAGTAAAGCTTGCCTAGGGTTATAGAGCCAGTGAATGGTAGGGATGGAATTGAACCCAGGTTTGTGTGCCTGACACTGCAGCTCATTCTTTTCCCACTCCACCATGCTGCTCTCCACAAGGCTGCAGGTGTGGTTCCTGGGGCAGATGGAATGGGAGCTCAGGAATGTAAAATGACCATTTCAAAGACAGTAAAACTGCTATTTCATCTTTATGTTGAAAGGGCAGCAAGAAGGAATCTCTAGTTTAAAGAAGCTCACTGAATCTAATGGCATCAAGATCTTGGTCAGGAATAGAACCTTCTAATTGTCTTGTTTCTATGGAAAAATCAGATTTTTTACAGGTATTTTATTTCAGTTTGCAGTTCTATCTTAAGGACTGAATATTTTGCCAAATGGCAGTGTGTGTTCTATGAAGTGCATCAGTTACCTCATGAGAGGTTTGATTTGTATGTAGAGTTAAAATTGGGTTTGTAATGATTTGAATACATTATCTACATTGGGCAGATACTTTAATGAATGATGTTGCAGATATTCAGAATGTGAATATGGTCTAAGAATAAAGAAAACCAAAAACATTCTCCTGAAATTTTGGCTGGTGCTGAACTTTTTGTATTGATCTCTAAAGAAGTCAGCACAGTTTGATTCTTGTATGTATTTACAGTCTCACATTAAGAAAATGAAATTAGATGAGACAGAAAGACATGAAATTTTCAGAAGAATTATCTTTTCCTATCAAATTTCTTTTTGTCCATTTGGCATGCATATTTCCCTTTTCCTGTTTTGTATGGAGCTGAAAATAACATGGTTAGTTTTGCTATAAAGGAAAATGACTCATTTTGTGTTCAGCATTTAGTTTCTCTGAGATGTGTTTATCTTTCAAATGGCACAGTAGTTCGGAATTTTGTTACTTATGACACTATATAGGAATTTCTAGCCAGAGACATTTTCCAGGTTAGAGGAAGAAATTGTAAGTATGTCATTTTTTTTCTGATAGTTTGCAGAACATTTCTATAACATGAATTTTGTTAACTTGGTTTTATAGAAATCTTTTAACAGTTTCAACAAACAATTTTAGGGGGGAAAGTAAAAAAAAATTCCCATTTACAAAAATTTATATCATTTTATTAATTTATAACATTTATTTAGAAACTTTTTTTTTGGTCTTGAATGTGTCTTGAGGGTGAATGTCCTATATCATTTATTTAAAGTGAACACATTGTATAAACTGACATTTCTCATCTCCATAAGCATAAAGTATGTATAAATCTTACCTATAATTGTTCAGGAAGCTGACAGATGGATTTTTCCTCTACAAAAGCTGTCACTTGTGTGATTTGGAATCTTTTAAGAATTAAGTCAGATGTTTGCAACTTGACATAGTTTTCTTTGGCTAGGCAAAAAGTGAGAAAACTGAGGCTGTTATTTTAGAAATTTTCAAGTCAAATTTAAAGAAATAAAATGTGGTTAAGACTTATGGCTGAGCAAAGATATATTAGGGATTAATGTACAGGTGGAAATTTGCATTATAAAACTGCATTCAGATTACTCTTCATCAAGGAAGTACCCCTTTCCCTAGGTTGTGAGGAGGAGTAATCCTGTATCTGTGGTCTTAAATTCAGGTGCCTCTGGGGCTCGGTAGGTAAGAACACTTCTAGTAACCACCAGGAAATACAAGCTCAGTTGGATAGAGCATTATTCTGATATGCCAGGGTAGGGGTTCCATCCCTGTCAAGGGCGTAAAGAGGTGGAACAACAAACTGATGTCTCTGTCTATCCTCCTCTCTCTCCCTCCTCTCCCACCCTTTCATTCTCTAAAAATCAGTAAGTGAAAATTTAAAGAAATGTAGCCACTTGTAGGCTGGCAGTTTGTGAATTTCCTTAAGTGTGTCTGTAATGTCCCCGCCTACTTTTAGTAATTGACTGCAGCTTTGCATATAAATCTTAAAGAAGTTCTTTTATATCCTTGCCCCTCCTGCCTAGTCTTCAGCTATTGAAAATCACTGGCAAGTAAATGCTAGTGCCTCACGGAAGTTGAATACTGAGGGAGGCAGTATTGCCATTTTTAATATGCTTTATGGTACTTTACTGTGCCCTTTTATATCTAAACAGATTCATGCATGGGTAAATAATTTATTTACAGTGCAAGATAGACCGGTGGATTTTAGTATCACAGTATGAAAAGTTCATTGATCAGGTTTCCGATTCTACTTGGCAACCAACTTTTACAAAACTATCAGACAACTCAGGCCCACATAATACCAGTGGTTGAGTGTGGACCAGGAGGTCACGGTTTGGTTCCCGGTCAGGGCACATACCGGGGTTTTGGGCTTGGTCCCCATTGGGGCGTGTACAGGAGGCATCTAAGCAACGATTCTCTCTCATCGATGTTTCTTTCTCTCTCTCTCTCTCTCTCTCTCTCTCTCTCTCTCTCTCCATCTCTGAAATCAATAAAATATTTAAAAAATACAATAAAAATTATCACTTACTGGGTTTTGGTATAGTATCAAAGAATACCTATTTAAAATATTTTAGAAGTACATAATAAAGACATTATTTTGGTTATCATTTGTGGCTGCTTTAGTAAGCAAGAACAATTTCCCCCCCAATATTAATATTTAGTAATTGGTTACTTTAATAGCACTGGCATTTTAGAATCCACTATAGCAGTTCTCAGAGTGTGGTCTGTAGACCCTGGGGACTCCTAAGACCCTTTCAGGGGCTCTGAAGTCAAAACTATCTTCGTAATAATACTGAGACTTATTTGTCTTTTCACTGTTTTGCCATTTGTGCTATTGTTCAAAAGTGATGGTGGAGAGAAGACCAACTTCGTAGCATAAATCTAATTATTGGCACCCAACTGTACTGGAAATTATTATATTCACTTTTTTTTTTTTTTTGTATTTGCAGAGGGGAAAATGTCAGTTTCACTTAAGGGATCCTTGTTGAAGCCATAAAATATTAATTTTATTAAATCTTAACCTTTGAGTACATGTCATTTTAATATTCAGTGTAACACTGGTTCTGTTAAGGAAACGCTTTTGCAGTTGTTTTAGTCGCAAGTTGACTGTTTTTTTCATGGAATGTACTTTTTATTTGATATATGGTTATTCAGATTTGGGTATTTGAGAGACATTTTCTTGAAAATGAATAAAGTGAGCCTGTTACTTCAAGGCAAACAACTGAAGCTATTTGTTGCCAATGATAAAATTGAGCTTTCAAGCAAAAATTAGCATTTTGGGAAATTTGTATCCAGCACTGTGAGTTTGGCACTGTAAATTGATAGTGACTTGAGCAAATGTGGTTTTGAAGAGCTGTCAGTAAACCAATATTTTTCAAATGACCAATGCATGCTGGCTATTATAGACTCATGTATGGGCAAAACATTTTTTCAGTTTATTGATAGATAGGTTTTGGATTCCACCTTGCTCCCAGTCTTTAAGAAACTGTCAGTTGTTGAGTTTTGGTGTAAAATCACAAGAATATCTACAACGATCTGAAAAGGGTATTAAAATATTCCATCCTTTTGTAACAATTTATATAGGCTAGCTTTTCTTCATATACTACAACCAAAGCGGTGTACTGTGAGGCATATTGAATACAGAAGCCAATCGGAGAATCTGTGTTATATTAAGTCTGATAAATAATAAAAGAGGCCTGCAAAAATGGAAACAGTCCCCTATCACAAATATTTTTTGGAAAGTAGTTGTTTTTCATAAGGTAATTTATGTCAAAATGTAATGAATTTGTTATTTTTAAAATATTCAAAATTTTTCTTGGTTTTTACTTTAATCTTACAAATATCAGTGGATGTAGCCCACATAAACAAAGGCTTTTTTGGGGGGTCTTCAATTTTTAAGAGTATAAAGTGGTCCTGGGTAAAAAAAAGTTTGAGAATCATTAAAGTACATTATGAGGGGTTGGAAACAGACTGTTGAGAACATGTAAAGAATATTTGGGGAGGTGGAAAATATGCATCCAAAGATTGATTTACTTTTTTTTTTTTTAATGTGTTTTTTATTGTTTTTAGAGAAAGAGGAAGGGAGAGAGAGAGAAAGAGAGAAACATCGGTCGGCTGCCTCCTGTACATCCCTCACTGGGGACTGAGCCATAACCCGGGTATGTGAGCATGTGCCCTAACCCGGGATGGTGCTCAACCTACTGAGCCACACTAGGCAGGGCTTAATATTTTTTTTAAAGAATACCCTCCTGTAGATGATACAAAGAAAGACAATTATGTTCTTTACTTTCTTGAAGCCTAAAATCTTTTGTTTCTGAGTAACAATTTTAGTTCCTGTTTTGGCCATTGCAATAATTTTACTCCTTGCTTCATTGTTAAATTTGGGAGTTTTCTATGGTCAGCTATGACATGAGAAAAATAAAGGACATAATAGGGAGTTTTTAATATAACTAAATTTATATTCTAAGATTATAGCCTTTTTACATTTTTGGTATGAAAATGAGGTATGGTAATACTTTTTCTATGTGTGTGTTTTCAAAATAGCTATATTACTTCTCTCATTATCACCCATCCCCACTTCCATTTACTGTTTCATGAAATCCCAAATTCAGATAGAAGCACTACAGAATGGCTTTCAAAAAATGTATCCGAAATTGAATGCTTTGAAGTCAAAAATCAGACATGCAATGAGAGAGTCTTTCATAATCATAGAGATGAAGAGAATCATCCCTAATATTCTGGTGCTTCTTGCTTGAGCCAGGCGACTCTAATCTTCCCATACTCTTCTCTGCTATCCTCAGCCCTAGGGGTCAAGGTAACACCTAATATTTAAGTCACAACACAAAGTGGGTGGATAGAGGGAAAGGCTTTATCCCTTTTACACAAAAACAGTCACGTGCAACATGAGGAGACTGAGTTGACTCCCTCCATCTTGAAGCCCAAGACCACCTAGTGGAACTTCCCTGTGAGCATGCCTTTAGGTGGTTTGCCTTTAGCTTGCTTTGGATGGCGTGAAAAGGAATTTGGGGATGGATGCCCGCTGGACTGGCTTGAGTAAGCTAGCTGATGCCGGCACAGGTGTGACCATCTCAGAATGCCCTCTGCCGCTTTGCTGGAAGCACAGGCTTTTCCTCCAGTGACAGTGGCTGGCAGGTGGGCCCACCAGGTGATAGCTTGAATTTATTTTATCCGTGATAATGTGAACAGTTGGCGTGCAGAGAACCAGTTCAGAGGTAGCAGTGTGAATAATATGGTGCAATAGTTGTGTAAAAAAGTGTGGAAGTTAAAGACTTTCTTTCTGCCTGTACTTAGGAAGGTACATGATGAGATGGTGGAAAAGACCATGTTCTGTGGTTACACATGGATTTGACCCCTGTCTCTACCACCTGTCTGATAACATAGTCGTTCCTTACTCTCCCCTGCACCCCTCTCCCCCAAGTATCTGTATTTTTATTGCTTCTTGAGTTTTAGGCTTTAAGATTTTGAGGGTTTACTTTTGGAAGAATGCAATAAATATTCCTACAGTATTTTTTTTCTACAAGGAAATATCTGGGTAAAGATTTTAATGTACTGCATTTGTATTTTGATGATACTGCCTTCTCTGACATGGATGACAAGAGGTGAGCTTTAAGACAATTTCTGCAAGAGTCTGTGCTTTAGTGGAGGTAACCTTTACTGACTCTTGGCTATTGTTTCTTTGTATGGATTACTAAGTCCTTTAAGATAACATTATGGGTGTGTAAAAGTTTTATTCTATGGGTGGATATCTGGAGTGAGGTCACTTTAAAGGCCGCTTGCTAAGATGATTATTGGGTAAATGGTGAGTTATTAAATGTTTTCTCTATGTCAACTGGTCTGCTTATAAGAGTTATATAGGCAACTATCCTAAAAGAAATTTGAATATTCATAGTTTTCTTGCTTATTTTAAAATTTAATTTGAAGTGGAAGACCTGGGGAGTTAATTTTGTTGAGATCATGATCAGAAACCTATTCTGCCTCTGAAATAGCTTGTATACAAGTATTAGTTCTGTTGGAACTGTGTCTAATGAAGTAGAAGAGGGGGGAAAGACTTGCTAAGTTTCATCCTGTCTTTGCTTGGAGTCTGTGAAGCTAATTCAGATGGAAACACAAATGACTAGAATGTAGACAGTGAAGGTCCTATAGAAGGAGGGAGCTGTAGACTTCTGTAGGCAGAAAGCAAGGGCCACCAGAAAAAGTCTAGGGAGGAGGTTGTGTTTAAGTTGGGTCTAAAATAACTATAGGAGTGAGACTGGAGGAAATGTACTGGTGGCTGATTATGCCACTTGCTACCATTAAGGCGATTGCTGGTAAACATGAAACATGGGTGGTGTACCTTGTCTTACAATTTCAGGTATATGAAAGCCATCATTTTGTAGAAAGTGGGATGTCAGGAATATCTTTCTCTCCTGTGGAATTGAAGCCTTTCAGGGATCTAGATAAATCTTTTTTTTAAATTAGAAATTCAGCTAGAAAAATACATTTGGTTTAGAGGTGTGTGTTATGTGGCAGGGAGGGGGTTAGGCAGAGAATTATAAAACTGAAGAATCTGTACTAAGTGCTGTTGCCGGTTGAGTAATATCAGTGAGAAGATGAATTGTCTTTCAAATTGTAATGTTAAATTTTGGGGGGAAATGAGATTGAAGTTATAGGGGATTTTAAGGGCAGCATTGAAATGTTAGCTTCTGGCTAGTAGTTATACTTTGCTTTCCTATTTCTCTATTAACATCAGTTTGCTGTTACCTTACCGTGGTGCTTAAAAAAAAATAATTCCAGCCTCTGGATCTGTAAAATGTCTCTAAATTTAAAGGAATAACATAGGTATTGAATTGGAATATCGAATAAACCTTTGGTGTAGGAGTACTAAGATTGCCAGTTTATTGCTAACCTACCTATCCATTGTGTGTTACAGCCACCTCACAAAGGCTTTCTTTCTTGTATGTCCCTGAATGAGATTGAGCGGAGTTATGTGGTTATTTTGTAATGTTACTCTTTACTCTTAAAATTGTTTTCTGTCACAACCACATGTAAAGATTTATCCTGAAATGGAATTTGCTGAGCTGTAGGATGGTTTTCCTTTTATTTTAAAAATGGGGAAATCTTTTGTTAATGTTACTATGAGAGGAAATACAGTTAATAACTTTAAGCATTGTAAGCTTTCGGGGAAGACCCTTCAAAGTAGACAAGGGCCTAATAATTATGTAGATAGAGTGAGGATTTAGTAAATTTAAATGAATGTGATTTGGTCACAGTGATTCTGTGATTTGCATGTCTGCTGAGGAAATGCAAAAGGGAACAAATACACACATAGTTTACTACTTTTTTTGCTTGAAGGTTTCTGAGATTCATGTAAATTAATATGTAGGTGGCCAGTTTAGTCATGATAACTGTTTTGAGATTTGGAAGGATGCTTTTATATAAACTTTTGGGATTGAATTTAGGAAAAGTAAAAAAATTAATATTTGGGGAAACATTCTAAAGTAGAGGCCCGGTGCATGAAATTAGTGCACTCAGGGGTGTGTGGGGGCAAGGTCCTCAGCCCGGCCTGTGCCCTCTCACAGTCCAGGAGCCCTCGGTGGATGTCCAACGGATGGCTTAGGCCCACTCCCCATGGGAGAGGCTCCTGCCACCACTGCTGCACTTGCCATCAGTGAGCCCAGCTCAGCACTTCTGGCTGAGCAGCGTTCCCCCTATAGGAGCGCACTTGCCACCAGGGGCAGCTCCTGCGTTGAGCATCTGCCCCCTGGTGGTTAGTGCATGTCATAGCTATCGTCGTTCTGCTGCTAGGTCGATTTGCATATTAACCTTTTATTATATAGGACTAGGGGCCCGGTGCACGAAATTCGTGCACTGGGTGTGTGTGTGTGTGTGTGGGGTGCCCCTCAGCCTAGCCTGCCCCCTCTCACATACTGGGAAGCCCTCAGGCGTTGACCCCCATCACCCTCCAATCGCAGGATCAGCCCCTTGCCCAGGCCTGACGCCTCTGGCCTAGGCATCCGGCCCCGGCAGTGGGGACCTGCAGTGGCAGCAGGGGGTGCCGCGATCACGCGGGCTCCGCCCCTGCCCCTGCAGGAAGCCTCTGGCTGAGGTGTCCGGCCCGGGCAGCGGGGACCCACAGCTGCAGTGGCCCCGCGATCGTGGGCTTCGCTTTAGGCCCAGGCAAGGGACCCCTAGCTCCTGGGACTGCCAGCTTCGACCATGCCCAGCTCCCATCGCTGGCTCCACCCCTACTTCCTGCTATCACTGGCCAGGGCGGAAAAGGCACCTGATTCTCCGATCATGGCTGGGGGGCAGGGCAAAGGCGGCCCCAGGGCCGCCTTTGCCCTGCCCCCCAGCTCTTAGCTCCCCCCTGGGTTTCCGATCACTGTCCGTGGCAGGGGGCTTCTTCCTGCTTTCCCTTTCGCCTCCCTGCATTGTGCCTACATATGCAAATTAACCGCCATCTTGTTGGCAGTTAACTGCCAATCTTAGTTGGCAGTTAATTTGCATATAGCCCTGATTAGCCAATGAAAAGGGTATCGTCGTACGCCAATTACCATTTTTCTCTTTTATTAGTATAGATAAGTGTCCTGGTAAAATCAATTTGTATATGAACATTTCAGATGGGTAAGATGAAATTGAATATGACAATTCATAAGTGCTATTTCCATAAAACCATTGCTTATATATCCTCCGCTGAAGCATTTGCTTTCATACATTCATAAGAATTTCAGGACTGAAAAGAACCAGAGATGACTATTCCTCTTTCCTCACATAGGTGAGGACTTGAGATCTGATGGTTTAAATGAGCCCAGCTAGTAGTAGATGAATTGGGTGTAATCCCCAGAGTACTTCCTAGCCAGTGGGTATTTCCAATACAGATGGGTGTACATTTCAGTTGTGCTTAGGAGTCTGCTATGATTTTTAAGATTAGAAAACTTACTTGATGGTATTAACCATTTTCTCTGTCGCCTTAGTATCCTGAAATTTGCTGAGTTCTTGTGTTATTAAATATTTTCTAGCATTTTGATATCCTCAAAGCTAATTTTAGTTTTAGAAATATTATCTACCTGGAATGATATTTAGAACCATGAAAGGAGTGTTAATTTCAGTTGTTGTCCAGCTTTAAAAAAGCTTTGACAAGTCTCTCCCCGCCTCTCCCCCCTACTGTATACTTGGTGAAAACTCTAGAGATGGTATTGAGCTGAGAAAAAAGATATGGAAATGAATGGGTTTAGTTGTAAGCCAGTCAGTAAGTACTTTCTAAAAGTGTCACTACTATGGTTTTGGGGAAGTACAATCTTTCTTAGCCCTTTCTCATATTCTGGCTCTAGTTGGGTGAAAAGTTTTGTAAATTACTTGCAGTAAATGCGAGCCAAGGCGAGTGAGCTCCTGCCTCTGTTCAGAGTCTTCCAACGGCTGCTATTGCTCAGAATGGGAGCCTTGTAGTTTGGAGCCTCCCAGTTTCTCACCCTGATTTTTAACCAGCCTTCTCAGAGCTCATGAGTTCCACAGTGCATTACTCTTATGGTGTTTTCTCTTGTCTTGGGACATAGGAAACGCTTGACATTCCAGGATCAATAAAACACATTTTTTGTTCATGAAAATAAATGTAATACCACGCTATAAAAAGGAAAATGTGTTTTATTGGGGGCCATATCACACATGATCAGATGCTATTCTTTGGGTTTGAGAATAGTCACCAGTGAATATATGCTTTTTGGGAAAGAAATTATGGCATCATTTGAACGTCACTCTTGCTTAGGCATCTGATTTGGTATTGGTCAGATACTATACACATTTTAGTGTTTGAACGATGCTGCTCAGCATTGAACAGAGGATAGAACTACCAGGAGAAAGTAACGTTGAGGGACAACTGGCTGCACCTAGATCTCTTACTAAAATAATTAGATGAATTGCCTGTATATTATATGATTTGTGGTAGCTTTCTAAACTGGCTGTAAGGTTTGATTTATTTATTTTAATTTTTATTTTTTTAAAGAGTGTTTTTATTGATATCAGAGAGGAAGGGAGAGGGAGAGAGAGAGATAGAAACATCAATGATGACAGAGAAACATTGACTGGCTGCCTCCTGCACGCCCCCCACTAGGGATTGAGCCCACAACCTGGGCATGTGCTGTGACCGGAATAGAATCCGGGACCCTTCATTCCACAGGCCGACGCTCTTATCCTCTGAGCCAAACTGGGAAGGGCTGATTTATTTTTGAGTATGTATTCTATTTTGATCTGTTAGTACAAATGATTGACATTTGATTTCATGTATTTTTGCCACTTTTTAGAGAGCAAAGTTTATGGAATTCCATATTGACTTACTATCCTAATTTTTTCCCATTCTAAAATTGTCAGTATATTTTTAAGATAATTATTTATGAGACAAAGTTTTGGAAAACCAGGCAGTTGTTTTTTTTTTTAACTTCATGGAATCAAACTCTTAAAATCTCTACATTTGTTTTCATCTTTATAAAATTACTCCTGTAGCTTGATAAGTATTTAAATGGGTATTACAGTATATTAATTCAGAGCTGTTTGAGAGAAGCAGCAATATAATAGGTAATATGAATTAATATCTTTTAATGCAGCCCTGAGATTTTTCTAAGAATATTCAGTACTCTTAAAAATGGGAGGTGTTGTCCTTGTTTTATAGATATGGACATTGAGGTTTTAATTTGTACCATTTTTGTGTCATAAAGCCCTTTAAGATGAAATTGAATATGACAGTTAATAACTACTTAAAGCATAATGATGTGCCCTTAGGCTTATGGGCTTTTTCTGCCTTGTTATATTAAATTCTTAATAGATTTGTGCTTCCCATGTATTTTGATTTCATGATATACATGTACATTCATTATTCAAGAATTTCTTGGCATATATAGCACAGTGTTTAAAAATTGGCTTTCCATTGGATGCTGATTCAAGGACCAGGTCTACTGACACATTTTGTTATATGAACTATAGAAGCCTCAGTTTCCTCATGTGTAAAATGGAATTAACAATATTATTATTATTATTGAAATTGCTAATGGGATGGTAAGGGAAGGGAATTGCAAAATTGACTTGTGATTTTTTGGGGAGGTGGATAAAATATAATATAAAAACACTAGAGGCCTGGTGCACGAATTCATGCACGGGTGGGGTCCGGCCACCTGCCCAGATATGGGGGGCCCATCGGGCTGGGCCAGTGGGGGGTAGGGCCGTGGGCTGTTGGCCATCCTGCCCCACCCCTGATGGGGGGTTTAGGGGCCCATTGGGGGCCGGGCCAGCCAGGGGTGGGGGCCGACTGGGGCCCAGATCAGGCTGGTTGGCTGCCTCAGTGCGTGTCATAGCCACTGGTCATTCTGGTTGTTCTGGTCATTTCGCCTTTCTGATCACTGGGCTTTTATATATATAGACTAGAGACCCAGTGAACAAAAATTTGTGCACTCGGGGGTAGGGGGTCCCTCAGCCCAGCCTGTGCCCTCTCGCAGTCTGGGACCCCTCGGGGGTGACCACTTGCTGGCTTAGGTCTGCTCCCTGGGGAATTGGGCATAAGCTGGCAATCAGACATTCTTCTGGCAGCCCGGCAGCCCTCGGGGGATGCCCACTTGCCAGCAGGGAGCAGACCTAAGCTGCAGTCGGACATCCTTAGCGCTGCTGAGGAGGCAGGAGAGGCTCCCACCACCACCACTGCACTGGCAGCCATCAGCCTGGCTTGTGGCTGAGCAGAGCTCTCCGCTGTGAGAGCGACTGACCACCAGAGGCAGCTCCTGCATTGAGCATCTGCCCCCTGGTGGTCAGTGTGTGTCATAGTGACCAGTCATTCCCAGTCTTTCTGCTGTTAGGGTCAGTTTGCATATTACCCTTTTACTATATAGGATAGAGGCCTGGTGCACGGGTGGGGCCTGGCTGATTTTCCCTGAAGGGTGATCCGGATGAGGGTGGGGGTCCCACTTGGGTGCCTGGCCAGCCTGGATGACGGGCTGATGGCTGTTTGCAGCTGGTCACACCCCCTTCAGTGTGGGGGTCCCCACTGGGGTGCCTGGCTAGTCTGGGTGAGGGGCTGAGGGCCGTTTTCAGGCTGGCGGGCGACTGAAGCTCCCAGCCTCTTTTTTTTTTTCTTTCTTTTTTTTTATTCTGGGATTTATTTACCTTCTATAGCTGTCACTAGAGCTGAGAGCCGGCTCCAGCTCTGAGGCTGTGGCTGGCTGAAAGCAGGTATCTGGGTTTGTTTAGCTTCTATAATTGAAATTCTGTTGCCATCACTGGCGCTCTAAGCTCTGAGCCCGCTGGCAGCTGAAAGCAGGTTTCTGGGTTTGTTTAGCTTCTATAATTGCAACATTGTTGCATCTGGAGCTCAGAGCTGGGCTGGGGCAGGCGGGGAACCTTGGCTTCCTCTGTCACTGGAGCAAGCAAGCCTCATGTTCGCTTCAGCTGCATGGCTGTCGGCCGCCATCTTGGTTGCCAGTTAATTTGCATATCTCGCTGATTAGCTAATGGGAAGGGTAGCGAAGTTACGGTTAATTACCATGTTTCTCTGTTGTTAGATAGGATTCTTGATATAGCAAACATTATGTGTACTACTGTTAAAAATTACTAAAATAATGGTATGAGTACCTATCAGACTAGAATTATTTTGTTTACAAAGGATCTGTGCATGTGGTTTATTCATGTTTTGTTTTGTTTTTAAAGGTTACGGGAAGTTTCAGAGAAACTGAACAAGTATAATTTAAACAGGTAAGAGCTGTAAAATATTTAAAATTCCCTGAAAAGAATGTTTCTTTATTAGGAAAAAGAATTCATATTTAGGAAGCATCTATTAGGAATATTTTAATCTTATTCAACTTTTTGTGAGTTGGGTGCATTTGAATTATAGTTTCTGTTTATGCTGGCTTTTAAAAAATCGGGCATAGCAAGGAACTGGAATTATAATGACTATGAGGATACAACTGTTAATTCTTCAGTTATTGCTTTAAAATATGTAAATATTAGTTTTGAAAACAGTTTTTGCCAGCTCTTTTTTTCTTTGGTTACTTGGATTTTTTTTTAAAAAAGGAAACAACCCTGCGATGTATTAACTATTTACAGAGTAATTTTACTTATGTACTTTCTTTTATTCACCAGCCACCCCCCTTTGAATGTATTGGAACAGGCTACTATTAAACAGTGTGTGGTGGGACCAAATCATGCTGCCTTTCTTCTTGAGGTAAATTGTTTATTTGAAGGGAGAGAAATGAAAATAAGCAGTTAAAATACAGCTGTGCATCATCAGGTTTCTTTCTTTTTAACCATGGAAAATACCAGTTTCTTGCAAGAGTTATTTCAGAGATCACCCAGTTCCATTTCCCCATTGTGTAAATTCTCTGGCTCAGATAAAGCTTAAATGATATACTAGAGCTTAAAACTAATTAGTAACATAATAGAGAAGTTCCTGATATCCAGTCATTTCCTTACTCTGATTCTGTTAGATTGAGATATTTTAAATTATTTTTACTAGGTTCTTGATAACATATGTAAAACACATTTCCCCAACTCAGGTGTTAGCACCTTCTGGAAGTGAGTTTATTTATTGTTTTCTGAATTGACAGTGATAGGTACATGATCAATCTGTTCGTTGAATAAATTCAAATTTTAACTCACATTTTTTACTTTGGAAATTTCTTCTATTTTCTTTGCTTTTAGGATGGTAGAGTTTGCAGGATCGGTTTTTCAGTACAGCCAGACAGACTAGAATTGGGTAAACCTGATAATAATGATGGGTAAGATGTCCTTTCTATTTAATATTTAGCTCTTACAAGGTATTATTTTAAACCTGTTTTGATATTTTTGGTAGCCCTCATGTTTTTAAAAAAAGCATTGCAGAAAATGAGACACTTAAAATAGAGTGAAATGGTTACTGTGTAGTTTGATTTTAATTTTTATGCACTGCAGTGATTTGTAGCTAAAAATACTAGCATTAAAATAGCAGCAGAGTACATGATCAAGAATAATGACATGTATTTGGTAGGTTCCAAGTCAAATTTGCTCTTTGATCTAAATAACTTGCTAGATCATGTTTTCTTTTTTCTTTTCTTTTTCCTTTGTAATATATTCAAATGAAGTGACCCAACTTGAAAATGACAGGCTTTTTAAAATTTTGGTCTTTATAAATGATAGCATATAGAAAAGTTTGCTGGACAATATATGATGAATTTCAATTAACTGCTTCTAAGGAAAGCATGATTACTTTAAGAAATATAAAGAATAGTTCATCTGTAGTTAAACCTTGAAAATGTTTCAACCAGTAAAGAATTCCGGATTGTTATGGGGCTATAAGTTGTTAGATTTGCCCTTTGATGTGAAGTATATGTTTTTAGTAGGATTAATCAGAGAATACATAGGTTGTGAATGTTCTACCTCTTATTTTTTCCCTAGGTCAAAGTTGAACAGCAACTCGGGGGCAGGGAGAACCTCAAGGCCCGGTAGGACAAGCGACTCCCCATGGTTTCTCTCAGGTTCTGAGACTCTGGGCAGGCTGGCAGGCAACACCCTGGGGTAAGTTGTGGCTGGATGTTGGCATCCATTGGTCTGGGCCAGTGCTCTGACTGCTTTCATTGTGCTATCTCGTCTTCAGTATCATCTAGTGATGGGATGAGGAAACTCTCCTGAACTCTACACAGTTCATTGTAGCTCATGATGAGCCACCATAATAAAAATAACCCGTACAGGCTAGTTACAGTTAACCCAGGTTCTTGACCTTTTAAAAATGTAAAGTGTTCACATGTGTTTATAATGCCATTTATTATGTCAGTTTTATTATTTAAACATTTCAGTGATACCATTTTGGTTTTGTGACTCTTTCTTGGGTTAAAAAAACCTAAGATTTTTTTCTTTCTGGTATCCAAATCTTATAGTTCTTTCTGAATTAACTTAGTGAAGTTTGAAATTCATGTAACTAAATCTTAAAGCCTTTAATAAAGTTATTTTTGCCCTTTTTTTTTTTTTTTTTTTACAAAAAATTGAGGTATAATTGACATAAATTCAGGTGTACAACATAATGATTCTGTATTTGTACAGGCAAAGTACTTTTGAGATAATTGTGAGTTTGGTTCCAGACCATCGCAGTAAAACAAATATTATAATAAAGCGAGTCATATAAATTTTTGTTTTTCCAGTGCATGTGAAAGTAATGCTTACACTATTTTTAGTCTGTTAATTGCAATAGCATTATGTCTAAAAAAATAATGTATGTACCTTAATTAAAGATACTTACTAAAACTGCTTACCATCATCTGAGCCTTCGTAATCTTTGTGCTGGTGGAAGGTCTTGCCTCGACATTGATGGCTGCTGACTGATCAGGGTGGTGGTTGCTCATTATTGGGGTGGCTGTGGCACTTTCTTACAATAAGACAATAGTGAAGTTTGCCACATTGATTGACTCTTCTTCTCATGAACGATTTCTCTGCAGCATGCGATGCTGCTTGATAGTATTTTACCTACAGTAGAACTTCTACCGAAATTGGAGTCAGTTCTCAAATCTTGCTGCTACTTTATCATCTAAGTTTATGTGTAATTCTCAATTCTTTTCTTATTTTTTCAGTAATTTTCATAGCAACTTCAGGCTCCAGTTCTAATTCTGGTTCTCTTGTTATTTCTACCACATCTACGTTTACTTCCTCCAATGAAGTCTTGAACCCCTCAATCCCTCAATGAGGGTTGGGATCATCTTCCAAATTTCTGTTAATGTTGCTATTTTGACATTTTCACATAAATCGCAGTTGTTCTTATGGCATCTAGGATGATTAATTCTTTCCCAGACCCACTGGAGGAATCATGACAGCAATAGCCTATGAAACGTATTTCTTAAATAATAAGACCTGAAAGTTGAAATTACTCCTTGACCCATGGGCTGCAGAATGGATGTTGCATTAGCAGGCATGAAAACAACATTAATCTTGTACATCTCCATCAGAGCTCTTGGGTGACCACAGGTGCATTGTCAATGAGCAGGAATATTTTGATAGGAATCTTATTTTCTGAGCAGTAGGTCTCAACATTAGGCTTAACATATTAAGTAAACCATGTTGTAAACAGATATGCTATTATCCACGCTTTGTTATTCCATTTATAGAGCACAGGCAGAGTAGATTTAACCTGGATCTTAATGGCCCTATGCTTTTGGAATGGGAAATGAACATTTACTTTGACTTAAAGTCACCAGCTGCATTAGCCTCTAATAAGAGAGTCAGCTTATCCTTAGAAGCTTTGAAGGCAAGCATTAACTTCTCTATAGCTATGTAAGTACTAGATGGCATCTTCTTTCTATGTAAGTAAGGCTGTTTTGTCTACATTGAAAATCTGTTGTTCAGTGTAGCAACCTTTATTAATTATCTCAAATAACCTTCTGGATAACTTGCAGCTTCTACATCAGCCCTTGCTGCTTCACATCCTCCTCCAGTGGTCCATTTGTTATAATTGACAAACCTTTATGGAAGCGGAGCTTGAGTCTGGCGTCTTAGACCACTCGGCCATCCTGACACCAGACAAACCTTTATGGATACACCATCACCCACAGTCTGTAGCTGACTGTGCATTCTATGGGTTTGGACAAATTTATAACGTAGTTTCCATTATATAGTATCATACAGTGCTCTGCCTATTTTATCCTACCCTCCTCATAACCCTTGGCAACCACTGAACTCTTCGGTTTTCAGGAGGTTGTTGGGAGGATAAATGGTGATTTTTCCAGACTGTTACATAATTGGGATCATACACTTTGTAGCCTTTCTAGATTCGCTTCTTTCACTTAGTAATATGCATTTAAGTTTCTTCCACGTCTTTTTATGTCTTGGGAGCTCATTTCTTTTTTGTCACGATAAAAGTCCATTGTATGGATACACCATGGTTTATCCATTCTCCTGCTGAAGAACATCTTGATTGCCTCCAACTTTTGGCAGTTGTGACATTGTGTGCAGGTTTTTGTGTGGGCATAAGGCTTTAACTCCTTTGGATAGATACCTAGGAACACAATTACTAGATCGTATGTTGAGTATGTTTAATTTTGTAAGAGCCCAGCAAACTGCCACAGTAGCTGTATCATTTGTTTTCCCACCAACAAAAGGTAAGAGAGTCCCTGTTCCTCCACACCCCCACCAGCATTTGGTGGTGTCCGTGTTCTGGATTTGGGTTATTCTAATAGGTGTATAGTAGTATCCCATTGTTTTAATTTGTATCTTCTTGATGACATGATGATGTAAAGCAGTGCTGGCGAACCTATGACGCGTGTCAGAGGTGACACGCAAACTCATTTTTTTGGTTGATTTTTCTTTGTTAAATGGCATTTAAATATATAAAATAAATATCAAAAATATAAGTCTTTGTTTTACTATGGTTGCAAATATCAAAAAATTTCTATATGTGACAAGGCACCAGAGTTAAGTTAGGGTTTTTCAAAATGCTGACACGCCGAGCTCAAAAGGTTCACCATCACTAGTCTAGATTTAAATCCTCTTCTCTTTATAAAACTTCTATATAACCAATTATAATAGGTTGTGTAAAGAAGGACTCAAATACAGCGGTGGAATTTAATTACTTGGCTAATAAAATATTCAACAAATACAATAAAATATAGTACATTTAAGCTTGAATAAAACCTTGGTAGACCTACTCCAAAGAAGATTAGGGCTAATTGTCAGACTCTGAGCCCTGGCTGTTAAGCTCAGTGGTTAGGGTGTCAGCCCTCAGACCAAAGAGTCTTGGGTTTGATTCCCGGTCAAGGGTGGTCAAGGGTATATACCCCAGTTGTGGGTTTCCCCCCCACTCCTGGTCAGGGTGCATGCAGGAGGCAACCAATCGATGTGTCTCTCTCATGTCAGTTTCTCTCTCTCTTTCTCCTCCTCCTCTCTCCCACTCAGTTTGAAAAACAATGGAAAAAATACCCTCGGGCAAAGATTAAAAAAAAAAAGACTTTGAAAATGCAGATACTCAATAATTGAGTATCCCCTTACCAATCTTTGCCCATATTTTCTCTCTCTCTCTCTCTCTCTCTCTCACACACACACACACACACACACACACACGTGCGCACATGCACATGCACACTCCAGAACAAACTGTAAAATTTCTTTTACATTGGGTCCATGAATTTGAATATTAAAAAATGTCACAGTGCCCACTGACAACTCATTGCCAGTCATTGTTTACCTCACTTGTAGATGTTTAGATGTTTACAAAGTGAACACACTTAAAAGCTGATGGTTTCTCTGAACAATCTCTATGAAAAGTCTTCTCAGTTTGTTGATGGTGAAATTGTAATCAGGTTATTTTGTAGATAAAGAAATTACATAGAGTCAAAAGTATTTTCTTTCATAATAATTTTTTCCTTGAGTTGTGTAGTTTCCCCCCCTCTTTTTGTGTTGATTATAATTAACTTGAAAGAAGTTTGCGATTTATAATTTGTAATAGAGAATCTAGGACAGGTAGATCTTGAGTCTACAAAGAGAACTTTTACCCGCGAATTTATCAAATGCAGTCAAATATGACAGAGACCATTCCCAAAGACCGTTGTCCCCAGTCTGTATCTTAAGAGTCGTGGCTTGTTCCCTTTGGGTTCAGAGAGGTGTCGTGAATCAGGGCGTGAGTGGTCTCTGTATTTGAGAACTGCATTGGAAAGATTTGGGGGTAGTTGGTACTATTTTTCTTTTCATCAGAATGGATAATTGAGAATTGATCATTTATTTTACTCATAGGAATGCATAGCGGTCAAAATGTATGGGACTTTAATATTTTTAATATATTGGTGTTTTGTTTTTTTAAAAAAACATATTTTTATTGATTTCAGAGAGGAAGGAAGAGGGAGAGAGAGAGATAGAAACATCAATGATGAGAACCATAGATTGGCTGCCTCCTGCACGCCCCCCACTGGGGATGGAGTCCTCAACCTAGGCATATGCCCTTGACCGGACTCAAACCTGGGACCCTTCAGTCCGCAGGCCAACGCTCTATCCACTGAGCCAAACTGGCTAGGGCTATATTGGTGTTTTTACTAATTGGCAGGTTTGTGTGCTAAAGATTTCTAGTTGTTGCTGTTACATGGTTTACTCAAATTTATCCTGGGAGATATTTCAGAAAACTAGATAATTTTGTGAAACTCATTTCAAACCAGGTTATGTAAGCGTAAGAACTCCAAGTGTATTTGGGGCAGAGAGAGGATTTATTTGTATTCAGGAGTAAATTTAAAATGGAGATATTAGTATCTAAAGTCTCTTTATTCTGTTATTTGTTATTAGAGGCCCAATACACAAAATTCATGTTCAAGAGTAGGTCTTCCTTTCCCCCGCTGCCCGCACTGGCTTCTCTCCGGCCTCCGGCAGGCACCTGGGACCCAGGCTTCCCTCGCAGCCCCAGCTTTGTCCGGAAGGACCTCTGGTCTAATTAGCATATTATGCTTTTATTATTATAGGTCACTGGACGTAATAGGTGATAGGTATAAGCTGCTTGAACTATCATATTCCTTTTGAAATTTAATCTGAGCTAATAATTTCTACAGGATTTGAAATGTAAGAGCCAAGCCAGGTCAACATAATTGTAAATAGTTGAAGCTGACTAGGTTGGTAAGATAGTAGGTAGTAGAGCTTTGACAAATTAGGTGGGTGCCCTATTTTAAAAAGAGATGATCAGCCCTAGCCAGTTTGGCTCAGTGGCCTGCGGACTCAAGGGCCCCAGGCTCGATTCCGGTCAAGGGGTGTGCCTTGGTTGCGGGCACATCCCCAGTGGGGGTGTGCAGGAAGCAGCTGGTTGATGTTTCTCTCATCGATGTTTCTAGCTCTCTATCCCTCTCCCTTCCTCTCTGTAAAAAATCAGTAAAATATGTTTAAAAAAATAAAATAAAAAGATGATCAGCTGACTATTACTATAGGGTAATTGTTGCCAAATACAAATTCCAATGGCCCATCCCCCCTCTTTTTGTCCTTAGAAAAGCTGCAAATCTGGATTTTTATGTTAAATCTCCTGATTTAAATGTTGGAACTAATTAATATTTTTATTTAAATAAATACACGCGTGCACACACACAGGCACACGCATACCAATCATACATCTACAGTATGTGTGAATATATAGTGTGTGTAATATACACACGGATCTGTTTGTGTATGTATATCCTCTTTTAAATAACTTCTTTTAGAATAGGTTTAAATTAACAGAAAAATTACAAAGATAGTATTGAGAGTTCCCATATACCCTACACTCAGTTTTTACTGTTATTAACATCTAACATTAGTATGGTGCATTTTTTTCAGTTAACGTATACGTACTGATACATTATTATTAATTGGAGGCCTAAGGTTATTCACATTTCCTGAGTTTTCCCCTAATGTCCTTTTTGTGATCCAGGATCCCATTCAGGACACCACATTATATTTAGTCATCTTTTTTCCTTAGGCGCTCCTCTTGTCTGACACTTTCTCAGACTTTCCTTATTTTTGATGATGTATATACCTTTTTAACCAACCAACCAATCAGGTGTATGGACAAGACTTGGCCCATGTAGCCCATGTAGATGTCAAACCCTTTCTAAGAGTAATTACTCTTGGTCAAGTTAGTTAAGAGTGCTAAATACTATTGAACAATGTATTATCTTTGCAAATGAATGTTTTATTCCATGCAAAGCACTTTGAGTCCTAAACTCTGAATTTTACCTTTTGTGTGACTGTGTTGGTAGTTACGTCTGATGTGTCCTTCATGCAGAGGTGAGATGTGTGCTATAACTCACTTTAGAGTTGTGGCTAGAATATTTGGTATGTGGATCCTTTAAAATATATTTTAAAGATACAAAAGTATGGTGTTTACTAGTATCTTTCTAAAGGGTGGCTTTATATATAAACATTTTTAAAAAATTGGAAGTGTTATTATAAAGCTCAGTACTATTATCTTGTTCTATCAGGACTACCATATGATTATCAGTTAGACAGCTTTATCTTAGCTTAAGAGAATGAAAGTGAGATCTGAAGTGATCTTTTCAGAATGAGTGTATAAACTTATAATTCTCTAAATTATCCAATTTTAGAAGTCGCTGGAGTTCTGGAGTAGGTGGAAGTGGAGGAGGATCCTCTGGTAGGTCGTCAGCTGGAGCGCGAGATTCCCGTCGACAGACTCGAGTGATTCGGACAGGACGGGATCGAGGGTCTGGGCTTTTGGGCAGTCAGCCCCAGCCAGTTATTCCAGCCTCCGTCATCCCTGAGGAGCTGATTTCACAGGTATGGCCCTTTGTAGAACACTTAACATAAGGATTCGGTTTAACTGAATATAGTGAGTTATAGTCATGACTCATATCATGAATTGTGAAATACTGCTCTCCTATATTGATCCTAGAAAGATGATTTTGAGAAAGAATTTAATCAAAGGGGAATTAAAATAACGCTCTTTTCATTTCAGGCCCAAGTTGTTTTACAAGGCAAATCCAGAAGCGTCATTATTCGGGAACTTCAGCGAACAAACCTCGATGTAAACCTTGCTGTAAATAATTTACTTAGCCGGGATGATGAAGATGGAGATGATGGGGATGACACAGCCAGCGAATCCTACTTGCCTGGAGGTTGGTGGATCACCATCATGGTTTTGTCATCTCTGAAGGGAAAGGTTGTTTTTAAACTGGGGAATAGAATTTTAAAGTACAATGAGTATTCTGACTTTAATATCCAAGGTGGTAGATATTTCTCCCTAGAGTGCTTTTTAGTTTTTGTTTTTAATCCTCACCTGAGGATAATTTCCCATTAATTTTCAGAGAATGTGGAAGAGAGAGAGAAAGACAGAGAAATATTGATGTGAGAGAAACATCAATTAGTTGCCTCGTGCACATACCCCGACCAGGGCACGGGCTGGGAAGAAGCCTGCAACTGAGTTACGTGCCCTTGGCTGGAATCAAACCCATGACCCTTCGGTCCTCAGGCCGATGCTCTATCCACTGAGCCAAACCGGCTAGGGCCCTGTAATGTTTGTTTGTTTGTTTTTTAATTACAAATTCTTTTTTAAGGAAAAATGGGGAAATGTCTGCTCAGTGTACATGTGTTTGGTCCCAGTAAAGAAATGGATGTCTGTGCATGGCTTTATCACTGGCTGACAAATGACTTTGGACTTTTGTTTTTTGGTGCCTTTATTACTGAATATGTCTTAACTGCATTTAAATTTTAACTGTATTATCTCTGTGATGTCACAAGTATCTTAAGAAATCTTATTTTCTTGTGATTATTTAGTAGGTAGCACAAGTAAGCAGACATACAGTTGATGTTCCTTAAAATATTAGTTAAAGAATGTTCACTTTATTTCCTAGGTAATGAATGCTTTTTTCTCTCAGGTTATGTCAGTCAGTTTCTGATTTTAATCTGTTTTAATTTGCAGAGATCTTTCGATGGTCTGCAGGTGTTTTCTCTATATCTGCTTCATTTTTATTTGTTTCTGTTTTGTAGAGGATCTTATGTCTCTTCTTGATGCTGACATTCATTCTGCCCACCCAAGTGTCATTATTGATGCGGATGCCATGTTTTCTGAAGACATTAGCTATTTTGGTTACCCTTCATTTCGTCGCTCATCACTTTCCAGGCTAGGCTCATCTCGAGGTAATTTTGCATTTCTTTGTGACTATTGGCTGGCTGTATGGAGAGCGAGTGGTAAAATTTGCTGTATTTGTTAATATTACAGTAGATGAAACAATTACTTATTAGTTTTTTTGGATGTTTTGGCATTAAAACTAGTTATTTTTATTTTGAAGAGCCACAATACTTTGGAGATGATTATATCTACTTTGGAATATTCATCAAGGGTTACGACTGTATTTTTAAATAGAATTATGGATTCTGAACTAAAAGCAGAATTCTACTTTATAGTGACATGCAGCATTCAGAAAACAAATCTCTTTAGTTTATTTGATTAAATTAAAGTGATTATTCTCTTAATTTTAAATCCTGGTTAAACGAAAGAGTGAAAAAACTTCTTAGAAAGGGATTGGCCAATTATAAATATAGAAATGTTTAGCTTAATAAAATGCTATTTAAGAAGGTATAATAGAGGTTAGAAAGAAGATTTTGAAATCATACAAATATAGGACTTTGTCTATGTTGGTATAGATTTAGTTTGCATTTTAATTTTGTTAAATGTTTTTACTTTCCAGAATGTAAAACTGTTTGATTTAATAACAATCAGCTATATAATTTACCGATCATTAATAAATTGAAGAAGTTGCCATATTATATTAAGCTCTTGCTGCAAATATTTAGTAATTTAAAACCAGTTTTAAAAGAACAAACCTATGATTTTTTAAACATACTGAACCTATTATGTAATAGCTTTTAAGAAATTTAAATGCATACTTTACTGCCTTAAATGCATCAAGTACTGAGTTTTAAAATATTCAGTACCTACCACAAATAACCCCTTGTAAATTTCTCCCTTTAATTTATGTCATTCTATGTCATAGTAGGCATTACTTTTCATTTGAACCCTGTGAAATTGCTGGTACTTGCTGATTTTTGACCTGCATTGGTGGCAGTTTGAATGGATCAAATTAATTTTGTTTTTAATCTTTCTTATCAAAAACTTGGAGCTGCAAAAACTGGTTAGAGAATTTGTAGTCAATTGCAGGGGAAGCATTTTGTAAGATAAGAAAATTTTTCTATAAAGATTCTTAAAAATAAAAGCCTGTCTGGTTTCTTAAAAATTTCAAAATTACACTTATTCATAAAAATCCAGCCTATAAATTACTCTAAACTAGGCCTTGGATTATAAAAAGATTTTTAGTTAATATTAATAGATTTAATCATTTCAAGGTTTTTCCTGTATGTATAGTTTTTTTTTTTTTAAGTAACAGAAAACATTCTAACAAATACTCTTGGTTTACATATGTATCTAACATGTTGAAATTCTAATTTATGCACATTTCTAATAAATAAATAAAAAGTTATGGTAAGCATTTTTAATGAAAGCCCAGAATTTTAAATTCCATTTAAAAAATCTGTAGCAGTTTAAAGTAATTCTGATATAAAAACATGTTGGGATTCAAAAAAGTCTGCCTCTACAGAATTTTTAAAAATACTAGTTTATTATTTTTATACTTTCACTTGAAAGAGTTAATGTTTTGAATGTTGCATGTCAGGCTTATTAGAAATACATTTACATTTAATTTTTGTGAGTAGATAAACTGCTGTTAGTTGCATCCTGAAGGGTCTTTACTAGAGAGTGGCTTACTTTTATCCCACTGGTGTGACCCAATTGCATACCAGTTCTCCTTCTTCCCTTAGAGAGAGACTCTGAGCTGTTGCGTGAACGTGAATCCGTTTTACGTTTACGTGAACGAAGGTGGCTTGACGGAGCCTCATTTGATAATGAAAGGGGCTCTACCAGCAAGGAAGGAGAGCCAAACTTGGATAAGAAAAACACACCTGTTCAAAGTCCAGTGTCTCTAGGAGAAGATTTGCAGTGGTGGCCTGATAAGGTATTTGGAAAAAATCCCCACCCTTTCCATTTACATAGATTCCTGATAACCACCCTTCTACCCCCTCCACACCTCCCAAAAAAGGTTTCTATTTTAGCTCAGATTTTTGTACTATTATTAATAAAACACACACACACACACACACAGTGATTTTTTTGTTTTGTTTAAAAAGTAAGTAGTTTTCTCAGTGGCTAGAGCATTGGCCTGAGCACCAAAAGGTGTTTGGTTCAATTCCCGATCAAGGGCATGTACCTGGGTTGCACATGTGGAAATAACCAATCGACTCTCTCACATCAGTGTTTCTCTCTCTCTCCTTCCCTTCCTCTCTCCATTCCATTCTCTCCAAAAAATCAATGGGAAAATATCCTTGGGTGAGGATTAAAAAAGAAAAAAAAATATGTATGTATTTATGTATGCATGCATGCATGTATGTAGGGTATCTTTATTTTGCATTACATGAGTAGTAGTAGTGAGCTGTGTTTCAGTGGTGCAGTTTTTTTTCTACTTGATGAAGTAAATCAGAATGGTAATTCCAGGTAATACATCAGCCTTCTGTTTTAGAACTCTTTTTCTCGTGGTAATTATACCAGTAACTGATGGTATATCACTAATAAGATTTGTTTTATAATGTCACGTGGACCCCGGTTTTTGCAGGGCACGTTTGTGGTCATTTGGATACAAGCATGCATGTGAGGGCAAGATCAGGGATCTGTTTTTCTCTGACTAGTTAGCTGTCCCTGGATGGCAGTGAATGTGGCAGCCTCTGTGCTTTAAATGCTGTGGGCGACAAACAGGCTGAACTGTAATGCACTGGAGGAGTTCTGCTCTGCCACCAGAGAGGCTCCATGTATAGGCTGGTAGAAAGCAGCCAGGATTTGTTAAGGTGATTTGTTAAGGTGATTTGAGTCTTTAAGAGCCCACCACTGCCACTAATGATGCACCCTGCTGATGGTGTGTGGGTCATAAGTGATGGGTGATTCATCTTCAGAGGGTCCTATTGGAAGCCGTAGGTTTTCACCTCTTTTGGGGTGCTGCTTCTTATTTCCAGAAATAGTTGGGTAGGAAATGTTCATCAGTAGAAATAAAAGAAGATAAGAATTTTGAGGTTAAACTCTATCAGATAAGGAGTTTCTGATAAGGATTTCTTTTCTGTCTTTGAAGTTGATTTTGGAATATTAAAGGAAAATATTATCTAACTATTTTTCATAGTTATTATGAATCTTGACATAATTCATTTATTTTCTTCTGTATTCAGCTCATGTAGAAAACTTGAATGTAAGAAGGAGCATGAATTTTAATCAGTCTCTTTGTAAGCAAAAGGTTATTCTGGTTTCCTTGGCAGCTGACAGATTTTCCCTGAGTTGAATTCTTTTACTTATTTCCATAAAACTAGAAATTTCCAAAGTTTTAACTTTCACTTCATATGATAGAAGGTGATTTAAACCACGGGCTTTCTTTTTGTTTGTATAGTACATTGTTCTGCGTTTCCTATTTCTCTTGCCTGCATCATATTAGAGCTGTGTCTGCATATTGGCAGGGAGTCAAGAAGACTCACAATCTTATTTTCACAGTGTCATCACATACATATTAGTCTAAGCTTCTTTATCATTTATTATTTTTGATTAATGAAAGTATTTTGAATTGTACAAGTTTAGCAAAGTTTTCCTCTGGCCAGTGTACCCATTGTTAGATTTAGCCAGTGATTTGCCTTTACTGGTAGGCATGTTTTTAGGCACAACTTGTTTTCAGAGATAGTTACTAAGTGCATCATGAAATCTTGATACTGCACAGACCTTACTTAGCATATTTCTTTGGTTTGTTTAGACATTGACTGGAGGAGGAATAGTAGTATGTGAAACAAGATGTAGCCTAGCTATACTTTTCTTTCTTCCTAAACACCTCATTTAAAATATTGTCGCTGAAAAAGAACCCCTTTTTATTAGTCTATGATTGACAGTTAGACATCAAAAATTTTAATTCAGGGAAAGAAAACAGCTTAAGCCTAATCAAACTATTAAGCATTATTAATTATCGACAAATACCAGTAGATGATTATTTACAGGGCTGGGTACTACATTCAGAAAGACAGCATAGAGTTATTTATTGAAGGGTAAAAAGACCTTGCCTTCAGGTAACTTTAGGGCAACATTCAAAGCTATCATAAGGGAGCATAGGGTGAATCCCATATGAAGGATCAGGCAACATGCTGGACCATAGTGGTCCTTCAAAATTGGGACAGTGATTCCCGAAGAGTAGAAGGTTTGGGGGGAAGGCCTTCATTAGGGAATGGAGAGAGAGGTGGAGAGTTCAGGGAGATGTCAGCATGCACTACTGGGAAGCAGTGTGTCTATCTGTCTGGCTATCTTGCAAGCAGTGTGTCTGTCTGTCTGTCTGTCTAAAAATATGCATCCCAGCTTATTTTAGATTATAAGTTTGGTTAGTACCCATAGTTGTTGTGTGTTTTTTTTTTTTTTATTCTTTCTTTTAGTTAGGGTGTAATTCCATTGGTATATTATCTGGATTAGTACTGACTTTCCCACCACCCACATAGAAGAACAGCTACTTCAAAATTTTACCATTTTGTAGGCTAGTAAACTTCCTTTAAAGGTGGAATATTCTCTTTTCTTTAAGCCTTTATAATATAATCTTGAGCTGAAAAATGTTTGAGATAACCTTAAACTTCATTTCCATGAATTACCCTTTCAGTTAAAAGTCAAAACTAGTATTAAAGCATAATTGAAATTTATCATAGGATGTTGAAAACTTCATGAAGACAGAGGTGTGAGGGTAATTAAATCAGTTTTAATTGAATGTGATAGGTTTCTTGCTTAAGTATTAGGGTGAGAATTTTGTAGGAAGGCAGAAAAATATTAATACTTCCAAGTAGGTACAGTAATAAAATTAGATACAAAAGGCTTTGGGGAGTCCCAGGAGGCCACACAGAGTAATTACTAAGAGTGTGGACTCTGGAGCCAGACTCCTGGAGTTTATATCCTGCCTCTGCCACTTACTGGTTGTGGTCAAATTCTAGAATCTCCCTGGGACTTTGTTTTTTGTCTATGAGATGAGAATAATAATGGTTTTTATTTTATGGGATTTTCATTAGACTTAAATGAATTCATATAAATAAAGTGTAAAGACCAAGGTTCAGGCAAGGTTCTGTCCTACAAAGAAAGAGGAAGTTGCTGCAGGTCATGGAGAGTGAGAGAGTTATGTAGTGGGTGATGTAATTATTAATTACAATAATAATTTAGCATAATAGGACATTAAAAGGCAGTCTATATGCAACAAAGTAAGAAGTGGAGGGAGTGTTTTACGTCTGTGCCTTTAAGTCCAGGCCCTGACGTAAAAACTAGCCAAGTTTATACTGGTTTCTGATTGGTATTACTGAAAGTATCAACTTTCTTATTATGCTCTCTCTCCCCCCCCCAATCTCCCAGCACTTTTTTCTCTCCCCTATTTCTGCCCCTCCCTGTCTTTGCTTATTGTACTTTACATTTCTGGAAATAGCTTTGATAATTCAGTTACTTCAATGAGAACATGAAATTTCTTAAGTAGGTGATTATCTAACATGGCTCCATTTTCATTACTCAGTCTCCCCTCCCCCCCCAATTTACTTTTTTCAGACTAGGAATTTAGTTCTGTGTTGCACATTGTAACCAAATATGTGTAACTATATATGTGAATGTGTAAATTGTAACTGTATATGTATTTATACCAATCTAAAGTGACTTATTCGCAAGGGGGAAAATGCAATTATAGAAACAAAGACTTAAAAGTAGAATGCAGATAAGAGCAGTGTAATAAATGTTGAAGGGAGAGGAAGGAGAAAAATTACACAGAAATCCATGCTAAGTAATTCTGCTGAAGCTGAACATAGAAGTTTCACTTGTGCCCTATCACAGAATACATCCCTTCTTTCCAGCAAGCTCGCAGAGAGGAGCTTTGGTGAGAGTTGTGTGGTGGTGATGAAGAAACAGACTGAATCAGCAAGTCAGTACTGTTAATTCGCGGTCATGTCCCTGCTGTTCTGGATCTATTTTACATAGTCTAGGGGAAATCAGAACATTTAATCCCACCAACCTTTTGAATTACAGAGTTGTATGTAATATAGTCACTGTTTCTTTGAATGGTGTTGAGAGGAAATAGCTCCATAACGTTTGGCTCCTTAAGCTATTTGGAGCAGCCTCCTTGTTGGAACCAATTGATCAAACTCAGTCATATTGCTTCCCCTGCAGGGTTCCAGATGTGGAAACTGGTGGGAGAGGTCTTTGTTATTGTTTTTAATTGACACTGGAAAGTTTCCAGGATAACTGTTACAAGTTAGCTAGGTGTGTCACAAATGCCTTATCTAATAATAGACAAACATGTAAATTGACCGTACCTTCCCTATGCTAACCAGCCAATCAGAAGAGATGCAAATTAACCTAACGGAGATGGCGGTTAATTTGCATACTTAGGCTCCAAGTGGTGGAGCGAAGCCTGACTCCCGCGGGGCCCGTGGAGCAGCGAAAGCCTCACAGCCTCACAGAGCGAAGGCGTGGGTGCCGGGTGCCGGAGGAAAACCGGTGCCAGTAGCCAGGGGAAAGGAAGGCCTATTGCATGAATCTCTTCGTGCAACAGGCCTCTGGTAATTTAATAATGAAATAAGAGCAAAAAGAGAAATGGTCTTGAAAAGGAACTGAAGGCAGGCAGAGGATCCTATGGAAAAGTAGGTAGGCAGGTAGAACTGAAGGTGAATAAGGACAGATGACCAAATGGCACTATAGCCTGTGTTGTATTCCATCTGTTTCAACCATAATACATAGTACATTGCTTTTGGAGCTCATACTTACGGGAAGACTAGTGTTTGCTAATAATAGGAAAATTTAAATCAAAAATATCAAAACCAAGTTTTGTGGGGAGAAATTTAGGAATAAAAAGGCCAACCTTTTCAAAATATAAATTACTAAATATAGATGAGTGGGAGTTCATGTCACTGGGCTGACCTTTTTTTTTTTTTTTTTTTTAACATTTTGGCCAGGAGCTCATTTCCATCATATTTTTAAGTTGTCCCTCTTCCTTTGGGGAAGAATTTCTAATTTGATTGATGACTCACTTATTGCTATCCAGACAGTTGTAAATTTACTAATTAGATTCAACCTCTAATTTGATTTTTGTTAAATAGAGCTAAACTACTCATCGTTATGGAAACAATGCATATTCACCTTTCCAGTCGGGTTGAAGCAGGCCCCCAACTTGTTCAGAAGCAGCTGTTAGTCTGTCATTAAAACAAGAAAAGCACTGTTTTCTATGACATTGTGAAAACACTGTTCCCTTGTGTGTATTTGATGGTTTTGTATTTCTCTACCTACAATATAAAACAGGCAGGAAGCAGTCAGTGATTTTTTCATTGTCTTCCCTTGGTTGATGGTTGTCCCATCATCTACGTATGTCCATAGGGGTTTTTAGGACCTTCAGGGTTCAGTTGGCTCACTCAGGGCTTATCATCCTGGGGAATGTTGCCTCACCCTTTAAGGATACACGCAAGTCAGTTCTGGGGGGGGCCTTGTGCGTCATGCTTTTGTCACAGGGATGGTTTGCTCAGATTGCACTGCTCTGGTAAGGCATTGACTTGATTTATTTGTTCATGCAATTGTCAGTGTCTTCCTACTATGTACCACGTGGCAAGCTGGCCTTTGGGAATATAGAAGCGAATACAGTATGATTTTCCCACAGGAAACTTAGTGGGGAAGACAGACATTCAAATACCACATAATGTATTCACAGTGTGATCAGTGATACACTGAAGGTGAGCATACAGCGCCTCGGGCCCAGAGGGGAAGAACTAATAGTACATGAGAGATCTGGCAAAGACTCACAGAGAAGAAGATATTTAAGCAGCATTTTTAAGATTAAGTAGGTGTTAACTAAGATGCAGAAGCATTTCAAACCTATCGAGTATGGGCCAGAGTCGTGAAAGGTCACCGTGTGTTTGGTAACATTGAGAATTCAGAGTTGCTGCTTTGTAGCAGGGAGGAGAAGAGCAAGATGGAGCAAGACCACAGGGCCCTAAACACCTGGCCACGAAATTAGGATGTTGCTCTGCACTTCCCAGGACATCAGTCGAGTTCTTGGAGAAGTAATCTGATGAGATAGGTGGGATTTTGTGTTGTTTATTTTTAAAGACATGAACATTTTTGGCATTGAGGGAGCTTTCTCCCTCAATAGGAAAAGGAAAAACCTAGAGTCAGTTAAGAGACTGATAGAATTGTTAAAGAAAGGACCATGAGGCCCTCAACCAAAGCAGTGTCCGTGGTAGAGAGAAAAGGAGGAATTTGAGAGGAATCTGAGACAAGCTACTCGTCCACTAGTCATTAGGTTGTTGAAAAAGGAGGAGTAGGAGGAGGAGGAGGAGGAGGAGGAGGAGGAGGAGGAGGAGGAGGAGGAGGAGGAGGAGGAGGGAGGAGAGTGCCCAGAGGAGGTGGTGATGTCATTTGTTTAGATGGGGACAGCAGGAGATAGGCAGCTTTGGAGGAGCTGATGGCTTTGCTTGGCAGTGTTACAGTACTTCAGGCTTCCAGGTAGAGAGCTCCTCCAGGTTAGGAAAAAGAGGTTCACATGTTTAAAAGCATGGTGCCCTAGTGGATGCAGTCATTTAGGCTGAGGGTGGAACATAATTGGAATAAAGAGACAAAGACAGAATCTGGGGCAGGGAGTGCATGGTAGTGCGAAGGAGAAAATAGTCACGAAGATCGGAGGAAGACCAATAGAAAGTGGTTACCTGTAAGTAGGGAAGAGAAGAGGTTCCAGAACTGATGATGAGCAGGGTCAGTGGTTCTAATAGAAGTTTAAAGAGAAGGTGGATTGATTAAATGCATGGGCATTGATATAGCTGTTGTAGGTGCTGTTATGGCTGTTAAGCAAAGCTGCTAACGTGAAACATGCCAAGTGATCCTTCACTTTATGTGAGTAGCAGGAAGGAGAGATCAGCATGGATGGTGGTTGGTGTTACAAGAGAGGGTTGTATCCAGTGTGTGTGTGTGTTATCTTTAAATAGGCGAGGAGGACACTTCTTTCTCTCAGATGGGGTGCTTTTTCATTAAATGAATCTAGAAGTGGGAATACTCAGGAAACTTGTGCTTTCTGGGTGAGTAGGAGATGAAGTCAGGGGAGCAGGGAATGATGGTTGACTTGGACTGATCACTTGCTTTTGCTGGGTCCTGTGCTGTGTACTTTATATGTTACTATACTTGGTTTTTACCCTCCCCTCTCCATATGTGTTATTATTACACTCATTTTAGAGGTGAAGAAATGCGTTCAGAGAAATGACATAAGTTACTTGATGTCATGTGCTTAGTTTAAGTGTTGGGTCCCAGTTTTGGACCTACTCGGTCTGATTATATCATTCTTTGAACCAAGGGGTTGAGAAGGAAGTGTGGTGGGAAATGTTAAGATTTGATGCAGCAGCCATGGAGAGAGTGGATACGACTTTCAGATACCCCTGGGGAAGGGAAGAGAGGAATTGCTAACTTAGAGCATTTCAAATTTGGTCTCTCCCATCATGCCTTGAAAATGGGGCTGACAGGTACTGGTAAACTAGAAGGTGAAAATTAGTATTCTTTTTGTACAACTCTGAGTCATAACCTGTTACTATTACATTTAAAATCTTGGCAGAATTCACAGGCTTTTTAGCTGAGCACTATAACTCATCTGACCAAATAAGATTGGAATTTGAAAGAAAACCATAAAGACACCATTAGTTTAGCATACCTTAGAGCCAGAATTCCAAAGAAAGTAGTGCATAGACCAGTAGCGAAAAGTACAAGCTAAAATATGTTATTGGCAAGTTTGGAGGTGAGATTTTTGGGTAGCTTCATGACTCTGATCATATTGGTCTTATGTTGAAGAAATTATTATTGAGCCCTAGCCGGTTTGGCTCAGTGGATAGCATGCCACACTGCGGACCAAAGGGTCCCCGGTTTGATTCTGGTCAAGGGCATGTACCTCACAGTTGCAGACTCCTTCCCGGCCCGGACCCTGGTCAGGGATTGTGTAGGAGGCAACCAATTGATGTGTTTCTCTCACATCGATGTTTCTCTCTGTCTTTTCCTCTTTCTCTCATTCTCTCTAAAAATCAATGGAAAAATATCTTCGAGTGAGAATTAAACAAAAAAATTATCATTGACATTGTTTATTTACATTTATTGTCCAAGCTTTGTATAATTTAATTGCATTCCATCTTATTGCATGTACATCACCTTAAAACTAAACAAACTTTTACCTTAAAAACCAACACAGACCTTTGTTTTAGCAGCTTGAAAAAGCCTACAGAGAGGGGATCTGTTTTGACACTCAACTTTCCCTGCTTTACTATGTGCACTGTTCTAAGAACTGGGGAGACAGTAGTAAACAATACAAAGCTTATATTCCATTGAGATAGAGCATGAGATAGAGCATGAACAAGTTAATATAATATAAATTGTGAAATGCTATGAAGGAAAAAGAAGGCAGAGTAAGGAGATAAAATATGTGAGTGGTGGTTTTATAGATAGTGTGGTCAGAGAAGGTCTTATCTGAGCAGACTTGATTGAGGAGAGGGAACGAGTCACATGAGAAACAAGACAAGAATAAGGACATGGTGGGTTCCTGGTGGACATGGCCCAGGAGCAGGAAGAAGGCCAGTGTGACTGGAGGGAGGGAGCTGGGCCATAGAGAGGGCCTGGAGGCTGTGCTGAAGAATTTCATAGCTGTGGCTTATGTGTTCACATAATCCAGGTTTTAAGTAATATTGTATCCAAACCATTAGTTCAGCAACTGTTATATTTATACATTGTGATATTTTTACTTTATAGGATGGGACAAAATTCATCTGTATTGGGGCCCTGTATTCTGAGCTTTTGGCTGTGAGCAGTAAAGGAGAACTTTATCAATGGAAGTGGAGTGAATCAGAGCCTTATAGGAATGCACAGGTATTTTATATTAAATCTTTCATTGACTAGCTCTACATTATCAGCATACAAAATGGTGATCATTTTTCTTATGCTTTCAAAGAATCCTTCATTGCATCATCCACGAGCAACATTTTTGGGGCTAACCAATGAAAAGATAGTCCTCCTGTCTGCAAATAGCATAAGAGCAACTGTAGCTACAGAAAATAACAAGGTATGAAACACTTTGCATTGATTGATGAACGTTTTATGCTTATTTTCTTGATTTTCTTCTCCCTTTTCCATCTTTTCCTTTTGTCTTTCTAAGTAGATCCACATATACAAAGTGTTTCAGCCTTAGTAGAGTAATCCAATATAGTCTTTTTGTTGTATGTTTATCTCTCTATATTATAATCCAACTCTGGAGGTAGCTTTCTGTTTTAAGGGAAGGAAAAAATATTCACGGTAAGTGCTGATGAAAAGAGATATGGAAAGCATTGTAACTTGAGATTACATTATAAATTGAGAAAGTATGAATATTATGCCTCAGATTATCAGTTTGGCTTTAAAAGAGTCATTAAATTCTTTTTAAAATTGTTGGAGCAAATGTTTACTTTTAATTAATGCCTTACATGGCTTTAGACAATCATTTCAGTAACTGCTTTTTTGACTTATTTGTGTAAAGAAAGTATTTTACTTTCTAGTCTTACTAAGAACCTTTTCTGAATTACGTATTTTTTTTTTTTTTTAGCATTTAGCTCAAAACTGGAATTTTAGAATTCCAGCCCATAGAATATAAAGTTTTGACCACAATTCTTTTGAAAAGGTTACTTGTTTTTATTTAAACCTTTGCTATTTTATTCTTTAGGTTGCTACATGGGTAGATGAAACTTTAAGTTCTGTGGCTTCTAAATTAGAGCACACTGCACAGACTTATTCTGAACTTCAAGGTGAACGGATAGTTTCTTTACATTGCTGTGCCCTCTATACCTGTGCCCAGCTAGAAAACAATTTATATTGGTGGTGAGTATCACTGGGAGGGGGACTCTGAATGCTTTATGTGCATAGATAGGTGCTTGGAATACCAACATGAGAAGGTCAGCAAAAGATGCTTTATAGAGAGGGAAGTTTCACTTTGGAGCAAAGTAACATTAAAAATACCGTAAAAGAGAAGCCTATAAAAATAATGCATACTTAGTGCATTAGAAATTTTATAAAAATACAAAGTAGTAACAAAAATCACTTACAATTCCACACCTCAAAGATATAACTACTGTTAACATTTAGTGGTATTTTAGTCGTTCGTTCTTATACGTAAATGTGTCCCTTTTTTTACATAATTGAAAGCATAGGTTATAGGGGACTTTCTAATTCAACAGTGTTACTTAAAATGTAATTTTAGCCCTAGCCGGTTTGGCTCAGTGGATAGAGCGTCAGCCTGCGGACTCAAGGGTCCGGGGTTCGATTCCGGTCAAGGGCATGTACCTTAGTTGCGGGCACATCCCCAGTAGGGGGTGTGCAGGAGGCAGCTGATCGATGTTTCTCTCTCATCGATGTTTCTAACTCTCTATCCCTCTCCCTTTCTCTCTGTAAAAAATCAATAAAATATATTTTAAAAAAATAAAACAAAATACAATTTTAAGGGTTATTAAAGTATTTCAATTTATGAATATTGTATACCTTAGTTATCCTTTTACTATTAAAAGGAATTTTAAATGTATTCTCTCTTGTGTTTTAAATGTATTCTCTCTTGTGTCAGTAAGTTTGCATTGGCAGAAATAATATATAGGGAATATAATAAAATATCAACTGATGAATTTTCAGTAAATTTTAATACTAAAGGTTTTAATAAAAATGGATCCAGTTATGTATAAAACCTATGAACAAGTTATACTTAAGAATGAGCTGAACATGTTAATATTCTGAAGCAAAAATATTGGAGAAGGAATATACCAGAAATGCCTAAATAGTATGTAATTTCAGATTTGTTTAATGGGTTTTTTGGGGTACTTATTTGACCAATTCATGCTTTGTCTTTTCAGGGGTGTAGTCCCTTTCAGTCAAAGGAAGAAAATGTTAGAGAAAGCTAGAGCAAAAAATAAAAAGCCCAAATCTAGTGCTGGTATTTCTTCGATGCCTAACATCACTGTTGGCACCCAGGTAAGTGATTAGAATTAATCCTGTCCTAAGGGACATTATTTCTCTTCAAAATCACTTTCTTCCCTGTAGTAATTCCCCTCTAAACTGAATGTCATTTAAAGGGCCAGGTTCCAGTAGCATGTATGTGGCACATCACTCTCTTTTCAGTGGTCGAGTAACATACAGGGAGTCTGCTCCAATGTCAGGAGGTTTCCCCATGGGGCAGGGTTCCCAGACTTGTCTGGTTTTAACAATCATTTGGTACTTAGATGCCGAGTCTGGAGCCTCTTACCGGAAATGTTCCTGTTCCTTCAGTTTGTCTGGTGGTGGGGCCCAGGCATCATTGAATTTAACACACATTCCAGGTGATTCCTAATGATCAAGCCTTTCAAAACATACTGCTCTCTGGGGCCATTATCAGTGGAGGCTGGAGGCCTCGTCAAATTACCCAGGTTTCCACCAGTTTCTGTTTCTTGACTCAGATGGTTTAAGACTCCTACAGGTATCTTATGGAAGGTGCTTTTTCTAATACCGCAACCTTCCCAGGAGTCTTCAGAGTACCTTTCTCCAGTTTCATACCTGTGTGAGGCTGGACTGTCGTCCCATATTTACTCAAAAGTCACATCACAGCAGATTGGATGCAGCAGCAGACATGGGATTTCAGCTGTCTTCTGTTAAATTGGACATTAAGAGACTTGCAAACATGCAAACAATGCCACTTTTCTTGCTGATTCTTTGAAAATGTAGTTTGTGTTTTTTTTCATAAAAATCATTTATATCAACATGGGATATATTACTGTTAAATAAATATTTTAAAATTTCTCAGTTTTAACTATTTACATATTAAAAACCAACTATGTGACCCACATAAACAAAATATTTTTAGGTTCTCAGTGATGTTTAATAGGGAAGAGTTTGAGGGCTATTGTTACATGATTCATTAGATTCATAGAAGTTTAATTTCAGGATAAAACTTGACATTTATATTCATTATAGTAAGTACTGTAGTGAATGTTTAAGGACTTTATAAATGTCTACACTTAGACAAATGGTGGATTTTATTACATAATGTGGAGCTAATTTCCTCATCTGACACTTTCCGTTCATTTTTCTCTCTCTACCGTATTACTTATATCCTCTGAGTCTTAAAAAGTTTTAACCATTTTAGCTGTTATTTTTCTCTAAAACACAGCTGAATTGGAGCTGTTCTTTTTGTTTGTGGTTATTTTTTGTCTACTCGTGTTTGTCTTGTTCTGATCCTTTGTTGGCCTTCCAACTAAAAAGTTTTCAGCAATTACGCACTGTTTTGACTATTGTTGTACTATTTATGTCAGTTGCTTTGGACAGTTCTCTCTCTTCTTGGAGCTCCCCTTTTCCTAGTTAGTTCAAACATTGCTCTCTGATGTTCTCCAAGTTCGTTGTTCACTGGACTCACAATTGCCTTATTACCATGTAGGATGACATTACTATAGACGGGGAGGGGGGGAGGGCGGGGGGCTGAACAAATACTTTAGAGATACACTGAAGAAAAGCTGAACAAAATAGCATGGCATGAAATTGCTGAAAGATAGCAACATGTTAACAGTTTGGTGTAGAACTAAGATTTTGTTTTGAACTTACAAACAATTGAAGGTTTAAGACAGTCACAGCCACAGAACGAGTGATCATGTGTTAGCATCAGAAAAAATTATTGATCATGTAGAGTTTTTAGCTGCACCTGCACTCACAGATCATAATAGTTGAGAGAAATGTACAGGCATACCTCCTTTTATTGTGCTTTGCAGATATTGTGTTTTTTTACGAATTAAAGGTTTGTGGCAAAGACGTCTTATCCACATTATTTTTCCAACAGGCTCAGATGATAGTTAGCATTTGAGCAATAAAGTATTTTTAAATTAAGGTACATAATTTTTTTTAGACATAATGATATTGCACACCTAATAGATTACAATAATATTATAAACTTTTATATGCGCCGGGAAACCAAAAAATTTGTGAGACTCGCTTTGTGATATTAACGTTATTGTGGTGATATGGAACAGAACCCACAATACCTCTGAGGTGGGCTTGTATTTTCATTGTATATCTTGTTAGATGTTGGACCCTGTATATACAACTCCTGACTTTAAGGTGCATTTATTTTTATTAGAAGGCTTTAATACATCTAATATGTCTCGCCACATTTCTTCTTCAAGTATAGCCTTCTTATTGGTCCTCTTTCAGACTTTTAAGCTTTCCACCATTCTTTTCTGAAAATTTGTGGATGAAACTTCCCTTTAAGTCACAGCAAAGCAGGATACACCTTTTTCAAGAAGCTAGCTATTAAGAACTATTCATTAGAGATCATAGAACTACACTTGGTGACGTATAACTGTTCTTTTGATAGAACTGCGATTCTATGCCATTGTTTCCAGTTGTCATACTTACCAAATGTATAGCTTCTGTGTCACTTTAAGTATAAATCACCAAAAAACAGGATCTTCATATATGCCACTGTCAAGTACAACATGATCATTAGTTATTAGGTAATTGAACAGAACATCAGTAAGATTAGGCTACTAGAGAAATCAAGAGATTTCCAGAAATGATGTTTATGTCTTTTTTTGGTGCTAGCGTTAGTGCATTTGACAGTGCCACCTTGCAGCTTATTGGTTTCAGGATGTTCTCTCGCAGTGAAAATTTATAGATTGTTCTTAAATTGAACTATAGATTGTTCTATAGATTGAACTCCGCTAAATGCTAACACTAATGTGTGCGTACTCTTTTAATTTAAGAGAAAACTTACATTATCTCAGGAAGCTTCTGGCCTGTAGAAAACAACAGTCTTCTGTGGGAAACAAGCATCAATAGCTGTGAAGTGATAGAATCTATATAGGGTCATGAATTAAAGAAAATAATTCAAATTACAAGAAACAGACAAAAAGTGTACTTGTGCCCTGACCAGTTTGGCTCAGTGGATAGAGCGTCGTCGGCCTGGGGACTGAAGGGTCCCAGGTTTGATTCCGGTCAAGGGCATGTACC
This sequence comes from Myotis daubentonii, assembly GCF_963259705.1. Lineage (NCBI taxonomy): Eukaryota > Metazoa > Chordata > Mammalia > Chiroptera > Vespertilionidae > Myotis > Myotis daubentonii. The sequence goes on from NC_081856.1 coordinate 41,172,783, forward strand.
TTGGTTGCAGGCACATCCCCAGTGGGGAGTGTGCAGGAGGCAGCTGATCGATGTTTCTCTCTCATCGATGTTTCTAACTCTCTATCCCTCTCCCTTCCTCTCTGTAAAAAAATCAATAAAATATAATTTTCAAAAAAGTGTACTTGTTTTGTTCACATTTCACTTTTTATATTACCTTGTTAGTTTCTTCTCTATTTCTGTTGTTTCCTTATGGCAGAATGGCAGAATATTTGCTGCCTGAAATTTTTAGCAAATGTGCTACAATTATTCTTGCTCCTTATTTTGGGGAATAACTGTTTTTAATTTAGACCTTGAAGTCAATGCTTTATCAGCCTCTTGATTTGTAAAATTGTATTTGGAAAACAGAGGAAGCAATATACTTTCACATGTTCTATTTTTATACACTTTTGAAATAGCCTCTAGTATGTCATCTTGATGGTGATTTTTCTTTTGTTTTCCAGGTATGCTTAAGAAATAATCCTCTTTATCATGCTGGAGCAGTTGCATTTTCAATTAATGCTGGGATTCCTAAAGTTGGTGTCTTAATGGAGTCTGTTTGGAATATGAATGATAGCTGTAGATTTCAACTTAGATCCCCTGAGAGCTTGAAAAGTATGGACAAAGCTAGCAAAACTACTGAAGCTAAGTAAGTACTATACCCTAACTAATCTTGATTTTATACCACTTCTAGTTTGCACTGTATATGAAGAGAATAATTACGGGAGACTTAGAGCTGTATAGTGACTCAGAAAAGTATTAATATGATGGGTTGTTGTTAAGATCCTCAGGAGTTTGGAAAAGAATTGATAAAATTTACTGTTTGCTGCTTGGTTAGCATTCATATATTATAGTTTTTGATTAATTGCCAGAATGACAGTGTGTATGGTTCTCTTTTGTTGTCTTTGTTTTGTTGTTAGAGTGTGTCTGTTGAAGGTGTTATGTAGTGGTAACAACACGTTCAGCCTTACTATGTTAGGTCAACTTTCTCCCCCTCTCCCTTTTAATTATCTCAGTTTCTAACTAACATCTTGCCTGCATTGTGATCATTGGAAGGGATTTGCTGGTTAAATGAGCTGGGGAGGGAAATTCTGTAAAGGATTTGTCAACTTTTGGGTCGGAGGGATATGTGAACAGAAATATCACTAAACTGTACATAGCCCATGTTCTGGGGCTGGCTTATGGTTTGGGAGCTCAGTACACTGATCTTAACACCTGTTCTATTATAAGCATCTATTCATCTTTAAAAATATTTGTGTATTATACCCAGGTCTGTGCTGCTTAGTGGTTAGAGTGTCAGTCTGAGCACTGAAGGGTCTCGGGTTCGATTTCTGGTCAGGGGCACAAACCTGGGTGCCGCACATAAGTGGGAAGCAACCAGTTGATGTGTCTCTCTCACATTAATGTTTCTCTCTCTCCCTCTCTCTTTTTCCCTCCACCCTCCCTCCCTCCCTCCCTTCCATTCTCTAAAAAAAAAAAAAAAAATCAATGGAAAAAAATGTCCTCAGGTTGAATAAGAGTTTTTAAATAACTATTTTCTTAATCTTATAAAAATATGTGACTATTATGGAAACATGGAGGAAGAAGAATATTATACCCCAGAAATAACATTTAAAATAATTTGATGTATTTTTTTCTAAATGTATACGGGCATTAAAAAGAAATAATTGGAATTTTACTACACATATAGTTTTTTTTAAAGTTCTGAAAACTTTCAGTTTGCTCAAGTGACTATAATAATTATAAATTTACTACATCTATTGCTGTTACTCCTCTTACTGTTAAAAAATGCAAATTGAAATTCTGAAACATGGGGATTACCATTAAATAAGTTAAATAAGAGTCTTTAGCCCTGGCTGAGCGTCTCAGTTGGTTAGAGCTTCATCTTGTACATCAAAAAGGTTGATGGTTTGACTTCCAGTCAGGGCTCATGCCTAGGTTGTGGGTTCGACCCCTCACCCTAAGCAACTGATTAATGTTTCTCTTTCACATTGAAGCCTTTCTTTCTCTCTCTCTCCCGCTCTCTCAAACCAAAAAAACATATCTTTGTATGAAGATTAAAACAAAAAAAGAATCTTTAATAAGCCAAAACTATTGTAATTTATGTCTAAAGTTTTTTGTTTGTTTTAGATCTTCTTTTTAAAAAGGTTTATAGACTCTCTCCCTAATTACATTGATTTCTTTTTAATCCTAAAAATAAAAGTAACAAAAACACATTTTTATTTTTTATGAAACTTTGTAAAGAGTGTTTGAAATATTTTTGATGTGCATAAAACTAGTGTAAACGAGATTAAAATGGAATATGCTTTTTAAATTCTGTACATAAGTTTTTCAAGATCTTCCTTGAAATTTCCCATCTATATTAATAAATTTAGTAAATGAACTAAGTGAAATTAAATGCTAAGAAGATAATCATTTTCATGTCAATCAATTCTTTTTAGCAAGTCATTGAAATGCATTCACTTTAAAGGCGTGCTAGTGATTAGTCAGAATCGGCTTGCTTCCACCATCACAAGATTTGCATGAGCCAACTGTTCATGTGTGCTTGCACGAGCACTTTGCTAAATGCTGGTGAAAACAGCACTGGTTTTCTGTGGACTGTGTCTAAACTCAGATGAAGTTCCTGGTGCAGGGAAGAAGATGAAGGTTAGGGTAGGATGATGGCCCTGATTATAATACATGCCAGGTTGATCTGTATATAACACATTCTGACTAAAAGTGACTTTTTTGGTTAAAAATTGACTTCTGCCCTTTAATGAATAAAAATATTTATTTTTAGCATCTGTAGACTAACTCAATGAAGAGGGGTAGTTTATTTAATTCTATAATTAATTTATCATGTTAGTTATAGCAGGTAATGGTTCATCACCAGATGATTCAAGAATAAATTGTGTAACCATTGTGAGTAGAGTTCCTTCTTTGAACTCCAAGAAATTAATGATCTAGTGGATGTTTTTATTTATTTGCTTTTACCATTTTTTTAAAAATATATTTTATTGATTTTTTTACCGAGAGGAAGGGAGAGGGATAGAGAGTTAGAAACATCGATCAGCTGCCTCTTGCACACCCCCTACTGGGGATGTGCCCGCAACCAAGGGACACGCCCTTGACCGGAATCGAACCTGGGACCCTTGAGTCCGCAGGCTGACGCTCTATCCACTGAGCAAAGCCGGTTAGGGCTGCTTTTACCATCTTTTTCAGTTAAATTGTTATGTGTCCACATCAGGGTTCACTGAAATGTGAAACTGGTTTGCTCAAGAGGCTTTTGATAAAACTATGTTGATAAACCAAGTATAGCTTTCATTGTTATTCCTTGATAAGGCTTATTTGAAGCATTGTTCCGAGTTGTTGATAGCATTATATGCTATATTTTTCTTCCCTATTTTAAACCAATACTAAAAATTTGAAGTAGGTACTGTGTACCCTCTACAATAACTTGAGTCCTAAAAATATACCATTTTGGCCAAAGCCGGTTTGGCTCAGTGGATAGAGCGTCGGCCTGCGGACTGAAGGGTCCCAGGTTCGATTCCGGTCAAGGGCATGTACCTGGGTTGCGGGCACATCCCCAGTGGGAGATATGCAGGAGGCAGCTGATCGATGTTCCTCTCTCATCAATGTTTATGACTCTCTATCTCTCTCCCTTCCTCTCTGTAAAAAATCAATAAAATATATTTTAAAAATATATATACCATTTTGTATAAATTTTTAATTTTTATTCCCTTATGTAAGAATAAACGTGAGTCTTAAAAATAACGATTTGACAAGTGCCTGATACTTCACATTCCTAATTATAAGGAGAATCTTATTTCTAATCTCAGGCCTGAAAGCAAGCAGGAACCAGTGAAAACAGAAATGGGACCCCCACCATCTCCGGCATCCACGTGTAGTGACGCATCCTCCATCGCCAGCAGTGCGTCAATGCCATACAGTAAGTGTTATGTGTAGTACCTGTTGGTCAGTAGGTCCCAGGTGGACTGCTGTGTTACCTCAATTATGTATCCCTTTACGAATGATCTTTTATTCATATACTTAGATGAAATCTATAAAGTCTCTTTTACATTTTCTTTTTGGTACTTACCATTTTGTTGTTGTCTAAGAACGACGACGGTCCACCCCTGCCCCCAAAGAGGAGGAAAAGGTGAACGAAGAGCAGTGGTCTCTTCGGGAAGTCGTTTTTGTGGAAGATGTTAAGAATGTTCCCGTTGGCAAGGTGTGTTCAGAATATCTAAGAACTAATTACTAACAACTGTAATGCTATTGGTTATCCAAGAGTTTATGGTTGGTGAGTGTTCATCAGCTCTTTTCTTCAAAGCTGCTTTATTTCTCACCTTCAATGACCTCTTCCAGTTCCATCCCTAATGAGATGCTGGTATCTCCTCTACGCATGACAGATATGATTATTGTGCCTCTCCTTGAGCATTTATGCTATTTGATTTTTAAAGGAATATTGTTTTGGAATAATTTTAGATGTGCAGAAAAGTTGCAAAGATAGATTACCTTTTTATATAGTCCATTCTTTGGAACTGTTAGACGGTTCTAATGGAGATCATTTTACATAACATTTAAAAATCTTACTACTCTAAGTCACCTTTCACTTCCCTTCTTTCTGGAGTGCATCTTGCCTTCTAGGAAACAAGTTAGTAGAGGCTATCAGCTGGAATAGCATTAATTTCCTCTTTCTCTCTGCATATACTTAAAACCAAAATAGATCTGTAGTTGTAAAATATCTGCAAAGTAAAGGTTTTCCTGATTGCCCATTAATTTCTGAAATATGATGTTCTTTCATACGTTCTTAATGGAAAGAATAGTTATACCCACCACATGCTGCAATTTACAAAAACCTTTTGCATACTCCATTTTCATTTGATTGTCAAAATATAACTATAGTTTATGGGCAGGTTTTTCTTCTGAGAATGTCTCACTGGCTCAAAATCAAAAGCAGTAAGTAGCAGAGGTGGGACTCGGGTATTCTAGTTTCAAGTCCTGCGCTTGCCTTTCCGTGCATTGACTGTATACCTGTGCTGTCCAGCATGGCAGCCCCTCACTGTGTATTTGGATAATTAATTTTAGTAAAATTAAGTAACATTAAAGCCAGCTACTCGGTCACATCAACTCCCGTTTCAAGTGCTTAATAGCCACTAATAGCTCTCAGATAGGACAGTGCAGGTACAGAACATTGCCATCATTGCACAGCGGGGCTCTAAACTAATAAAGAGGAATGAGCGAGGATTTTGTAGATTATACTAATTTTTTCAGTTGATTGCCAAACATCCACAGGCTATGTAGTTTAGCTTTTCTCTAGAAAATAAGCCTTGCTAATAGATATCAAGCTTTGGTGAGTTTGTTCAGGTTAATTTTACAACTTGGTGATTATTGAAGAAATACAAGGAATTAAATGCCTCAGTGTTAATTAATGAATGCCGTTTGCGTACTGATTTCACGTAAGTTATTAATGTAGCATATTTATTTACCTCTATTTCTAGGTGCTAAAAGTGGACGGTGCCTATGTTGCTGTAAAATTTCCTGGCACATCTAGCAATACAAACTGTCAGAGCAGCTCTGGCTCAGATGCGGACCCTTCTTCGCTCCTGCAGGACTGTAGGTTACTGAGAATCGATGAACTGCAGGTAAGTGTGGCAGACTCACTAAGTGGGTGAATACTGGGACTGACTCCTTGGGGATGTTACGAATTTGAGAGCAAAATTCTTTTCGTGTCATGCAGGTTGTCAAAACTGGTGGAACACCAAAAGTTCCTGACTGTTTCCAAAGGACTCCTAAAAAGCTTTGTATACCTGAAAAAACAGAAATATTAGCAGTGAATGTAGATTCCAAAGGTAAAGATTTGGCAAGTTTTTCAGCTGGCATATTCTGTATCCTCTTAACACTTGTGTACAGTAATTGAGCAGATTCGAGTGATTTGAGGCAGTTGACAGTTTTTGTTCTCTGGGTGTAATGTTATGGAATAAAATGTATCTGTTGGAATTGACTTACAAATATGGGCAGAAAGGTCAAAATTTGGTAGTACTTATTAGAGATTACTAAAGACATGTAGTAATATTTTTACATTTATATGTTTAAAGGTGTGCATGCTGTTTTGAAGACTGGAAATTGGGTACGGTACTGTATCTTTGATCTTGCGACAGGAAAAGCAGAGCAGGAAAACAATTTCCCGACAAGCAGCATTGCTTTCCTTGGTCAGAATGAGAGGAATGTAGCCATTTTCACTGCTGGACAGGTACAGAGGCTTATTTTTGCTTTTGAAAAGTGACATGACAACGTTGTTATTTACGTGAAGCTTGGAATCTGGCTCTAGTTTGCTTGTTATTAAACTATTGAAGAATTTAGAATTTTCAGCACATTTGAATACTAAGTTTCTTATTTGGTTATTATTACTAACACACACACACCCATTATCTAATTAAAAACAAATACACCTATTGGAAAAAATCAGAGGTACAGTTTGGTAGCCATCTTTTATTTTCTCTCTGTTATAGGAGTCTCCTATTATTCTTCGAGATGGAAATGGTACTATTTACCCAATGGCCAAAGATTGCATGGGAGGAATAAGGGATCCTGATTGGCTTGATCTTCCACCCATTAGTAGTCTTGGCATGGGTGTACATTCTTTAATAAATCTGCCTGCCAATTCAACAATCAAAAAGAAAGCTGCTATTATCATCATGGCTGTAGAGGTAATGTGACTTTGGAAACTACTTGGTATTTGAATTCAGAAGATACTGGAGTCCAGGGAAGCAGTCTTGAAAAATCATTCGTTGTCCCTCCCTATAGGAGCTAATAGGACAAGAGAGATGAGTAAATTAGTGATTACATGCAATTTAAGTGTTGAGAATGGCATACACAGTCTGAGGACCATTATAAATCAGACTATGATTATAGAGAAGGCTTCTCTGAGGAGGCGATGTCTACATGGAACTCTAAATAAGAGAGGGGTCTTTTGGACACAAGATGAAGGTGGGAGTTTGTTATCTCAGGCCTGGGAGAATGTGTACAATCTCTTTTGTTGGTTGTTGCTTTTTTTGGTTAGTGTTCATTTTTAGAAAGAGTGGAAAGAAGGGAGGGCGAGAGACACACACATTGGTTGCCTCCCACACATGCCCCAACCGAGGACTTGGATCAAATGTGCAACCCAGGTACATGTCCTTGACTGGGAATTGGACCCAAGACCCTTGGGTGCCAAGGCCAACGCTCTAACCACTTTGGCACCACTGGCCAGGACGTGCACATTCTTTTGATAGAACCAGAAGGTAGGGCCCATAACGATTAGTGAGTGGCACCGCTAAGCCTGGAGAAAGGTAGTAGGGAGTCTTGTGTGCTAACCTAAGGGGTGTCAGGGTTCCCCTGAAAGCTAGTAGGAGAAGGAATTTAAGCTGGCTTTTCATAAGGAAGATTTAGCAGTGGATGGAGAAGTTCAGAGGCCAGATAAACAGGCCAATACAATTATCCAGTGAGAGAGAAAGCTTGAATTACTGAAAATGAGGAAAAGGGGATAGATTTGAGAGATATGAGGAAGGAAAAGCTATAAAGTGTGGTGACTGGATGCCAGCAGTAAATGAAAAGAAGGAGTTGGTTGTGCAGCTTCTGAGTTGGGCGAGGTTGATGTGGAGAGGACACATAGGAGGAAGAAAGGGAGGAGGAGGAGTTTTGTTTCGCATGCTGCTGTTGAGGTATTTGTTGGGGGGTGGGGGGGAGGTAACACCTTTGGAATTTATTGGAGCAATGTGAGCAGAGATTGACCTGATTGGACTTAGAGAGGATCACTGCTGACATGCTGGGAGTACTAGGAGGACAGGGGAAGTAGGGGGGCCATAGGAGGCTATTAAAATAGTCTAGGTGGGAGGTGATTATGGTGGCTTGGCTCAGGAGGCAGCTATGAGTCAGAACTGGTTAGATTTTAGATAATTCTAGATATGTTTTCAGATAGAGCCAACAGGATTTGCTTATGGCTAAATATATGGTGTTAAATAGAGGAAGCAAGAGGGTGAAAGTTTTTAGAAAAATGAAATTGCCATTCATGGAGGTGAAGACTAGTGATGAAGCAGGTTCAGGGGCTGGGGTGTGATAGCAGGAGTTTGGTTTTATTTATTTATTTATCTTTTTAAAATATTTTTTCAGAGAGGAAGGGAGAGAGAGAGAGTGAAACATCAATGATGAAAGAGAAGCATTGATCGGCTGCCTCCTGCACTCCCCCCTACTAGGGATTGAGCCCGAAACCCAGGCATGTACCCTTGACTGGAATCGAACTCTGGACCCATCAGTCCACAGGCCAATGCTCTATCTACTGAACAAACTGGCTAGGGCAGGAGTTTGGTTTTAGACATGCTAGATTTAGATGCCTTTAAGATATCCAAGAGGAAATGGTGCATAGAGAGTTAGATGTGTAAGTCTGAAGACAGGAGAGAGAGGACCAAGCTGGAGAAATATACTTAGGAGATGTAGTATGTATATCTGTGATATTTAAAGGAACTATAATGCAATTACCAAGCTTATGGAGAAGAGAAGAGGTCTAAGGACTCAGCCCAGCATTTAAATGCCAGGAGATAATAAGGAACCTGCCTAAGAGACTGAGAAAAGGAGCATGAATAAAGGTTGGAGGAAAACTAGAATGAATGTTGTCTTGTTCTCCAATTCATTGCAGCTCCTGCTGCTTAAAATTTATTGCTCTGAGTCCACATGTTGTCATTTATTTACTATACAGTTTGTCTATCTTTTTACAACCAGCCTCCTTCATTCATTTATATTACTTCAGATGCTTCTGCAGGCATTTGATTCCATGACCCCTTCACTTCTTCAGCTTCTCAGGGGTAAAGATGAAATGTGTCCTCATCCCACGGGTAGGGATAAAGTGTGTCATTTATCTTTGTACCTCAGGGCGTGGTGCATAGTAGACTTGCAAGAATTATTTTTAATGAACTCTCCTCTCCCTTCGTTTTGCTGTATGAATAAGTGACAAATACAACATAGAGTGATGCAAAATAAACTTCTTTGCTTGTAACAGTGAGTGTGATACTGACACTCTGGGCAAGAGCCCGTGTTCAGCCCAGCAGGTTGGAGATGGAAGTTCCCTTAGCAGCTGCTTCCAACCAGATGACTGGCTGGCTGGTTGCTTGAAAACATTGTGTCACAGCGGTGTGCTGCAGTGTCTGGGTTTTCGTTACTTTTAAAAGACTGTGCTGCTTATGCTTTGGACAGACCTTGACATATTTTCTCAATAGACTGATTAATGCATATACTAGTATGGCACCAGACTTTGTCAGGGTTAGTCTTACGTGGCCCTCATACTCTTGAACTGGAGATTGTAGTTTATGGGTTCACCTCAGAGTCTTAATTTTAATTCCACAATCAAAATGGTTTATCAATGTGGTGGGTACTGAAGATAGTTTTTAACTATATTTTCTTGTGCCCCCCCCCTCCTCTCCCCCAATCCTGAATTCTCCTCCCCATGAGGATGGGGGAAGGGATGGGTTATTTAGGCTGCTTGGGGTGGGGGAGATAGCAAGTTGTTCGAATGCATCTTTCTTCTCTCCTTTGTGTTTCCACACTCTTTTCCCACCTGCTTTCTTCCAGTAATTTCTAATTCTAGTTAAAATGAACAATAGTACTTGGTTTGTTTTCCAAACCCAGTGCTTTGGATTCATTCCATTAAATATGTCATAACTATAGTTTTACGTTCTGAAAGAAGCCCATTTGGACTTTTTGATAGGTTCATGCTATGGCTTTGTCTGTTTATGCTGCTGTAGACTTGAGTGGCTTATAAACAGCAGAATTTTATTTCCCACATTTCTGGAGGATAGAAGTCCAAAATCAAGGCGTGGGCAGATTTGGTGTCTGGTGAGGGCCTGCTTTACCCTCATATGGTGGGAGGGGAGAACTCGGCTTTCTTCAGTCTTTTTAAAAATATATATATTTTTATTGATTCAGAGATGAAAGGGAAGAGAGGGAGGGGGGGGGGGGGAGAGAGAGGAGAGTGAGAGAAACATCAATGATGAGAGAGAATCATTGATCGGCCACTTCCTGCATGCCCCACACTGGGGACTGACCCCACAACCTGGGCATGTGCCTTGACTGGGAATCGAAGTGCAACCTCCTGGTTCATAGATTGTCAGCCACTGAGGCCGGGCCTTCAGCCTTTTTAATGTGCATTAATCCCATTCTTGAGGCTCCAAATTGATAACCTAATCACTTCCCAAAGGTCTCGCCTCCAAACACCATTGCATTGGGGATTGGGTTTCAGCATTTGAATTTGGGCGGGTGGGGGGGTGGGGGAGGACGGACGGACACACAAATATTCAGTCTATAGCATGCTGTCTCTGATAGTTATTATGTTCTACTAGAGGCCCTCGCAGCCCCAGCTTCATCTGGAAGGATGTCTGGAAGGTCGTTCGGCTGTCCGGTTTAATCAGCCTATTACGCTTTTTATTATTATAGATGCTTTATCAGTACTACCATTTAATCAGCGTATTATGCTTTTTATTATTATAGATGCTTTATCAGTACTGCCATGTCTTTGACAGTGAAGGACATTCGTCGTCACGTTTGGGGGACTGCATGTGTCATAATTTCTGGGGAGTTGAAGATTTTGATTTTCATGTACCATAGTGTGATATAACCTTTAAGAGGGTATGAGTAGGCTTGAAATAAAATGTATACGCTTAATTGATTAACAATACTAATTAAGGTCCTAATTTGATAGTTATATACCGCTTACATCAGCAGTCGCCAATCTTTCGGACCTCACGAACCACTAGTGGTCCACCGGTTGGCAACCGCTGGCTTACATGACATAAACCAGGGTTGGCAGAATATGGCCTGCAGGCCAAATCTAGCTGCTGCCATTCAGTTGTACATTGTATATGGCTGCTTCCCCACTGTAGCCACAGAGTTGAGGTAGTTGCAAAAGCTGAAAATATTTACTGTTTTGTGTTTTGTTTTTTTTTAAACAGAAAATTTACCCACCTTTTTTCATTCCTGTCAATTGTATACTTTATTTAATTTAAAGTGTACCCTTAGGTTCAGCTCCTTTTGCTAGGCTACCTCATATTGTCTTTACTTATTTGCAGAGCTGATTATATTATTTTGTTGGCCATGAGAAATTTTTTACATGTGCAATGTTATTCAAATTTATTGAAGATATTTTCCCTAATTTGTCTGAGCACAGAAACAAACCTTAATGCAGCACATCTTACGCTGTGACTATGAGGCCTGTCGACAATATCTTATGAATCTTGAGCAAGCGGTTGTTTTAGAGCAGAATCTACAGATGCTACAGACATTCATCAGCCACAGATGTGATGGAAATCGGAATATTTTGCATGCTTGTGTATCAGTTTGCTTTCCAACCAGCAATAAGGAAACTAAAGAAGAAGAGGGTGAGATTAAAACCTATATCGACGTCTTTAAAAGGAATTTTAGAATATAGTAACTATTAAAGTAAAGAAAAATCACTATAAAAAATTATGGTACTTTTATTTTTCTTCATAAAATCTAGGAGTTTTGTCATTCTTAGAAGATACAATTTTGTGTCTTATTAGGATTGAGTGTGACATAAGCAAATAAAATTTTAATCAAATGTTTTTTTGTTGTTTTGAGTTCTTTTCTCTCTGATATGTACAGACTATATGTGTAATACTTATGAGGTTTACAGGTTTTATAATTTCAGATGACTAAGTGAAGGCAAGTTATATTAAGGCAACAACCTTTATCTTAAATTTCAGAATGTCGAGGGAAAAATCACCTGATTATTTGTTAGATGTTTTTGGAAAAGTAAATAAGTATTTTTGCCTTAATGTTTTTAATTGATGAATTAAGGGAAAAACTGAAAACCTGAAGTGCAACTGTGTAATTCATGTTTTTTCTTATTTTGAATTCTGCCAACGATCTTCTAGTAGCCATATTTTAGAATAGTGATTTGAATACATAGTATATAAACTAAGATTGAGGTACTGATATGGGGGTCTTTTTCTTCCTTAGTCGTGAAAGCTACTTCATTCTACTTATGAATAACAGTATCCTTAACCTTTTGGGTTTGAAAAGTAAGGCAGATTTAAAACGTAATTCATATTAAAGGTTGTAGTTGAATATATCTTAATTGCTTATTGCTTTAGAGAGGAAACTCAAGTTATTAATTATCTCTGGTATGTGAATTAGAGCATACTCGAGAATACATAGCAATTAGCATTTAATGGCCTATACACATTTAATCTCATAGTTATGTTTGAAGTTTAAGTTGAAACTAATTTTTTCTTTTATGTTTCAGAAGCAGAGCGCTCTGAAAGAAATACTTTTGCTGAAAGGCTTTCTGCAGTTGAAGCCATTGCAAATGCAATATCAGTCGTTTCAAGTAATGGCCCGGGGAACCGGGCTGGATCATCAAGTAGCCGAAGGTAATGTGATTTTTACCGGGAAAGTTTCATTGACAGAAACATAACCCAAGAACAGAAATAAATGTATCTCTTGCCTATCATATGCATGATTGGTGGGTCCTTTTATTTTATTGTGTTCCTCCCTGGGAATAATACCTGATAATACCTACTTAGAATTTAGGCATAGAACAGTAGGACCTAGGATGCTTCAAAAATTTGAGATAATTTAGGCCAGTAGTTCAAACTTGATTCTTTGAATGTGTTTTAAATTGATCATTTTTGTTTTCTAGGAAGTTATTTTATTTAGTTGGAGAACAACTAATAACAGTAATTGAAAGAACCTCAATCTTTTATTTACAGATTGCTTATTTAGGTCAATTTCTCAGATGTCTTAATGATCTGGGAAAAAATGAAAGGCTGGTGTATATTATGAATAGTTGGTATTATAAACTTTCAGGCTTCCTGAGTTGTGGGATGGACACACCTTAATAACACATTGACAATTACTAGGTGTTTGAATAGGTAACGGATATAAAGAATTCAGGATATAGTTGTTTTTCTGAAGAAAAAGCACACTCATATTAGACATGACAGCCAAAACTGGATACTTGACAGATCATTAATGGAGCACTGCTCGCTGTGCTAATGTGATAGTTGTAAAGTCTATTCAGAATGAAGAGTCTCTGCCTATCTTCTGTTCCATACTCAACTTTCCCTTTAGAAATGATTCTTCTAATATTGGTACCAACTTGATAGCTTCCCAGGTTCAAAAACATCCCAAAGTGAGATAAAAAAGCTATTTTTGGGTGACCAAATTATAACTTAAAACAGTACATAACATTATATAGATTATACAAAATGGAAATGATGACCAGCTTATTTGTTTAGGATTACACTAAGCAGACAAAGTATTTGGTCTAAAATGGAGAGCAACTTAAATTCTTCATGAAGAAATTAGTGTCTGAATTATTTCAGGTCTTTCATTTCCTCAGGGAATATACAGGTGCAAATCAAGTTGGACTCTGATATGGGTGGTCCAGTGCCAGTGCTGCCATCTTTTTTTCATATAAGGATTATTTTTGAAGGCAAAGACTAAAAGGAGCTTCAAGAGTGGGTGATGTGTTGCTCACAGAAATAATTTGCCAGTAAGCTCCTTTGAGGCATTTGCCGAAGATTTCACTGCAGTGCTCTTACACAGTTCAAGCTCAGGGCTGCCGATTGAACAGATGAAAGCACAGGAGTCTTATTATCTACGCCGGGCAGTAGGAAGTCCACAGACTGCTTCATTGAAGTGAAACCCTCCTCTAGCCTACAATGGATTTTCTAGGCGATGCCCCTTGATGAGTATGCAGGCTGGGATTCATGAGCTCTAAGCTCAAAACTGATGCAGTTTCAATGTTGACTGGAGTACTGTTAAATGCCTTCAGATGATGATTTGACTCAGAAGTTTTGTTGTGTGACTCACTAGTTCCTGAGTACAAAGGGCAGAGTTAGTGGAAGGCTTGATTGATGCATCTGATTGCAGGTGTATGTACTCTAGAGATTGTTAATCTGGAAGACACATGACCTTCGCTTTTTTGTCACAGTGGTATGTTTGAACATGACTGGATTCTCAGGCTTCTGTAGCATGGATATTACGTGCTTACAAAGAGGAAATTACATCATCCTTGAATTCTTCCATATTGTCAGAAAATACGATGACTTCCAGGCAAGCCTATACGAAGAAATGTCAAAACTCTGAATCTTAGCAGCCAAGGTGGTATCTCCTCAGTATTGTCCTCAGCCACTGAGGATACAGGTGAATCTTCATGAATTGTGTACAACATCTTGAAGAATAATTTTCTTTTTTTTGTTTTTTTGTTTTTGTTTTTAAAGAATCTATATGAGGAGCTGGGCATTGTACTTAAAAATGTTCCCAAGACCTAATGAAGAAAAGAGGTTAAGGACAACTTTTTTAAATGACAAGGAATGGTCCCCTCATTTAATATTGAATTGACTACATCACAACAACAAAGTTGGGAGTTTGAAAGTTCAAGATGAGACTGTGGTCTCCATTTATCTTCATTTATTCTTAATCTACTCTAAATTAGAGGTTGGAGAATAGCCCACATGTTTTCTTTGGCCTGTGCAATGTTACATTTTTTTCTTTAAGATTTGAATGCTTTTAGATGAGTGTGTACACCTCTAGTGTGTCATTGTTCCCTCCTCCTTACACCTGCCTGCCCTTTCCTCGACTTATTTTATCTTCCGGACCCAGGAGGTATTGAGTTTGTGATCCTGGTCTGGTGTAAGCCGCCTTCTTGTTAAGCCCAAACATGCATTTATTTTCAGGTCATTTGCAGTGCTTCCCAAATATTGCTGATTCTCTGTGTATGTTTTGATAAGGCACATTAGGATACTAAGTGTCTATGTTGAGCTTGATTGAAATTGCATAGGAGCATCATAGTGTGGACAGTCACCCTGGTGTGTGCTGTTCCTGGTAAGGAGCCTGCATTCTCTCTGGGTGATGTCTTTGGACATGACCGTGACTTCACCCGAAATAATCATTGTAACCTACTCCCCTCCATACTATAAAGACTCTTAAACTCAGATTTCTGAATTGGGAGAGAGAGAGAGAAGACATGGATAACGTAAAATAATTTACTGTAGGTATTTTTAAATAGTGAATGTTATAATAACTAAGATACTACTTGAGACACTAAAATTTACTTCCAAAGAATGTTTCTGTTCCCAAAAGTACATCATCATGCAAAAGCCCTTGTAAAATAGACGTGTTCCTGAAAGTAGTCTCTAAAAGAAATTTTCATAAATGCTTTAAATAAAAATATACTTAAAAATTTGAAAATGTATTGCTATGGGAAAACACATTTACTTTGGATTAAATAATCATAATTAGAGATTCAAACATTAATAAGAATCTTTCTAAATCACTTCTGTGGAAAAACACATTTACTGTGGATTAAATAATCATAATTAGAGATTCAAACATTAAGAATCTTTCTAAATCACTTATTTATAGACATAATAATGCTCACCTGGTAAGGTGTTAGGTCTTTTACATCAGAAATGTCATATCTTTGGGATTAAATCTGCAAGGGAGAATGAAATCCCTTGTGTTGCCTGGCCCTTAAAATTGAATTTTTACTCTATTCAGAAGCTCTAAAGTTGTGTCTGATTTGCCTCATGTGCTCTCTCTTAATTGCTGTTAGTTTTTAATGTATTAATTTTGTAGCCTTTGTAAGCTTTTATTCAGAGGTTCAGATTTTTTTATAGGTAGGTAGTTACCAGTTCCCCTAACGAGGTCTGTGTTTATGATATTTTTCTTTTTAGTGATGTGCACATCTGTGCAGTACTTTTTTTTTTTTTAGGAAAAAAAAATCACGCCCAGACATTAATCTAACAACACACTTTACAAGCTCCAGTTTCATTTGTTAATTTCATTGTGATGGAAGTTGTACTGTTAAAAAAACAAACTGTGTATAAAAAATAAATCTAAATTGGTCTTTGTTGTAAAATTACTTACTCTGAATATTAATTCAATTGCTTTTGAGATCACAGACAAGGGATTTAGTGGGTTAAATCAGTCTGTACTAGTTTTGTGCTTAGTCTGTTCGCTGATGTCTATTATTAAACTTAATTCTTACTAATTATAAATGGGACAGAAAATTTTTTTTGTTTTAATATTCAGCTGCTCATTTGTCTTAACTGTATGAGAGATTATTTTCTAATCTTCACGGCAACTTGTGTTCCCTGTGCTTAAGTTAGTGGTTTTAATGCTGAACTGGGGACTAGGAGCCTCCAGTTTCATTTCTGTCCCTCGCTGATTTATTCTGTGATTTCAGAATTGGCATTTGTACTTCACTACCTTTGCCTGGAGCATTTGCTTGTAGAACAAACTTTGATCTCAGATGTGAAGTTCTGTGTACCTTTTCATTACATTTAGTCATGGTAGTGAGTTTTGATTTTGTCCATATTCTTCTAGTTTGAGATTACGGGAAATGATGCGACGTTCATTGAGAGCGGCTGGTTTGGGTAGACATGAAGCTGGAGCTTCATCCAATGACCATCAGGATCCAGTTTCACCCCCGATAGCCCCCCCTAGTTGGGTTCCTGATCCTCCTGCGATGGATCCTGGTAAGATCTGTTATTTTATTTAGTTTTTAACAAAAAGACAGGGTTATGAAAGAAGAGAAATTGAGCATTTTTAATGGGTTATTGGTAAATCTGAAATATTTAAAAGTGTAATGTAAGAAGCTACTTAGCAATACATCTGGGTAAATCAGTAAATTATCTAGTGGATTCCTTCTTTTATAGTTAGGAAAATAAGTTTATATTTAAACCTCTGTCTGATTTGTCGTTTGGCTTGTACAGAAGAGCCTTAAGTCCAGTTAAGAGAACAAGTTAGGGATATGTTGCCTATAATGATATGCATCCTGCTATTCTGTTTACTGAAAGATGGTGACATTGATTTTATCCTGGCCCCTGCTGTGGGATCTCTTACCACAGCAGCCTCTGGCACTGCTCAAGGACCAAGCACCTCCACCATTCCAGGTGAGAATCTACTACTGCATTTGCTTAGACATTTGGAGGAACACACTTCACAAATGGGTTTAACAGAGCCACACTTTTATCTCAAGGAGACGTTCCTTGGCTTGAGAAGCATCTCATTCTCTGAATTATCTTCCATGTGTCAGTGAAATTGTGTGGATGCCCATACATTTCATCAGTTGAGATTTGTAAAATGTGTTAATGTGTTTAAATTCTCTTTAATGAAGTTATTAATTTATTACTAATACTAGAATATTTTTCTCGTGGTATATTTAATAATTGGTATATGTTATTCCAGAATATTCTTTCACTCGGTCTTGTTTATTCTTGTTTTGTTACCAAATGGATCTGCTTAATTACAGGTCCTTCCACAGAGCCATCTGTAGTAGAATCCAAGGATCGAAAGGCCAATGCTCATTTTATATTGAAATTGTTATGTGACAGTGTTGTTCTGCAGCCCTATCTACGAGAACTCCTTTCTGCCAAGTAAGAAGTTTAATATACTTGATAGAATCCAACATTGTATGCCCTCTGTTACTATGCTCTCTTCAGTGAAAGATGCTTTCTCCATAAAATTCAGTGTCCACTAAATGAATATAAAGTGATTTTATGTTAGCTTGATTTGACTGTATATATGTTAAAAAGATGCGTTTTATTCTCAAATGTGAATCCGTAAATTAGTTCTACCACTGTCGCTTGGAAAATGAAAATTATACAGATTCTTTCCCAAAGCTCTACACTAGAAGTATGACTCAGTAGGTCTGGGATGGGGCCTGGAATCTGTATTTAGAACTGCATGATGATTCTGATGGTTTCTTTGGAAATTTTTTTGGCTTGCAGAATGCATCATCATGAGATTATGCAGAGTTTTTGATAAGTATTCTGTGGTAAATGCTCATTAACCATTAATAGATCATATCCTGCTTTCAGCATGATTGTTTATCTTTACAAGCTCATAACAATAAACATTTTTATAAAAATTAGTCATCATCTGTGCCAAACTCTACTTGCATTAACTCCTAATTCTAGAAATAACCGTCTGAAGTAGGTGATATTATTCCCATCATACATTTGAAAATCCAGGCTTTCAGAAGTTATTGAACTTACCCAGGGTTATACAACTCTAGTGAGTGGCACAGCAGGAATTCCAACCTTGGTTCATCTCTTGCTTCCAGAACTGAGACATTAATTTGGGACAGGAAGGACACATGTATTTTGGAATAAACATAAGGGAAACGTGTTCTGAAGTAGGAAGCTTTATGAATATGAAGTTTGAGTAGACCCATGAGGAATGAGTAGGGAGAAGAGTGAGCAACAACATTAAAATGGAGAACTATAAATATTTTAAGACAGTAACTCATCTAATTGAAGGTGGATGGTCAGAAGAGAAGAATAGTAGCCAGTGAATCTGAAAAGTTAGGTTAAAGTCACCACTTCGGTCTGTTCTTTGGGCTTGGATCCTCTGAATAATGGCTTTGTTTAGACTATAACAGTATCAGAGTGGGGTTATAAAAATAATAATATGAATGTGGTATAAAAAAGCGTTAAAATTAGGCAAGAGTAGAGTAAAGTTGAGGCTATATTGTGTATGCCTAATTACAGCCTTCATTTTGTGTGTTGCAATACACTGATTTGTTAAAGATGGAAAAGATTAGAAGCAGAGGTAAAAAATTGATTTAGAAGGAAGATTTTCATAAAGAATCCAAGTTTTGTCTTAGTTACTAGCGACAGTGTTGCTGTTGGCTCTCAGAGAGAATTCAGGTCGAGAGCAGATCTGGGAGAAAGATGACTTTAGCGGTTAGGTATGTTGAATGGGAGGGGTCACTGGGAAATCCTAACTAGATTTATCAAGTGAGCAGGTGTAGGTGCTGTTGGGACTGTACTGACCTCATAGAAGTGGCAGCTGCTGTGGTGGATGAGAGAGGGAAGCACAAATGTCTGAGGTTGGGATTTTGGAAATTCCAGGGGGGAGTAGAAATTCAGTAAAGAATATTGAAGGCATGTGTGTAAGGGAAAATACATAATAATAGCTAATGCATATTGAGTACATATTATTTGGCAGGCATTGTACTAAAAGCTTTTTAAGTAATTTATTTAATCCTCATCACAATCTTACAAAACAGCCTTATTCCTATTCCTACGTTTAAAAAGAGTTGGTTTGACTCCAGAGCCCTTACTGGTCAATAGAGTCACTAAAGGATAAGAAAGGAAGCACGGTTTAGAGAGACGGGGGCTTTCTTTCCTAAGTGAGATAAATGAGACCAGAACATTCTTTTTGAGTGGTGGGACATTATTTAACAAAACATAATTAGTTACTGCATCATGAACATGTCTTTTTTTTTTTTACAATCAGTAAGGAAAAGTAATTGATAATTAATATTTTTATGTACAATTTTTCTCATTTTAGGGATGCAAGGGGAATGACCCCATTTATGTCAGCTGTAAGTGGCCGAGCTTACCCAGCTGCAATTACCATCTTAGAAACAGCCCAGAAAATTGCAAAAGGTAATTTATTTCAAGTCCTAAATGAGTTGCATATTTTAAAATTTGAATAGATTCTCTTCTATACACATAATATTGTAATTATTCAAAACTAATTTCTGTATATTGAAAGGATATGATTGATTAGAAATTATCAAGATAATTATTTTATGCATGTATATGTTAGTGTTTATGTGTAAAATTCATGTTTACACTTTTTTCAAGTGAGTTATATATTCTAACTTTCTAGCAAAAAGCAGCTGGTATAGATTTCTTAAATTTCAAAATGTTTCCATAATATATAATGTAATGACCTATCTTTTGAAAATAAAGATGAATTATTGATAGAACCTGCCAGTGGTTAAAATGGTGTTAGTGATAACATTTTATAGAAGTTAGAGGTCAGATATCTTATTGTTCTTCTGACTTGGAATACTTGCTTAATAGAAAACATTAAGGAATATCAATTCCTGTCATGTAGCCTTTAAAAGATTGAAGTAGTTATCCTCTTTAAAATACTGGCTATAAATACTTGATGTGATTGTCTATACTTTGTTAAATTGGTTGGACTTGAATCTTAACTGCATAACTCAGTGCAGGACTCAAGTGGCTGATGTGTGGTGCATTTGTATTGTCCTCAAACGTGGTTATGAGATAGTTACACTTTGCACAGAATTGACTGGATTTCCTTGCATATTGACTTTGTATATCAGGTTTTTTCTTTTTATTAATATGTAGTAGTTTCTTATTTATACTATGTAAATGTTAGAGCTTTTCCATTTGAGGAAATAAGCATATGGCTGTGATTAAGTCCTTTCTTTAATCTTTGTAGCTGAAGTATCCTCAAGTGAAAAAGAGGAAGATGTTTTTATGGGAATGGTTTGCCCATCAGGCACCAACCCCGATGACTCTCCATTATATGTCTTATGTTGTAATGATACCTGCAGTTTTACATGGACTGGAGCAGAGCACATTAACCAGGTAAGTTATTTTACATTTTCCTATGTTTACGCTATCTTCAGGTTTTCTTTTTTTCCCCTTTGACCATCACTAGAGTTATAGTTTATCTTGGTATATTACAAGTCTGATATTTCCTGTTACTCTGAGTTATAAAATTCTCCAAAGAAAATTAATTTTTATTTATTTCCTAAATAAATGAAGCAGAGAAGTTGATTCTTAACTTAGTTATGTGATATCATGAAAATGAGAAATCTTCACTGGGTAGTATAATCTGATCCACTACTCTTGATGTAGATTTTGTAACTGTAATTCTCTTTTTTGGATGGTATAAATTATTTTTGTCCTACTGGTAGAATAAGATTATATGATTTGCATTTGTCTAATATTGTAAAATGTATATTCACTATAACATCCATTACTTTGTTTCCAGAGCGCATTAATTTTGCTCTGCTATCATCATTGAAATGTTTTAGAAAATGCCAGAAATAATAATTATATATATATGTGTGTGTGTGTGTGTGTGTGTTTTATTGAAGTATATACCCTTTTAATTTTAGGATATTTTTGAGTGTCGAACGTGTGGCTTGCTGGAGTCACTCTGTTGTTGTACGGAGTGTGCCAGGGTTTGCCATAAAGGCCATGATTGCAAGTGAGTACAATCTGGTTTACTCTAACATTGTAAACTGCTTAGATTCCTATTGCTGCATTAAAATCATCTGTACCAAGTCATGTTTTATTCCATAGTTCAGAAAGCATGAGGTTTTATCATCTAGTTCTCTTTCCTCTTTAAGCCAGTTTACATATTAGAATGTGGCTCTTGATTTAAAGTGTACTTTGAAATGTTTATTCTTTAAATAAAAGAAGGCTAATGCAAAGGAATATGTGGACATACATTGTGACTAGGATCTAGTTAATCTTTTGAGATGTAGTGATAGGATGATTTTGTCTGTATTCTCCAGTATTAGGTCCCTTGTAGCAAGAAATCACATTAAGAGAATCATAATGGATGTTAAACTAAAGGTGATAACCTTTCAATTCAGCAGTAGAGTTACCGGAGCTAGTTTGTTAGTTTTCACAGATCTGAGAAGTAGTAAGTACCCGAGTGCCTCAGAGTCTCGTAGGGACATGAGCGTAATTGGTGCAGATGCGTAGGTGTTACAGATAAGGGAGACTGGTTTGTAAAAACCACCTATTCTGCTTTAAAATAAGCAGTTATGTAGGACAAATAGAAACTTTTATAGATATTGTATTAATACTTAGGATTTTTATTCAAAGAATTTTGGCTGTTCGTCTGCCTTATTTTAGGTATCTAAAATTGATCGTCTTTATTCATTGATTGCCTTTACTAAGTGCTCTCATTGTGCTAGAAGTTAGGGTGGTGCTGGACAAAGTTAGTCCCTGTCCTCACAGGGTTGACACTCCTATCAGAGGACACAAGGAAGAAACATCTGCCCATAGGGTTTTGGTTCATGAGAGGCACATAGGAAGATCACATAAACTGAACTGGGGCTGTGGGGAAATAGGAACACACTCCAGAGAAAGTGACTATACTGAGTCCTATTTGAGATACCTCTTCTCATAAGAGTTTTGTATTATTCTTGTTACATATATTTTAACAGTTGCACTTTGCGTTCAAAAATTAATAAGTTCTGTTTGGTTCAATGCCTCCATTTTTCAATATAGTCTTTGTATCTTTAAAAAATTTTCAGTTTTTATAGTTGTGTATGAATTCTTTCTAGACTCAAACGGACATCACCGACAGCCTATTGTGATTGTTGGGAGAAATGTAAATGCAAAACTCTAATTGCTGGACAGAAATCTGCTCGCCTTGATCTGCTTTATCGCCTGCTCACTGCTACTAATCTGGTCACTCTGCCAAACAGCAGGCAAGTGGGGTTTTTAGGACATAAATTAGGTGGAAAAAGGATGCACATTTGAGTGCCATCCCCAGTCCCCCCTCCCCTCCCCAAACACACACACAGTCCCCCTGACAACAGTGTTCTGTTTTGTATAGGGGAGAGCACCTGCTATTGTTTTTAGTGCAAACAGTTGCAAGGCAGACAGTAGAGCATTGCCAGTACAGACCTCCTCGGATCAGGGAGGATCGTAATAGAAAAACAGCCAATCCCGAAGGTGAGTAAATTTTACAGTTATGGACAACATCCACATAGGAAAAGTGGAGTTTATTCTTTTGTCTCACCCATTATTTCTTTTTAGATTCAGATATGCCTGATCATGACTTAGAGCCCCCCAGATTTGCCCAGCTTGCGTTGGAGCGCGTTCTACAGGACTGGAATGCTTTGAAATCTATGATTATGTTTGGCTCACAGGAGAATAAAGATCCGTATGTATTCATTAAATTCTTTTTAGATTTATCTACTTCCCATGTTAGTGTAGGCAGTTACAGTGCATTCTCTTTCCTTCCCCATTCAGTCTCAGTGCCAGCAGTAGGATAGGCCACCTTTTGCCAGAAGAGCAAGTATACCTCAATCAGCAAAGCGGCACGATTCGGCTGGACTGTTTTACTCATTGCCTTATAGTCAAGTGTACAGCAGATATCTTGGTAAGTACGTCCTTTGAATGTTTATGTATAGGCACATGAAAAGGCTGTTTTTCTTACTTAACTTCCCATAATTTTACTAGTCCAAATTCCTAAGTACTGATAAGCTCTAATTAAGCAGTACATTAAGGGGAATGGAATTTTGGGGTGATTTAAATGTCTCAGTTAACAGCAGAAACTCTTTTCATTCTAAGTAAATTCCTAAATACAACAGTGTAAAAATGATTGGAGCAGTGTTCAAATTAAACTTTTTACGTATCCTTTTTGCTGTGAAATTAGAAAAGGATATAAACTATAAAACCCAGTGTTGATGAGGTTATGGTAAAGACACACTTACACTGATGGGTGGCATTGTATTTGGCACTCTTTTGGAAAACAGCTTAGCAGTGTCAAGAACCATAAAAATACCATTGTCAGAACTTGTCATCTATACATAGAAAAGCCTAAGTGACCTACTGGCTGACAGGCCAACTGGCTGGTAGCTATGATGCGCAATGACCATCAGGGGGCAGACGCTCAACACAGCAACTTTGATGAGCTGACGAGCAACAGCAACTTTGCAGAGTGCCCTCTTACACTCCAGGACCCCTCAGGGGATGTTGGACTGCCGGCTTAGCCTGATCCCCGCAGGCCAGGCTGAAGGATCCTACCTGCCGGAGGGACCCTGCTCACTCCGCAGATGCCCTTCAAGCCCCTGCGCCGCCCTAGGTGTGGCCGGCTGGGGAGAGACCGTGGGAGGTTGGCTCCAGGGTGTGGCTGGCCCTTCTCACCCAGTCCCACTCTGCTGGCCACCTTCTAATTAATTTACTTTCAGTGTGCACGAATCCATGCACTGGGCTTCTAGTAAGGTAATAATTTATTATATGAGAAAGAAAAAGTTGTATCATAATGTAATGTAAAATTAAAAAACAAAATACTTTATGGATCCAATATTAATGGACAAATGAATCAAATTAGCGTTAAACCACTACTGAATGTAATGTAGCAATTTACAAATAAGGGTTATTTTGTCAGGCCGATATGGCTCAGTTAATTGAGCATTGTCCCATGTACCAAGAGGTCACCGGTTAGATTCCCAGTCTCAGGGCACATGCCAGGGTTGCGGGCTCAATATCCAATTGGGGGGAGGAGAGGCAGAAGGCAGGTAATGGGTGTTTCTCTCTCATCAGTATTCTATCTCTCTCCCTCTCTCTTTCCCTCTCTCTCAAATCAATAAAAATAGATTTTTAAAAACAGATATTTGAGCCCTAACTGGTTTGGCTCAGTGGATAGAGCGTCAGCCTGCAGACTCAAGGGTCCCAGGTTCGATTCCAGTCAAGGGCATGTATCTTGGTTGCGGGCACATCCCCAGTGGGGGGTGTGCAGGAGGCGGCTGATCGATGTTTCTCTCTCATCGATGTTTCTAGCTCTCTATTCCTCTCCCTTCCTCTCTGTAAAGAATCAATAAAATATATTTTTAAAAAAATAAAAACAGATATTTGAATTAAAAAAAATAAGAAGGGTTAAATAACATTAAAAAAACCCCCAGAAAATAACATGAAATTGGGTGTTCTCAGTAATTGTTACTTATATGGTAGACCATGCATGGAAATGAGACTAGAAAGTAATAATAATAATAATAAATAATAATAATAATAATAGTTAAGTGATAGGGATGGGATTATAAATTTATTAATATAAATAGTTAACTCTACTTAGGTGCTTCAATAGTGCCCTATAGTGAATGAAATATTCTTCCTCTGACCTGACATACTTGGTATTGTTTTCTAAATTTTAATTGCTGTCCATAGGACTGTGAGACTGAACACAAGAAGTCAGGCATCTGAGACCTATAGGCCAAGCACTGGTCAGCATGTGACATAAACTAATCACTGACTTTGTAAATGTTTTGGTTAAATTTATTTGGAGATTTTTATTATGAAATGTGAACGTTGAAAAGGGTTGGAACTTTTTGTGTAATGAATGTCTAAACATCTTCTGCGATGTCTCAGCACTAATGGAGTGGTTATAATCTCTTAAAGCTTCTGGATACCCTCCTGGGCACGCTGGTGAAAGAACTCCAGAACAAGTACACACCTGGACGTCGGGAAGAAGCCATTGCTGTGACAATGAGGTTTTTGCGCTCTGTGGCAAGAGTTTTTGTTATTCTTAGTGTGGAAATGGCTTCATCCAAAAAGAAAAAGTAAGGCATCCCTTTTGACTTTTGCATCATTTTGCACAAACTTTTTGTGAAACTGACATCATGTATATGAAAGGATTCATAAAAGATTCCTGTATTTTCCTTTTTGCTCTAGCAACTTTATTCCTCAGCCAATTGGAAAATGCAAGCGTGTATTCCAGGCACTGCTGCCTTATGCAGTGGAAGAATTGTGCAATGTAGCAGAGTCGCTGATAGTTCCTGTCAGAATGGGGATCGCTCGCCCAACTGCACCTTTTACTCTGGCTAGTACCAGCATAGATGCCATGCAAGGCAGTGAAGAATTATTTTCAGTGGAACCACTACCACCACGACCATCATCTGATCAGTCTAGCAGGTAAATTTCTACCTGGTAACAGATTCTGATTAATTCTGATTAATTCTTTCTCTGGAAACATCACATTTGACTTAACGAAAACCTTTGCATGAGCATTCAGGTGGTGTACATAATCATTTGTATATCACATGGTGAAGATTTTACTTTGTTTGGAACATGTAAAAGTACTTTAAAAATTATACCTCCATATCTAATAGACATATAGTTTGGGTTTTCGTTTTGGTTTGGAAAGGCACTATTTTTATTAGGCCATGACGGTAACCTGATAAGAAACCTTACTTAAGACTTCTGTAGACATCGTTATTTTCTGTTTTTCTTACCTTTAAGTAATAGCCTGTTGGAAGGCCAAGTTAAAGAATTAAAAGATAACTTTCTCTGTGTCCAAAGGCTGGTGCTATGGGGCACAACTTATGTAGATAACAATCAGAATGATAGAATTTTAAAATATTTTCTACAACAGCCATATTAACTAGGAAGGGGCTAAAACAACTCAGTAATAAAAATTTCTAGTTACAAAGTTACTTATTCTTAAATCTCATCTTTTCCATTTAGTTGATAATTTACCTTGCTAGACTGAAGTTTGTTGAGTCAGAATGTTTGGAACCTAAAACTAAATGTTCTGGTACCTTTTATTTAGCACAGTGCTTCTCAAGCTTTAATACGCATGCAAATCACTTGGGGATCTTATTAAAAAACGCAGAGGCTGATTCTGGAGGGTTGGGTGGGGCCTGAGATTCGGTATTTCTTAGACTGTCAGATAATGCCAAAGCTGCTGGTTTAGGGGTCACACTTACGGGTGGCAAGGCACTAGAGGCCTTTAGCAAGTAACTTGTTTATGTTGTTGGTTTTCTTAAGTCTGATTTTGTTACTATGTATCTATGTAATAATGTTTTAATAAGGATCTTTAAGACCTAAAGACCCTTCTTCTTTCTGAACACCTATGTGCTAAGGATGGCCTCCTTTAGGATTTAGAGTGTTCCCAAATCTTAACCCCTGAGTTTCGTTTGAGTTGATGTTGAGTATCTGCTCTCACTGTTCTCCTTATACTCCATATGCCAATATGTGTCCCAACTTTCCATTTATTATCAGGTCTTGTAGGACACCCTGGAATCTAAATCTAGGTGTGTCTGTCAAAGCTCTCCCATGGTAGCCTTGTCACTGATGTACTCCAGGATTTGCTGAAAACTGTTACAAATCAAGCTATATCTTTTCAGACTTGCCAGATATACCTTAGTATCCAAAGGTTCTGCTAGTGAAATCTTCTTGTACTCTTGTGCTGTTCCTGATTCTTATACCCTGTGAGGAACCCCCAATTACTTAGGTGGTATTACCTTGTGAATTCCTTATGCCCTTCCCTTGTGTGTCCACCCCTTCCCCAACCTCCCAAAGGACGTAAAATTTTTTATTGCATTGAACAGATTTTGGAAGCATCTCATCTCTGAAGAGTATCCATGAGCCTGTTCCTACTAAATTTTAAGATTTTTTTCACCTTGCTTAGTATTAAAGTATTGTATACTCTTAAGCTCTGCTCTTTACTCCATTCCCCTTGTTGTATTCTTGGGCCAACCTCTTATGTCTTTCCAGAAGTAGATCTCATTTGATAATCAACACTTATCAGTGCTAATGTTTTCTACTACTTCATAATATAGAAGTCCATTATAATACAGTACAATCACTCCTTCGAATAGGTTGTCTTCTGACCAGGGTTCCAAGCATGTCTTAAATAAAACATATACACTTGACCAGTTTCTGGGATTTCTCTTATGTTAGATGGTAGATGGTGTTTACCACTACATTGAGTATAAATTCTTAAGTTCAGTTGTTTTGCTTTTCTGTTGCTTCCTCCCATCTCCTTAAAACTCTTAATGTCTTTATTAATTCATTTGTGTCTACTCTGTCTCTGTGCCTCATATAATAACTGTCACTGAAAGTTTAGCATAAACTAGGAACTTCCCAAAGCATTATAGCTGTATTACCTGTTTTGTGGTACCCAATAACTGTTAGGTACCACTATCACTCCAGTTTTAAAAGGGAGGAAACCGAGGCTCAGAGAGGTGTTAGATAGCAGGTTCCACAGCTATTGACATTTAGAAATATTTAAAAATCTAGACAGGTATTTTCCTTTGCTGTTACATTAGGCAGAGTATTAGATGGCAGCGTAGGGAGAGAAATTGCTGCTTGGTGCTTACTGATAGTGTTGAGGTATTGGATTGACCAACACTGAAGCCCACCCTCCCTCAAAGTGCAAATTTCAGCTCCAAACTCTCATGAGCGCAGGCTTGTAGTTAGAAGTTCTCTGAAAAGATGTTTTTCCTGTCTCCACCTTGGCTGATATAGGATAAGTCTCTTGAAATCTGTTGTCCTTTTTTGATTTATGTTTGGCTCATGTACTTGATAGAAGAGAGGATTGTTATGATGTAACTTCCTATTGCTCACATCCCAGGCTGTCTTCTGTGAAAACTATGGCTCCTTTAACCCTTCTAGTCCAAGGGACATGTCTAGTCCAAGGCTGTGTCTCAGTTGATGACTCTTCATGTATAACTGGTTTGATTTTGTTTCTCAGAGCAGCTGAGGTGAAGTGATTTAAAATCTATAATAATCTATAATAATAAAAGCATAATATACTAATTAGACCAGACGTCCTTCTGGACAAAGCCAGGGCTGCAAGGGAAGCCCGGGTCCCAGGTGCCGGAGGGCGACCAGAGGGAAGCCTGGGTCCTGGGTGCCAGAGGGAAGCCGGTGCTAGCAGCCGGGGGAAGGAAGGCCTACTCTTGCACGAATTTCATGCATTGGGCCTCTAGTCTGTAAATAAAGGATAATAGGTGAGTCACAGGGTAATTTAGCCACTGCCTGCCTTTTAAGCTGCATTCTCTTGTTCTCCCATTTTTATTTATTTTTTAAATAATGGAGGCTTCTGTCCTTTCTTGGCTTTTTCTCAATTTGATTTTTAG
Organism: Myotis daubentonii; assembly: GCF_963259705.1. Classification (NCBI taxonomy): domain Eukaryota; kingdom Metazoa; phylum Chordata; class Mammalia; order Chiroptera; family Vespertilionidae; genus Myotis; species Myotis daubentonii. The sequence continues at coordinate 41,201,194 of NC_081856.1, forward strand.
GAAAGTAACATTATTTTGTCACCCACCTTTTATTATGATTCTATTTTAACATCACACTTTTGAACTGATGTGTTCCCCCCCGTATACATCCAGCAAGTCAAAGGTTCATAAGCTGATGCAAAGTAGGTAATGTCAGGTCTCTTAAAGAGTGAATTATTTATAGTAAGCACACTTTTGTTAATGGATGAATGCTTCTTGGAGCCTTTGGAAGTTAAGGAGTGCTGGTGTTGAAAGCATGGAAAAGGGAAAACTTCCCTTTAAAATATTTCAGTGTAAGGACTCATGAAAAGTAAAGTAACAACAATTCTGAGCCCGGCCAATGTGATTCAGTGGTTGAGTGTCAACACCTATGAACCAGGAGGTCATAGTTTGATTCCAGTCAGGCCACATTGCCAAGATGCAGGCTCGATCCCCAGTAGGGGGCATGTGGAAGTGGACTGGTTGATGATTCTCTGTTACTGATGTTTCTATTTCTCTCCCTTTCTCTCTCTGAAATCAGTAAAAACATATCTTAAAAACCACAACACAATTCTGAGATTTATGAGCTATTCTTTATGATAAAATAATTTCTTTGGGGTTTATATTTCCTGAGAGACTAGATGAGTTTTTACTGGTTTCCAAGAATTTTCAGGTCTGATTTAAAATAGCATCCTAGCAAGTGAATCACACTGAGTACCATTATGTCCGAGGTGTGACTGCAGTGTACTTCTGACCTCCGCTTCCTTACAGCTCCAGCCAGTCTCAGTCGTCCTACATCCTCCGCAACCCACAGCAGAGGCGCATCAGCCAGTCTCAGCCTGTTCGGGGCAGAGACGAAGAACAGGATGACATTGTCTCGGCAGACGTGGAAGAGGTAGTTTTAACTGGGTGGACAAGAGGCTTTTATTTGGGAGGGGAGGAGGGGAAAGTAGTCATTAGAAGTTTTATTGATAGTAGCTTACTATTGAATGCATTTGTTGCCAGCTTCTGGATTTTTGTTCTCATATGTATTTGAAGTAAAAAAAAACTGTGTATTTTTTGGGTAAATTTTATAATTGCAAAAGTTAAAAAACTATACATTGTTACAGTTCTAATTTTGAGGTTCTATATATGGACAATAATTATAAACATTGAGTTAGGTCAACATAAGTTTGATAGCAAATTGTCACTAGCAAATGAAGAGTTCAGTTCCCTGTATTTAGGGATCCTTGTGTTTTTGTTGGCTAATTGCTGTGGAGGAACATGTGTAGAGAAGTGGGTTTATTTAATGCTTTGATGGTCTACAAATAAGATTCTGGATTTAGGTTGAGGTGGTAGAAGGTGTGGCTGGAGAAGAGGATCATCATGATGAACAGGAAGAACATGGGGAAGAAAATGCTGAGGCTGAGGGCCAACATGATGAGCATGATGAGGACGGTATGCAAGTTATTTGAGAAATTTTTCAACCTGAGTAAATCGGGTACCTTAAAGAGAGATTTTAATACAGAGAAAAGCCCCATTTGATGTTTAGCAAAATGTTCAACTTATTTTCTGCCAGGGGATTCTGTAGCATGTTTCAACTGTTAGGAGGTAGTATGTGTGTGTAGATACAAACAGTTGTTTGTATGGAAAATAATACAGTAATTAATAAATAATAATACAAGAATGAATACTGTTTCATGTGCTCACAACTAGCAACCTACTTTTGCCCCACTATTGTATGTACATACACCCATATATAAATATATGTATATTTATAACATAATTCTCTTCTCCCTCTCTACCTTTTGGTTTAAGTCACTTTATTTTTTTTATAGGGCTTTTAGATATTAAAATAATCATAACTGTATTATGAGACATTTGGAAATTAGAGAAAAGGAAGACATATGACCCATAATGCCAGCTGTATGCTAACAGTTTCTATTTTACTTTCAGTCCTACCCTGTACTGCCCTATTCCCATTTGTGTCCTTTAGATATTGTATATGAAATTTTTGTGACTTTCTTTTTAACTTGAAAATAATCATTTTGGCCTTTTCGCTACCTAGTCACCTTAACCATTTTTATCAGTAGTCATAGAATAGACTTTTTTTGGAACCAACTTTATTACAGTGTAACTAATGTACAATAGATTGTACATATTTAAAGTTTATCTTTTTGTATGTTTTGATATTTGTATCTACTGTGTTACATGAAGAATAGACATTTTTAACTTTCTTCCCCATAGATGAGAAGGAAGCAGCGGGCCTAGCCCAGAGCTCTTCCCCCCTGCTGAAGTCGTCAGCTCAACACTTTTTACATAAGGCTCTGCGGGGCAGACTTTGAATTGCTGTATGATAATCCACTTAGTGCCATAGTTTACCTAGGCATCCTTTTCCTGCTTACAGGAAGTTATGCTCACTGTAGTGTATCTATCCCTTCTCTTTGCCCTTTCTTCCCCCTCTCTCATAGTTCCCTCCCTTATGATACTCTGACTTATAAGACCCAGTCTGGACCCACAGGGAGTTTGTACGTCTTTTTTATTCTTATTTAAATGTATTTGCTAGGGAGTGACATGGAGCTGGACTTGCTAGCAGCAGCTGAAACAGAAAGTGACAGTGAAAGCAATCATAGCAACCAAGATAATGCCAGTGGGCGCAGAAGTGTTGTCACTGCAGCAACTGCTGGCTCAGAAGCAGGTATGGTGCCTTATCCCAGCAACTTCCTTACTTCTACTAAGACTCTGTTGTATTTAGCATGAATTGGTTAAACTGTATTCTGCATACTATGCACAAGGGTGACTAAATCTTTATATGACATCATTCTTTTTCCCTATAAGTGTTAGTAAAGAAGGTACTATTTTAATAATTTTTTGCTATTTTAAATAATGGATTAATTTTAAGGTTCATTTAAAAGAGTTCTTTTCTAATTAAACTATTTTAATGATGTGTTTTGTGGATTGTTGAATACAGCCTGACATTCTGTTTAGTACATATATTTTCCTGAATGAGGGGGTATACTGTGGTTTTAAATGTCAACAAACTCACAATGGTTTTGCTTTTAAAAATTAAAAATGTAGGTGCAAGCAGTGTTCCTGCCTTCTTTTCTGAAGATGACTCACAGTCAAATGACTCGAGTGATTCTGATAGTAGCAGTAGTCAGAGTGATGACATAGAGCAGGAGACCTTTATGCTTGATGAGCCTTTAGAGAGAACCACGAACAGCTCCCACGCTAACGGTGCTGCCCAAGCTCCCCGTTCCATGCAATGGGCTGTCCGCAACACCCAGCATCAGCGAGCAGCCAGCACAGCCCCTTCCAGCACATCCACGCCAGCAGGTAAGTCTGAAAACTTGGTATTCCTAAAGCGTTGACTAGGTATTTTTATGAAGTTCCACATGTTCCTCTAGAAAACGGATAGTTTCTATTTCGCTGAGGTCAAATATAAAAATTATTTCTATAAGCATATATCATGGTTTCTCAATCTTTGTACCATTGCTAAATATTTTTTTATTTTTGTAATTGTGCATTGCAGGGTGTTTAGCATCATCTGTGCTGTTTATCTACTCATTAGATGCCATTAGCAATCCCTCGCTCTCATGTGACAACCAAAAATGTTTGCTTATGTTGCCAAATGTCCCCCCCTTTTGTGGGGGCAGTGGCAAAATTGCCTCTGGTTTATAGTAATTCTTGTCTGCCTTATCATTCGTAAATTAGCATGGCTTAAAAAAGTTTTTGGCTGTTTCCACATTTGCATATATATAGTGCTCAAGAAACATAGTTAGCAACTGGCATTAGCTTATTGCGCTTGTCCTTTTTTCCTTACAGCAAGTTCAGCAGGTTTGATTTATATCGATCCTTCGAACTTACGTCGCAGTGGTACCATCAGCACGAGTGCTGCAGCGGCAGCAGCTGCTTTGGAAGCTAGCAATGCCAGCAGCTACTTAACATCTGCAAGCAGTTTAGCCAGGGCTTACAGCATTGTCATCAGACAAATCTCAGACTTGATGGGCCTTATTCCTAAGTATAATCACCTAGTATACTCACAGATTCCAGCCGCTGTGAAATTGACTTACCAAGATGCAGTAAACTTACAGGTATGAAACTTCTGAAAACTTACTTGTTCAAATATATTTTTTGGCTGTCAATTATGAGAATTTCAGTATAATGGGAATTAATGTTACAAATACTTAAATGTTTACATAATACTACTACCGTAAGTCCTCCCTATAGGTTATCGACAGGTTCTTTGACTTTAAGCAAAATGAAACCAATTTTACCATAATACTAATGGATATAAATAAGAGTTAAGTTCCTATAGTATCACATCAACAAAATGACATTATTCAAGGACCTGCTGTGTATCAAATTTAACTTTATTTTGTTAGTTTTAACTATATTAGTTTGGTTTTTACAGTTTTAACTATTTTAGTTTGGTCTTCATAGAACTATGTAGAAGAGAAGCTTATTCCCACATGGAACTGGATGGTCAGTATTATGGATTCTACTGAAGCTCAGTTACGTTATGGTTCTGCATTAGCATCTGCCGGTGACCCGGGACACCCAAATCATCCTCTTCACGCTTCTCAGAACTCAGCACGGAGAGAGAGGATGACCGCACGAGAAGAGGCTAGTTTACGAACCCTTGAGGGCAGACGGTATGAAAGTCTTCAGTTACGCTTGTATGTTTTGACAGACCCTTGTATTCTAGAATGTTTTTTACATAAGATCTCAGTTTGTTGTGAAGGAGGAATTTAGTACCTTACATTACTTCTTTTTAACTGTGTAGCTGAAGCAAAACAAATAAGTTATAAACCAGTCTATTTTTTAAAAATTCATTTGTATTGTAGGAATCTTATGCTAAGCTAGAGGCCCGGTGCACGAAATTTGTGCACTTGGGGGGGGGGGCCCTCAGCCTGGCCTGTGCCCTCTCACAGTCTGGGGGCCCTGGGAGGATGTCTGACTGATGGCTTAGGCCCACTAGGCTGTCAGTCAGACATCCTTAGCATTGCCACGGAAGCGGGAGAGGCTCCCACCACTGCCTCTGTGCTCGCCAGCCATGAGCCCGACTTCTGCCTGAGCGGCACTTCCCTTGTGGGAGCACACTGACCACCAAGGGGCAACTCCTGGATTGTCTGCCCCCTGGTGGTCAGTCTGCATCATATTTGAATATTAGCCTTTTATTATATAGGATATTTGCATATTAGCCTTTTATTACATAGGACTAGAGGCCCAGTGCACAAAATTCATGCACGGAGGGGTGTCCCTCAGCTCAACCTGCACCCTCTCCAATCTGGGACTGCTGGCTCCCAATTGCTCACCTGCCTGCCTGCCTTATTGCCCCTAACCACTTCTGCCTGCCAGCCTGATCGATGCCTAACTGCTCCCCTGCCAGCCCAATCGCCCCCAACTGCCCTCCCCTGTCAGCCTTGTCGCCCCTAACTACTCTCCTCTGCTGGCCCAGTCACCTCCAACTGCCCTCCCCTGCAGGCCTGATTCCCCCCCCCCCCCCCCCCAACTGCCCTCCTCTGCTGGCCCGGGCACCCCCAACTACCTTCCCCTGCTGGCCTGGTCGCTCACAACTGCTGTCCCCTGCAGGCCATCTTGTGACCACATGGGGGCAGCCATCTTGTGTGAGGGTGTGGCGGTCAGTTTGCATATTACCCCTTTATTATATAGGATACATCATCATTTTTGAAGTAGTTGGTTTACATCAGGGGTTGGGAACCGTTTTTTTGTCAAGGGCCATTTGGGTATTTAGAACATCATTCTTGAGCCATACAAAATTATCAACTTAAAAACTAGCCTGCTATATTTGGTCAAACATTTAACAAACTCACCCCTAATGCCTTTGCAAGGCCAGACCAAATGGTTTTGCGGGCCTTTTATGGCCCTAGAGCCAGACATTCCCCACTCCTGGCTACATCCTTGTCTTAATCCCCAAGTTCCTTATCTTAATCCCCAAGCTCTGCATTCCCATTCCCCTTGAAAGGCATATATTCATGGAAAAGGCATAAATTCATTGAACATGATTGAATATGAATGTACTTTGTACTCAGGAGGGGGAAGTTCTGTAATTACCATAGCTGTTCTTTGGTTCTTCAAATTACATTTCTTTTTCTACCTTCTCCAGCCTGCTGAATCATAATTAAAGAATACTTCTTTGTGGATTTGTTATGTTCTTTCTATTCAGTTATAAAATAACCTTTTTCAGGACTAGGAATTAGGTCAAACATTGATCACTACTAGAGCAGTGGCAGTGCTATGTAGTGAAAGTGCCTATACCTCAAGTCAGAGTCCTAGGATTTGGTTCTAGCTTTGGCTCAGGCTAAACAACTTTGCTTCTTTGGGTGGATCATAAAAGGGGGAAAGCAAGGTCTAGGAGACTGCTTAGGAAATTTAACCAGACTGTGGTTGGAGTGTAATAGTTTCTAAACTAAAGTGGCAGGTAAAAATCAGGAAGGGGGGAGAGAGAAGCTTTGAAATCATAAACAGGTTAGGGCCTTGTTGAGGGATAGAGCAAAAGGAGGCAGAATTTACTTTGAGATTTTCAGACTTTGATTATGAATAACTAATAGGAAAATATAAAGAAAAACATAGAGGAGTGTAATGAAAATACTTGCTTTTGAACTTAAGAACTGTGAGAGAATTTGATGGAAATGTCCATTATGCAAAATTGAATTCTTGGCAGAGAGATCTGGACTAGAGATAAGATTTTGGTGGCATCAGCTTTCCTGCTGTAAGAAGCCTGCTCTACAAACCGGCACAAGCCTTGTCTTCATTAGGCTAGTCCAGCCGTGGGCAAACTACGGCCCGCGGGCCGGATCCGGCCCGTTTGAAATGAATAAAACTAAAAAAAAAAATAGACCGTACCCTTTTATGTAATGATGTTTACTTTGAATTTATATTAGTTCACACAAACACTCCATCCATGCTTTTGTTCCGGCCCTCCGGTCCAGTTTAAGAACCCATTGTGGCCCTCGAGTCAAAAAGTTTGCCCACCCCTGGGCTAGTCTATTCCGAAGAACAGAGTTCTGGTAATAGATCTTTCATTGGTCACAGGGTTCTTCCTTTCTCTCTTACTCTCACTCTACTATAAGAGCTTTATTGAGAAATAACCTGTTTAAAGTGTATACAGTAGTTCCATAGTTTTGAGCATAATCATGGCTATGCACAACCATCACAATGAATTTTGGAATACTTTAATTATCTACACAAGAAACTCCATGCCTATTATCAGTTATCTCTCATTTCCCTTACCTTCCAACCCTAAGCAACCACTGATCTACTACTCTCTGTCTCTCTAGATTTGTCTATTCTGGACATTGCACATAGATGGATTTGTATAATATGTGGTCTTTTGTGCCTGGCTTCTTTTACTTAGCATAATGGTTTTAAGGTTCATCCAGGTTTAGTATGCATTAGTACATTATTCCCTAGTAATATTCCTTTATATGGATATGCCATATTTTGTTTATCTGTCCATAAGCTTATGGATACTTAGGTGGTTTTTGGCTATTATGGCCAAAATATGCCTTTGGCCATCTTTTTGGCTGTTATGAATAATACTGCTATGAACACTTGTGTACAGGTATAAACATGTATTTGTGTGGACATGTGTTTTCAATTATTTTGGGTCTATACCTGGTTGGGAGATTGCTGGATCATATAGTAATCTGTTTAACCTTTTGAGGAACTGCCAGATTCATTTCTAAAGTGGCTGACTCATTTTATATTCCCAGTACCAGTGTATGGATGGTTCCAGTTTCTCCACATCTTTGCCAACACTTGTTATTATCTGTCTTTTTGATAATAGCCATCCTAGTAGGTGTGAAGTGGTGTCTCATTGTGGTTTTGATACCCATTTTCCTAATTGCTAATGATGTTAAGCATCTTTTCATGTGTTATTGGCCGTTAGTATATTGTCTTTGGAGAAATGTCTACGGGTATTTAGATCTTGGTCCTTTTTTAAGTTGGCTTGTCCTTTTATTATTGAGTTGTATGAGTTCTTTATATATTCTGGATACTCGTTCCTTATCAGAAAAAGTATTTGCAGAAATTTTGTCCTATTCTGTGGGTTGTTTTCACTTTCTTTTTTTTTTTTTAATTAAATCTTTATTGTTCAGATTATTACATTTGTTCCTCTTTTTTTTCCCCCCCCATAACTCCCCTCCTCCCAGTTCCCGCCCCACCCTCCGCCCTCACTCCCCACCCACTGTCCTCATCCATAGGTGCACGATTTTTGTCCAGTCTCTTCCCGCATCTCCCACACCCCTTTCAAACCCAAGAATAGTCAGTCCATTCCCTTTCTATGTCCCTGATTCTATTATAATCACCAGTTCATTCTGTTCATCAGATTATTTATTCACTTGATTCTTAGATTCACTTGTTGATAGATGCATATTTGTTGTTCATAATTTGTATCTTTACCTTTTTCTTCCTCTTCCTCTTCTTAAAGGATACCTTTCAGCATTTCATATAATCCTGGTTTGGTGGTGATGAACTCCTTTAGCTTTTCCTTATCTGTGAAGCTCTTTATCTGACCTTCAATTCTGAATGATAGCTTTGCTGGATAAAGTAATCTTGGTTGTAGGTTCTTGGTATTCATCACTTTGAATATTTCTTGCCACTCCCTTCTGGCCTGCAAAGTTTCTGTTGAGAAATCAGCTGACAGTCGTATGGGTATTCCCTTGTAGGTAACTGAGTTTCTTTCTCTTGCTGTTTTTAAGATTCTCTCTTTATCTTTTGCTCTTGGCATTTTAATTATGATGTGTCTTGGTGTGGTCCTCTTTGGATTCCTTTTGTTTGGGGTTCTCCGCGCTTCTTGGACCTGTAAGTCCATTTCTTTCACCAGGTGGGGGAAGTTTTCTGTCATTATTTCTTCAAATAGGTTTTCAATATCTTGCTCTCTCTCATCTTCTGGCACCCCTATAATTCTGATGTTGGTACGCTTGAAGCTGTCCCAGAGGCTCCTTACACTATCCTCGCATTTTTGGATTCTTTTTTCATTTTGCTTTTCCGGTTGGGTGTTTTTTGCTTCCTCGCATTTCAAATCATTGACTTGATTCTTGCGCTCCTCTGGTCTGCTGTCGGGAGTCTGTATAATATTCGTTATTTCAGTCCGTGTATGCTTAATTTCTAGTTGGTTCCCCAACATAACATCGAGGGTCTCATTAGTTTTCTTGTAGATCTCATTAAGTTTATCGGCGGCTTCTAAACAGTTCTTGAGAGACCTTAAAAGTGTGGTTCTGAACTCTATATCTTCCATTGACAATTTTGTCCTGTTTCTTTGTCTCCGCATTTTGTTATGCTTCCTTGGTGCACCCCCTAGTGGTTTTTGTTCGCAGTCTTATAGTTAAACCTTGATTGTTGTAGCTAATACTAGGGAGGGTTTGACCTCCAGGCCAAGTGGCTATGAGAATCAGCTGTGTCAGCAGTGAGAGAACTTCTGTCCTCTAGGGAGGTGCTAATCTAGCCTTTGCCTGAGGCTATCCGGCAAATGCCTCTGTGCAGGGCTTGGGCGGGGCGGGTCGCACAGGATCAACAGGGTGGGCCGGAGAGAGCAGTTATGGCGGCTCTCAGTCCTGTCCCCAGGGGCTCTGCCTCTCTGAGTCCCAGCACCCGCTGCAAACCTCGGAGAGAAAGCTGCACTCGCTCTGACCGAAGCCTGACAGTCCCGCTTCTCCCGTTTGAGTCTGGGTCCCTAAAGACTCGCCTGTATCTGGAGCTCAGCAGCATCCACCAGCCATGAAGCCCTGCATCTGGTGCCCTCCCAAGGGGAGTGGCCTGTGGGATTGTGCTGAAACGGGCTCTCTGACATCCCCCGAGGGGTCCCAGATTGTGAGAGATCGCAGGCCAGGCTGAGGGACCCCACTGGTGCACAGTTGGACCGGGGAGGGATCACAGAAGGGCTCCACGGCGTGCCCAGTCCCCAGCAGCAAGCTAACCTACTGGTCAGAGCATCTGCCCCCTGGTGGTCAGTGTACATCATAGCGACTGGTTGGCCAGTTGACTGTCTGCCCCCCTGGTGGTCAGTGCACATCATAGCAAGCAGTTGAGCAGTGTTAGCATATCATTAGCATATTACGCTTTGATTGGCTGTTCAGTTGTTTGGTCTATTTGCATATTACCCTTTTATTATATAGGATAGTTTCCGTTCCTAATTTTGCATATTTATGATGGTGGTAAATTTCATGTTTGTGTTGTTTTTTGTAAACATTTTCATTTCTTTTTATTCCTATAGCCGTGCCACATTGCTTAGTGCTCGTCAAGGAATGATGTCAGCTCGAGGGGACTTCCTAAATTATGCTCTTTCTCTAATGCGGTCTCATAATGATGAGCATTCGGATGTCCTTCCAGTTTTGGATGTTTGCTCACTGAAGCATGTAGCATATGTTTTTCAAGCCCTTATATATTGGATTAAAGCAATGAATCAGCAGACAACATTGGATACACCTCAACTGGAACGCAAAAGGTATTCATACTTGCCCTGAGGTTGGTTTAAGAAATACTTGCTCAGTGTGGTCTTCATTAGTATATTGTCCAATACTTGGAGTAAGGAGAACAGCTTCGCAAAAGAGAAATAGTGCAGGAATATTTCATGTGGGAAAGTGGACTTGAGTATACCCAACCTTTCACTGTAGCTAAAGCCTCACTTAAAACAGGAAACCTAAGAATCCAGTTAAGCTTTATATTCGAGATAGTTTGGTCTGGTTGATCATATATTAGAGTTTGTATAAATACTCACTCACTGTTTCTTGGTCTGATTAGCTTTTTACTTGTATTTAAATCTATTTTGTAATTGTGACACACATGGCTGGTCAGTCTATCATTCCCAGAGTCTGAAACTTTATCAAAATGTTTGAAGTTGTTTACATACTTAACAACCCTTTTCGTTGTTTTTTGCTTATAATTCCCATCATCTTTGCTTCTGTTCATATTACACAAAAATTTCATGTAAAACAACTCATTTGTCTTTTTAAAGGACGCGAGAACTCTTGGAACTGGGTATTGATAATGAAGATTCAGAACACGAAAATGATGATGACACCAATCAAAGTTAGTGCACAGAAAATCTGCTAATCTGCAAGAAATGGCTGCCTCAGTAGTTCCCCTTCAAGCTTTTTAACTTCATTATTTTCTGTCTGGGTGGGGATTTCTCTATTCTTCTCTATGTTCCATTTCTTGCCTTTTCTGTCCATTTTTCCTTATAAAACCTTGCATTATTTGCTTCATAAATAAGAATGATTAAAGAAACGTTATGAACTTTTCAATAATCAGTATTTTTCCTGCATAATCTTTGCATCTCTCCTGTACATTTCTTAGTTTTATTTTTACTCTTAAGTGTAGTGTATAGGCATTGCATTAAAGTCTTAGCAGAACCTTTGTTGATATTGATACAAAATAGATTTAGTCGAGAAGATGAGAAATATCAAATATCAAAATCTGTAATTTAAAAAAAAGTATTCCAAACTCAAGGAATTTTGGGGATTTTCTGCAGTTTGTCGTTTTCAGCTACTCAAATGGAATTTAAAAAGTTTTTTAAATGGGGTCAGTTAGTCCATTTGACCCTTATTATCAGCTAGCACTTTCACCCAACCCAGGGAAAGACAACTGAGCTAACTGGTAGTTTTGAGTACCCAGCCATTGCTTCCTATTGTTTTCACAGCACACAGTAAGCCCCTCTCAAAGTTTAATTCCATTAAAGGGAGTTGATGTGCTGACTTCCTATCGGGATTCATAAGTGCCCAGAGAATTTCTCTGTCGTCTTATAGAGGAAGCAGAACTTACAAGTAAGCAAATGCTCACATTTCAGCTCCTGACCATTTCCTCTCCTGGAGTCATGTGAGCCGGGTCATGAATATGCTCAGGAATCTACCTGTATTCGGGTCTGAATCTTTAGAGAGAGATAAAGAGAAGGATATGGGAAACTTCCATCTAATATAAAATGGAGCAATATTTGTTACTGCTAATTATTTTTTGGCAAGTTCTTGTTATTTAAAATACACATAACATAAAATTTACCATTATTATCCTTTTGAGCAGCTAAAAATTTAAATTATTTAAAAATATTATAAAAATTTTGGACTATTATTTTTGAGTGCCATTAAAATTTATAGAGGTAATTTGGACTGAGCAGATTAAGATTCTTTTACCCTTCCCCAATGATTAAATAATTTTTCTAAAAACCATACATTTCATCTCTTTATGTTTAGGTGCTGCTTTGAATGATAAGGATGATGACTCTCTTCCTGCAGAAACTGGCCAAAATCATCCATTTTTCCGACGCTCAGATTCCATGACATTCCTTGGGTGTATACCCCCAAATCCATTTGAAGTGCCTCTGGCTGAAGCCATCCCCTTGGCTGATCAACCACATTTGTTGCAGGTGATTTAAATTAACTGGTATTCAGGTTTCTTTTTAATTGACTTTATTTTTTTTCAAATGTACAATGTAACTAGAATATTTCTGCTAAAATTGCAGCCAAATGCTAGAAAGGAGGATCTTTTTGGCCGACCAAGTCAGGGTCTTTATTCTTCATCTGCCAATAGTGGGAAATGCTTAATGGAGGTTACAGTGGATAGAAACTGCCTTGAGGTAAGATAGTAAAAATCTTTGCAATACAGTATTTGTAAATAAGCATTTTTTTATTTTTGGAACTGCATTAATTCAGAATATTGTATTTCCTCAAGTAATTTAAATATCAGAAATTCCTGTTTTATGTCAACAAAAGGAATTCCAACTATTTTATTAGCCAGCTTTGAGACTAATTGTGCTATGTCAGGTTACTTCATCAATAAAGCAGGAGTTTCATATGTGCTCATCCTATATTACAGTTTATTGTTATAATGTTCCTGAAAATTTAAATTTATATGTATATATATGAATACATACTTTATATGAGCATGTATAATAATAATTAGCTTGAAATTTTTCTTTTTGAATTTAGAATGTGAATAAATAAGGTAATATTAATAATTTGTTCAATAATTCTATCTCCTAAGCACTGTCTCAATTAATTCTTATAGCCATGTTGGGTAGAAAACATTGTTATCTTGATTTTATGGGTAATAAATTGGAGAGATTACATATATTTCATGTGGTAATGTGTATTGTTATACAGCTGGTTAAGTGAAAGATCTAGATTTTAGATAAAAGTCTGATTTCAGAGCCTAAAATTCTGTACTGTATCTCCAATGAAAAAAGTAATTACATGTTTAAGAGCCGTCATCAAAGAAATTTAGTTGAATATAATTTTTTATTATCTAAATGACAAAAAAAACAAACCTGAAGATGCATAAGAGACTTAATAACCACAGATATTACAGAGATTCTTTTAAAAGTTCTTGGAGGCTGCTGTGGTAGATGCACTGGACTTGGTGATCAGTGAGGGGAATGAGACAGACAAGAAACAGCTGCATCTTTGTAGGTGAAGTGCCAGAAAGGAATTTCATCACTTGCATGTGATTGCTATGGAGTAGTAGTAAGTTGAAGACAAAATCTAGTTAGTTTTTTTAATATGTAACTTTTAAATGTAAAAATTCATAGGTTCTTCCAACTAAAATGTCTTATGCTGCCAACTTGAAAAATGTAATGAACATGCAAAATCGGCAAAAAAAGGAAGGGGAAGAACAGAACATGGTGCCAGAAGAAGCCGAGAGTGCTAAACCAGGGCCATCTGCTCATGATCTTGCTGCACAGCTGAAAAGCAGTTTATTGGCAGAAATAGGACTGACTGAAAGTGAAGGGCCACCTCTTACCTCTTTCAGGTATTTGCTAAGTGAAGATAGTGTTTCTGTTGTATTACTTTTATGGCTATGATATATATAATTGTAAGAATTTTTTATTTAGAAATTTTACAATTTTATTTCATTTTTTGACGAATAGTATAATTAAATGTTATTTTATATTTTTGTGTTTTCATAGGTTATAAGCAGATATTAAATACTAAATTTTAGTTTTATGGATTGTTGTCTTTTTGTGACTGTGTTGTCATTATTATTTTGGTTGGCATTATTATTATTTTCTCACTTTGAGGAAATTCTAAGACTGGTTTTTAATGTTTAGTACTGAGTTAAAGTATATATATATATTAGAGGCCCGATGCATGAAATTCATGCAAAGGGCTCAGCCCTCGCAGCTGTGGAAGGATGTCTGGAAGATCGTTCAGCTGTCTGGTCTAATTAGCATATTATGCTTTAATTATTTTATATATATGTATATCTCCATGTCAAATAACCAATTATAGACTTATTTCCAGCAGCTCAGTTAAGGGGGGGGACATGCGAATAACTAGAAAGGTTTCTAGATTTGTGGTTCTCACACTTACTTGACGTTCTTTGCCAGGTCCACAGTAGGTCATTCTCTTGCAAGAGATAGGCTCTTTGCTTTCCCAATAAAAATTTGCCAGTATACACTGTTGCTCAATATGGCTAATCACCAAATGATTTGTAGATTATTATGCTCTGTGTTTTTTGCTTACATAATGTCAGATAATATTTTTGCTTAGGAGGAATTAAACTAGTTTAGGAAACTATATATACTTTACATACATGGCCTAACAACCATAAAAGGCAAGGAAGAATCATGGACTAGGGTGGCCCAAGTTTCCTAGAGACAGTATGGCTTGAGCTGAGGTGGTTAGAATGTGTAGAAGCAGGTGGATTGATAGAAGAATAGAGGTAGGGAGATAAATTAGAAAGCTGTTATTAGTTCTGGCCATTGGTTTAAAAAAAAAGGTTGAAGTAGATTATTGCCTATGCCTTTGGGGGGTGGAAAGGAAATCATGGAAAGGAAGGAGAAGCTCATGAAGGTCTTGCCTTGCTCACTCTGGAGGAACTTTGGGAAGAAAAATTAGAATTTGTTTCATGTTGGTGCAGTAAGGAAGTACATGTTACTACTGAAAGAGGTCTGGAGGCAATGTCACTGTAGCAAAGAGGCCATATTCAGTTTACCATGTTGAACTGAGTATCATTGGAGTGGTTATATCTAACATAGTGCAAATTCTGGTCCATTGTGGAAGTGTGAACTAGAGAGGTGTCTGGGAATCACCTAATGGGAATAGACATTGTACTTGAAGGAGAAGAGGTAAAATGAAAATTGAAAATAGGAGGTAGCCTGACTTAAAAGACAGCAGGAACAATTGAGTAAAAATGAGACGTTCTGTGAGGAAGGAGGAGCTATAGAAAGTTCTCCATTAGAGAAGAATGCTTTAAAATACTTAAAGCCTCAGAATATTAAAAGACTAAGTAAATTACATCATTGGCCAAAAGTCAGGGAATTTTTAGAGTTGGCTAAATTACTTACCCCCTCTCCCCTTGAATTTCTTTCAGGCCACAGTGTAGCTTCATGGGAATGGTTATTTCCCATGATATGCTGCTAGGACGTTGGCGCCTTTCATTAGAACTGTTCGGCAGGGTATTCATGGAAGATGTTGGAGCAGAACCTGGATCAGTATGTATTTTGAGCACTTTAAATTCTATTTTGTCTATAAAAACGTATTTCAGAGAATAATTCTGTCATGCATTTTTTTTTAAGATCCTAACCGAACTGGGTGGTTTTGAGGTAAAAGAATCAAAATTCCGTAGAGAAATGGAAAAACTGAGAAATCAGCAGTCAAGAGATTTATCACTAGAGGTAAAGGTATTTAGAATTTCTTATACTAAACATATAGTATGCCATTTGTATTAAGTTTAAAAACAAAAATTAATCTTGCTTAGGGATATGTGCTGTATAATTCAAAATTTAAAGAAAATAAATGGTAGTTACCACATTTAGAATAGGGGCTGTCTGCTTCCTAGCATCCTCTAATGATGATCAGTGATTTTTTTGTTTCAGTTTCTCTCTCTCTCTCTCTCTCTCTCTTAAAGCATCATTAAGAACACATGGATTTAAATGTTTCTGATGGGCTTCATTTCATTGGGGATATTATTCCAATTGATGCTCAAATTGTCTCTTATTAATGGGAGTCTGATTCCTTTTTGGCTCTTGAGTCCTTTTGACATGAATAATCTTTGATAACTTCCTTCTTCTTTGGTATGTCTCATCTTGTATATATATCCCATCAAAGACCTTACTTAAGTCAGCCATTTCTTCAAGAAGTCCTTGTTCCTTTTGGTAGGAAATTGTATTTTGAGATTATAATCTGGGCTCTTAAGGTTTCTCGCAGCCTTCTAGGGCAGTCATTGATTCTAGGCCTTTTTAGTGGAGAGAGCTAGGAAATGCTTTTTAACAAACAAAGCAAACAAAAGAACAAGAAGAAAATTACATCATGAGTTCATCCTGATAATCGCAATCAAATTTAAGATTAGGGATCACACAGTTGTTTTTGATTTTCACCTCTTAGTCTTGATTGCCTTTCTTCCAAACTGAATATCCAAATTCCCAACAACACTGATAACTTCACTCATTTGCTTTTATCCTACAGCATACATGTATCAGTCTGAAAATCACAATGTCAACACTACCACAAAATGATTATTAAAGATGGCTTAAGATTTATTTGCAGTTGTTTTTTTTTTTTTTTTTGTCCTTAGAGCATATCCAATTGGGAGATGTACAGTCAAATTACTTTGTTTTAAAGTTACTTGAAATAATTTATCTTTGTGTGGTTTTGCTATCATCTCCATATAATTAGGGCCTCTTGTTTTATTTTGCTTTCAGCTTTTAGGGGTTGCTTTCTCCTTTTATTTTTTTATTTTTCATAATGAATGTAAAATATCTACAATGTTGCAAGGTCAACTCTACAAAGAAGATGTATGTATTCAGAGAAATCTAGTTTCTATTCCTATTTTTGTCTCTTTTACATGTTCCCTGCCCTTCAAGTTTTAAAGTTGATTTCCCTCCTCACTTTAAAAATTTATAATCATGCATGTGTATTCATTACCTTTCTCTCTCTCCCCCTTCCCACCCCCACTATGATATACATTTTACTCCATCTTTATTTTACCAGTAAAGCGTATATCCTAGAGATAAAGTCTTAACTGCATGTAGAGATATTCTGCTTCCTATTACAGCTGTTTAGTCCTACTGTACTGCTAAGACATTTTATAATTGTATCTGGGTTTTTTTGTTGTTGTTTTTCAGTCAGTCTCCTATTGATAGGCATTTTGGTTTGTTTACAGTCTTTTTGCTGTTACAGTAACTAGTGTGATGAGTAGCCTCCTGTGTTTCTCTTGTGGTCTAGTGTGTCCTATATTTTACCTAGGTTGAGAGATTCCTAGACATTGAACCTAGATACGGGTCAAAGGGCATGTGCATACATAATTTTGCCAAGTATTGGCAAACACCTCTGCATAATGGTTGTATATTTTTACACTTTGAACATCAATACGAGAATAGCCTTGCCAGCATTTTGTCAAATTTTTAGACTTTACCAATCTGACAGATTAAAAAGTGGCATTACAGTATAGTTTTAATTTGCCTTTCTTTTACGAGCAATGTTAAACGTTGTTTCATATATATATAAGGATATTTCTTTTTTTGTGAATTCTTTGTTGAGGTATCTTGCCCCCCCCTTTTTTTTTTCTGTTTAAGTTGGTTTGTGTTTTAGAATCATATTATCTTTTAGGTGATAAATGCATACTACTCATGAATATGTATCTTTGTATTAGAAGGTATGAAAATTTTCCCTAGTTGTCATTTCCTTTAACTTTGTGTGTGGTGTTCCATATTTTCTTTTAGTATTTGCTATTTTTAAAAAATTTTCACACTGTAGATCCACTTGCAGTTTATTCTGGTGCATTCCAAAATTGAATGAATTGCTGTTTCTAGTAGACCTTTTAAGAAAGTGTTAGAATTGAGTTAAATTCCATTATCCTGATTTAATACAAGACATTCTTGTATACTTTTGAATGTTGTTTATTTGGAATGTATAAGTCTCTGAGAACCTAAATTACTTTTGTTAGTTATTTAAATCAGTGGTCACCAACCTTTCGGACCTCACGGACCACCGGTTGGCTGGCGACTGCTGATTTAAATTATCAAAAAAAGCTAAAATTAGATGTTCAGATGTTACATAGAAAATTTTCAGGATGGTTTCCAACACTGAATTTATTACTCTTCGATGTTTTAATAGGTGGATCGGGATCGAGATCTTCTTATTCAGCAGACCATGAGGCAGCTGAACAATCACTTTGGGCGAAGATGTGCTACTACACCAATGGCTGTACACAGAGTAAAAGTCACATTTAAGGACGAGCCAGGAGAGGGCAGTGGTGTAGCACGAAGTTTTTATACAGCCATTGCACAGGCGTTTTTGTCAAATGAAAAATTGCCAAATCTAGATTGTATCCAAAATGCCAACAAAGGCACTCATACAAGTAAGTACTCGACAGATAGCAAACATCATGAAAATCTTTACTTGTTTGGTTAAAACAATGATAATCATGGTTATATGTATTTATAGTGAGAGAACTTTAATGTACATTTACATTTTTATATACTTTCATTCTAGATTAATGATTTAATCTTGTTTACACTATTCTAATCGATAGTTTAGCAGTTTGCCCTTTTGTCACATATGTTTTCCTTAATGAAAATGAAAATTTCTCATTTTAGTTGTTACAGGTTTAGGGGTAGGAGGTTGTAAGACCCATGGTACATTTCATAAAGTAAAACAAAGATCCATGGAAATGTACAAGTTCAGCCTCTATATTTAATTAGTTCAGATACTTGGGAAGAAAATAATGTTCCCCAGAGCAGTGCTATTAAACGTATGCTTTATAGAGTTGCTACTGGCTCCCAGTAAGATATGGAGCTTGGCAACCAAATGTAAATTGGTTGGCTTATATCACTAACCTCATTGTATTTTGGTAGTGAGATTTCTATTAACATTCTGGTGTAAGGTCTTTACCTCCTTTGAGGAGCAACACTTTGGGATTAGAACTCTTGCCTAATTTTCAAGATTCCAATTAGCAAGTAAAAAAGTGAAAATTGCAAAAGGCTTGAGTAGATGATAATTGGTCATTCATGAATAGGGGACAGAATATTATCAGTTTTGTAGGTGGGAGGATATAATAATTGAGGGGGAGAGGGAGTTACTAAGAAAATCCTATATTTTACCTAGGCTGTAGATGCATTTTATTGGGATTTTGTAAACCACCACTGTAGAGGCTGAATGAGCTCTAGAAAGGATTAAGGATGAAAAGATGGGGAGCGTATCTCAGCCTTTCATCATTAGTTTTACCATTTGACTTTCTATCTATAATAATAAAGGTATAATATGCTAATTAGACTGGACAGTTGGACAACCTTCCAGATGAAGCTGGGGCTGCGAGGGCTGAGCCCCTTGCTCGAAATTTGTGCATCGGGCCTCTAGTAATCTTATAATAAGAAATTGGCAGATGTAAATGAGGAAACCTGGGGAGTCATAATGATTCAAAAATAATCTTTCTGCATATTCTTTGGAAACCATACTCAGGCTTATGTTTATAGTTTTAAAAGTAATGATAGTTAATGTTCTGGATGGCCTATCCTATCTAATAAAAGAGAAACATGGTAATTAGCGTACGTCCGCTACCCTTCCCATTGGCTAATCAGCAAGACATGCAAATTAACTGCCAGCCAAGATGGCGGCCGGCAGCCAGGCAGCTTGAAACTAACATGAGGCTTGCTTGCTTCAGTGACAGAGGACTCCAACGTTCCCCGCCTACCTTGCCGGCCTCTGAACTTGCAGTTTGAAACATTGTTACAAACATAGAAGCTAAATAAAACCCCAGAAACCTGCTTTCAGCTTGCCGGGATCTCAGAGCTGGAGTTGATACAGTGTTTCAATTATAGAACACAAACAAACCAGATACCTGCTTTCAGCAGCAGAGGCCTCAGCGCTGGAGCCAGAGCTAAAGCTGGCCCAGAATAAAAAAGAAAAAGAAAAAAAGGATCAGTTGGGAGCTTCAGTCACCCACCAGCCTGAAAACAGCCCTCAGCCCCTCACCCAGACTGGCCAGGCGCCCCTGTGGGGACCCCCACCCTGAAGGGTGTGTGACCAGCTGCAAACAGCCATCATCCCCTCACCCAGGCTGGCCAGGCACCCCAGTGGGGACCCCCACCCTGATCCAGGACACCCTTCAGGGCAAACCAGCCGGCCCCCACCCGTGCACCAGGCCTCTATCCTATATAGTAAAAGGGTAATATGCCTCCCAGCACCGGGATCATCGGAGCCGAGAGGCCTCCCGGCACCGGGATCAGCGTGACGGGGTAGCGCCCAAACCCCCTGATTGCCCTGTGGCTCTGTGTGTGACAGGGGACAGGGCCACAACCTCCCTATCCGCCCTGCTCTTTTCGTGACAAGGGAAGACACCCCAACCCCCTGATCAGCCCTGCTCTGTGCCTGATAGGGTGAGCTCCCCAACCCCCTGATCGCCCTGCGGCTCTGTGTGTGACAGGGTGCGGCGCCCCAACCCCCTGATCGGCCCTGCTCTGTGTGTGACAGGGTGCGGTGCCCCAACTCCCCCCCCCCCCATGGGCCCTGCTCTGTGTATTACAGGGTAGAGCCATAACCTCCCCATCGGCCCTGCCCTGAGTGTGAGAGTGGCGGCATCCCAACCTCCTGATCGGCCCTGCTCTGTGGGTGATAGAGGGCGGCGCCCCAACCCCCTCACCCCCCCCACGGTCCCTGCTCTGTGTGTGATGGGGTAGAGCCATAACCTCCCCATCAGCCCTGCCCTGAGTGTGACAGGGTGCGGCGCCCCAACCCCCTGATCCATCCTGCTCTGTGTGTGACGGGGCGGTGCCCCAACTCCCCTATCAGCCCTACTCTGTGAGTAACAGGGGGGAGCTCCTCAACCCCCTGATCGGCCCTGCTCTGTGCTTGACAGGGGGGAGCTCCCCAACCCCGTGATCGACCCTGCTCTGTGCGTGACAGGGTACGGAGCCCCAACCCCCCTGATGGGCCCTGCTCTGTGCGTGACGGGGTGGCGCCGCAGCCTCCCCATCGACCCTGCCTTAAGTGTGACGGGGCGGTGCCCCAACCCCCCAATCGGCCCTACCCTGAGCGTGACTGAGGGTGGCATAACAACCTCCCGATCCACCCGCTCTGTGCATGACAGGGGGCGGCGCCCCAACTCCCCAATCGGCCCTACCCTGAGCGTGACTGAGGGTGGCATAACAACCTCCCGATCCACCCGCTCTGTGCATGACAGGGGGCGGCGCCCCAACTCCCCAATCGGCCCTGCTCTGAGCCCGACCAGGAGCTGCACCTAGAGATTGGGCCTGCCCTCTGCCACCCAGGAGCGGGCCTAAGCCAGCAGGTCATTTTCTCCCGAGGGGTCCCAGACTGCGAAAGGGCTCAGGCTGGGCTGAGGGCCCCCCTTCCCCCCCGAGTGCACAAATTTTTGTGCACTGGGCCTCTAGTAATATATAAAATCAAATACTAATAATAGGAAAGATGTGCGAATATGATTCTAGTCCTGTAAGAAATGTCAGCATTATTTCTGGTGAAACTAACATAGCCCAGTTGCTACATATTATTTCACAGCTTTGATGTGACAAAGGAGGAAAAATTCATTAAACAAATACTGAAATAACACCTATTATATGCTAGATACATTCTGCACAATCACACCAACCCTCAAAACCGTAGGGAGAGTGATGCTCTAAAGCTGTTATGTCTTACTATGTTAGGTCATGTCCTCACATTGACTGTGAAGTAGTTGAAATTACATTCATCTAAACAAAGTGTATTTCATATTTCCTTCCAGGTTTGATGCAAAGATTAAGGAATAGAGGAGAGCGGGATCGGGAAAGGGAGAGAGAGAGGGAAATGAGGAGAAGTAGTGGCTTGCGAGCAGGTTCTCGGAGAGATCGGGATAGGTGAGATAATTTTTTATCTTTTGTTGAATTCTAGCTTTTCTGATGAATTGAAGGCAGGTTTATAAATAAAAGAATCTTAATTATGGACTATTTTTTTAGAAAATTAAAATTAATATTTGGATACATATATAATAACTAAAATAGTCTCACCGTTTTTAAAAACTCAAGGGCAGTTGAAATTGTATTCGCTTTTTATTTATCCTTCTCATGTTCTTAATTGTTGAAACTTCATAGCATTCTTTCTTAAGCTTATTTTAAAATTATAATTGTTGCAATTATGTTATTTAAACCTTTCAATTTTTCTCCTGGTAGGATGATTGGCATTTTACTTGTGACTACAGTGCTCAGGAATCATGGGTGGGCTCTTGATTCTGGTATTTTAAGGTCCTCTTCCCTTAGAATCAAATTGAACTATGCATTGTGAATCTACCTTCATTACCTGTTGTGCTGATATTTTCATTTTACAGACAAAGGAAATAAAATCATAATAGCGTTGTTCTTCTTCCAGAGACTTTAGAAGACAGCTTTCCATCGACACTAGACCCTTCAGACCAGCCTCTGAAGGGAATCCTAGTGATGATCCTGATCCTCTGCCAGCACATCGTCAGGCGCTTGGAGAAAGACTTTATCCCCGTGTACAAGCAATGCAACCAGTATGTACAGTGCAGTTGGCTGCCGCTTAATTAAAGTTGGTATTTTAAAAAATTGTCAGCTCCTGGCAAGTCATGTGGTTGAGGACTGTAGTAAGAATAAAGCTTAGGAAGGAACATGCTTGCTGGAGGGAAACTGTAGATAGCTTGAGGTTTGTTCAGTTTTCCTACCTGTGCTACCTTGGCATTCTACCTAATAAGTTCCTGTGTGCTAAAGAATTACCTGTGCATTGTATTTGCCATATTTGCACACATTGTTACATTTTAAAGTACACTTTTTATCTGTTATCAATCTGTAGTTAGAACACATTGCAAATATTGTACCTTAACTGATGATAAATATGATAAGACTAGGGGCCCGGTGCACGAAATTCGTGCACTGGGTGTGTGTGTGTGGGGGGGGGGGAGTGTCCCTCAGCCCAGCCTGCCCCCTCTCACATACTGGGAAGCCCTCAGGCGTTGACCCCCATCACCCTCCAATCGCAGGATCGGCCCCTTGCCCAGGCCTGACGCCTCTGGCCTAGGCATCCGGCCCGGGCAGCGGGGGGCGCCGCGATCGCGCGGGCTCTGCCCCTGCCCCTGCAGGAAGCCTCTGGCTGAGGCGTCCGGCCTGGGCAGCGGGGACCCACAGCTGCAGCGGCCCCGCGATCGTGGGCTTCGCTTTAGGCCCAGGCAAGGGACCCCTAGCTCCTGGGACTGCCAGCTTCGACCATGCCCAGCTCCCATCGCTGGCTCCACCCCTACTTCCTGCTATCACTGGCCAGGGCGGCAAAGGCACCTGATTCTCCGATCATGGCTGGGGGGCAGGGCAAAGGCGGCCCCAGGGCCGCTTTTGCCCTGCCCCCCAGCTCTTAGCTCCCCCCTGGGTTTCCGATCACTGTCAGTGGCAGGGGGCTTCTTGCTGCTTTCCCTTTCGCCTCCCTGCATTGTGCCTACATATGCAAATTAACCACCATCTTGTTGGCAGTTAACTGCCAATCTTAGTTGGCAGTTAATTTGCATATAGCCCTGATTAGCCAATGAAAAGGGTATCGTCGTACGCCAATTACCATTTTTCTCTTTTATTAGTATAGATTTTTATTTTGAATGTTCTCTCAGAGGTTTCTTTCCTAATATGAAACAAACTGGTTGTGATTTTTGTCTTTGTACATAACTATATGTACAAGTTATAGCAAAAGAATAATAAAACAGAAACCCAATTATATTTCTGTCAGTAAATCCTTAGCCTTAAATTTCAGCATCTTTTTCTCTCTCTTCCTCCTTCACTTCTTCCCTTCCTCTCTTTTTTCCTACCATTAAATGAAAGAAAGGTTTCTGGCATTCTGATAGGAAATAAAAACGGAAATTATTTGTATGTTAACTCATGAATATCAAGAGCGTTACAAAAAGGTTTACTATATAAATATTAAAATAGCTTTAACAAGACTGCTAGTGCATGGACTATTCATTCCCTACCAAAGTTCTCTATAATTAAGCTTCTAGTTGAATAAAATACCTTATTGGTTCAGAAGTTTTTGAATTGTTATCTAAATTTCTTATTTTCCTTTTTCTTTTTGGAGCGTGCAAGATTGCTGATTTAGACAAGAAATTTCAGAGAGTAGGGGCAATTAACATTTATTCATCATTTACAGGCTTTTGCAAGTAAAATCACTGGCATGTTGTTGGAATTATCCCCAGCTCAGTTGCTTCTCCTTCTAGCAAGTGAAGATTCTCTGAGAGCCAGAGTGGATGAAGCCATGGAACTCATTATTGCACATGGACGGTAATGTGTACATTTGGGAAGGCATTTCAGTTTACATGTCAGCTGCTTTATTATTAGGATGTGGATGCCACCATATCTTAGAATTTATACTATAAAGTATAAGACTTTAAATGGCTTTTCAAGAGATGGCTTAAAATCCATGATTGAGAGAGCCGAGTTTCACATTTATCAGAAAGTAGTGTTTAAGTATCCCTTATGTACGAGGTATTTAGAAATTATAAGAAACACATCTCAAATTCTCCCATCAGGATACCATCCTCATTGCAGAAACTAAGTACCTCAAGAAATTGGGGTATAGTCCCTGAGTTCTTGCTATAAGAATGAAATTTCTTTTAGGCCTCCCGATTTATCTTAATCCATGCAAGCTTTTGCTTTCCATTGTATAATTTATTTGAATAGAAAATGTTTAAATTTCTAACCGTTAAATTACTTACCCTTCTTTTTCCAAGGTGACAAGTGACATTAGGAAAATATGTCGTACTTATATTGTGCCTTCTATTCTGGGACTACCCTAATATCCAGTTTGAGGCTTTGAGATGTTACTTACTTTAGATGAAAGTTTATTTTTTCTTCTTAGTCATGATTTTGAATGAGGAACTTAGTTTAGATATAGTCCTAAAGATGGAAAGCCAGGTAGGCTAACCTCTGAAACTAAACAGCCACTTCCCTTATTTCAGACTTTGAATGGTCCAAGCCAAAAACTATTGCTAGAAATTTATTTTCTTTGCTATTACTACATTTCTCCTCTAGACTTTATGCACTATTTCTTTATTCCTCTTTCCTGTCTCTGGAGGTCTCAGCACATTGATAGAGCTCAGCCCATTATAGAAAAGATTGAGAGGATTGTACATTTTTGATGAGAAGAAGTTTTGTAAATATATGTAAGGTTTGTTAATTTAGTAGTGTTTTCTATAGAATGCAAATAATACATAATAGTGACTGCTTTCTTCACCTACATGGGTTATGGAGTGAGTATAAAGTTATTAGTATCCTAGAATAATACACTAAAGAATTTGATTCCAATTGTGATTGCTTTCTGAACATTTTTCTCTTCTTTATAATTCTTCCCCAAGCTTAACTTTTAGCACCCCTATGAAGACTACATTATTTTGTCATAGCCTTTAGTTTATTATTTTGAATCATGGCTTGGAACATCTAGTGCTTTTTATTTACTTCAAATCGTAAATGTATTTATAAATTATAAATAAGTTTAAATTCACATGTTTTCTCTACACTAAATTCTATACTTCACTTACCTGGAGTGTGAAAGGTATTTTGTTTGTTTTTAGGGAAAATGGAGCTGATAGTATCCTGGATCTTGGATTATTAGACTCCTCAGAAAAGGTACAGGTAAGGGATATTTTGTATATGTGCTATTAATTAGCACTTGTAATTTGAATTACAGGAGGGGAGAAAAGCCATATTTATGAAGGAACTATGTCTTTATAAGTAAAGTGCTTGATTATAGTAGAGAAAAAAACAAAGATAGGTGTCATGTACACAATCAAGTAATGAGATTGGTTTAGTTAGGGCTCAATATAACCCCATTCACTGGCTGCCTCCATTTAATCACAGCCTGAATTAAGCTTTAATTTAGAGATGTCATGAATTAATAGCAGAGGAGAGGCAATATGGAAGCCTAGAGCTTATTCTTTAAAGAAGCAGTGAGTGCAAAAGATGCAGACCAAATATGATGTGGCATAGCAATAAGGAAAGCTTTTTAGTGCAGATAACGTGTTATTCTTTAGCTACAAAAGACTTCATTGTCAGCCAAGATGGAGCAAACCCAGTATAATCTTATCTCTTTCACTGCTTACATCTAAAAATTCTAGACAAATACAAAATGGAACTGCCTGAGGATCCTGAAAAGTAAACAGTAGCAAACAGATTGGAGCAGGAAAGCAAAACTTGAAAAAACAGTTGGTATGATCATTGCTACCCCATCTTAGCTAGAAGATAGAGCAAAGGCTTTGGGAACTAACTTACAGTGTATAAATCACTGTCCCAAATCCCAGACTACATCAAATGGTGAATATGCAGAGCAGGCCCTAAACGGTAAAATGAAAAGCTTTGGAAACTTAATTGGTATTGGAACCACTGCATACAGAAGGTGACACTTCCAATCTGAAGCTAACCAGGTTGATTGCCAAAATATCAACATTCTCAACTTTCACAATTTAATATTCAAAATCTGGGAAACACTCCAAAATTACTCAATATCAAAGAACCAGGAAAGACTGACCAATTCTCCCAGTAGATGTTAACTTACAGATGACCCTCTTGTTGGAATTATCAAAGACTTTTCATCTCATGTTCTTTCTGTGAAGTAAAGGAATGACAAAATAGAGGTTCTAAGCAGAGAAATAGAAACTTTATAAGAGAACGAAAGGAAAATACTAGGATTAAAGTACAATGTCTAAAAGAAAATATTTCACTGGATAGCTCAGTAGCAGAATGAAGACAGAGAAAAGTGCCAGTCAACTTGAAGAGAGCTAGAAATTATCCATGTTGAAAGATTTCAAATGGAACTATTTCAGGGATCATGAGTGATCAAACATTCATGTTATTGGAGTACCCAGAAAAGAGGAGAAAGAGCTTGCTACAGAAAAAATAATTGAAGAAATAATAGCTGAAACTTCCCAAATTTGATGCAAGGCAGATTTATAGATTCAAGAAGGTCAGTGAACTATAAACAGGATAAACTAAAAGAAACCTATGTCCAGACACATTACAATAAAACTGCTTTTGTAAAAAATAAAACAAAGCAGCCAAAAACCAGTGCCTTACATAGAGGGAAATGATGATTTGAAAGACTGGATTTCTCATCAAAAACTGGGAAGGTTGGACGAGAATGGAACATCGTCCTTAAAGTGCTTTAAGAATTATCATTCTAGACTTCTAGATCCAGGGAAAATATATTTAAGGAATTAAGGTGAAAGAAGCTACCAGAGTTTCATTAAAATGCTTTTATTTATATGAACAGAGAAGTGAAAGACTGGTGTTGCTCTACCTACCTGACTTCACTTTGAGTGATTTTAAGTTCATATGCTTTGTTTTTAAAATTAACTTTGGCACTTAATCTCTGATACTCTATTACTAGGAAAACCGAAAGCGTCATGGCTCTAGTCGAAGTGTAGTAGATATGGATCTAGATGATACAGATGATGGTGATGACAATGCCCCTTTGTTTTACCAACCTGGAAAAAGAGGATTTTATACTCCAAGACCTGGCAAAAACACAGAAGCAAGGTTGAATTGTTTCAGAAACATTGGCAGGTAAAATACCTTCCATCTTATATTTGAATTTTCAAAAATTTCAGTTAATTAAACTTTAAAATACATTAGTTTTTTAAATGTATATATATATATTCTAATTCATACTGATTAAAATGGGGCTATAGAAGATTTCTCAAGATACTGTATGTATATTATCTCCATGTGTGAGGGGTTATACATGTTTTAGAATTATTTGTAAATTTAAATATTTCCTGGTTTTATTTTTAGGATTCTTGGACTATGTCTGTTACAGAATGAACTATGTCCTATCACATTGAATAGGCATGTGATTAAAGTGTTGCTTGGTAGAAAAGTAAGTGTTTTAATGAACCAAACTGCTCTTATAATTGTAAAATTTTCCTTTTATAAAATAATTATATACTAGCATAGTGTTTATGGCATTAATTTGATACTAAATTTTAATGCATTATAGCCATTATAAATCATTTTAAAATATTTTTTAATCAAGCCCACTATTGTTTTCTATTAATACAGCAATATCATATTACATATTCTTTTTAAAAAAAAATAAAACAACCTATTGAATTCTTAAAAGTGTCCTACCTAAAATGTTCTAGAATAAAAGTTCAGCAACATATGTTCAGTTGCTATGTCTAGCCTTTAATAATGTTTATGGAAAAGATCATGGAATCAAATAGATTCAAGTTTAACCCAATGACGTGATCTTCAGCAAGTTACTGAATTCATTTGAGCATCAGATTTATCATCTGGAATTAATAATCTGTATTTTGCCAAAACCGGTTTGGCTCAGTGGCTAGAGCGTCGGCCTGCGGACTGAGAGGTCCCAGGTTCTATTCCGGTCAAGGGCATGTACCTGGGTTGTGGGCACATCCCCAAGTGGGAGATGTGCAGGAGGCAGCTGGTCGATGTTTCTCTCTCATCGATGTTTCTAACTCTATCTCTCTCCCTTCCTCTCTGTAAAAAATGAATAAAATATATTTTTTAAAAAATCTATTTTATAATTATTGTCAAGACTAGGATTCATATTTAATTTAGGATCAGATGCTCAGCATAATCGTTTAAAAATTAGTGCTGGTTTTTGCAAATATATTTTTTTGGAACTTAAAAAATTATACTATGGGCTTTAAATTGTTTCAAAAAAATATGTTGTACTTGCTTTAAAAATTAAAATGTATTACCAGAACCAAAGATTAAATTTTTACCCCTTTAGATCAGTTATTAGATATTTACTGGAAAATTATTCTTTATCAGTATATCTCCAAATTATTTTTTATCATACATTTTAATTTACTAATGAATCAAGTTAAAAAAAATTTTCATATGATTACTTTCTTAGGTCAACTGGCATGATTTTGCTTTTTTTGATCCTGTGATGTATGAGAGTTTGCGGCAACTTATCCTCGCTTCCCAGAGCTCAGATGCTGATGCTGTTTTCTCAGCAATGGATTTGGCATTTGCGATTGACCTGTGTAAAGAAGAGGGTGGAGGACAGGTAAAGCAGTTATGTAGTTTTCTGATTCTGGAAAGAGCATTTGGTTGGTCTATTGTGCTTGTTTTATATAGAAACAATTTAGATAAACAGGAGCAGAGAGAGGGGGAGGGAGGGAGAGGGAGAAGGTGTGTGTGAGGGGGTGTGCAGAAAAGACACAGGAGATTAACAGATGGAGAGATTTGAGAGGCAGAAGAGGGGTTGTTTTTTTTGTCACTTACTTGTTTGTATCTTTAGATACTTGTCATATACAGAATTGTTTTTAGATTAAAAAATGTATGAAATTGCTTTATGAACTGTGTTATGCAAAGTGCTGAGGTCCCAGAAAACCTCAGCTATTGTTTGTGGATTCCAAAGAAATAACCTGGAGGACTGACTGTGGAAGACATGGGTTTATTAGGATTTAAGTGCTTACTGGCAGCAGCTGATTGGTGCAGTTTACTGCCAGGGTGGCTAGCCAGGGCTGTTGTTTGCCACCACCCAGACTTTCCCAGCACAAGGTTTTATAATATATAGAAGACAGAGAAAATCCGTGCATGCATGGGAGGGATATGCATGAGGTCAAAACACAAGCTGTTTACAATCCAGGCTAACTTCTTTTTTTTTTGTGTGTGTGTGTGTGTGTGTGTGTGTGTGTGTGTGTGTGTGTATATATATATATATATATATATATATATATATATATATATATATATATATATATATATATATATAGTATTCCATTGTGTTAATGTACCACAACTTTTTTTTAGGGTATATTTTTTAAAATTTTATTTTATTGTTTAAAGTGTTACAAATAGTAGTACATATGTCTCCTTTTTCAGGCTAACTTCTAGAAGCAGTTTCTCTTTGGCCTTATTTAGACTGAGTTGCTGGCCAGGTTCCCAAGGTCTCAGTCTGCTTCACTAAATTTCCTACAGCGTGGGAGCGGGAGTTGGACCATGGAAAGTGACCCATGTTCCAGTTTACCATACAAACTGTAAACTTATTACTGCTTTGACAAAATTGCTTTTAAATTGCATTGCTGAAATTTTCACAGGTTGAACTTATTCCTAATGGTGTAAATATACCAGTGACTCCCCAGAATGTGTATGAATATGTGCGGAAATATGCAGAGCACAGAATGTTGGTAGTTGCAGAACAGCCACTACATGTAAGTGTTTACTAAAAAAGTGTTACTTGATCTAATGAGGCTCTGTGTATTCCTGCGTGGTAAACTAACCCAGAGTATATTTTATATTTACCTGTCTATAAATGGTCAAAAATTTTAAACCAAAGTGCATTTATTTACACTGTAAATTGCACCTGAATTCAGACCTATTACTTTCCTTTGGGTGAAACTACATGAAAAAAACATGTAATCATCAGAAAGTTAATTTGATGGGCAAAAGTTTGTAAAGGATGTTTATGGGACTGAAATGACTACTGTTTTGGGGTCCTATGACCATCCATACTTTTGCTGACCTACTAGTTGGACTCCTAGGACTCAGAGGCAGTTGTGTTCATAGTTATGGTTTATTATAGCAAAAGGGGAAAAAATACATCAGGCATAGTATGGAGGCATCCAGGTGCAGGCTTCCAAAGTTCTTCCTCCAACAGTGAGTTACGGCAGTACATGTGCAGTGTTTGTGCTTAGGGGAGCTTGCTTAAGAGCCAACCTAAGGTTTTTTAATTGGAGGCCAGTCCCGTAAGCATATTCCTGACTGTACAACCAACCATGATTACTGGAAATCAGACCCCCAGGGAAAAGCACGTGTTCATCATAAATCACCCTGTTTGCTCAAAGAGTTTAGGCAAGCTGTACAGCAGGGCTCATTGCTCCAAACATTCAGTACAGCCACATCAGTTAGTAATGTAGGGAATATTCAAAAAACCAAGTTAAGTTCCTAGGTGCCAGCCAAGGGCCACCCAGGCCCTTCTGACGAGCGACATCAAGCTTGCGACATTAACTCCCCTTCTGGGCTAAAATGTTTGTTTATGTAGAGTTAGGACTGATGCTTGGACTGGGAGTAACTGCAGGCTTTGGAGTTGTACTGTCAGGGTTCAGATCATGGCTGCAGCACCTGTAGCTGTGTTACATTAGCTAACTACTTAAGTTCTTTGTGCCTTGGTTCCCTCCTCTGCAAGATGAGGATAGGGTTGAATGAATTAATACATGTAAGGTGCTTAGAACAATCCTTGGCACATGGTAATTTCTCAGTAAGCTTCTAGATTTTGGGCTTGTGTTGAAGTTTGTTTTGTCATTATCATACCTAGCTTAGGATGTTGACAGGACAGCATATTTGACAGATTGAAGCTATTCTTATTATTCAGTGACTACCCTGTTTGTTATTAATACGGTTTAAACAATTACTTTAGTTAATGACTGGTATATAATACTAGTTCACTTTTGAAATGAAGCCCATTCCTGAAGCCATTTTCCCCCTTTGCCTCTCTTTTGAATCTATTATTAAGAAATTAAAAATACAGAACCTAAGGTTTTTCTCTCTGGTTTAAAATGAGAATATTTTTAGAGAGAGGCTGCTAAAATTAAATATTGGGACTTAACAATAAAGGTACATGGAAAAGTACCAATAGTAATAAAAAGATGATTTCTGAAATTCTCTAGGCAATGAGGAAAGGACTACTGGATGTGCTTCCAAAAAACTCATTAGAAGATTTAACAGCAGAAGATTTTAGGCTTTTGGTAAATGGCTGTGGTGAAGTTAATGTGCAGATGCTGATCAGTTTTACCTCTTTCAATGATGAATCAGGTATGAAATTTTTGAAATGTTAATTTAAGGAATAAGATACATAGATAGTTTGGTCAGTCAGCATTTTCTGAGTTTCTAACTTTTAGATACATTTACAGGGCTTTGGAAATGTTGTATTACTGATGCTTAAAAGGTTTTTTTATATTATTTTTTAACATGATTGAATGATGTTAGGTTATTTTTTATCGCTTAATTTTCTTAGATTTTAAAGAATATATGGTTTGTAAAAAAGTAAAAATTCCTTGTGGTGTGCAACTGGGTGAGAAGGATTTTTTATATACTAGTTAAGAAAAAAAAAAAAATCCATGTGTCAGTTCCATTAAACTTATCCAATTCATGTCTCTCAAACTCTGATTAAAGAATTTGACTGCATGATGTTTGCTTTGTAGAACTAGACCTAAACACACAAAGATATAGCAGCACACAAATACCTGGAGTATCTAGAAAGAATAAAGAGAGGTAGTGATAATAATCCTCCTAGAATAACATTTACCTTCAGTGCTTGATTTGCTGCAACTCTCTTTTTTCAAAGTCATGTAGTCTCGGAATAGACTTTTTAGCTGTGACTACACGATAAAACACTGGAAGGTCCAAGAAATTCATTATGAGAGGATTATACCTATAGTCTAAGATTATTGTATACATTGAAGGCACCAAGTTTTCTCCCTTTTTTTCCCCATACTTTGCAAACAGCTTCAGCCAAATTATAGTCAGTTAAATTTGGATAAATTTTCTTGTTTTCCTTCATGCTTGGCAGTGTATAAGACCTCATGTAATCGTTTTGTACTATTTTTTAATATAGTGTTCAGTATTTCTCAGATAAGAATTTGTCTCATTTACAAGTAAAAAAAACCTAGGAGGGGAAAGAATATATCTAAAGATACTCCAAGTATGGTCCTCAGATCAGCAGCATCATCTGAAGCTTTCTAGGAATGTAGAATTTTTGTTTTTCCCCCACTCTCTTCCTCCTAGACCTAGTGAATGAGAATCTGCATGTTAAAAAGATACCCAAGTGATGTAAACTCATTAAAATTCGAGAAGCACTGGTTTAAGAACATGGCAATAATCATGACATCAAATTGAATTAAAATCATGTGATTATCAATTTTGAGACTGGTGGTTCATTTTTCTTGTCATCTTGAGTTACTATTGACTAAGAAACTATAGAGGTGTTATATTATGCAAATGGTTCTGATTTTCTATATTAGGAATTAGACCTATATAACACTGTGTGTGTGTGTGTATTATTGATTTCAGAGAGGAAAGGAGAGGGAGGGAGATAGAAACATCAATAATGAGAGAGAATCATTAATCAGCTGCCTCCTGCATGCCCCACACTGGGGATTGAGCCTGCAACCCAGGCATATGCCCTGAACCGGAATTGAACCATGACCTCCTAGTTCATAGGTCGACACTCAATGACTGAGCTCTGCCGGCCGGGCTATAGAACATTTTAATTATACACATTTTTTATATAAACACTTTAAAATATAACTACTGATACAGTATATTAAATTTATATTCTTCATTCTTAGGAGAAAATGCCGAGAAGCTCTTACAATTCAAGCGTTGGTTCTGGTCAATAGTAGAGAAGATGAGCATGACAGAACGACAAGATCTTGTAAGTTAAGTTCACAGAATTTGTATAACAAAATATAAAAATTTAAAATACTGTGTATGATAGCCTTTTGTTTTAAGTTTGAAATGGTGGGTTATTTTAATTTTGGCTAAAGAAATTATAGAGTTAGAAATAATAGGCAGTTTTGTTTTTCTACTCTATAACAACATTTGAAGTATTAAAGCTATAAGCAGAGTGAAATAAATACATCTTAGCTATTAATATGACATTATTAGTCTTAGAAAATAATACCAGCATATTGTTGAGATCCCCACCCCCATAGTGCTTATATATGTTGGCTGCTCCGTCATCCTTTTGACTAGTAGTAAGCCTTTGCAACATTTCTGAATAGTATAGTGTCTTGACTATTATCTCGCACTAGGAATAGAGTAGCTTTATTGTGATATGTGAATATTAAGCCTATGATTTTAATCTTACTATTATTAACTTAGAAGCATAGATTAGGTAATATCAACTTTGGTCATAGTGAAAAGTTGATCCTAAAGTCTGACCAACCTGGAATATATTCATAACCAAATCAGCCTGTCCATTAATCTTGAAAGAGAAGTCTCCACTAGACCAGCCTTAGTGCTCAGTAATCTAGACTAGACTATTCATGGAATGTATAAAAATGATCACATTATCTAGTATAGCCCCAAATTTTATTCAAGAGGGGGAAATGGTTACTTGTACTTTTAGTATTCCTTAATCTTTACATGTGCACCCCCCCTCTCCCCCTGCCTTCCAGTATTTCTTCACTAATTTTTCTGTTTGTTCAGCAGTCCTGGCTGTCACCAAGTTCTATTCTTTTCTTAGCCGTCCTGGTAATTGATTTCCACTTAGATTATTCCCTAGGTGGTAAATTCTATGTGACTGGTTCCATGGTATTTGACTTTCCCAATCTTGTGGGCCCTAAATTCCCTACCAGGGCTAATACCATATCTGTCCTTGTTGCCATCAAGAGCACCTAAATAGCTTGGTAGAGTTCTATCACTTTAGTCTTTGGATTTGGGAACTTTGTTTCCCTGTAACAAGCAACGTATTAGTTTTGTAAAGCCTACCAGAAACAGAAATAGAAATGATTGGCTATCTTATATGAATTCTTATCTATTCCCTAGTTTTAATTTTCTGATGTTTTTAAACTAATACCATCCTCTTCCAGTTAGTCAAGTTAAATCTCACTGCAGTTTCTGCTTTCCCTGAAAAAAACGTGCTAACTCTTCAGTTTTGAGAGCGAGCGAGCGAGCGAGCGAGCCTCTCTCAATATAAGGGCCTTAATATTTCCTATCCATAGCTATAATTTATGAGCTCCACTCTTTAAATGCCTATATAAAATCTATTCCTAGGGCATAAGCAGTTTATCAAGATGTCCTTTCCCTCTCTTCTCTTTTCCTTCACATATTGTTGGTTTTATCCTGATGTGTCTGAGGGGAAATGCTGAGGGATATTAGACTATAACAGGGTTTCTCAAATGGTTCTCCCTTGAATTATTAGTCCTGAAATTATAGGGTTTCTAGAGTTACTGGATTTCTCATAAAACTATTTGCTTCAGGAATTACAGCAAGTTAGTTCATTTAATTTTCCTCTGGGATTTTGGATATATTTGTTTGTTTAGCTGTATACTATAAATATAAATGTGTTAGATTTAAAAGGCTTTACCTTAGCCCTGACCGGTTTGGCTCAGTGGATAGAGTGTCAGCCTGTGGACTCAAGGGTCCCGGGTTCGATTCCGGTCAAGGGCATATACCTTGGTTGCGGACACGTCCCCAGTGGGGAGTGTGCAGGAGGCGGCTGATCGATGTTTCTCTCTCATCGATGTTTCTGGCTCTCTGTCCCTCTCCCTTTCTCTCTGTAAAAAAATCAATAAAATATATTTTTAAAAAAATAAATAAATAACCTTAGAGATTGGCACTATTTTATTATCACTGAAGAGTGATGTGTATGTATATATATATGGGTCAATGATGAATGGAATGTATTAATAAAAATAAAGATTATGTTATCATATTTAAGTAAAAAGATAAAGTAGAAGTTAACATTCATCTTACATCACACAAAATAGATGTGTAGTAAAACATAATGTTATATGGCTTATTGCATGGATTTTCATGTACAGTAGATGTTCTCATTAATCACTTTTATAAAGTTACTCTGTGTCACAGTGTAGCACTGAAATTACTGGGTTGTTTTGCTAATAGATAAACTGCAAAATAACTTTTTTAAAAACCTGTGTGAATTTTGAGCTTTGGGGGCGGGGAGGGGATGGGGGGGAGATGCTGCATTTTTCCATTATGAGGTATGCCATGCAATTTAGCCCCTGGAAAGGCCCTTAGAGAACCTTTGGTCCAACAGCCTCATGTTACAGATGAGAAACTGAGAGCCTGAAACATAGTTTCTTTTCTGTATCTGACACTTTTGTTCCCTTCTGACCCTGAATCTTCCCTTTTCAGTACAAGAAATAAATTTAAAACTCAATTCAAAAAGTACAGTACCCTTATGTAGATTTTAATACAAGAATGGGGCTTTGTGAGTATATTGCCAGAATTAAGGGTTGAGGGTTAATCTGTTAAAAACCAAAACTGTAATTATTATATTCCTGTTTAGGTTTACTTTTGGACATCAAGCCCATCATTACCAGCCAGTGAAGAAGGATTTCAGCCTATGCCCTCAATCACAATAAGACCACCAGATGACCAACATCTTCCTACTGCAAATACTTGCATTTCTCGACTTTATGTCCCACTCTATTCCTCTAAACAGATTCTCAAACAGAAATTGCTACTCGCCATTAAGACCAAGAATTTTGGTTTTGTGTAGAGTATAAAAAGTGTGTAACTGCTGTGTAATATTACTAGCGAATTTTGTAGATTTTTTTCATTTGTCTATAAAAGTTTATGGAAGTCAATGCTGTCACACCCCCTGGAGGTACCTTAAAGAGATAAATACAAACATTCCTTGCTGAGTTTGTAGCATAAAGGACTGAGGAGCACTAGCAACATTTAACTTGCTAGTTAACAACTTCTGGGTCTAACCCCAGCCAAAGATGACAGCAGAACAACATAATTTACACTGTGATTTATCTTTTTGCTGTGGGGGAAAAATGTAAAATGTTCTGAAAATTCACTGCTGCCTTTGTGAAAAGTGTTTCAGCAAAGGTTCTTGTATAGAGGGAATAGGGAATTTCAAAATAAAAAATTAAGTATGTTCTGTGTTTTCATTTTAACTTTTTTATGGTGTTGAATTTATGGTTGGCTGCAATTGTGTATCATGTATATGGAACTTGTAAAAAGTTCTAGACATTCAGATCTTAGAGGTAAAATCACTTTTACCTATAAAAACCACTTATTGCGGTTTATTTTGGCTGCATTGAACTCTAGGGTATTAAATGAAATCACTAATATTTTGCATGTAATTGTTCATTTGAGTGAGGGCACTTTTTGTACATATGATGGGGCCAATACTTGATCACAATCACCTTTTCCCCTTTGTATCCTTACTCAGTGAGCAGTCAGTCAGGAGGTTACTGCACTTCAGTTCTAACTAGACATTTGTACTAAGGTGTTCAGTTATGTAAACTCAGCCTGGGCACTTTCTGATAACTGTAAAATGTTTTATAAGATCATGATTACTGAAGATACATTTTGGTAATTTTAAATGTTCGTGAGCAGCTTAACTACTTTTGTATCTAAAGCCTTTTTTAAGTATCTTGTTACATTTACTTTTTAAAATAAATTACAGAAGAAATGTCAAGTAATATTGAAGAAACAATAGTTTTTTATCTAGTTGTACATTTTTAAACTAAGGGTAATACACTGACATGGTTATGTGCAAAAAAATTTTTGATTTGAAGAACTGAAAGTGTATATACACATGGACTATAAGAAACAAAATCAGTCCACATTTTACAGTTAGCAGAGAATCCTGAATGGCATTGGCCAGGCCACATTTTCTTTTTATAAATGGGGAAGTGAAGTAGGGACCCACTTGGCAAGGGAATTAACTCACCTATGTGACAGGTTCTTTTTTTGATGGCCCATTATGTAACCTCAGACCAATACCTAAATTCTTGTGGTACCTTCATTCAATGGCACAATATGGAACACGGTTTTCTTCACAAAGTCTTCAATAAAGTGACTTAAAGTAGTCACTTCACATACTGAAAATGAGCAGAGATTCTCTGGAATCTCTCCTACCTCTCAGTTCCTTCATAGGACTCCTGGCCTTCAGGATGTTTTTCATGTTCAAAGGCACTACACTTTTATTATATAACTTCCTTCAGAATGAACTACATGCTGTCCTCAGCCTTGCTGACATATATATATTAAAAACTAAAATGATAGTGCAACTTGTATTACTCAAAACTTACACAACATGCTGTTAGATTTGTGTAAATTAACCAAAGGTTATTTTACAAAGTAACATTGGTTTTTGTGTCTAAATGCTATTTCTGAGTAAGTGAAATAGTAGTTAGATTAAGAGCTGATTATTGATATGTCTGAAATAGTAACATATATCACCTTCACTTCTGTATGCACATTATGGGATTGATAAAGTATGAAATGAGAACAAATCAGATATGATTAGGACATTTGAAACCCTAATTGTGAACTTATTTTTAATAATTACTGAGAAAATGAAATATTTAAAATAATACAAAATGTCTTAAGTCTTCCTAAATCAAGATTTTGGTTAAAATGCTTTTAGGAATATTAAAAACAGTTTCTTTTTTTTTTTAAGTAAAGCATAAAATGATTTTAAATGTAAAATAAAGTCATGTAAAATAAAGTTCTCTTTTGGTCTTGCTTAGTGATTAAATCTAATAGAATTGAAAACCAATTTAGGAAGAGAAGACCAAGAATGAACTTTACTGAGGGTTTTCAGAGTGTTGCTACTTTTAATTTTCCCCCTAAGTCATCTGAATATCAAGACTCCAGCATAATGGCTTACTGGGACAGACTTCTCTGAGAGGGCTTTTTAAGAGTATGATTTCACTGCTTAGTATTTGCCCCTAAACATTTATCTCCTAAAGATATTTTGTGTGTTTAAAGGTTGTCAGTAATTTCTAGGTCTAATCTTAAAACTGAGAGGTCTTCCCTCGAGGCAGTTGTCCTCCCGTGACTGTAGGCCCAAGATTCTCGTGTGGAATTTGTTCATGCAGATCTCAGTCATGGTCTTGTTCAGTAAATCTTAAGTGGAAGACAGAAATCTTTATTCTTAAACAGCATTCCAGGTGACTATGAAACACTGCCCAAAGAGCATTACTTTTTTTCCCTTTTTTCTATTTTTTACCCCCAAATATAAATGCCCCCGTTTGCAAACTCCCAAGAACCAAATGGCTACAACTAATAACCTATTTAAAAGTGCTTCCATTAACCACCTTATCCTGAATTAGGTTCTTCCTCCTGATAAAGGACTTGTTAAAGTGCTTTCAAAACCTGCCTGAGCAGTAATTGAAAATATTTTCAATGTTTACATTAAGTAGGTAGGCATACAGATTAATTCTTTAAACATCATTTGATTAATGTAGAAACTTACTTAAAGTGTGACTTTATGTCAAGATACCTTAGATTAAAGAAAAGGAAAGTATCTTACATTGCCTCTTAAAATTAAAAAATACATATTACTGGATTGTTACGACTATCCTGGAGTTTCTTAATTACTAACTTGTGTTAGTACTTACTACGTACACGTGTATGTTTCATTTTATCCTATGAGATAAAGCCTGTCCATCCTCAGGTAGGGAAACACAGGTTAAACGGCTTGCCTAACTAAGGTGACGGAGCTCCTACGTGGGAAGTATGTACCCGGGTGTCTGGAGCTTGCGTTCTCAGACAAGACAGTGGGCTGGACACTTGTGTGGAAGGTCTGATGGTAAGCGAGTGCGCTGGTCATTGGAGCTTCTGATCACCCAGTTCCAGGATCTGGGGTGGGGAGGGCGGGGAGGTGGCCCTGCACACCCACGAAGCGCCGTGCCACCGCGGGTGTCCGACAAGTCACCTCCACTCTGACCCTGTCCCCGGGCCCGGGTGCCCGCTGCAGGCCCAGGTCCGGGACGCCTTCCTGGGGTTTGAGTGATTTGCCAGCGTGGCTCACAGGACTCAGGAGAAACATGTTACTAGATCACCGGTTTCTTATGAACGGATAGAAACGAGGAACAGCCCGATGGGCCACGCGCGGGGAAAGGATGCGGCGCTCCCGTGTTCTCTCCCCGCGCGGAAGCTCCCCGAACCCTGCCATTTGGGGTTTGTGGAGGCTTCGTGGCAGGCAGGATGGACAGCGTCGCTGGCCGCTGGTGACTGATTCAGCCTCCAGCCCCTGGACCTCGTTTTTGTCTGTGAGATCAAATGGTTTTCCCTTTCTGTGGTAGATGTCTTTAGATCAGTGGTTCTCAACCTTGGCTACACATTAGAACCACCTGGGAATCTTTTTTAAAGTCCTGATTTCTGGGCCTCATCCTCCGGAAATTCTGTGTCTTTGTTCTGGGGTGGGGCCACAACTTTAGTAACAAACAGAATTTCCGGAGGATGAGGCCCAGAAGTCAGGATTTTAAAAAGATTCCCAGGTGATTCTAATGTGCAGCCAAGGTTGAGAACCACTGCTTTAGATGGTTCCCTTAAGAGCCGGGTATCCGTAATCCAACCAAATGGTTGTGCCCATCAGTCGCCACTGCCCGCAGCTGTGACCGGCGGCTCTCCTCTCCGCGACTGGACCAGCGCTTGGCCGGAGCCCGCCGCCCACTCCTCCTAGGGCCTGCGGTTCTCAACCTGTGGGTCGCGACCCCTTTGGCCGTCAGACGACCCTTTCACAGGGGCCGCCTAAGACCATCCTGCATATCAGATATTTACATGACGATTCATCACAGTAGCAACATGACAGTTAGGAAGTAGCAACGAAAATAATTTTATGGTTGGGTCACAACATGAGGAACTGTATTTAAAGGGCCAGAAGGTTGAGAACCACTGTAGGCGGACACTTAGTTTCTTCAGCTGCAGCAAGAGGGGCTTTGCTGTCGCTACTTCAGAGACGTCCTGACTGACCATTCAGTGGTAATTCAACGTGACTAAAGGCTCCGTTTGTTGAAACCATCTCAGAGCTTTCCACGACCTTTCCTAAATGGAGCCATGGCCCCCGCCTCATCTCGAGCCCTCCTGCCCCCAGGCACACACACACTTTTCCCTCCACCACTTCCTTTCTTTCGGGAGCTTAAAGACAACACAAAGTGGCTGTTGCTACTTGTTAATTTGTTAACGGTGCGGTTTTTGTTTTTGTGTTTTTTTTCCTTCCACCAAGAGTGTGGCTTCCCTCTAACCACCACCTGGCAGTCTCTCGGGACAGGCCGAGGAGCGCGACATACCGTGTTCCTGAAGCCACGGCGAGAGCTGCTGGGAGAGGTGGCCTGGCATGGCGAGCCCCTCCTGCACCGGAGCAGTAGAGCCCCAGCCGCCGTGGAGGGCGTGGCCGAACGCCGCCGGCGGAGAACCTCAGGCTGAGGGCGGGGAAGCGAGGCCGCCGGCTTCGGGGCGAGCTTCTTAGCCCCGCAGGCGGAGGCGGGACCCTGCGGCAGGGAAGGCGGGGCCGGCAGGCGCAGGGAGCGCCCTCATTGGACAGGCGTGAGGCGGGGCTGTAGAGGGGGCGGGGACACCCGGGGTGGGCGGGTCCCTGAGTCAGGGAAGGCAGGACCAGGCCTGCGCAGGGAGAGTCCCTCAATGGGCGGGCGAGACAGCCGGGGCGGCGCAGTGGAGCGAGGCGGGGCGGACCGGCGTGGGAGGGGTCTCTGCCGCGGGGAAGGGCGGACTCCGCAGCCCCGCGGGCCACCTGGGTCCAGTCCCGGTTGGAGGTGGCCTGGAGCGCTCGGTTCCCTCAGCGGCTGGAGCTCTGGCGGAGTCTGCGCGATGGGCGACCCGGAAAGGCCGGAAGTGGCCGGGCCTGAGCTGGAGGAGGTAAACGTTGCGGCCGCTTTTCCTCGTGTCCACAGTCACCCTGGCCAGTGGCACGCAGGGTGCGGCGGGGACTGGCCAGGGGCAGGACCGCTGCGGGAAGTTTTACCCGTTGCCGTCGGAAAGCCTGCGTAGGCCGGGCCCGGAGCCCTCGCCGCAGCCTGCTTTCGTCCTTTCCAGCGCCCGGGAGGGGTGGGGTAGGAGCCGGGCTTCTGCTCCCCCGCGCTGCACCCAGGCCCGGACAGGGCAACGCTCTGGGGCTCAGGCCGCGGCGAGGCGCACCCCCTCCGTGGCTCTCCCCGCGTCCGTCCCGTCCCTGGAGACCTGGCCGGGGAAACCGAGGCCCGGAGCCAGGGCTGGTGGGTGTAGCGGAGACGTGCATGCCGCCCGGGGGGGGGGGGGGGGAGTTGACGCAGGTGGACGGGAAACCTTAATCAAGGTGATCGGCCAGTTTTGCGCAGACCTGGCTGCTTCGCTGTGAATCGCTGGGGCGTAACTTGCTTCATTGACACAGTAGACATGACCGCACAGAGCACGGAGTGAAATGCTTTATGCAAAGGACAGCGGGTTACGGGTGCTGCGTAAACCGAAATTAACGTGCTTATCCTCTCCTCTGCTTCTACGTCAATAAACGTACATAGGAACAGTAAAGAAACCGTGACTGAGTGTTGGCGGGTAGTTGAAATTGTTGCTCTATAACTTCCATACCCTGTTTTTTTTTTTTTTGTAAATACTTCTAAACCATTTGTTTTTCGCTTGAACCTGTTGCTGCGTGTCGTTTCTTTGATTTCATAGAGTTTCAGACCGAGAATTATGCTTAGCCCTACATTTCTTTAGAAAGTGGCAGATTCCAGATTTTATTTCCAAAATAAAAATACTTTTTTATTTTGTAAACATTTAGTAACTAACTACATGTTTGTTGAAAATATCACTCAAACTTTTTCTTCCTGTTTTGAAACACAAATACGTTTAGTACCGATTTTCCCCCTTGAATGAGACCAGTCAGATGTTTCCTTTCGTGCCCGCAGTCATTTAGGCTAAAGACCTGGCAGTTGATTTTCATTTATTATCCCCATCTAAGCGATACACATCCACAGAGACAGGAGCCGAACTTTAGGTCTAGAATGAATCTAAGTGAGCATGTTATGGTCTGAGTGGTTTAAACTTGAGGTGCAAGGATGCCTTAAGTACTTTGTCTAGCATTTGAGGTGCATTAGAATCACCCGGAGTACTTTGTAAAAAATGTAAATCACTGGGCCTACACCTAGTCATCAATTTTGATAATGAATCAAAAGCTCTTGGGCTGGAAGAGAAGGTGGAATACCTCTAAGAAACTTGATTTCAGATTCCCATCACTTCACACCTAGTTGTCTCTCTACCGCCAGTCTTACCTGCTCCCCGGTCCTTTTTACCTCTGCCAACTTAATCCGTCATCAAATCAGGGCCTCCATGTCACCCCCTCCAAATAAAAACTCCCCAAAGGGTCTCAGTTCCCACCCAAAAAATGCCCGGCTCCTCAGACTGGCAAAGTCCCATTCAAGCAGCTTTTGCATGCCAACTGCCTTATCTTTAATTCAGGTTGTCATTTCCACCTCTGAACTTGACACCATAGTTACTACCAAAATCTAGGGTGTTTTTCTTAATTCATGGATATCTGATGAATCTTCCTAGTGCCATCTCTGTTCATGTTCATTGCTACTCAGGAATTTTCCACGTCTATCCATAGAAATGCTTTTCAAATGGCGCCGCACAAAGAACGCCAGCAGCTGGAGGTTGGGAGCAAGTGGGGAGAATTAGAGTGAGCCTCCCAGCTCCCCAGATGTTTGAAAATCTTTGGCCCACAAAATTCCTAACCTTTTCCAGTGGTTCTCAACCTTCCTAATGCTGCGACCCTTTAATACAATTCCTCATGTTGTGGT
The DNA here is from genome assembly GCF_963259705.1 of Myotis daubentonii. Lineage (NCBI taxonomy): Eukaryota > Metazoa > Chordata > Mammalia > Chiroptera > Vespertilionidae > Myotis > Myotis daubentonii. The sequence goes on from NC_081856.1 coordinate 41,244,325, forward strand.
GACCCCCAACCATAAAATTATTTTCGTTGCTACTTCATCACTGTAATTTTGCTACTGTTACGAATCGTCATATAAATATCTGATATGCAGGATGTATTTTCATTGTTACAAATTGAACATAATTAAAGCATCGTGATTAATCACAAAAACAATATTAATTATATATGTGTTTTCCGATGGTCTTAGGTGACCCCTGTGAAAGGGTCATTCGACCCCCAGGTTGAGAACCGCAAATATCCAGAGTGTGGACCCTTTACCAAATTCCTCGCTGTCTCAACTGTTGACCCTTTAGCCAGATGAGATGGAGTCTGCCTTTGCTTTACATCCACGTCAGTGGGTTTTAATCCCAGCTGTCTCTGTTTTTCCATCTCCCCTTTCTGTAGGCTTGGTCCTCAGTCATGCTGCTCCTCTATGATTTCCCTGGAAAATCACAACCCTCCCCGTGGTGTGGTGACTACCAATGGCATCTTTATCTTATTCGGGAAGGAGAGGAGATAGTGCCTCTGCCTACCATAGAGTTGTATTTTCAGCTCTCCCCTGGATATCTTGAAACTGAACCCATTATGTTTTTTATTGACCGAATTGAATTTTTAAAGACTTTTGTGTTCACAGATTTTTATTCTTGTTGTGGCTTGTGTTGGTGGGGCGAGTTTATTCAAATTAAACTTTTGTTAAACATCTAATTAGAGAAGCAAGAATTTTTGTCAGATTTATTCAGTTATCCTTCAGGTGCTGAGCCCTTTGTATGTGTCTTAAATCAGTTCTGTGTTTCTACTGCTGATTTCCTATTTGGGGCAAGAGATGAGGAGTGCAATAATTTTTAAATTGTTCTCTCCACCTCCAGTTTCCCTTCTAATCTAACCACATTTCTACAAAGTGATCTTAAAACACAGATCTGATCATGTTTCTCACCTGATTAAAAACTTTCAACAGCTCCCAATAGTCTGCATGATAAAGGCCAGATGCCAGTGTTATATATCAAAGCAGATCACTTTGACGTGCTCCAAAATTTTTTAAAGTCAACATCTTAATATTCATTTAATATGCAAAATAGACATATCCACTTTAACCTGAGATAAAGCCTAGAAATGGAGTACAGATTTTAAAAGCTGAAAGCTAACTATTTTTTTATTTGTTTTGTTTCATTTCATCAAAATGATGACCCTGGGGTAAAAAAGAGTCAAAACAGTTGCATCAAAATGGCTTTAGGGAAATAGCTGTGGCAAAATTCATGTAGATTTGCATTTAAGGCCCTCCCATGGCTTTAACACCTGGGCCTATTTTCCAAACAAAATTATAGGTGCAACACTGATTAAATCCACTTTTGTGTATTTTATGAATGTAATTTTTAAAGTAAACATATGTAATATTATAAATCAATTAATGGAATAATGAGGCTGTTTTGATGAACCTACTGCTTTGAATTGGGGTGTAGATGATAACTGAAGATTTATACCAAACTTAGCAAACAGTTTCTTTGCATATTTACCAGAGTTCTCTTAATAAATAAATGTACTGCTAGCCAGTTCTGAGCATTTATCAACCCATGTGCGTTAGAGTGCATTGAGGCTGCTCCCTGATGCATTCACATAATTCTGAGTTTTACCTTACCAGCATCAGTTGTCTTTATTTCTAGTCCTCTTTATACCAACTGTACTTGTAACTATTGTAATTTAACTATTATGTAAACTAATAATATATGAGTATGAAAAGAAAATTGTTTATGAAAACTTGAAAGCTTGGGAAACTCAATAAAGATAAGTTGTTAAAACAAAATCTGTAGACTTAGATAAAAATAAAAAAAGATTGGTGATATTTATAAAAGAGGTAAGGATTCTGCCCTCAGATTGCTCTATCTTAAGGATGTTAAAACTAAAAAGCATAGGCGATGCATCATAGTATGTTTATGCCAGAAAAATTTGGGATGTCAATCAGTGAGCCAATTTAACAACAATAACAAAAAGCTTTGGCTTTATAAAAGAAGATTAGTTAGTAAATGTAAGTTACATGTTTTAAGCTAAGTCATTTTCTTCTGATTTCTTACATTAGCCAATTTTCAACTACCAGTTTGGATTACTTTGAATAGGAGGGCTTCTACTGTATTATTGGTACCATTAATATTATTTCTTTTTCCTTTTGGGGGGGTAGGAGGAGAGTTAAAAATTTTTTTTGGTTTACTCCTGAAAAATAGATACACATGATTACTGGGTATTTTTTGCTTTTTTTTTTTTTAACTGCCTCTCTTTCAGTCTCATGGCATTCTTCAGTTAAGCAGAGCTAGCTAGAGAAACTGTCCTCCGAGCTTATCCCCTCCCCCAAACACACACAAAAAAGAAAAACGACAACCTGGAAACACAAGTTCACGCATTGGTAGTTTCCTTGCTGTACAGTAGAAAACAACTTGTTATTTTTATTACTATTTTTAAAAGGTTGAAAACACATTTAAAACTAAAGTTCTAATCTCATGTTTGTGATACTGGAGAGACCACAGAGTTCTTCAGAGCACATTTGGAAAACACACTTGGGAAGTACTCTCTGCGTTCTTTCTGATTTCATCTCCTTCCATTGTCCCCCCATACTGTAAGTCCAAATTTACAAAGATTCTTCCAGTTTTTAAAAAATGTTACATGCTCTTATTCCCTTCCCCCCCACCACCCCCCTTCACATTGCTTTCTTTTCTAACATATGGCTTCCTAACCCAGGTCCATAGAGAGTCTACAGCTTTGGAATGTACTCGTGACACTCCTGACACTGCATTAACATGTTTGTGAATTTTTCTAAGCATCATGAAAATAAGCAATATTTCCATGTCATATCTAGCCCAGTTCAAAGGTTTATATTGGTTAAACTTGTTTTATTCACATTGCAAAATCTTTCATACTGCCCTTTAATCCAGCTTCTTCTCTTAACAGTCCACATATTATCAGGATGGAATAGGAAGAATAAATGTACAAACATGATTTTCGTTCTAATTTAAAGGTACAAGTCTTGAGCAGTTTTCATAGATCCTGTCGTTGATCAATTATTGTCCGCGTTTAAAAACTCCAGGATGCTTCGTGTGAAAGGTTTGCTGCTTATGATGTCCTTCTCAACTTCAGTACAGGCCACATAGCAAATATAGTGAAGGTCAAGGATTCTAGTTCTGTACCCCAGAGACAAAACATATTTAAGAAAGAAAAAGAAAAGAGAAATGCAGAATCATAGCAAAATGCTATAAATGATGATAAAAGCACAATCTAGGAGAACTAAAGGAAGAACAACGTGGGCCTAGACAAGTTTGAAATATCTGTTGACTGCAGACTTCTGCCTTTTCAATTGGGCTTTAAATTTGAAACTTTTCTAAGAGTTCTTTATTTCCCTGAGGGCAGTCATAAAAGGTATTGATTGATCAAATAATTAACCACTATAATAGTTCTTTTATCATTTCTTTAAGTATAGAGAGAGAGCCAACCAGAAATTATTATGTTCAATAATAACACAGTAATAATTTTAAAAGTGTATAGCACTTGAAAGTGTGCAGAGTATGGCAAGTATTATCTTTGATTTACAGATGATGATGCTCAGATTAAATAACTTGCCTGAAAACATGAATGCGCTTATTTTAAATGAATACAATTGTGTACTATAAAGGACAGTCTAGAATAAAATAGGGTTATTTGGTTCACCTATAGAGGTGGCAAATTCCAAAATGTTTATTTTCAGTCTTATTTTTATTGTCTCATTCACCTGTGAACTATGTCCCCATCAATGCTTCGTAATTTCATTACATATATTAATTTTAACCTGGTAAAAGGGAAGGCAAATGCATTTTGAGAAAGTATTCCTCTGTAGATTTTTAAACTTGCATCAGTTAAAAACCATTGCTTTAAACCTTACCAATTTGGCTGTGTGTTTTTTCTTTCATTCTTTTGTACCAGTTTCAAGTCTCATTGGTTCTTTCAACTTTATTGACAAAGAAATTATTTTTTCCTAAAGTCAAATTTGGTGGTTTCCTCCTTTGCCAGTTATATCACTACCACTTTGTTGAAGGAACTTTGCTTAGTGGAAGATAGTAATGTATACTCTTCTGTAGGTGTAGTTCATTTCAGTGTTTTGAATTCTGGGTTTTAGATAGAGCTGGCCTTCCTCTAGCTGCTGTCCATGCATACAGAGGTATAGCCTCAGGCAAGGCTTTGAGTTCAGACATATCTCAGTTCTAATCTTATTTCTGCCACTTATTAGTTGTAGGATCCTGGGTATGCTATTTACATCCTTCAAGATTTAGTTTCCCCATCTGTAAAATGGAAATAGTTTTCTATGTGTCAGAGTTGTTTACAGATTAAGTGGGATAATGTATATAAAGCATCCATGTGGTAATGGCGCAAAAGAGCCTCCGTGCCAGACCCAGAGGACCTGCTCTTATGCCTACCTCCTGTTCTGGAGCCTAGAACCGCAGTGTGTCAGTATCTTATGGTTCTTTGGAGACTGAATGCCCTCAGTGGCAACACACATAACACACACATTTAAAAAACTTGACCACTTCCATTTAAAACATTTTCTTCATTTTTTCTGGAATGAATTTCGACTAAGTGCCAAGTACTATGCTAGGCTCTGGGGATTCCACTAAAGTAAAGTTGGTTTTTATTCTCAAGAAGAATAGTCTAGAGGAGTCTATAGACACGTAATAGGGAATTACATTGCAGTGAGTGATGTGCTATGTTGGACTTAATCCAGGCATTTGGGGTGATGGAGGGTGGGGAGAAAGATGAGGGCACTCCGAGAAGGCTTGATTTGAGTGGTCATTATATTATTTCACTGATGTATTGTGACCTTACGTTAAATTAAAAAAAGTATAACTATATTCAGTAACCCGAGCCCAGGATAAAGAGAAATTAGCCCATTCATTCACTTGCTTAGCTAATGCTTATTGGCCTTTTATGCTTGACAGTCCTACAGGAACATCACAATAGAGAAAAACTAGTTTCTACACTCAGGGGCTTATGTGCTCTATCTGAGGAGGTTTGTACCTTCAGAATAAGTACTTACCAAATAAGGCAGTCTGTGCTGCAATGGCAGCATGTGTGAAATGTGTAAGCCCACCTGTGTCTGTGTGTCTCAGGCGTTGACTGTGGGCCTTTCTGTCATCTGGTCTTGCCTCTTAGCCTCAAAGCTTAAGCACACTTGATTTGGAGAGATAATGAGGACTGGTGGAGGCAATGGTGAGGAACACAATGTAGGGCCTGGTACAGAAGAGAAACAGTTTGAGTTAGGAGTCCAGAACTGAAATGTGTCCCAATAGTCTCGATTTATACACGTTTTAGCCTATTTGTATATACTTTATATATAATCATTCTCATGGACACACAACTCTTCTGATACTCTTGCTGACTATTTAAAAAAATATATATGGCCCTCTACCTTGTAAGAATGCCATCTTGTTTCCAAGTAGTATGTATGTAGGTATGTGTTCCTCACTTTATTCCACAAAGCTTTGAGACAGCCCACAGTGAGACTCTATGCCAGTGATGGCGAACCTTTTGAGCTCGGCGTGTCAGCATTTTGAAAAACCCTAACTTAACTCTGGTGCCATATCACATATAGAAATTTTTTGATATTTGCAACCATAGTAAAACAAAGACTTATATTTTTGATATTTATTTTATATTTTTAAATGCCATTTAACAAGAAAAATCATCCAAGAAAATGAGTTCGCGTGTAATCTCTGACACGCGTGTCATAGGTTCGCCATCACTGCTCTATGCAGTAAGTTTAACATGTAAATAGCAATAACAAATTGGTATATGGTCAGCTTCAGACAAAACCTCTGTTGGTACAGAGTTTTCAGGTAAGATTATATTTCAGTTAAAATTAGAAAAGAAAATATTAAACTAAAAAACCCAAAAAGCTTATAACAGTAGCTTATTTTTATCTCAAACCAGCATTCTGTCTTTGAGAGAGGAACAAAAGGGAACTTTTGGTTCACTAACTTAGAAATGTTCCCTCTGTGACATTTATGGATCTAGTTTTGTGCTTATCCTCAAAATAGCATTAATGACAATAATTTGTTGAAGGCTTATATGTGCCAGGTTCTGTTTAAAGCACTTTAATCATCAAAATTAATTTGATGATCACCTGTGAGAGAGGTATTATTTTACTGATGAGGAAACTGAGGCTCAAAGACGTTAAGCAACTTGCTACGATTACACAACCAACCAAACACTTATTAACCAGCTACGAGGTGACAAGTAAGGCTTCAACCCAACCAGACTGGCTCCCAAACCTATGCTGTTTCCCAAACTCCCTCAGATATATGTTTAGATATGAATAAGGAGGAGATGTCTACACAAAATGGGTGTTTGTACTTTAATTTTCAAAGAGGTTATCTTCAGATACCAACGAAAATGAAGCAAAGTCAAGTGAAGAACCACTCCTAAGAAAGAGTTCGCGCCGATTTGTCATCTTTCCAATCCAGTACCCCGATATTTGGAAAATGTATAAACAGGCACAGGCATCCTTCTGGACAGCAGAAGAGGTAAGTGGCATCGCCTTTCATCAGTAATCATGTTCTGTGTTGCAGTGTTCACATCTTCTGTTACAAGACATCGAAAAATGGACATTGTACCAGTATGATAGATGATACCTGCATAGCACTCTTGCTCTCTGGGTATATGTGTATATTAATCTCTATATATCTCTACCTCTACTATATATTTCTCTATATATATCTGTTTGGATAGATATATTTGGGCCTATATGTCTGTCTGTTTTTTCATGAGAGTGATTCTGTACATGTAAATGCATGCTGTAACGAATGCAGGCTCGAGAGCAGACAAATCCTGGATCTACCATTTGCTGTGGAACTGGAAAAGTTGCTTAGCCTCTCTGTGTATCTTCGTCATTGTTATACTGAGCTAATAGTACCTGGTTTGGGGGGTTTTTATGAGGATTGATCAGAGAAATCTTATTAATGAGATTAATGCCATATTTAGAATGTTACTTGGCACTTAGTAAGCCAAATAACTGTAAACCATTATTTTACACAGAATGGGGGGAGAGTTGCACAGAAATCAGAAGCACCAATTTTTGAAGCTTCTGTTATGAATTTTACCCACCTACTCAACCTTGTTATATTGTTAACATCTTTGTTATATTTAACATATAGAGCAAAACAAGACCCCAGCATTTTTAAATTGGGTGGTAGTGCTTGGCACACCCGACTGTCACCAACTGTTTGTGGTTTTTAGAAAGTTTTCTTGTTAGATATAGTTAAAAGAACAAAGGGAGGATACAGGTGGCTTTTTCATTCATCATGTTTAGAAGGTACTTGTGATTCTTGAGTTTCTTGAAATTCATTTGAAAATTATATGCATTTTTTAAGCAAATGTAATATATGTTGTATTATGACTAAGAAACACTAATTTGAAAAATTATGCAGGGTAGAGCAAAAAGTTTACAGTTCTGAGTTTATTCTTGGATTATTATTTATTAATTAGTGCATTATTTTCCATATGAACAACTGTAAAACTAGTTTTGCCCCACCCTGTAATATGCAGGTTGTATATATTTAATAGGCAGCTTATAGGAAGATTCAAACACATATTTTGAAAGGGAGCCTCTAATACATTTAGTTCCACATATTTTTCATTTAAACAATTATATGAGTTATAATTTAATCAACTTTAGACTTTATTGTTTTATCAGTGGTTTAGCTTTATTCCTAAACTAGAGGCCTGTTGCACGAAGAGATTCGTGCAATAGGCCTTCCTTTCCCCTGGCTGCTGGCACCGGTTTTCCTCCGGCACCCGGCACCCAGGCTTTTGCTGTGGCCAGGCTCCAGCTGGAGCTGGCCCTGGGGCCGGCAGCGCAGCAAAGCCTCACTGCCCCTGGGCTGTCAGGCTCCGCTCCACCGCTTGGAGCCTATGTATGCAAATTAACCGCCATCTTCATTAGGTTAATTTGCATACTCTCCTGATTGGCTGGTTAGCATACTGAAGGTATGGTCAATTTACATGTTTGTCTATTATTAATTAGGTAAGATATGGCTTATTATCAGAAACCTTGATTCAAAAGACAAAGTTCTGGGATTCTTTTTTTAAAGCTATCCACAGAATTCTGATAACTAGTAATTTGGAATCAATATTTAGATGGTAAATTGAAGACTTTACTGAAATAAGATAAAGCTGGCTAGAGGGTTTACACTGGGAATGGGAAATGACCAATGTAATATAAATAAAATTTATAGGACCTTTTGAAAGCTGAGTGTTTGAAGAGATACGTTTGATATGTCGGAGTGAGCATATTGTAATATTAACATTTAATATCAGGAGTATAATAGTTAAAAACTAGGAAGGTATCCTTCAATTAAACCTCAGTTGAACTAAAATAATATAGGACCTGATTTTTAGCTTGTATATTTTAAAAGATATTTGCAAATATTTTCCCCGTCCTGCCCCATTGTATCCCAATGCTTAGCACAGTGTCTGGCATTTGTAGTGTTAGATAGGACAAGGGTTTCACGGTCTGGGCATTTAGTTCTGACTAAATGCTATTCTTGCTAAATGTAAAATGTAGCACAGTATTTTGCAGATGCAGCTGTAAAGAGGATGAGCTTGACAGGAACCCAACACTAAGTGTAGTCAACTGAAAAGAAGAAACCAATGTGGAATTAGCCAAATAGTGTAGATAACCAATGGCTAAGCCTCCCTTTCGCAAGCCAGTGCTTTTGAATGTGAATCCCGTCTCCTTTACTTGCTGCAAGTAAATAAAAATAACTAATGAAAGCCACTTCTCATTCTTGACTAGAACACCCCAAGCATCAAATCCTTTAAGTTCAGGAATAGTAAGTAGGTGTTCAGTAATCACTGAAAGAATAAAGTAATGAGGAAAGGATTTTAGAAAAGAACACTAATGAGTCAAAGGGTGAACCAGTCCTTTTTAAAATGGTAAAAGAGATTAGGGTTTTGTAGGATAAATAAAAGAAGGACAAAGGACAATTACATATCTCAAATGTTTATGAGGTGACTGTGAAACATACGTAAGAGATCTTCCCGAGCTGAAATGATATCTATAGGGTACATTTAAAGACTGTTTTTGAATTGTAGATTCCACCAAACTCTAGAGTACATCTCACTATTAATTCCAAGGACTAATTCTAATAAACATGTTCGAAACATTTCTATTCTCAGAGGAAGTCATACTTAGAAATTGCTTTAAAACCCAGGTTTGTGATCTGCCTGGCATTACTTCTAGATATGAAAGTAGATTAGACTGCATTAAAGTAGCAGCTATAACTGCTTAATTATCTGTCTATATATAAATGCCTAATTATCTGTCTAACACTATTGTGTTATGTAAGTTGTTATGTATTATATAAAATGTTAAAGCAACAGCTGCTGGAAGTCATTAGTTTATTCACCTCAGTTCTTTCTTGACCAGATTCTCTTCTCTCCTGCCTTTTGCCCCTTTCTTCATTTGTTCCAGTGCCACTAAATTATGTTTTTTCCCCCCAGCTTTATTGATATAGTTGATATGTAACATTTTTGTAAGTTGGAGGCTGTCTTCGTGCTGTGTCTTAACATGGCAGAAAGGGCGGTAGAGCTCTCTGGGCCTCTTTCATAAGGGCACTAATCCCATCCATGCGGGCTTCCCTCCCATGGCCTAATCACCCCAAAGGCTCCACCTCCAAACACCACCACTTTGGACATTTCAACACAGATATTTGTGGATGATGGTGAAAACAAACATTCAGTCTGTAGTGTGATGTTAATATTTTTCTCCTTCTTAAAAATTTTCCTGCTAATGAGATGTCCCTCCTTAACTTTGAGGTGGAAGTTATTTTTCAAATATTTTGAGAATTTAACTTCAAGTCAAAATGTTGAAATCTTTTTATTTTAGGTTGACTTATCAAAGGATCTCCCACACTGGCACAAGCTTAAATCAGATGAGAAGCATTTTATCTCCCACATCTTAGCCTTTTTTGCAGCCAGTGATGGAATAGTGAATGAAAATTTGGTAAGATTTTTGTTTTATTTTACTTTTGTTTCCATTTAGCAGTTGAATGAAGATAATGGCAGTAAGATAATTAGACTGAACCTAAACATTTTTCTCTAGGAGATGAACTTGATGAAGCTTATTTCTTGAATTTGTTTTTCTGACAAAGTGTCAGAGGAAAGAATACATTTCTGTTATTTGACCAGCACCATGTCATTATACCAAGCATCTTGTACCAATTTAAAATGCATAAGCATGAGTTTGATTTCTACCCTTAGATGTGAACCCTAATAAAGAACCTGCACCTAAATAACCCTTCTGGAGCTCTGTAATAGAGCTCTGGGTTCTGGCTTCCCGTTTTTAAACTTGTATTATGGTTGGCCAGGAGGCTTGCCTTCTTGTTAAAGAAAATAGAGGTATATGAACTTTTATCATTAACTGAAAGGGGCTGAAAGGGGCTTCAGTAGATCTATCTGCTGTTGGAAAAAAAAGACAAGGTCAGTTATACAAAGTGAAATAATTATTTTTTGGTAGATGTTCTACAGTTTATTTGTCATTATAGTCAGTTTCTCTACCTAACAGATCAATGCACTTAATTGCTTAAGAATTCATCATGCAGCTACTTTACTGTGGAGGGTTGATAAATAGTACTGCTTAAAATACTCCATAAGATCTTTCTGACCTGCTAGTGGCATGACAGGCAATTTTTAAGTGATAATTCTGATGTCCGGATTCTGATTTGCAGTGTTTAATGAGAGCCCACAGAATTGGATATATATGTTTCCCTTATTTTCATAGGTGGAACGATTTAGTCAGGAGGTGCAGGTTCCAGAAGCTCGCTGTTTCTATGGCTTTCAAATTCTCATCGAGAATGTTCACTCAGAGATGTACAGTTTGCTAATAGACACTTACATCAGAGAGCCCAAGAAAAGGTATCACCACTGGGGTTTTATTTACAAAGTTTTATCATATTGCTTGGTTATGTTAAGAGCAGAATTTACTCTGAAATGAAATGTTAGGGAAATTTTCAAATACAGAAGTATATATAGGAGTGTAAAGGTTTCTGTTGCCCAATAATGTGTTCGCTTAAAAAAAAAAAAAAAAAAAAGAACTTCTATAGAACCTGTTAATCTGTGGAGCACATTCTGAATAGCAATTGAATATCGTAATTATTTGGTCTTGTATCAGACCAGATCCAAACCACTAATTTGAATTTTACTTTAACTTCTATATTTTGTGGATATGCAGAAATACAGAAAAATTACAAATCTGGTAGTAGACCATAGAGTTGCAATTATTATATCTAATTAGCCAATGAACATTTATTTTGATTAAGAAAAACACGTTAATAACTTTGCCATTAATTATTTTGTTTTTACAGGGAATTTTTATTTAATGCAATTGAAACAATGCCATATGTTAAGAAAAAAGCAGATTGGGCCTTGCGGTGGATAGCAGATAGAAAATCTACTTTTGGTTTGTAGCTTTAATTTATATATATCAAACTTGCCTTGAGCGTTATAATACTATTTTACCTGGTATAACTGTCTCAAAGTCTCAATGTGCACCTTTATTTGAATCATTCTTTCTAATTAATTAGAAACCAGGATTAAAATAATCTAAAACTGCTCTGCTCAGTTGTTGGAGCATTGTCCTGAACACCAAAAGGTGGTGGGTTTGATTCCCAGTCAGGGCACATACCCAGGTTGTGGGTTCATCCCCAAGTGGGGCAAGATCGATGTTTCTCTCTCTTTCCCTTTCTCTCTCTAAAATCAATAAAGTTATTTTTAAAAATTAAAATAATCGAAAACTGTATCTATTCTGTTTAATAAATTGAAAGTTGAAAGGCTAAGATGTCAGTGTATAATAACAAGTAAATACGTCAGTCACATAGATCTGGCAAGAGTCTTAAAGCAATCCACAGTTTATATCTGCTTTCAGGAATGTTTATTTTTTAAATTTAAGGTGAGTCAAAGTCTTACATTCTTCAGGAAACAAATATATAGTTTCTGAAAAACTAAAGATTAGTGCATTCAACTAGAGCAAGGAACCATTTGCAGGAACAGGCTTATTTTTTACTCTTCTGGATGAGTTGAAATTCTATAACTTTTTAAAGGAAGTGATTAACATGGTATCTTATATGTAGTAGTTGCTCAGTACATCTTTTTAAAATTAGTTAAACTATTCAGATCATTCATTTGAATAGCTCTAAGTATCTGTCTTATTCTTATCTATTTTATAATTTGTGTTCTTTACTTTCTGGGTTGAATTAAAATGTGGAGAAGCAGATCTCAAGATTTTTTATTTCAGGACTCATTTGTACACTTAAAAAATTTTTGAGGACTCCAGAGTGCTTTTATTTGTGTGGGTTATTGATATTTCCATATTAGAAATTAAAACTAATAAACTTTAAACATATTTATTAATGCATTTTAAATGAGAATAACCTGTTAGATTTTAACGTATTTATGAAAAAACTATATTTTTCAGAAAAGAATTAGTGAGAATGGCATACTTTTTAATTATTGCAAATCTTTTTAATGCCTGACTAAATAGAAGACAGCTGAATTATATCTGCTTCTGTATTTGCATGATGTTGTTTTAGTTGAAGTGTACAAAAAAAATCCACCCTCATTCAGATAAGTAGTTAGAAAAGGGAGAGTATTTTACTAGGCTTTTCAGATTATTATGGTAATGTCATGTAGCATCTGCAAAACACTATATACTCAGGAGAGAATGGTAGTAAAAAATATAAAGTAGTGCCTTAGTATTTTTAAGAAAATAGTTTTGACCCCACAGACCTCCTTGGTCTGTGAATTTCCAGCGATCCCTGGAGCACACATTGACAGTCAGTGATGTAAGGTATGACAAGCTTACAGTACATTAGGGAAGAAACAGATACATTTGTGTTGCCTTCAGTTCATTTTAAGAATGAGAAAAGCAGTGATTCTAAATGTGCAAAAAAATCACTGGAGAATTTGTGGGTAAGCCCTGCAGAATCCTGGTCTTCACCCGAGTGATGTAAGAGGCCCAGGTAGGACTGAGGAATCTGTATTTTATACATAGTTGATTTCCTACAAGTGGTTTGAAAGGCATATTTTGAGAAACAATGGCTTTAGAGATTAAAAAAAGGGAAATTCTAAGGTGTTCAATATGCAATGAAAATATTAGGATGGATAATTACTGATGGAAAATTGAGAACAGGCAAAAAAAAAAAATGAAGAACAGGTGCCAAGAAAGCATGTATTTCATGACACTGCCAAAGAAAGCAACCTAGAAATACAGAAAATTAAAGGAGGGTGCAGCCAGCATGCAGCACCAGAGGCTCCATTTAAGTTCTCCCTATTGCTTACTCTCAAGGCAAACTCCATTTAGGGTTCTGAGTCAGGACCTCGGTGGAAAGAACATGGTCTCAAATGGTGCAGGAGAGTGGAATGGGTGGTGGGAAAGGAAAAGTGAAGAACACATTGGTGGCTCTCTTTGGGAGAGGAGCTAAAAGACACGAAAACATTGTCTCGCTTCACCAAACACCTGTACTTCCTGTTAACTGGTTGGGGAAGTGCAGTTTTATGAACTAATTGTGCCACCTGCACCGTTAGTGCCTTTAGCTTGATGAAGTTGGCTTAGGGCTTTGCTAGTATTTTAGGTGACCTACTAGAATGCAGTAGAACAACTGTTCTTTCCTCAGAGCCAGACTCTTCTAATCCTTTACATTTAGCTAAAGAGAACCTAAGAATATTCCTTAAAAAAGCATTAGCTTATTTGAAAGTTAACATGTTATAAGAAGATTCAACTCCAACATAGCTAAAAATTCTTAAATATATGCTTAGTTTTTTAAAAATTGAGATATAGTGCTTAATTTAAAAAAGATTTTGAAAAAACTTGTTGATTTGGTTTCTGGGCAGAATAGTTGTATTTGATATAATTGATCTATCTGATTTGGTTTGTTTACGATAATCAGGGAAAAGAACAAGAACAAACCAGAACACTATTTAGAGACAGCCAGTAATATTTAAACTTAGTCATCTTTCTTTTTGAAATTAAATATTATAATGACATTTGTTTGGGAAGTTATAAATATTTATTCAGTTTTTGCATCAAGTTTTAGCAATTTCATAATGTCTTTTATCATCTAGTACTTACATAGTTTCCATTGATTTAGATCAGGACACATTTATTAAGAGCCTGCTATTGTGTATTTGGACTCCCAACAAGTACTGGGATACCAACTATGATCTTTAGTTGGTTCAAGTCCTCAGTTGCCTTTATTTTACAGTCTTACCAAACAAACTTTTCTCCCTAGACAGACATGTACATAAATATTTCAGGTGTGCAATGTGGCATGGGGCTTGAGAAGGATCTTCTTTTGGGTTAAACCTATAATCATCCGCAAGAGATAACGTTGCAGATATGCTGCCACTAGAGACATGTTAGGAGATTGGCTTCTGCAAAGTCCTTGTCTAACAGTGAGTACACCAGCCAGGCCTAGGGACCCTACCCGTGCATGAAATTTCATGCACCGGGCCTCTAGTTTGTTATAAAAGCCATCTTCTACTCTCCATTCTTGAGGCACACACATGCACACACACTTACTGTACTCACAGGCACGTGTGGTGCACAGATAAATCACCTCTTCTTTTTTAGTGTAGAAGGTTCTCCTTAGTCTACATACCAAGACCTATAGGAGAGTTCAGCGTTAGACATAGGATTTGAAGTAGATATACCTTTCTGTACTTTTCTGCTCTAGTAGGTAGAGGAGGCAGATTTCCTCCTAAGGACTCTTGGCTATTCACTAACTTGATTTGGTTTCTGGGCAGAATAGTTGTGATATTGTTATAAAAATATGTAAAGTGTGTGTGTGTGTGTGTGTGTGTGTGTGTGTGTGTGTGTGTGTAGCTTAAAAATGTCTGCAGCATATAATATTTCGTACAATGAAACTAGTTTTTGTCTCCTAGGGGAAAGGGTGGTGGCCTTTGCTGCTGTAGAAGGAATTTTCTTCTCAGGCTCATTTGCTGCTATATTCTGGTTAAAGAAAAGAGGTCTGATGCCTGGACTCACCTTTTCCAATGAACTCATCAGCAGAGATGAAGTAAGGAATGAAGTATTCTTCTGTTAGTATTTGTATTTATACTTGGTGTTCATTTATTTTTCTTTCCCCTGGAAAATGCTTATGGTGACACAAGGATCCTGGTAATTAAATGAAAGTCATTTCTTCCTTGGCTTTTAAGACACTGCTTTCCTCCTGCCTCTTAACTATTTCTCCTCAGTCTCCTCTGCTCATCCTTAAATATTGTATCCTGGTTCCCTCTTTCACTGTGTATGACCTCCTAACTGATCTAATTTATTCATGGAATTAGCTACCACCCAGATGCTCATAAAAACCAAAACTTTGTCTTAAGTCCATCTATTCTTTTCTGAGCTCCAAACTTGTGTATTCGGGTGCACGTTAGATGGTTTTTCCTGGAAGGCGAAGTCAAACTCATCTTTCTCCCCAAGTTTATTCTTCGTTCTGTTTTCCCTAGCTTATTGAGGGTTGCCAACTTCCATTCACTCATTTAAATTTGAAATCTGGGAGTCATTTTAGATGATTTCTTTTATTTTGCACACACACACCCAGATAGTAACTAAACCTTGTCTCCCTCTACCTGCAATACCCTTTCCATCTTTCCTACCAGTTTTTTAATTTGTTGGTTTCCTTCTTAAAGTTGCAACTCAAACTTTCCTGACCTAATTAGGTAAAATTGATCACTCTTTCCTCCATGTATCGCTGTGAAACTGGAACTTGTTCCTATCTTATAGTCCATAACATATATTGTACATCTTTTCTCTCTTCTCTGCTAGTCTCTAAGCTCCTTGAGTTTATCTTTCTGTTCTCAGTATTTAGTCCATTACAGCAATTCAATTCATGTTTATTGACTACACTAATCCTGGCTGAGGTTACCTCAAAGTGGCCTTAATTTCTCTGAGCCTCAGTGTCTTCAAATATGAACCTTAAAAGGGTTTTGTTAAAATACAATTAAACAGTATGTGTGAGTACTTTTTAAGTGCCATAAAATGCTTTGTATAATTATCTTTTGTTGTTTCATGTCTTTAAATTTCTTATATTTTTATTATTAATGTCATATCTGATTATTATAGAGAAGTAAGAGAATAAAATCACTCAATCTCAACACAGATAATCACTTTTAGTATTTCATTGCATTTCTGGGTGGTTTTTTTGACATTTAAATCTATGTAGATATATCCAGACATCATATTTTTACAATTTGAGATATTCTTGTATTTTTGTAAGCTATTCTTTTTTTTCACTTAGCAGAATATTGTGAGAATTTTTCTATGACAGTAAGCATTTTTTGTAAACAATAATTTTGTTAGATATATAATATTCTAATGAATATTACTGTTTGACTATTCTATAGTTAGAAATTAAGGTTGTTTCCAGATATTTTGTTTATTTGCTTTGCTATAATGCAAAATGTATATCTTTGTATGTAAGCTTTGTCCCAAATTCATAATATTTTTCTAAGCTAGATTTACTAGAGGTAGAATTACTAGATTTTAAGGTATAAAAATTGTAAAGGTCATTCATACTTGCTTGCAGATTTCTTCCCAGAAATTTTATAGCAATATTCAGCCCTACCTAGCAACCTATGAATGTGTCTTTTCTTAATATTCTCTTACTAGAATTTGGATTTATGTGATAAATATTGGACAAATTTTTTTAAAATATATTTTTATTGGTTTTTGTTTTGTTTTGTTTTTTTAATAGAGAGAGAAAAGGAGAGAGATAGAGATATAGAAACATTGATCAGCTGCCTCCTGCATGCTCCTTACTGGGGATTGAGCCTGCAACCTGGGCATGTGCCCTGACCGGAAATTGAACCAATAAGCTCTTGGTTCATGGGTGGATGCTCAACCACTAATCAGGCTATTTGACAAATTCGATAAGGGTAATGGTATCTCATTACTGGTCTTATTTGCATTTGTTTGATTACTACTTAGATTGAACATTTAAAAATAATATTAGTCATTTATATTTTTTTTCTGTATTTGCTTATTCTTGTCTTTACTTTCGTTGGTATATATTCCTAATGCATAGTGATTGAGCTCTTTCACTAAGTATTTTTAAATGATTTTTAAAAATATTTATCATGATTATAATATAAAATATGAATTTTGTTATATCTATTGCAAATATTTTCCCAGTTTGTCTTGCTTTTTTATTTTGTTTGTTTTTTTAACATACAAAACCTTGAAATTTATTGATGAGCTTTGTGTGATGAGTTAAGTAATCACACACATTTTCTTTTTGGCTTTTTAACATTTAACTTTCTAATGCAATTGGAAAAGGGCTGCGAGATACCATTACCCTACTCTTGCACAAATTTTGTGCATCGTGCCTTTAGTCCTATATGATAATATAAGGCCAATATGCAAATCGACCAAACGGCAGAACAACCGATTGCTATGATATGCACAGACCACCAGGGGGCAGGTGCTCAACTCAGGAGCTGCCCCCTAGTGGTCAGTGCGCAGCCCTGGCTTCGTCTGGAAGGATGTCTGGTCTAATTAGCATATTACACTTTTATTATTGTACATAGTTTTCAGTTACTTGTTGATTTATTTAGAAAAACCTAAGAAAACTCTCATTTGTAATCCTTTAAAGTGGCTGTGTCTTCCTCTTCTTCACCCTTTGGTGACTTACAAAATTGTTTCATTTTTCTTGTGGTTTAGAAATGTTAATCGACTCTGCCTTAGTGTCCTTCTCTGTTAATTTTGTTTGGAATGCCATCCTTTTTCTGTATCTCTGGCTTCTCTTTTTTTTTTGACTTTTTGACTTTTTGAAATTTTCTTTGTTGTCTTTAGCTTTAGAACATCTGTGTTTATTATGGGTTAAATTATTGTAGGTTGAATCTCCTTGCTCTGTTCTTCAACTATTTAACATTCTATACCATTTCTTGTATTTGCATAACCATTCTGTTGTCAAGGTATTTCACAACTTTTTCTTTGGTTGAGTTATTTGCAATGTCATTTCTGCTTTTTCAGCTTCAAATGGTATGCTTAATTCTTTACTTTCCATTTTCATTGCACTAAACTCATTTTTATCTTGAGCCATTCTTATCTATACTTATAAAAGGGTAATATGCTAATTAGACCGGGTCAACTGGCCATCTTTTGGATGTCCAACTTCCTTCCGGACAAAGCCATGGTTGTGGGGGCCAAGGCAGAGGCAGTTAGGAGCGAGATCAGATCGGCAGGGGAGGACAGTTGGGGGTGAGATCAGGGTGGCAGGGGAGGACATTTGGGGGCGAGAGCTGGGTGGCAGGGGAGGGCAGTTGGGGGTGAGGTCAGGGTGGCAGGGGAGGTCAGTTGGGGGTGAGGTCAGGGTGGCAGGGGAGGGCAGTTGGGGGGCGAGGCAGGCAGGCAGGTGAGTGGTTAGGAACCAGTGGTCCTGGATTGCGAGAGGGATGTCTTCACAGGGATCGGGCCTAAACCAGCAGTCAGACATCCCCTGAAGGGTCCCAGATTGAAGAGGGTGCAGGCCGGGCTGAGGGACACCCCCCCACCCGAACCCACCCCCTGTGCACGGATTTCGTGCACCGGGCCTCTAGTTTAATATAAATGTCTTTTCAAAATCTGAGTGTTTCATCTGTTCTTTAAATACTTACTTTTTAAAATCATTTCTTAATTTTTTTAGACATTAAAAATGAATGAACTTTTATATAGCTCTTCTTGCTTTGTTTTCCTTTCTAAAATGCTTTTGGTCATGGTTTTGGTGTTGTTAATTATCCTTTTTTCATGTTGATAAGCTAAGATTTGCTGGCACTGACATTTTTTATTACGGGTTATTGTAATTTGCATTTTAATGAGATCTGAAGAAAAGAACCTCCTGGCCCTCTTAATCCTTCTTCTACATTCTCGCATTCTGAGACCCTGTTCTATCTGATGCTTGACACATCCCTGTGTGAAAATAGCTGATTAAACTTGTTGGGGTTTTTTTGACATTTTTTCTTCTGTTTTAGGGGCTTCACTGTGACTTTGCTTGCCTGATGTTTCGATACTTAGTAAATAAGCCTTCAGAAAAAAGGGTCAGGGAGATCATCGTTAATGCTGTTGAAATTGAGCAGGTAAGCAGGGAAGCTTATATATGATTAACACATCACTTTCTGAAGTGTGTATCGTTCTATTATTAGGTTGACTCATATGAAACTGCCATTTTGCAGGTAAAAATAAAAATCAGCAATTTCATATGGTCAATCTGACAGGACCAGTAGATAATGTATTACAATTATTATGTCAGTTTATAATTTGCTCTATATGTAAGTATTATACATTACTTTACGTATATAAAGTCTGTTTAAGGACTGTTTTTTTTCTGTCTCGTTGACCTGTCAAATTTTGTGCCATAACAAACTATTTTAATTATTTTAGCTTTATGTTTTTAGATTGTTAGCTACTAGAGGGAAGTGATAGTTTCTTGTTTGTTTTGTATTCTCAAAAATCTAGCAGGGTATCTAGCTAGAAGCATGCACCAGATGCTTATAGAATAAATAAATTAATTAATGAATAGTAAAACTCAATTTATAGCATGTAACGATCTATGACTAGAAAGATCTGGATGCTCCACTTAGGATGTGTTTTTATTATTTGAAAGAACTAGTTTAAAAGTAAAACAAATTTTAAAGAATGTTCTTAAATACTGCATAGTTAAACGGCCAAACTTTTTATATTGGGAGAGGGGAAAAGGCATAAAATACATTTTGGTATCTGTAATCATTTTGAGAACTAAGTCCAGATGGTTAATGTTTTTATTTTTCCTCTATTAACACTTTACCATTGTCTTTTAATATACTTGGAGTACAGTTTATCTCCCAACCCTCTTCCAGTCTCATTTTCTTTGTTAATTGTGTTTTCTCTCTTTTGTAATATCCTTCCATAATTAGTTCTCCACAATGATTATCTTTGGTGAATCTTTTTCTAGATATTTCAGAACAAAGTATCTCCAAGTACCATAATTTACCCTGGCACTGGGTAGCTCAGTTGGTTTGAGCATCCTCTCAGTACGCCAACGTTTCAGGTTCAATCCCCAGTCAGGGCACACACAAGAATCAACCAATGAATGCATAAATAAGTGGAACAACAAATCGATATTTCTCTCTCTTTCTCTCCCTCCCTCCCTCCCTCCCTCTCTCCCTTCCTCTCTAAAATCAATCAATATAAAAATTAAAAGTGCCAGTAATTTGATAATTAGCTTCCATTTATTTTGGCTATTTGAGAATGTGAAATAATGTGAACAGTAAATATCCCAAACATTTTTTTAAAAAATGGACATTGGTCCTGACTGGTTTGGCTCAGTGGATAGAGCGTTGGCCTACAGACTGAAAGGTCCCAGGTTCAATTCCGGTCAAGGGCATGTACCTTGGTTGTGGGCACATACCCAGTGGGAGGTGTGCAGGAGTCAGCTGATCGATATTTCTCTCTCATCGATGTTTCTAACTCTCTATCCCTCTCCCTTCCTTTCTGTAAAAAATCAATAAAATATATTTTTTTAAAAAAGAAATCAACTTAAAAAAAATGGACATTGTTTGCCATGTTGAAAGAATTTAACCTAGTTTACTTTTCTTGGGCAAGATTAGTGACTTAGAAGATTAATAAGACTAAAACTATCCTTTTATTTGGAAGATACATACTTATTGTTCTGTCTTTGTACTATATTCTATTTTTCTTTTTCTCTCAGGAGTTCTTAACAGAAGCCTTGCCAGTTGGCCTCATTGGAATGAATTGTGTTTTGATGAAACAGTATATTGAGTTTGTAGCTGACAGATTACTTGTGGAACTTGGATTCTCAAAAGTAAGATGTTTTAAAATGTATTACTACTAAGCTAAAATGTTATTGTCAAATGAGGTGATTAAAATATTGTATTTCAACTGAAATCATTTGTAACATACTAGTTTACTTTTAAAATGTCCATTGCATTGTTTTGCATGAACAAATTGGCTTTGCAAAATCCTTTGAAACGTAAAATGAAATTCATAACAGAAGTAGGAGGCTGATAAATCTTAGAACTAATAAGCTCAATAAATTATTTTCTAATAATTGCATGTATTATTTAAAATCGGATTATTTTTAAATAATTGCATTTCATATGCATATATGTGTTTTACCCTCATATAAATCTCCATGTGTCTTTGTTGTAATTTTGGCGTTAATACTTTTTTAAAAATATATTTTTATTGATTTCAGAGAGTAAGGGTGAGGGAGCAAGAGATAGAAACATCACTGATGAGAGAGAATCATTGATCGGCTGCCTCCTGCACACCCTCCACTGGGATTGAGCCCACAACCTGGGCACATGGTTCATAGGTTGGTGCTCAACCACTGAGCCATGCCAACTGGGCTGGGTAAATACTTTTAAATAGGAAATAGTTATTATGACAACATTAACTATCATAACTTACTCTTTGAACTCAGCTGTCTTGAAGTTATTTCTGTCACTTGGCTTATCAGATATAATGTATCTGAGTTTCGTAAAGAGGTGTGATTTTCTCATGACTTAGCAGATGGAAGCTGCAGCCAGACTACCTGGGTTTGAATCCTGGTTCCACTACTTTCTAGCTATGTGACTTAGGCAAGTTGCTTAAGCTTTATCTCGGTTACCTATCCATAAAATGGAGATGATAATAATAATACCACAAAGTATTGTTTAAAGCATTTAAAATAGTGTCATACTTACAGTAAAGGCACAATAAGTGGTTATGTTGTATTCAACGTAAGTGGAACATTCACAGAACTTTACTGTGTTCCACACCATGGTAATTAAAAATTACTAGTACAAGTTTGATTTCTTAGCATGGAAATGTAAGTTTCAATTGCATTTAATGAGAAGCCTTATGAAATTCATGATTCTGGGTAATTATTATCTTTTTTGGTTATGCATTTATATTCTGGTAACTACAGAAATACTGTAAAGAGTCAGGTGAGGGAAAGGTTTTTGTAAGATAAACTATCTACACTAATAAAAGAGAAAAATGGTAATTGGCGTACGGCGATACCCTTTTCATTGGCTAATCAGGGCTATATGCAAATTAACTGCCAACTAAGATTGGCAGTTAACTGCCAACAAGATGGCGGTTAATTTGCATATGTAGGCACAATGCAGGGAGGCGAAAGGGAAAGCAGGAAGAAGCCCCCTGCCACTGACAGTGATTGGAAACCCAGGGGGGAGCTAAGAGCTGGGGGGCAGGGCAAAGGCGGCCCTGGGGCCGCCTTTGCCCTGCCCCCCAGCCATGATCAGAGAATCAGGTGCCTTTTCCGCCCTGGCCAGTGATAGCAGGAAGTAGGGGTGGAGCCAGCGATGGGAGCTGGGCACGGTCGAAGCTGGCAGTCCCAGGAGCTAGGGGTCCCTTGCCTGGGCCTAAAGCGAAGCCCACGATCGCGGGGCCACTGCAGCTGCGGGTCCCCGCTGCCCGGGCCGGACGCTGCAGCCAGAGGTGTCCTGCAGGGGCAGGGGCGGAGCCCGCGCGATCGCGGCGCCCCCCGCTGCCGCTGCGGGTCCCCGCTGCCCGGGCCAGACGCCTAGGCCAGAGGCGTTAGGCCTGGGCAGGGGCGGAGCCTGCAACCGCGGGGAGCTGGGGGTCCCCTGCCCAGGCCTGACACCTCTGCTGGAGGCCTCAGGCCTGGTCAAGGGGCCGATCCGGTAATTGGTGATCGGAGGGTGATGAGGGTCAACTCCTCTGGCCGAGGCATCAGACCTGGGTGGGGGGCTGGGGGGCGGAGCCGGGGATTGGGGGGATATGATGGTCCCCTTGCCCAGGCCTGAAGCCTGGGCCAGAGGCGTCAGGCTTGGGCGGGGGGTGGAGCAAGCGATCAGAGGGAGATGGGGGTCCCCTGCCCAGGCATGATTCCTGGGCCAGAGGCCTCAGGCCTGGGCGGGGACCAGAGCCAGTGATCGGGGGGAGATGGGGGTCCCATGTCCAAGCCTGACACCTCTGGCGGAGGCGTCAGGCCTAGGCAAGGGGCCGATCATGCAATCGGAGGGTGATGGGGGTCTACGCCTCTGGCTGAGGCATCAGGCCTGGGCAAGGGGCAGAGCCAGCAATCGGAGGGGTCTGGGGGTCCCCTGCCCAGGCCTTATGCCTGGGCCAGAGGCATCAGGCCTGGGCTGGGGGCAGAACCAGTGATGGGGGGAAATGAGGGTCCCCGGCCCCAGGCTGGGCAAGGGGCCGATCCTGCGATTGGAGGGTGATGGGGGTCAACGCCTGAGGGCTCCCAGTATGTGAGAGGGGGCAGGCTGAGCTGAGGGACCCCCCCCACACACACACACCCAGTGTACAAATTTCGTGCACCGGGCCCCTAGTCCTATATAATAAAAGGCTAGTATGCAAATTGACCCTAACAGCAGAAAGACTGGGAATGACTGGTCACTATGACACACACTGACCACCAGGGGGCAGACACTCAATGCAGGAGCTGCCTTCTGGTGGTCAGTGCACTCCTACAGGGGGAGCTCTGCTCAGCCACAAGCCAGGCTGATGGCTGCCAGCACAGTGGTGGTGGCGGGAGCCTCTCCCACCTCCCCAGCAGCGCTAAGGATGTCCGACTGCAGCTTAGGCCTGCTCCCTGCTGGCAAGTGGACATCCCTCAAGGGCTCCCGGGCTGCCAGAGGGATGTCTGACTACCAGCTTAGGCCCAATCCCCCAGGGAGCAGGTCTAACCCAGCAGGTAGACACCTCCCAAGGGGTCCTAGACTGCGAGAGGGCACAGGCCAGGCTGAGGGACCCCCCCCCCCAAGTGCACAAATTTTTGTGCACCAGGTCTCTAGTCCTATATAATAAAGGCTAATATGCAAATTGACTGAACGGCAGAACAACCGGTTGCTATGATGCACACAGACCACCAGGGGGCAGATGCTCACTGCAGGTCAGTGCGCTGCCTCTGTGTGGCAGTGCTAAGGATGTCCAACTGCTGGCTTAGACCCACTCCCCAGCAGTCAGACATCCCCCGAGGGCTCCCAGACTGTGAGAGGGCGCAGGCCAGGCTGAGGTACCCCCTGAGTGTACGAAGTTTGTGCTCTGAGCCTCTAGTATTTTATAATTTTAGTTGCAACATTCTCTCTGTTTATCGATAAGTAATGAGAGAAATCAAGATTACAATTATATTAATACATTGTTTGCGGGTAGTTTTTATCGCGCACTAACAGGTGGCGCGGGCCATTTTTGCTAATTTTTTGCGCAAATGGCAACGTTCAGTAAAATTACAATAACTTTAGTTCACGTATTTATACGTTACCCGCATTCTACCACTAGTCTATAAAAAACGTATTAATACGTGTCCCGCGCTCTACTACACTGGTAGAACGTATAAATACGTAAAACGTGTAAACACGTTCCCCACATACAATGTGTTAATATGATCTCTTAAATTTATAAACTGTGTATTAAAAATTTATATTTGTTCCTAAGTTATACCAATGTGTTTGTTATAAGAAAATTAATTTGCTTACTTGAACCTTAACATGAACTCGCTATCCTTTATCCCACCACCATATCCTCACACCCACACATCCATGCTTTCCTGCTTATTGGAAAACCTTGGACCCCTGCGTCTAGTTTTCCCTTTGGGTATATAAAACATGCCTCCTACAAAAGAAAATCTAAACATAGTGTAAAACATCATTTTTCACAGGCTTTCAACATCTCTCAATAAACTCCCCAAAGCAGAAATTATACAGACCTCTTAGATTTTAATGCATTTAAATGAGAAAGTAATAATAAAAGATTGCCAAAAAGTTCCATCTACTTAGAAATTGAAAAGATATCCTTTAAAATGAGATTAAAAGTGAAAATATAAACTAATGGAAAATGTAAACTAAATGACAATAAGATTAGTATATATCAGAATTTATAGAATCCTCAGGAAAATTTATAGCCTTGAATGTATATATTAAGAAAACAGCAATTAAAATACATAAACTAAACTTTGAACTCAAGGAGCTGTAAGAAGAACTATTCTTAATGATGACAATTTTTGGTAAAATAAGAGATTACTTAAATTAGCAAATGGTTGTCATTTATACAGAATTCCAATTAGGAGCCATGTTTATGATGTTTTCAATTTCTCTTTTAGTTTAGTATTAGTCGGTAAATATTTGAGTACTTCAGTGTGTCAAAAACAAGTCACTTAATTTCACTTGGTCTTAGTTACTTTGTCTATGCCATGAATGATTTGGATCAGATTTTTGGAAGGTTGCCAGTTTTAAATCCAGTGAATCTATAACTATTGGTCCAGTACTTTTTCCACTTATCTGGCTGTATGTGGTAGCACAAATTTTCACTCCCTCCTAAAACACTTTCTGACAGGAAAAATTTCACAGAATTCTACCACTCAACCATACTAGCGTAGAAGTGTGTTGTTGTTTTTTAATTAAGAATATATATATATATATATTTCCAAAATATATACACACACTTTGAATAATTTTAAAGGCAGTGTTCATTAAAATACATTTCATTTTCAAAATTAAGCTATCAGCTGCTGAAGTATGTATACATTTTTTAGGACAGTACACACACACCTGTGTGTGTGTGTGTGTGTAAAGATATAAATCACAGAGTATACAATTCATCTATTAATAAATGAAGAATACAGTGTTTTTAATATATTCACATTTATGCAGTTATCACAACAATCTGTTTTAGAACATTATTCTTATCACCCCACAAAGAAACTCTGTACCGATTAGCATTCAGTCACATCTCTCTTTCGCCCACCTCCACCTCAGACCTAGGCACCATAATCTAATTTCTGTCTCTTTAAATTTGCCTCTTCTGTATATCCCATTTCTCATATAAGTGGAATCACATAGCATATGGTCTTTTGTGTTTAGCTTCTTTACTTAGTATAATGAAAGTATTATCAGTACTTTATTCCTTTTTATGGCCCAGTAATATTCTTTTGTTTAGCTATACTAAATTTTATCCATTTAACAGGTGATAAACATTTGAGTGATTTCTACGTTTTGGCTATTATGAATGATGCTGCTATGAACACTGATGTATAAATTTTCGTGTGGACATATATTTTCATTTCTCTTGGATACCTAACTAGAAGTGAAATTGCTGGGTCATATGCTAACTCTAGTTTTAATCTTTAGGGGAACTTCCAGACCGTTTTCTACAGTCCTGTACCATTTTACATTAATACCAGCAGTATATGAGAGTTCCAATTTCTCCACATCCTCACCAATGCTTGTTGTCTGCCCTAATGTGTGTGAAATGGTATCTTAATGTAGTCTTGATTTGCATTTACCTAATGGATAATGATTTTGAGCATCTTTTCATGTGCTAATTGGCCTTTTGTAAATTTTCTTTAGAGAAATGCTTTCTTGTCTACTAAGATTCTTTGCCCATTTTTAATTGGGTTATTTGAATGTATTCTTTCTGTGGTGTTCATAGTTTCTGCTGGAATACTCCTAAATTAAAAAGTCCTCTTTTATTGCCCCTCATGACTCATTAAAATGTTTCACAGTTTCCGCCAGCTGTATCTTCACGTCTTCTTGAATTGAGAAGCAATAAAAAAGCTTCTTGTCAACATATGTCCCACTTTTTTGGAAAGGTCACTGTGGGTAGGATTTATTCTGTCTTACCTCATCATGGTTCCTTACCTGATGTGATTATTCTCTTATGAAACTAAGAAATATTTAGGTCTACACTACACTGTTGGGAATTTAATCTTTTCTGCTATCATGTTTAGGTGACTACCTAATGGTAACACCTGTGAAAAATGTCTATAATATCTATGGTGTCTTAAATTTCTCAAGCTGAAAACATTTTAGTTGGTTGGTGTTAAATCTTTCATTTCCTGAGATAACCTCCTTTTCCCTTTCTACTTCTTAGAATACCAGAGATGCTAGCATAGTATCTTGAAGAGGTTAGTAGGTGATTTTAGTCATCTGAACATTTATCAGCCTTGAGCCTCTCCAGATCCTTAGGGAATGGGTGGTCCTGTGGGTGACTAGATAGGTGTTATCTGTTGCTCTTCTTGTGGGATATAATTTGGCTTCTTCAGAATATCTAATAACATTTCTTTTTCTTCTTTTTTTCAGATTTTTCAGGCAGAAAATCCCTTTGATTTTATGGAAAACATTTCTTTAGAAGGGAAAACAAATTTCTTTGAGAAACGAGTTTCAGAGTATCAGCGTTTTGCAGTGATGGCGGAAAACACAGATAATGTCTTCACCTTGGATGCAGATTTCTGAAATCCTTCCCTTATCTAAACTTATTGATAAAGAGCAGTCTATTTTTCTCTGCTTTAAAAAATATAAAAACAAAAAAAAATTTTTTAAGTATCTTCTTTAAGGAATTCCTAGGAGTTTGCTCAAAAGGAAATCCAAAACCAAATATCAATCCATTTGGATCTGTATGAATACACTCCAACTTTCGAGTTTAACAACCAGAATGTGACCTAAATGCTTTTGTTTTGTTACCAAAATATAAGATGGCATTATGTAGTGATTAATAGCTTGAGGTGAGGTCTCAGATTTGAATTTGAGATTCTGTCCTTACTACTTTGTGTGACACTTGGCAAGTCAGTTAATTGCTCTCAACCTCAGTGTACTTACCTTTAAAATGAGTGTAACAGCCCTGGCCAGTGTGTCTCAGTTGGTTGGAGCATCATCTCATTAATCAAAAGTTGGTGGGTTTGATTCCTGGTCAGGGCATATGCAGGAAGCAACTGATGGATGTTTCTCTCTCCCTTCCTCTCTCTAAAATAAATTAAAAATAAAAATAAATAAAATGAGTGTAATAGTAGGTCCTAAATTCAGAGAGGGCATGTGAGGATTCAGGCACAAAATAGGTGCTTAGTGCTACCACCACCACCACCACTACTGCTATTACTACTAGTACGTATTATTATTAATAGTGTTAATTGCAGTGATATTGTGGCAAAATGCTCCCATATCAAAGTAATTGTAATTCTAGATCCTAAGATCTAGTGTTAGATCTTAGTATTTTTAATGTTTGAGGAAGGATATAAAGATTTCCTAAAAATCATAATTCTCATTAATTTGAGAGTAACTTCTTGAATTCCTCGGTATGTAGTCAGGGAAATTTGGTTCTTAGTTGCTTTGGGAAGGATACTTACGGAGTGGAATTCAGGAGGTTATCTTAATAGTTGGCTTTATGAGCAAAATGATTCTGCTCCTTTAGGAATTAAAAAGGGTAACTATTGCCAGATGTAACCCTGGAATGTTTAAAACCGGGCAAATTAGCTAGATGAGCATTTCCCAAAGAGTGTTTGAAGAGTTATTAGCTCTCTAATAACTCTTGTGGGGTTCTGTGGTCAGATGAGTTTGGGAAATGCTGTACAGTCTATTGTTCTTTACAGTGTACACTCAGTACATTAAAGACTGAGAAATTCTGTAGTAAGTAAACTTATTTCCCTCTGCATATTCCAAACTTACTTAACACAGATATGTTTCTCATTCGTTAACATCTAACCTGACTGGCGTTCCTCAGAACATACTTTGGAAAAAGCTGGCCTGGAATCATTTTATATGTAGAAGACGGGCTTGTGGCTAAGCCAGGGAGAACCTGGTGGGGTTATGAACCATTTCAGATTTATGCCAAGCTGAGTCATGTACTGTGATTGGGCTCATCTGTGTTTAATACTCTTAAAACCCTTTTTTTGCTGTTGTGAGATGTAGTTCTTTTCATGGAACTGTGCATGCTGCAGGATAGCAGATGGTGCAGGAGTTGGAGGAAAGGCCAGAAGCCAAGCTCTCTGAGCAGTCTGCCCCTCTTTACAGGAAGGAAGTGTCAGAGGTCGCCTGAGCCCCAGCAGGCAGTGGGGTGCCCCACTCACAGCATAATATCATGTCATAAAATTCTGGACGCTCAGATTTAGAGATTTCCTCTTTGTATAAATTTTTGCCCCATGCATGCCACAACTACCTAATTGATTAAAACAGGATGTTCTCAAGTGGATGCGAAAGGAAATGACTATAACCTTATTTGTTAGCATAATATCAGAAACTTGAGATATCTGGCCTATGATAATACCCTTTGTTTGTTCAGTGCTTCATAGTTTGCCAGGTGTTTTTACATCACCTCATTTGGTCTCGCAACAGTGTTCTGAGGTTGACAGAGCAGCTAGTGTTGAAATTTTACCAATGGAAAGAGTGAGGCTCCGAGAAGTTAAATGACTTGGTCAAGGTCTGTTCATAGTCACTATCCCTACAATGTAATTTTTAAAGGTCATTATGTTTCTTGTATTTAGTCATTTGTCAACCTTCTTGAGTTGATTTTGCCTATTTCCCCATTAAAGTATTACATACTTTAATTAAGGTATCATATACATTAATTAAAGTATCAAAGTATCATAAACATCTTAACTATATTCAGGTAATATGTTCAAATATATTTACTGCTGTACAAAAGCTTAACATTTAAAATTGATAATATCTGTAATGGATGGAATGAAAGAAAAATAGTCCATATTTACAGTCCATATATCCTTTGTTTTGAACCCAAATTTTTCTCAGAGGTAATGACAGGTGCCTTAATATGAAGCTTATTTATATTAGCAATAAACCTAACTATATTAAGATGAAAAAATTTTAATACTGAAATACTGGATTTTTAATACACTGGTGTATTACATTTGGTATTCTATATCCTTTCCCAGGCCTCCAGGTTGCATATTTATTTATTATGTTTAATATTTTGGTTCTTAGTTTTGAAAGAATCAAGAAATTGTGGAATTTCTTTTTAGTATTATCTCGCAGGTAAAGAAAGAAAGTCAGAGTATGTTTACAATTTTTTAATAGCACATGTATTTAAATCATTGCTATAGTAATTAAAGTTAATTTTTTTTAGGAATATAAAAACTGGTAGTCCTATGATACATTGCATTTATTTAAAATGTTTCATTTTAGTATGTAGAATCATGTCTTAGAAGGATTTGGAGAGACAGTTGATCCAGTGCTTTCAGACAGGGCTGTTTTACTGTCCAATTATATACAGTAATGAACCATTATTATTACAATACAAGCTTACCCCAGTCATGTCTTTATATATGAAATTTTTACAGTTGTCTCATTTTGGAAACTCAAGTTTTTTGCTTCTTTTGCCATTTTGTTTTTCATTTGTTCATTAAAAAAGTGATTATTGAAAAAGACAGCAGCTTGCATATTTAAAAAATAAATTATTTAATCATCAGGATCTTGCATTTCACATTTAAATATGCTAACATCACTGTCTTAGAATTCCCAAATTGCATTTGTGCAGATTAAGCTGAGGGCCAAGTGTCACTAACTGGTGTTCAGTGATAAAGAAAGGCTGATGGGCTACATGAGAGCCAGCGGAGTCCTCTAATCAGTTCTTGTGTCTTGAACTAAGTTGAGTGAATTGGTAGCCAAATCAGGAACTCTTCCCACGCAGAATCTGCATATGTGGTACAGAAGTGAGATCTGCATGTCTCTGTTTGAAGTGGTCTGCTCCTCTTTAGACAACTGCAGGTGTGAAGGGGAATCTGACATTCCTGAGGCTGCACGAAGAAAGAATTTAGGCCTTCAAATTTTAGGTTATTTCTATTAAAGAAAATATAGGTAAAAATGAAAGGCTGGAGAACGATTTTTTATACAGATAAAAACATAACTCAGTCTTTTTCTAAATTCACAAGATTCTTAACTCATGCATTTGTCTTTGTTTTATGACCATGTTTTGATTTTTCCAAATGTCTGGTCATTTAACAAAGTTATTTGGTATCTACTGTGTACGGAGAGCTTTTTCAGGTGTGGTGTACCTAATATTTTTTGCTCAAATACATTATGGTCAATCAGGACAACCCTGCATACATATAATTCCCCCCCCCCCAAAGAAATGAGTTATTGTATTTTGTTTTAGTTTAGTTGAAATAAACTGTATCATAGCTACATTACTTGTGTATGTACTTTTTGAGTAAAAGTGTTTCTTTATAAGTGCAGGGGCTACCCTAATCAAGAAATGTATATATTTCCCCAACCCATTATGAACCCAATAATCCAGTTTTTCCATATTCGCATCCCAGGAGCCAAATACTTCTAGAGAAAAGGTCATACACGATAACTTGGATCTACTATAAATTCATGATTACCCACTGTTTTAGTCCAGTCAGGCTGCTATCAAAAACAATAGGTGGCTTAAACAAGACACTTATTTCTCTCAGTTCCATAGGCTGGAAGTCCAAGGTCAAGGTGCTGACAGATTCACTGTCTGGTGAGCCTCACTTCCTGGTTCACAGGCAGCTGTCTCCTCGCTGTGTCCTCCGTGGAAGCAGAGGCAAGAGGGCTTCCTGAGGTCTTCTGTTAGAGAGGCCCTAGCTCCATTCCTCTCTCAAAGGCCCCACCTCTAAACCCATCACATCGGGAATTTGGTTCTACCATGAAGTTGGGTGGGACACAAACATTCAGTTCATAGCGCCTACCTGAACCCCGTCTTGCAGTCCTACTTCAATTTCCTGGTAAACTCCATCTCCATTCTCCACAGTTGCCTTTTCACCCTATCTACCCTCACTCCAGAAACTGTCATTTACAGAGCACATGGGACCCACTTGCTTTATATATGTCATCCGTTTCATGCTCTTAAAGATCCGGTCGGGAAGGTATTTTCCCCTTCCTTTCACAGTTATTTGTTGAGTGTATCCTCATGCCAGGCGCCGTGCTGGGTGCTGGAGATCAAAGCATGAGAAGACATCCTGTCTGCTTCATGGAGCATAGTGGGGTAGACACATACCAAACAAGCGAAGTAAAGAAGAGGTTATTTCCTCCATTAGGGAGACGACTTCGGACAGCTCTACTAGTCTCCTTGCTTCAAGCGGTTCCGATAGAGCCCGAATTGTGGCCCAGTTCTTTTTGATAGCGAAGCTCCTGCTCTCACCAGAACCCCTGGTAAAGACATTGCTGCATCTCTGATGGGCACAGAGTCCCGGGCCCCACCCCTTCAAGGAGCTGCATGGCCTGGGATGGCAGCAGGGAGACAGGGCCAGAGAGCCGGCAGCTGCAGGTGGGCTCGGGCTCCAGGGGAGAAGGCCGGTGGGGGTGAAGGTTAGACTCGGCCCCATCCTGCTAGCAGTGGCAGGGGGCCCTGTTGAGATCACTGGGGGATTTGGTGGGCGGGCTGACAAGAGAATTTAGCAAAGCTAATTCCATCTAATTTTCCAAAAGGGGAAACAGCGTCAGCATCTTGCCAGCTGCCACCAATGGAGAGCCCTGAGTTGGCCGCCCCCATGGGTCCCTTCTGGAGCTAGGGAAGCCCAAGGAGGCCATTGTGGCCACTGCCTTCCCTGGGGCTGGGGCTGGGGTGGGGGCGGGGGGACACTGTGCCAAGTACCCTTCTGTGCTCTGCATGACAGAATCATGGTCTGGCTGCACCATGTGGGTCCCTGTTCCCCACCGCCAGCCTCTGGCTTCTTGTGGGTGGTACCTGCTGGGGCGATGGTGGTGGAAGTGTTCTGCTGGAGCTCATTCCCCGACATCCACATGGTGGCGCCATTGAGCTGCTGGTCTCAGCTCAGGCTGCTCCTTCCTGCGGGAACGGAGGAGGTAGATTGTAAAAGAAGGAAGATTGTGTTTCTAGGTGAGCTTGGGCCGCCTGGCAGGAGCGGGGCCTCTGGACACATAGAAGAAATTCATGCAAAGCACCGGCCCTTTAGAAAGGGTCCGTGGGGAGTCGCAGCCCAGGCTGGCTGGGTAGAGATGAAAATCCAGGAGACAGTGCCACAGGGAAGCCCTGCGTTTTGGTCCCAACTGAAGGAGAAGCCTCTTCCCATAAACGGAGGCTGAGCAGTTATGAAACAACTAACAACTCCACATCCCTGGAAGGTTCCGGAGGCCTGGGCTAGTTGCAGAGGCACAGTGATTGGTCTTTGCCTAGGGGGAGGGGGTGGTACAGAGGGCAGGGTCCCATGGCAGAAAGACGGCACTTACCCTCTGGCCCATTCTGAGAGGATCTGAGGATGGAGGGGAACATACTAGCTCTTGTCTGTTCCAGGAGGGGTCACAGCAGTTCCCTGGGCCCTGGCTATCTGCAGCTCCCGCCCACCTCCGTCTCGGAAGGTGATAGCTGTACTAGGGGCCGCATGGGTGTGTTTTCACAATTCAGATCTAGGAGCTAGGGTCATGTAATGATGCTCCATCCTGTGACTCTATCTTGACCCAGGTACCTCACTTGCAACCCATAGAAACTCTCTCAAAATGTGGGAACCGGGTGTTGGGGGGGGGGGCAGGGGGGGCGAGCACAGGCTTTAGAGCCAAACTACTTGGCTTCAAATCTTGGTTCTAAACTTACTGGCTGGGTGACTTTGGGTAGAGCAACCGTATGGATTTCCAGTGTTGTCCTATGGAGAGTGCTTAGACTAGCATCAGCATACAGTAAGCACTCAATAATTGAAGCTCTAATCTCAAAGCTTCTATCTAGCACTAAAACCCCAACTCTATGCCTGGAACATGCGCATTAGCTTGGAGAGACCTGGCTGTCAACAGCTCCTTTGAGGTTGAACTGTGGGGTTCTTGCTGTGTCTCCGAAGACCATTTCCTTGCATGGGTTTCATTTCCATCTTATGGCCGGTCCTTCAAATTTTTTTGGCATATGTTTCCCAGCATTTAGTAGGCTGGGGAATATACCCTTGTGTTTCCTTAATAAGATAGCTTTACTCTGCCTACAGCTTTAGGAGCAGGTGAAATTCAGTTCACCTTAATATCTGTGCCGGTGTAACATCCTCTGTTGCTGTTATCATGAGCGTTCCCTTTTAGGGCTAACGAATAAATCACAAGTCCTAATACTGAAAAATTGTCATTTTGTTCTACAGTTAGCAGGGACAAATAGCTTTAACGCTACCGCAAATCCCTGCCTGAAGGAGAACCCCAGCCCCCGAGATCTCATCTGCTGTGCCCTCGCCTGGATGGAGAGCTTGCAGGGTCAGACTTGCGGCTCCTCTGCCTCTGAGGCCCCTCCGCGCACCAGGTGGGATGCAGACATGTTATCCTTCGCAGCGGGGATCTCGGTTGGAGCGTTGGCCACTGGGTTCAGGCATGGCTGGGTTTAGTGGGAAAACCTGTGTGTACCTCACGTGAAGTTTCTTTGCACGGGGTCTCCTGGCAAAGAATCGACCTGGGGCAAGAAGACAGGTCTGATGGGTTTGACCCGTGTGATGGGATGGGGCAGAGATTCTGAATGTGGCAGGGAGGCCATTACACAAACCCTCCCAGCTGGAACGAGGCCTTGTGGGAGTGGGGTACAGAACGTAGCCCTTGCTGGGAGCCAGACCACACCGAAGGCAACACAAAGGGAAGGTGCCCGCCCTCCTCTCCAGGCCAACGTGGAGCCTGGCCGAGCAGCATGAAGTGGGCGTGCTTGATTGTTCCAACTCGTGCCATTATCAACACCGGTGCCGCACATCTGTGCATACACCTGTACACGCATGCATACTCAGCTTTACACACATCTGAGGTTTTTCCCTGAGAAACATGGGGTCAGAAGCAGCAGAACTCTGAAGTTGTCCCACTATTTCTTTTTTTAACTCTATATGGAAAAAAAAATGCATTTATAGCCAGGCCTGTTTTTTCTTTTTTGTTTTTCCTTTTATATAAGAGAGGTTTATATACAAAACTTTTGTTGTACTAAAACTGTAGGTACATTCTAAAACCTTTCCTTTGGCCCCAGGGGAGGCCTTTTGGTTTTCATTTTTATTTTTGGCTGCACTTCTGTTTATCTGTGGCAGATACTCTCGCTGTCTACTCCAGAGCCACGGCCAGCCCTTGCCCACGTCCAATGGGAGATGGTGGGGAAGCCGCCTCCTTGCTCTCTCAGACTCCCCCGCAGCTGAAGTGGCTAAGTGGCCCGGTCTGGCTAATGAGACATAAAGGAACGCCTGTGGGAGCCTCACGGAGAAACACGTTTTCCTCTCTGCTAAGGGTGCAGCTTGTGAAGAGAAACTCTCTGCCAGGAGCACCCTCAGTGCCCTGCCTTCAGACAACCGTGTGCGGCTGCAACCTCGGGACAGGGGCAGCCAGTTCCTGCTCATGAGGCAGCAGGCACGAGCAAGGACAAAAGAGCAAGACACCGATGAGGAAAGGGTTCAAAGGAAAAATGCCCGGGTTGTGAGGGTCCTGTTACATGGCCGGACCTGCCTTGGCACCTCCTACTCCCCATTTTCTGTTCTGTGAGACCATAAGTACCAAGAGCAGCCGTTCTTATTCACGGCTTCTGTTGCTTACAACAAGGGCATCTTAATGGAAACAGCCTCTCCTTTTAAAAAAATTCCAAATGAGATTATTCCCGCCCACCCCCGCCCCCCGCCCCCATCCTGCATTCCTTAACTATGCATGGGGGGGGGGGTTGGACACTCCCACCCTGATTACATTATTTATAAACCATTTAAAATGTAAGACACCGTGTCCATTTCCCAGCCATTCTGGCATCCATCACAAACATTCCTGCCCACTCAGCCGGGGTCAGCCTGGCTTTTCCAGGCTTGGGCAGAGGACACAATGTAGCCACCAGCAGGCAGCTGCCTTCCCCATGGCTTCCCCCTGCCGCTCCCTGGGTCCCCCAGCGCAGCCAGGGCCTGACCTGCTGTGAGGCAGCCCTGCCTGCTTCTCCTATCAGGACTGACCCAGCACCTTCCTTCCTGAGGAGGGTCAGGGAGGGTGGGTCTCGCCCCGCTGCCTATTCGTGGAGACCAAGTTAGAAGTGCTTCATGTGAAAACCAGAACCTCTGTCCGGAAGCTAGTACATGAAGTGCTCCCGCCCAGAATACTAAGAGCCCAGCGGTTCCTCCCGATGCAGGGACGCCGAACCCTGCTCCCTTCTGCGGGGATGTTTGGACGGGGAAACGTCTGATCGCGTTACTCCCGAATGGCTGGCTTCCCGCTGGGATTTGGCTCACATTCAACTTCCCTGTGACAGGAGTAAATGACAGGGCCTCTCCCGCCCCGCAGCCCACACCTTTCACAAACAGCTCAGTGGGAGACGGTGGGAACCTGTGATCACGCCGAGCAGCCAGGCAGGTCAGGAATGCCCCTTCCCGGTTTGGAGCTCGATAGCTGAGCAGAGAGGGGAAGGAGGGGCAGAAGCTCAAGTGGAGGTGTTGCAGGCGCGGACCGGGGTTCCCCGTGTGCGATGCAGTGAAAACCCGAGTGCTGGGCTGGGAGTCACAGAGACCAGGAACGTGGAAAGATGCAGTGGTTCTCAACCTTCTGGCTCTTTAATACAGTTCCTCATGTTGTGACCCAACCATAACATTATTTTCGTTGCTACTTCATCACTGTCATGTTGCTACTGTGATGAATCGTCATGTAAATATCTGATATGCAGGATGGTCTTAGGCGACCCCTGTGAAAGGGTCGTTCGACCGCCAAAGGGGTCGCGACCCAGGGGTTGAGAACCGCTGCTCTAGGTCCATCCATGTTGTTGCAGATGGCAAATTTCATTCTTTTCTATAGCTGAGTCATATTCTCTTGTACATACCCACTTCCTTATCCATTCATCTATCGAAAAGCTGTTCTTCCAGCCCTCACTGGACAATTCCATTCCTCCCCACATGTCCCTGGCACCTTTCAAGCTGCTGTGAGTCTGAGGAAGTCTGTATGCAGGCCCTTTAAGAAGGTTGCCTGGGACTCCAGCAGCCTCTATCCCTGCTGGTTTTTACAGCCAGAAATCATGGGGACTTCTCTTCCTGGCATTGGAACCCTGGGCTGTGGGGCCTGGTGTGGGGCTGGGATCCCTGTCTCCTCAGGGGGGACCTCTGCAGGGAAAATATCTGTCCCAATTTTAAAAATACTGCTTTTTTTAGAAAGAGAGAGAGAGAGAGAAACATTGATGGGCTGCCTCCCATATGTGTCCTGACTGGGGATTGAACCTGCAACCTGGGATGATGCTCCAATCAACTGGGGCCACATGTGGGTTTGGGACCATCCCGTTCTGCATCTCCAACCCTTTTACTAGTCTCTACTGGCTTTCCCTTTAAATCTTTAGTTGTAGGACTTATATTCAGCTAGATTTTAGGTGGTTCTGAATGGTAGTTGTTCTGTAATTTAGTTGTCATTTTAATGTGGTCGTGGGAGGTTCTGAGCAGTGTTTACCTATGTCACTATCCTGACCAAAAGCCTCAAGTTCTCTTTTTGAGAAAAAAAAAAAAAAGAAACAAAAATATGTGTTCCTTTAAGAAGAAAATCACTTTTAATAGGGACTCTCTGAAGAAACCACTTGAACCATTTATTCCAACAACACTTATAAATTGCTTTCTTTTCTATTTGCTGATAAGAGAAACCAAAGGATTTAATATATTTTTGACCTTCAGGAGCTAAATATTAACTCTTTAATCGGATGGAGAAAGGGTCTCAAATAAACTTGGCCTGTTCCAGGTGGTAAAGTTCTTTGCCCTTCAGTGTAAAGGAGCACGGTAAGAACGCTCTTGATGTCAAATTATTTTATTACAGGAACCTGTTTCCCCCTTCTGATATGTAAGCTTGCCAGGTGTTTGTTCCTCTCAAGAACCATGAAGTGGGATTTAGATCATTATGAGGAGTCAAAAAACATGACCAGGATAAGAAGTAATCATGGTTCCTAGACTATATTCGTTAGTCAATTCAAATATAACTGAACTTAAAATAAACTTTCGCCAGTTTTAAATTCTGTTCCTGACAAAAGCTAAGTTCCCCGTTCCAATGTTCTAAAAACCACCTTCGAATTTCTGGCCTGTAAAACGCCAGTTGCCTGTCTCCTCTTGCAGGGTGGTGAA
This sequence comes from Myotis daubentonii, assembly GCF_963259705.1. Lineage (NCBI taxonomy): Eukaryota > Metazoa > Chordata > Mammalia > Chiroptera > Vespertilionidae > Myotis > Myotis daubentonii. The sequence goes on from NC_081856.1 coordinate 41,282,075, forward strand.
AATAAGACCAACGCGCAAGACAAAGCTGTGTTTATGTTTCGTTCTACGCTCCCAGCACACTGATCCTATCACCTTTGGCAGGAAAAAATATCGTTGGGACAGAGCATTGTTAAGAAGACTGTTCCTCCTGCCACCAAACAGACCCTTAATTTATTATATTTTACTGTTTCCCTTTATAAACTTTCTCCTCTGCCTGGTCGGAACCAGTGTTTTAGAGTCAGACTCTGCTTTCTATAATGGACAGAAACTATGTCTATGATGAAACAAATGCCTTAGATTACTTTATTAGAATTCCATGAATAGCCGCATCCTCCTAGGGTTGGGTTCCGTGTCCTGTTCGGTAGACATGTACCAGATGCTGCTGACTGAGGACGTTTGACCTTAGGACCCGTGTGGCCATTTAGCAGGAAACCAGGTGTAGAGCTGGGTCTGGGTGGGGCATCCCTTAGTGCATGCGTGCCTGTAACTCACGGAGGGCCGATGCCAGAAACCCTCCACCAGGAACCTCTGTCCATCTTTCAAGAGAATCGGGCTCACCTAGTGCTCCTTAGGTCTTAGACTTCCTCTGTGATGGAGGCTGAGTGGTTGTGGGTACGGTGGTGTTTCGTTCCTACTTTCTTTGAAAGTAGTAGGGCCCAGCAGGAAGGAGAGGGTGTGGGAGCTAACCATCTGGCTTGGGATCCCAGATCAACCACTTGCTATGCGAGACTGAGGTTCTGATGTCACTCACCGCTGGGCCTCCTTTCTTCGTGTGAATAAGAGAATGTGTGTAAACTGCTGAGAACGATGCCTGGCATTACTGAGAGGGCAGCCAGTGTGTGCTCTTCCTCCCCCTGCATCTGCTTCCCTCCCCTCGTTTCTTGGCTCATGGACCTTTTATGAAAGCAGATGAAAATCAAGCCCAGCACAACTCTCCCTCTTTGTTTTTTTTTGTTTTGCTTTTCCTAGCATTTGTGTTCTCCCATTCATCTTTGGACCATTCTCCTTCTCTTCCATCACTACATACCTTTGCAGAGTGATTTCCTGTGTTTCCATGGCATCAGCTGCTAATCACACGTCGGTGACTTTTGGATCCTCTTCCTCTCGCCTGAACTCCAGACCCACCTTTCCATCTGCTCACAAGATACCCGGAGGTCATTCAAATCAAGCTCATTTCTTTCCTGCCACTTACACCATTATAGTAAAGTTCTTTTTGTCAGTATATCTTCCTGATTAGGCTCCCTGATCTTTTCAAGGGCTGAGACTATTTCTTATTTATTTATTATTATTATTTTAAAATATATTTTTATTGATTTCAGAGAGGAAGGCAGTGGGAGGGAGAGAGAGAGAGAGAAACATCAATGATGAGAGAGAATCATTGATCGGCTGCCTCCTGCACACCCCCCACTGGGGATGGAGCCTATAACCTGGGCATGTGCCCTGATTGGGAATGGAACTGTGACCTCCTTGTTTATAGATTGATGCTCAACCACTGAGCCACACCGGCCGGGCTGTTTCTTATTTATTTTTGAATCTTTAGTGTTCAGACAGATTTTAACTGAAAAAGTCTTTATTTTACTTCTATTTTTTGAAAGACAGCTTTGCTAGGCATAAAATTCTGGGTTGAGAGGTTCCCCTTCCAGTATAACACCACCACCCCTCCATATCCATTTTAAGGATCCCGGTGGATGCCTGAAACTGTAGACAGTACTAAACCCTGTATGCAGTGGACCCTTAAACACATGGGTTTGAACTGCCTGGATCCACTTACATGGAGTTTTTTCACTTGACCCATGAGTTCAAACACATGTTGTTCAAGGGTCAGCTCATGGTTGGGAATCTGTGCAGGAGGGCCTGCTGTAGTTATACCTGGACTTTTGGCTACTCAGGAGGTTGGTGCCCCTAGCAGCAGCAGGGTCAAGGGTCAGCTGTATACTGTGTTTTTCCCTATACATACATACCTTTTCAGCGAAAGGAAGCACTTTATGGCTTCTCTTTGGCATACACACATTGCCAGTATCTCCACTCTTATACTTTGGGGCCCTTATGCAAGTAAAATAGTTGGATGGCAATTCAGTTTAGAAGCCAACAATTTTTGATGGATTTAAATTTGTCTTTTCCCTGAGGAAACCCTACAAAGTTGTGAAAATCTATCCAAGGAGGAAATGCAAAATGATTGATTTCTATGGTAATTTTTCTACAACATTATTATTAGAGAGCAGATGCTTTCTCTTTTTGAATGAGGACAAAAAAAAATCATTTCAGTTCATAAAATCACAAATTTCAGAGATTTTTAAAATGAGGATGGAGGAGTCCAATCACAAAGACACTCATTTTTGTGATGCTGTGGTTGGTGCTAAATTTAATGGGAAAACAATTAGGATTGTAATACCCAAATTTTCCTGAATCCTTTTTAAATAAAGCATTCCGTCATTAATCAATTAATTAATGCAATTCATCACAATGTTTTTGAAATCAGAAAGCTAGAATGCGTCATCACAATATGAATCTATCTGTGAAAATAAACATTGCCTCCCCAGCCTGTGGAATGTTTCATGAATGAGCTACATTTGTACCTCCCTGATTTTTTTTATAGATTGGCTCATGGTGGTGATGATGATGGTGAAAAAAGGTGAAGCTGATGCTGATTGTTGATCATAACTATACCTTATTAAGGGCTTATCATATTTCAGGGATATTATCTCATTTAATCTTCATCCAACCATATGAGCAAGTGCTAATATCACCCCCACTTATAGATGAGAAATCTAAGGCTCCGACAGGTTAGGTTGTTCAAGGTCACACGGCTGGCGAATGGCAGAGACAGGATTCAGACTCAGGTGTGCTTGACTCCAAAGGCCACTAACTTTGCTAGAACAAGTCATGCAACTCTACAAGCGTGGGCTGGTTTTTGAGCTGCTCACGGGGCTGAATCTCACATCTTGATTCCAAAAAACCGCCCAGACAGGATCCCTGACAAAGACCTTTTTAATCTTCCTCTGCCATGTCAGTGTCCCCTTTCAAGCATTTCTCCAACACCTCACGATGCAGAGCTGTTGGTAACCCTGCCAAAATGCTTATGGTTTGGAGATACCCTCTTTTTACAGAAATTATTTTTCAATTGTATCTTACATTCAATATTATTTTGTATTAGATTTAGGTGTACAGAGTCGGGTTAGACCATCAAAATAAGCAGATATCCTGTCCCCCCCCCCCCCAATTATTTTTGCATTATTAGATCCTGTGGGTGATTTTCCATAATTTACTTAGAAAAATGAGAAAACCTAGTTGTTTGCCCCAGAACTCCATACCTCTCAACAATTAGAAATAAATGGTCACTTTCTCTGCAGCAGAGGCCCACCAGGGAACTGTCCATGGTGTTTCCTTACAGAACTAACGAGTCATGTTAGGACCTTCCAGAGTTGGACATGGTGCTGAATTTCTAGCTCTCTCACTTCCTCCCTCCTTCCCCTTTCCTTTCTCTCTCTTTCCTCCCCCTTACATGTGTTTATGAATTACAGAGATGCTACAGGAATACAGGAAATGTATGTATATCCATATAACTTGTCCCCTTGCATTTCAGATGTCAAGATTCTAATTCAGGGGTCCTCAAACTTTTTAAACAGGGGGCCAGTTCACTGTCCCTCAGACCGTTGGAGGGCCGGACGATAGTTTAAAAAAAAAAACTATGAACAAATTCCTATGCACACTGCACATATCTTATTTTGAAGTAAAAAAAAAACAAAACAGGAACAAATACAATATTTGTATTTGCATGTGGCCCGCGGGCCGTAGTTTGAGGACCCCTGTTCTAATTTTCTGATAATTAGAAATAGCAATATGTTTATCATGTGCTAAAACAATAAAAGAATGTTCTTTAATGAGAAAGGTCATAGGATGCCTGCCACACATCCAAAATATTTGGTGTCTTTAGGTTAACCGTCTTGTATTATTAATCTTCAAGTCCCATGAATATAAAATACAAAGAATCTTAACTTACAGGCCTACTTTGGTTGAATTTCTGAGTATATAAACCACTTCTTTTTAAGAGAGGGAGGAAGGGAGAGATACAGAGAGAGAGAAACATTGATGTGAGAGAGACACATCGATTGGTTGCCTCCTGTACGTACCCCAACCGGGGATCGAACCTGAAACCCAGGCATGTGCCCAGACAGGAATCGAACCTGTGGCCTTTCAGGCTATAAACCACTTTTTAAGGAGCAAAAGAAACCGCCTCACTGTGGTAGGCTGCACCACTGTTTCCCCATAATTTTGGTGCTTCTCTCTATGGTGTCTCTGTTTATGGGAGGATTGCACATCCCAGCCCTGCCCTGTTGAACTCCGAAGAGGCCATGTGACTTGCTCTGGCCAATATAATATGGGCCACTTCTGAGCAGAAGCCGTAAGAACCAGCATGTGCGGGTCACAGGGCCACAATGCGACTTCTCCATTAGCCTGAGTCCCAAAGGGAAATTAATTCGATCAGAGCAGCAGCTGACCCTCACTGGACAAGTGGAATAAAGGAGGAACAAATCTTTGTTGTAAGTCACTGAGGTACTTGAGCCATTTATTACCGCAGTATATATATATATATAACTTACCCTTTCATGATTGACACTCCTACCCACTCCCATTTGCCACTGCAAAGAAAAATAAATTTCTAGTGGTGGTAAACAGTAGACTTTGAATGTATGCAATAGAACCCATGTGGATTACAAAATACTCAACCTCCTTTTCTCTCCTTTTGGCTAGAACTAAAGAGATATTCCCGATAGCCCTTCAGACCAGTTTCTGGGCACTCCCTATCCGTTTACATAGGCTGCCATGACCGAATCCCATAAATTGGGTGGCTCCTCACATGCCAAGGAGCCGGTGTGGGTGGCTGTGAGAATTCTAGTCACCATGTACAATATTTGCCTTTAAAACACAACAAAGTTGTCTAAATTCAAAATGAAAGTCTAATTGCACCCAGTACTAACCTAAAATTAAAGTAATTCCTTGCTTTCTTTTCCATTGTGTTTACTTTGTTAGAATAAATGGAAGCTTTAGATCTTGTATTGTGTTCCCTTGGAAACAGATTCTGAGACAGGGAGCTGTATGTAAAGGGATGTTTTGGGGGAGTGATATTGGAACATTGACGTATAAGGACACAAGGAAGGCAGAATTGGTTGAAGTGAAAAGCTGTCAAACAATGTGGTAGCAACTGAGGCTTCAGCTCATCCTTTGATAGTTGTCCCTCATGGAGACAAAGAGGTCTGGCCTTTGTAACCCTGCATCAAGCAATCATGGCTGTGGACTGCCCTCTGGGAAGGGGCATAGCCTCGGGCAAGGCAATGCCCTGTGGCTGAAGACAACGTTCAACTGAGTTGTCAGCGGCTGAGATGAGCAGCTGGAGGAGTGAGTGCATTGGCTCCAAAGAGAAGATCTGGGTGGGTCCATTGCAACCCACCTTCGTGCCATTCAGATGAACTCCCTTCTTATGGTAAGTTTGCCCCACCTTGGAACAGCTTTCACAGGATTCTTGTTTATCTTGTATTTTGATGAGTGAAATCCCCTGGTCTCCTGAACCCATGTATTCTACCAATCAAGACCTAGCTCCATGCAGTGGTCACTGATGTGGGATGGCACCCAACCCCTTCAGCTCAGCATCTCTGGATTGGCCCCTCAGATGTCTTTAAGAGACCATTCTGCTGCTATTGGGCTGACGGCTCCCAGTGGTGTGCAACGTAGGACCAATGGATGCCGTGATCTTGTTCTCATTGCTCCACCTTCTTTCCCGGAGGGTGTGGCTCTCATTCTGAGGCAGTGCTTTGTGGTGTTCCATGGACATAGACCGAACGCTCCATAAGTCTCTGGTTGGTGATTCTGGGTGAAGGCCCTGAAGAAAGAAAAGGCAAACTTCTATCCAAGGTATGTGTTGATCTCAGTTAACATGAACTGCTGCCTCATTTGGGGTAAAAATGGTCAGTCTCCTTGAGAGACGGTGTCATATCCAGGAGCTTAGCTCTGTTGCTGGTCTGTTGGACACCCAGCAGTGACAGTAGCTACATCGGCTTTGAGTGGAATAAGCTCCACCCCTGCCAGTAAGGCTGTCATTCATGAGCCCAACGCAGCAGCAGTGAAATGGGCGAGGTTAGAGGCTGGCTGATGATATCTGGCCAATCATTCTGTCTACTGGGTTGTCTAGTACCTCTTCCATCGTGCATAGTCTGTGTCAGGTGTTAGCATGTGATACATTAATATTTTTGCCCACTACCATTATTCCAGAGGTCTTTTTCTGAAATCTTATTGACCCTTATATTTCAACTAGAGGCCTGGTGTATGAATTCGTGCATGGGTGGGGTTCCTCAGCCCAGTCCCGATTGGGGCTGATCAGGGCTGGCTGGCTGGGGGGTGGGGGGTAGGGACCATGGGAGATTGGCCGGCCATGGGAGCTCACTGACCACTAGGGGACAGCTCCTGCATTGAGCGTCTGCCCCCTGGTGGTCAGTGCACATCATAGCAACCGGTCAACCAGTCGTTCAGTCACTTAGGCTTTTATATGTATAGATCTTTCTCTTTCCAGTTCCCTGATCAGCCAGCCAAGCTATTGCCACTCCCTAGGAGTCCATGGACATCCTACCTCAGGTCACTTCTTTCCACACACGCTGGGTGACTTTGGGAGGATTTCCCTGTCTTATGGCTCAGTGGTGTTGTAATTAGCAGCAGGCACATCCACATCCCCAGCTGGATTAGCCTGGGCTGCCATTACCAAATACCACAAACTGGGTGGCTTGAGCAAAAGGAACTTAGAGTTTTGGAGGTTGGAAGTTTGAGACCAGTTTGTTAGTAACGACAGGTTCTGATGAAGGCTGTCTTCCTGGCTTGCAGATAACTACCTTCTCGCTGTGTCCTCACATGGTGGAGAGAGAGAGGAAGCAAGCTGTCTGGTATCTCTTCTTATAAAGGCACTAATCCCATATGGGGGCCGGACCCTTATGGTCTCATCTAAATCTAATTATGCTCTGAAGACCTCGTTTCTAAATATTATCACAACGGGGGTTAGGGCTTCAGCATATGCTATTGAGGGGGGCAAAAATCAGTCCATAGCACAAGCCATCTCATTCATGAACCAAGATCAGCCTATTTTCCTCCTCTTACAGATGGTAATAAGTCCCACCTCTCCCCCGCCCCCCCCCCCCCCCCTTGTAGCCATAGCTGTGAACTGAAATAGTTCTGGGCCTTCTGCTTCTGCTGCTTACGTCTGGCTCTGCTGGTGCCTGATCCTGGATCCACCACTTCCACCTTCTGATGGATTGCTCACCTGTGGCAGCACCTATATCATGATGGGCAGCTTTAGCTGCATGGCCATTTGATGTTAGTAGACTATTTACGAAGGTGTGGACAGAGTTAGGGGAAACAAGAATGGAAGGTCATTCCCACCTCTAGACCCGAAGGGGCAATGTGAGAGGGCTGTTCCCAGGACCTAGAGAGGGAAGGGTCCTCCTAGGGAGCTGGGGCTGTGGTCTCCCCATGCTGGGCAGGGAGGGAGTCCGCGGTGGGGGGTGGTGAGGGGGGTGGAGGAGGATAATTATCTGAAATTTGTCTCCCACTTCCCTCCGTTCTCCACCTGGTGCTGCCCCTTGGCTGAACCCCATGAGAAGCTGGAAGGCAAGGAGCCCCGGAGGCCCACTCAGAAGAGGCCAGCCCCAGTCACAGGGCCGGTGGGCAGGCGAGGAGAGGCGAACAGAACATGGAGCAGATACGCTGCGTTCATCCTGCCCCGCACGTGCCTCTCCCTCCGCCCAAAATGCTCACCTAACCCCCAACCCTTTCCTTCCTGCCTTGTTCACACGATCAACTCACCCTCAGCCATCAAGACCCATGGGCGGCCTTTCCGTTTGAACAGCAGCCCATGCACGTGCCAGTGACTGCGCGGCGCACATCGCAGGGTGATTGTCTGTTTGCCCGTCTGGGTCCCCAACATGGAGCTCATCCAGAACAGGGGCTGGGCCCTTTGTCTGCTATTCCGAGAGCCCGGCAGCAGCCTGCACCCAGCGGGTGCACAGTAGCTATCCATTGATGAGTATCTTTTTTTTTCTGCAAAAAGCTTTATTGTTTCATCTGGCCCAGTGCACGGGAGAGGCCTTCAGGGCGGTTAACAGAATGGCCAGTGGTTTCGGGAAGAGGCGCAGGTAAAAGCCAGGCCCCGGGGGAGGCAGAGGGCCCCCCACAAGCCTCCGGGCTCCACGGGCTCCTGGTCGGGCTGGAGGGCGAGCCTTTCGGGGAGATGCTCCCCAGCCCAGCCGGGCCGCAGCCTGCGGAGGGGGGCCAGGTGTCGCCCCTCTTCTTGATGAGCTTCCCTCCTGCCCCGGAAGTGGTTCTGCCGGAAGTCACGGAGCCGAGGGCCTGGGGGGCAGAGCCAGGGCCGGCGGCTCCCCAAGGGCCGGGGCCAGGCTCCGCTCCCAGGCCGGGCGGCCAGGCCCTGAGCTCCCCCTCCCCGGGGAGGCCCCGCACGTCCTGGAGGAGAAGGGCCCGCGCTGGAGGCGCCTCTGGAAGATGCTCAGCGCCCTCAGCTGCCCCGCCGCCTCGGGAAGGGCCGCGCCCTCGGAGCCGCCCCGTCGCGGGGGACAGGAGCCCCGGGAGCGGTAGGTGTGGGCCCCGCGCCCTCGGAGCCACCCCGTCGCGGGGGACAGGAGCCCCGGGAGCGGTAGGTGTGGGCCCCGCGCCCTCGGAGCCACCCCGTCGCGGGGGACAGGAGCCCCGGGAGCGGTGGGTGTGGGGCCCGCGCCCTCGGAGCCACCCCGTCGCGGGGGACAGGAGCCCCGGGAGCGGTGGGTGTGGGGCCCGCGCCCTCGGAGCCACCCCGTCGCGGGGGGACAGGAGCCCCGGGGGCGGTGGGTGTGGGGCCGCAGAGGCCGGGCGGGCGGGGGCGCAGCCTCCACCTCGGGGGGGGGGGGTGACTCTGGCGAAGGTGGGGCTCAGGGTTGTCGGCATCAGGGGTGAAGGTGGGAAACCCGTGTGGGGGCCGGGCCCGCAGGTGGGTCTGAAGGTGGAGACCGGATGGGACCAGGAGGGAGGCGGGGGCTGGAAGCGGGGGCGGCCCTGGGCGGTGCCGTCCAAACCCATCGAACAGGAGACAGAGCCGGGCCGCCGGGGGCGCTGCCGAGTATCTTTATTTTCCTGAAAACTGAGCTCCTTTGGGGCCGGGAGCGCTGTTCAGTGTAAACTGGGAAAGCTTAGCTCCTTAGAGGAACGACATTCCCTTGGGTTCCAAGTTGCCCTAAGGCTGAAGAAGCGCCTTCCTATTTGGGGAAGAAAGCCACTCAGCCAGCACCCCCCAGTGAAGGCTGCGAAGCGGGCAGAGCCAGGTCTGGTGCCTCCTAACCCGGCGCCTGCCTCCGGCCGCTGGACAGCCCGAAGGACACTGTGTCAGGCGGCTCTGCGGGGCAGCGCACACAATTTCAACAGGAGGCGATCCGGGGGGACATTTAAAATGAATGATAGTAAATACCTGGTTGAAGAAAATGAACCACTTAAAAAAACAAACAAAAAACCGCTTACTTTTTAAGAACTTCGCCGGGCCATGAAGAGTTGAAGCCCCCAAAAGGGACTCTCTAGTTCGATGGACCAGCTTCTTTTCTTTTCTTTCTTTTTCTGAAGTGAACACATGTGACGTTTGTTGACTAAAGTGTAGGCTGCCGGAGGTCAGGGACCGTTCCGGAGGTCTGTTTGCTGAGCGCCTTCGCGGCTGTGTTTGAGGAAGGGCGCGTGGCACAAAGCAAAGCCGCCGGCGGAGGGAGGCCCAGCCATGCTCAGAGCGAGCCGAGATGCTTGCTTTGGTTCACTGCTCTGAGGAGTGAAGGCCCAGCATCCATCCGCCTGCCCTTCCGACAAAACCAGTCCGAATGCCCTCTGGGAACGTCCTCCTTCCATTCCCAGCTTTGCGGTGTGGGTGGGTGGCCTCCACTGGCTAATCAGCACATCATGTTTTCTGGGGCTCAGTGTTTCTTTCCGGAATGAGCCAATGACGGGGTCCCAGGAATCCTGGGAAAGTGACTCTTCCTCTCTTCTGGCAGACGAGGGAGAGAGAGAGAGAGAGAGAGAGAGAGAGAGAGAGAGAGAGAGAGAGAGAGAGAGAAAGAGAAAGAAGACAGCTGTTGGAGCTGCTGCAGCCATCACCTGGGGTCAGAGGTTGGAGCTAGGACTAAGGAAAAGGAGACAGAAATGGAGGCAATGGAAATTGTGTCGGGGTGACATCATTTGAGTCCTGGATCAAGTTGCTCCTGAAGCCGCATGGAAGGGAGCCACTACAGCCCTAGGCTTAACCGGGTCTGAGTTGTGCGGACCGCGGGAAATGGCTCATCCCGGGAAGCAGCGTCTGCGGGTGAGCAGGAAAGGAGAGTTTCCTGCGGCTTTGCCTGTTAAGCCAGAGAAATGGCTGGGTTGTGGCTAAAGATACAGAGGTTTTATAAAAAAATCCTCTCCCAAGGATATGTTTTATTGATTTTAGAGAGAGAGAAAGGGAGAGGGAGAGAGAAACACGGACCAGTTGCCTCCCATAGGCACCCCGACCAAGAATCAAATCCGCAACCTAGGCCTGACCGGGAGTCAAACCCACAACCTTTCGGTGTACTGAATGATGCTCCAACCGCTGAACCGCACAGGCCAGGGCCACCGAGGGAGCTTTTGAAACCTCCTTCTCCCCTTCTGTGTCAGGACCCATTCTAACATCACCTGGGGTGTGTGTGTGAGAGAGAAACGTTTTAAAGCCCTGCCCCAGGTGATTCTGAAGCAAATCATGGGACTGATTCCAGTGCCCCTACCTTGACCCTGAACAGAGTGCCTCATTAATTCCATGGGCCTCAGCAAAGCCCCCCACTTGCTAACTTAATTCAGGGTACTGAGCACTCAGCACTCTTTTAGGCCCTTAGTGTGCTCAGTTGTCAGCTGCCCATGGACTCCTGCTTCCCCCTTGTCCTCCTTCTCCCCTCTCAGGACCTTGTGCAGGTTGATCTTTTAGGGCAGTGGTTCTCAACCGGTGGGTCGCGACCCCTTTGGCGGTCGAACGACCCTTTCACAGGGGTCGCCTAAGACCATCCTGCATTTCAGATATTTACATTACAATTCATCACAGTAGCAACATTACAGTTATGAAGTAGCAACGAAAATACTTTTATGGTTGGGTCACAACATGAGGAACTGTATTTAAAGGGCCAGAAGGTGGAGAACCACTGTTTTAGGTTCTATGAGCTCACCTAGTCACAGAACTAAGGCATTTAAGGAGCGAAGTCACAATGCGATTCCTACTGACAAGAACTGATTACAAAGATGCAGAAACACGAATGGATATTTAAAGCGACGAGTGGGAAGTGAACACTAGGAAACAGGGCCTTTTAAGCCTGGAGGTTCGGCCCCTTCCTACCCCTTCCCACAGTGTTGCCACACCAGTCTCCCTCTTTGTCTTTCTTTCTACTGAATAATACTTGGTTAAGATTCTGTGATATAGTTTCTCATGGTGCAAAGCCAGTTAATTCTTCCTGCACTGAGCTGACCCATCAGAACCAAAGCACTCTTTAAAGGAGGGGGTCGGGGGAGAGCTGCAGTTGTATCACAAAAGTGAAAGCTGGATGGATGAATCAGAAAACAAAATCATAGCATAGCATCCTCAATTGAAAATGCACAATTAAGGAATTAGACGGTCTCTCCATATATGGTTTCCAGGCTGCCTCCCACAAGGGAGGCCTGATGGCTGCTAGCTGGCTGAAGGAGAAGGGGCGGGCACCGAGAGAGAGTAGAGAAAAGTGACTGCAGACCATCATTTCTCAGCTTCTCTGGAGAGAAGACTTCAGAACAGTCTCTAAGGTGACCCCCTGGAAGGAGTTGGACCAGAAGAGCTGCTGGGTGGGGCAGGGTGGGGGGGGGGGGGAGGCGGTAGGGGGGTGATGTGCCGGGAATACCTAGGAAGGTGGAGGAGGCTCTGCCAAGCGTCACACTTTGTTCTCTGGGCTTCCCCCAGAGACTGAAGAGCATGGAGAGGAGCAACACATGTAAATAATGAGGATTGTCCTGTGATTAAAGTCTGTGGAAAACTGCAGCAACCCAGCTTAGCCTGGACTGCTAGCACCCAGGCTCTTTATGAATGAAGGCTTGGTTAAGAACCATGGTCAGCTGAGGTGCTTGCTGAGGGAAAAGAGAATATGGAATGGGAAATATATATATACTAGGGGCCCGGTGCACGAAATTCGTGCACTGGGTGTGTGTGTGGGGGAGTGTCCCTCAGTCCAGCCTGCCCCCTCTCACATACTGGGAGCCCTCAGGCGTTGACCCCCATCACCCTCCAATCGCAGGATTGGCCCCTTGCCCAGGCCTGATGCCTCTGGCCTAGGCGTCCGGCCCGGGCAGCGGGGACCCACAGCTGCAGCGGCCCCGCGATCGTGGGCTTCGCTTTAGGCCCAGGCAAGGGACCCCTAGCTCCTGGGACTGCCAGCCTCGACCGTGCCCAGCTCCCATCGCTGGCTCCACCCCTACTTCCTGCTCTCACTGGCCAGGGCAGAAAAGGCACCCGATTCTCCGATCATGGCTGGGGGGCAGGGCAAAGGCGGCCCCAGGGCCGCCTTTGCCCTGCCCCCCAGCTCTTAGCTCCCCCGTGGGTTTCCAATCACTGTCAGTGGCACGGGGCTTCTTCCTGCTTTCCCTTTCGCCTCCCTGCATTGTGCCTACATATGCAAATTAACCGCCATCTTGTTGGCAGTTAACTGCCAATCTTAGTTGGCAGTTAATTTGCATATAGCCCTGAGTAGCCAATGAAAAAGGTAGCTCGTACGCCAATTACCATTTTTCTCTTTTATTAGTGTTGATATATAAAAGCCTAAGTGACCAGCCAACCGGCTGACTGTTCGACCATTAGCTATGATGCACAGTGACCACCAGGGGACAGACAATGCAGGAGCAGAAATCACAAGCATGGAAACATGGAACAGACTGATGAATCTCAGAGGGAAGGGGAAGGGGGAGGGCGAGAAATGATTAACCAAAGATCTTGTATGCATACTAGAGGCCTGGTGCACAGATTTGTGCACCAGTGGGGTCCCTCAACCTGGCCTGTGCCCTCTCACAATCCGGGACCCCTCAGGGGATGTCAGAGAGCTGGTTTCAGCTGGATCCATGCAGGCCAAGCCAAGGGACCCCATCAGTGCACAAATCCATACACTGGGCCTCGAGTATATTCTATAATTTAAATGTTATATTATTATCCTATATAATAAAACCCTAATATGCAAATAGACTGAATGGCAGAATGACCTGTCGCTATGACACACACTGACCACCAGGGGGCAGACACTCAATGCAAGAGTTGCCCATAGTGGTCAGTGAGCTCCCACAGGAGGAACACTGCTCAGCCAGAAGCCAGAATCATGGCTGGCAAGCGCAGCAGTGGTGGCAGGAGCCTCTCCCGCCTCCACTGCAGGTGGGTGGTAAGGAGCGATGGGTCCTGGACTGTGAGAGCCCCAGACTGCAAGAGGGATGTCTGACTGCCAGCTTAGGGGGGGATCGGGCCTAAGCTGGCAGGCAGACATACCCCGAGGGGTCCTGGACTGTGAGAGGGCTCAGGTCGGGCTGAAGGACCCCCCCTCCCCCCGAGTGCACGAATTTCGTGCACCAGGCCTCTAGCATACTTATAATTGCTATGACCAGGTGACCAGTTGCAGAAATAAGGACAAATTGTTATGAGTATGCTTTCTCTATTTTTTAATGGATATATTTGTATATACAGTAAGCAAATATTTTTATTTTCTCCCCTTTCTTATCCCCTCATCATCTAATGCAAGATGTATTGGTAAAAGTTAACTTTATGTCACAGTATTTAACTTACAGAATATCTGAGGAGAAGAGTGAACGATACCTAGGGACTACTTCCTCCCCTGGAGAAGGGTTAGCAAGATTTGGTTGTACACAGGCTAGTCGTATCATGTTACGTGGAAGTATGACTTGGTATTGTCTTTGTTTGGAGATTATGATTGAAGGAGATATGTGTGGGTGCCAAGTGGACAAGGGCTGGACTATCCTGGTCTTTGTGACATGTCAACTTGTCTAGGTTAAACTTTTCAGTTATTTAATCAAAAACTAACCTAGATGTTGTTGGGGAGGTAATTCTTTAGGCCTGATGAAAATCCAGGATCAGTTGGCTTTACCTAAGAGATATTACCATAATCTGGGTGGGCCTGATTCAGTTCCGTGGCAGCGTTGAGGCTTCCCTGAGGAAGAAGAAATTCCATTGATGTGCAGCTGCTGTACCCTGTGTCCTGAGTTCCATGTGTCCTTCCTGATGGCCTGTCTCATTGATTTCAGACTTGTCTAGTCAGCCCCCACAATGGTGTAAATCAATTCCTTTTCATGAATCTATGGAAACATATCTCCTACTGGTCTGGTTCTCTGGTTGAACTCTGACTAAATGAACCTGGCTAAAATGAGGTTTATAAATGTTAACAATGATTATTCCTCAGGAATAGGATCAATTTTAGGTGATGCGCTTTTTGACTTTCTTCTTGTCCTCCCCTCCTCCCCAGTGCTCAAGTGTTTTAAAAGAACATTTTAAAACAGAAATAATAGTTAAAAATCAGCATTTTAAAACCAAGTATTAGTTAAAAATCAACAATTGCACAAAATCATCTAAAGCCTAATTCTATTTGCAAAATGCTCACAGAACTCTAGCAAGTGTTTGTAAAACTTAAAGCTTCTAAAAACACAGCTTAAAAAAACCCCTTTGGTCTTGTCTACAGACTTGGACAAAATTATTAATGTAAATGATAATCTGTTGTGCCCTTTTTGCTTCTTGAATGCTTATTGAGCCCAGGGACCATATTTCACTTTTCCTTTGTTCTAGTTGCTGTGTCTTCAGGGTTGAGTACAGTGTGGGTCCCTGTCAATGTTTTTTCATTAATAAACATGTCCTAACTTCCCTTAACTCTTTTGTAGTGAGTTCCCCAAAGTATCCACTTCACCCTTTCAAACTAGGGTGTGAAGCCCTATATTTTAAAAATATACTAAGCATTAAATTGTTACATGCACATTTTCTTTATTTTATTAAAAATATATAGACAGTGTTTATTTTTATGAAGTTGAAATAGCTTTGCACTTACCATTTTGTACTTTGCTCTCTTATTAATAATATTTCAAGCCCACATAACGTTGAGTCAACACAATCCATAAACTTGTCACTTTAATGATTATAGAGCAGCCCATCGTGTAAATATGCCACAGTTTGCTCATCCATATCTCTATTTTTAGACATTTGAGTTGTTTCCAGTTTCTTCTTCTTATAAATAACGTGACTGTGAAGGTTTGTTTAGACCGATAGGTTTTAAAATTATCTTTTTGGGGTCATTATCTTAGGTCGATATCCCTGAAGATGAATTGCTTGGGAAAAAAGACACGAACATTTTCTTGCCTATTCCCAGACTGCTCTCTAGAAAGATTGAAACAATTTTACAGCATTATCAACAATACGTTTCCCTGAAACCAAATCCACAGTGTATTCTTAACCTTATTTTTCATTCTCTGCTAGTTCACTAGGTATACAATGGCATTGAAGTTGCTTTAAGGTGCTGTGGAATAATGGCCTTAATATCCTTAGAAACTCTATTGTTGGGGGGCCCTTAAAATGCTTAGAAGTATTTTTGTCTGGCTTAAGGATCTCTAAAGCACCATCTTAAAGCTTTCTAAGATTTTTGCAAAAAAAAGAAAAATGTAGACTTGCACCTTTGATCTAAATTTCATATTGAAGTTATGTTTTCCTGTTGGTACCTTAGATTTCATCTTTGCCTTAAGGCCATTTTTTCACGTTGAGAACGTTTTGCTGCCTTGAAGACTTCCCTGACTCTATATGCCCTCTACATTCTGCTCAAAGAGTTCTTTATTTCGTTCCTTCCCTGCTTTTTGTATTCCATCAGTGCATATAAAGGGAAAAGAAGCCACTGGCGATGTCATTTTGCCTGGAAACCTCCTTCCCAGATCCACAAGCTTGTGGGCACCCTTTCTATTGGCGATGTCACCACAGGCACCAGTTTCAGTAAAATTTCTCCCGGTTTCTAAATTGCACCCCTTTGCCTCACCGCTCTGCCAGCCTTCACGGTAGTCTTCTGGAGAGTCTTCAGGCCTCCACGCACCTTCTGCTCCCAAAGCCCATCCCACACAATTTAGGTTTTTCTCACAGCAGCATCGTAAGACTAGCTGCCAGTTCCTGTTTCAGTTACCTATCACTGTGAAGCCAAGTCCCCCAAACTTCGTGGCTTAAGACAACCACCGGTGTGTTATTTTTGTGTAGTTTTGTTGGTTGATTGGTCTTAGGTGGGAGGTTGTTTTGTTCCTGGGCTGCAGCGTTGACACTGGGCTGGCATGTCCAAGACGGTTCATGCCTATGACTGGAGGTTGGTGCTGGCTACCAGGAAGCTCAGCTGGAGCTGTCCAACGAGGACCTGGTGCTCTCCATGCAGACTCTCTCTGTGGCTTGTTTCTACAGTATGGAGACTGAGGTCTAAGAGGAAGGAAATAGAAGCTTCTAGTCTTCAGGTCTG
This sequence comes from Myotis daubentonii, assembly GCF_963259705.1. Lineage (NCBI taxonomy): Eukaryota > Metazoa > Chordata > Mammalia > Chiroptera > Vespertilionidae > Myotis > Myotis daubentonii. The sequence goes on from NC_081856.1 coordinate 41,298,610, forward strand.
GGCTGGGAGATCCAGGGTGCATTTCTACTATAGTCTATTGATCAGAGAAGTCCTAGGGTGTGCATCGATTTAAAGGAAGGGAAATAAACTCCACTTCTCAATGGAAGAAAGGCACAGGCATACAGGAAGGAAGGAAGTACAGGTATCATCTTTGGAGGCTATGTATCATGTCAAGGTGGCTGGGCCATTTATTAGCTTTTCTCAGGAATACTGTGAAAGTAGAAGACACCCACTGCTCCTTCATTCATTCATTCATTCACTCATTTCCAGCTTCTTAGAGAGCTTCTACTGTGTGTTGAGTGCTGTTCCAGCCATTGTTGATGTAACGGTGAAAAAGACAAAGTCCCTGCTCTTGTGGAACTTACAGTCCAGTTGGGAGAAAATCAAAGTCAGTCAACAAGAAAAATGTAGACAGTTGTTGTAGGTTGAATTGTGCCCCTCCAATAACTGTTTACATGTGTCTTTCCTGATTAACATGGAATTCCTCCAGAGACCATTCATCTTCAATATTATAGCGGCCTCCAGTTCATTGACCCACCACTATCAAACACCCACCATGACCTCACTTCTTATCCAGGTTAGACACCAAGGCCCAGCATTTTAAACATTCCTCCCTTGGCCTCTTTCTCTATTGCATTCTCCTGGAATATCCCAAACCTCATTAAATCCAACTATTTGCCTGCTTCACTCCTGTAACTTGCTTTGGAAAATGAAAGTGATTGGAATTGATGAGTATCATTTCTAAATAGAAGTTTTAAAAATCAATGCAAAATTCATTACCTTTCCCTTCCTTTCCCTTCCCTTCCCTTCCCTTCCCTTCCCTTCCCTTCCCTTCCCTTCCCTTCCCTTCCCTTCCCTTCCCTCCTATATATTTTTCTTTTCTTTCATTTCTGCCCAGTGCCTATATAATTTACTTTATATTTGCTATGTCAGTAGTTGCTTGCTCTAAATGGGGGCTGCTGTAACCCTGGGTTCTGGAGTCAGGAGGAATCAGCTGGTGCAAGATAGTTATGTAGAGTAAGTGAAAAATAAACTTTTGGTTTTATGTCACTGAGAGTTTATGGTTTGCTTCTACAGTACATGTGAGTACAAGTCTGCCAGTTGGGAAAGACAGGTAAGAGTATCATGCAGAGAGAATATTGTGTAAAGGAGCACAGAGAACTCTAGGGGCATCATGGAGGGAGTGTGACATAGGCTGAGTGGAGTAAAGCTATAAGGATGAGCCTGGAAGAGCAGGTTAGGATTCTTTCCTGAAAGGCACGTGCTGAGATGATACGTTAGTTTAACCTTTGTCATGGAAGTCATTTGGAATCTGTGTAGGTTTTTAAATAGGTTTAAGTTTATAGCAAAATTAAGGGGAAGGTACAGAGACTTCCCGTATAGCCCTTCCCCTACCCATGTATAGCCCCTCCCTCCCAATATCAACACCCTCCACTGAGCAGTGCATTTACTACAACTGATGGACCTACACTGACACCTTGTAATCACCCGAAGTCCATAGCTACAGTAGGGCTCACCCGTGGGGTTGTACATTCTATGAGTTGCATGTATCCACCATTGTAGTATCATACAGAATAATTTCAGTGCCCTAAAAATACTCTCTGCTCTGCCCATTCATCCATCCGCCAACTCCTGGCAACACTGAGGTTGTTACTGTTTCCATAGTTTTGCTTTTTTTCTTTTTCCCCCGAATGTCATATAATTGGAATCATATAGTATCTAGCTTTTTACATGGGCTTCTTTCACTTAGTGATATGCATTTAAGTTTCCTTCATGTTTTTTCATTTCTTCTCAGTGCTGAATACGATTCCATTGTCTGGATGTACCACCATTTCTTTACTCATTCACCTACAGCTTCACTGCTTCCAACTTTGGCAATTATGAATAAAACTGCTATAATCATCCGTGTGCAGGTTTTTGTGTGGAGATCAGTTTTGAACACCTTTGAATACATATCAAGGAGTATTATTGCCATATCATATGATAAGAATATGTTTAGTTTTATAAGGAGCCATGAAACTGTTTTCCAAAGGGGCTGTACTGCTTGGCATTCCCACCGGCAGCGAATGAGACTTCCTATCGCCCCACATCCTGGCTAGCGTCTGATATCAGGGTTCTGGATTTGGGCTGTTCTAACAGGTGTGTAGTGGTATCTCATGTTTGCTTTAATTTACATTTTCCTGGTGACGTATGATGTGAAGCATCTTCTCACATGCTTTTATTTGCCATCTGTCTATCTTCTTTAGGGAGGTGCTTATTGAGGTCTTTGACTATTTTTTTAATCAGAAAGAACCAACTTTTATGAGCCCCAGTGTCCTCACCTACAGGGGCCTCCATGCTGGCACTGACTTTATCACAGGGCTATTGAGAGGTTCAAGGTGGGATGAGATATGCAAATGATACGGCTCTAATTACATAGACAGTATTATTTATGCGGTTGTCCCTTTGCCCCTTCAGCATGATTCTGTTCTTTGTTGTGTTACTTCTGATATGTCATTTAAGTTCAAAGACTATCAAATTAGAAAATTAAAACCAGAAGAAAAAAATTCACAACCAAAGAGAGTAGCAGTCATTAGGCTCAGAATTCTTCAACTGCTATGGCGCCTCTCCCTTCCCAGGGGCTGTGGGAGGAGGTCTTGTTCCCATCCAGACGAGGATGGGTGGGCGGGGAGGGGATGTTGCTGCCATGGAGAAGCCAGCAGGGAACAAGATGAGCAGAGCTCTGCTCCCTGATGTGCCCACAGCTGGTGCCCTGCCCCATGCTAACAGGAGGCATAGCTTTAAGAGAATAGACGTGTGCAGGATCTGTTCCCTAGATGTCAATGAAAGCAGTGCTAATTGAGAAAAATGCACTGCCAAATCCACATTATAATATTTGAGAATTTACTTTATATTAGCTCCACCAGTAGTTGCTCACCAGGCTGGCTGCAGAAGATTCACTTGGGGGAACTTACACACAGTTTTGTTCATTTAAAAATATTTATTACTAGAGGCCTGGTGTATGAATTCATGCAGCAGCAGGGTCCCTCAGCCTGGCCTGAGGAATCAGGCTGAAACTGCTCTCTGACATCCCCCGAAAGGTTCCGGATTGCCAGAGGGTGCAGGCCAGGACGAGGGACCCCACCTGTGCACTATCGGGGCTGGGGAGAGACACGGGAAGTTGGCTAGCTGGGGAGGGACCGCGGGAAGGCTCTAGGGCGTGTCCGGCCCATCTTGCTCAGTTCTGATCGGCCGGACCCTAGCAGCAAGCTAACCTATCAGTCGGAGTGTCTGCCCCCTTGTGGTCAGTGCATGTCATAGCGAGCGGTTGAGCGGCCTTAACATATCATTAGCATATTACGCTTTGATTGGTTGAACGGCCGACCAGTCAACTGAACACTTAGCATATTAGGCTTTTATTATATACTAGGGGCCCGGTGCACGAAATTCGTGCACTGGGTGGCGGGGGGGAGTGGGGGAGTGTCCCTCAGCCCAGCCTGCCCCCTCTCACATACTGGGAGCCCTCAGGCGTTGATCCCTATCACCCTCCAATCGCAGGATCGGCCCCTTGCCCAGGCCTGATGCCTCTGGCCTAGGCGTCCGGTCCGGGCAGCGGGGACCCGCAGCTGCAGCGGCCCCGCGATCGTGGGCTTCGCTTTAGGCCCAGGCAAGGGACTCCTAGCTCCTGGGACTGCCAGCTTCGACCGTGCCCAGCTCCCATCGCTGGCTCCACCCCTACTTCCTGCTATCACTGGCCAGGGCAGAAAAGGCACCTGATTCTCCGATCATGGCTGGGGGGCAGGGCAAAGGCGGCCCCAGGGCTGCCTTTGCCCTGCCCCCCAGCTCTTAGCTCCCCCCTGGGTTTCTGATCACTGTCAGTGGCAGGGGGCTTCTTTCTGCTTTCCCTTTCGCCTCCCTGCATTGTGCCTACATATGCAAATTAACCGCCATCTTGTTGGCAGTTAACTGCCAATCTTAGTTGGCAGTTAATTTGCATATAGCCCTGATTAGCCAATGAAAAGGGTAGCTCGTACGCCAATTACCATTTTTCTCTTTTATTAGTGTTGATGAGGTCTCTACCATGTACCAGTACTAACCTATACACTAGACATGGAGATAAAACAATGAACAAAACCAAGTTTTGGCTCACATGAGGGTTACATTTAGCGTGGGGAAATTAAGTGATAAACACATAAACGTATACTATGTCAGATGGTCCCAGGTGCTATGAAGACAAATAAAGCAGAGGGAGGGTCCCAGAGGTGATGGGGGTGGAGACATGTTATTTTAGACAGGGCGTCAGAGAAGACCTGTTCGCTAAGGTGCCATATTTTTTCCTTCTTTAAGAAACAGCACTAAGGCCAGCAACTGAGGATGAAAGAGTTGGGGCGAAAGAAGGCTTGGGAGATCCGAGCAGGAAGCTGGAAGCTTGGTATGGATTAGGAGGGACCTTCAGGCCATTGAAAGGGTTTAGAATCTTCCGTTGAGTGAGATAGGAGGAATTGGAAGTTCTGAGCAGATGAGTGACAGATCTGGCTTTGGTTTTGAAAGGATCCCTCTGGCTGACCTGTGGAAGAACACAGATTATAAGACAAGGAATGGTGGGAGACTGTCCCTGCCATATTTCAGGTGGGAGATGCCAATCGTCTGAGCATGGGGGCTAGTGGAGGAGATGGTACAAATATCTGTATTTCTACTGCCTCTTCCACCCCTCCGCTTTTAATTTAGAAGATTTAGGATGGAGCTGGGATCCTATATTTTTTAAAAAGTTCTACAGGTGAATCTGAGGCATGGCCAGGTTTCAAAGCCAGTGACTCAAATGAGAAATCATACCATCCTTCCCTCTGAGTCTCCCCCTGGACTCTCTGCCTATTAGGCTTTTATTATATAGGGTGTGTCTACCATGTTTTACCTCCTCCTCTATCCAGGGCTGCCTCAGGCTCCGCTGCCCTCACTGCTTCCTGTTCTCTGTCCTCCTGGTTATTTCCTGTGAGATTCTCAATCTGCCAACCCCCAGGTAGCTGCCCACTCATGCCTTGGAGCAGGGGTCCTCAAACTACGGCCCGCGGGCCACATGCAAATACAAATATTGTATTTGTTCCCGTTTTGGTTTTTTACTTCAAAATAAGAAATGTGCAGTGTGCATAGGAATTTGTTCATAGTTTTTTTTTAAACTATAGTCCGGCCCTCCAACGGTCTGAGGGACAGTGAACTGGCCCCCTGTTTAAAAAGTTTGAGGATCCCTGCCTTGGAGGGTAAACCCACACTGCAGCTTGCTTTACCCCTCCCCCCAGGGACCTTTCCTTTTATCTCATCCTTTCCCAGCCAGGATCTTTCTCCCGGTTCTGCTCTGGCTCCTGGATAAAGTCCAGTCCACCAGCCCCTTGCAGCCTGGTCCCAGTCGTCATCCCATCCTGTTGTGCCTACCTAAAGCCATCCTCCGAGGGCCTAAATGGTCCATTTGCATTGTTTCAGAAACACCAGGAAGTCCCCATTTCTGCCTCTTTCTTCGTACAATCGATTTCATTAGCATCCGGAATAACTTTCTTTTCTGTCTTACCAAATCCTGCATGTCCTTCAAAGGCTGAGCACAACTTTTTATTAGAAACGTATTTTTTAAAAATGATTGAGTAGTTAATACATGTACATGGTTCAAAGTTCAAAGAACTAGGAAAGGATGTATATTTTAAAGTGACTTTTCTGGCCCTGGCCGGTTTGGCTCAGTGGATAGAGTGTCGGCTTGTGAACTCAAGGGTCTCAGGTTCGATTCCAGTCAGGGGCATGTACCTTGGTTGCGGGCACATCCCCAGTAGGGAGTGTGCAGGAGGCAGCTGATCGATGTTTCTCTCTCATCGGTGTTTCTAACTCTCTTTCCCTCTCCCTTCCTCTCTGTAAAAAATCAATGAAATATATAAAAACAAAAAAATAAAGTGACTTTTCTGATTCCCCCAACTGCCAGCCAGCAGGTTTGCACCCCAGAGATGTGGCTCTTCCAGCTGCAGGTTTTTGTACGCATATGTTCCAACTCCACTGGTTAAACACCAAGTGTGATAAAAGTATGTTTCGTTTTATAAAAAACAGCAACAACAATAACAAAAAACCCCAAACTGTCTTTCCAAAGACAGTTTCCCATTTTGCAATGCCAGCAGCAATGTATGAGAGATACTAAGGTGGAAACTATTTGTGCTGATATGAATTATTTTGCTGCCTGAGAAGGGTTTTCCTATTAAGGAAGGTGCTGTAGTTGAGATCATATTTTATTGTGTTTGGGAATTCCCTGGGTGATCACTGAGAACACTCCACCCTCGCTGCTCAGAGCGCTTGTCTTTCCACCATGTGAACTCTTGGGAATTCTATGTACAACTTTCTGGCCATTTCTTTTTGCCCCACCTTGTGAAATTTCACTCCATACGTGCCTAACCCAGCACGCATCGAAGACTCAAGTAGACGCATATGACTACTGTGGGTCTTGTCTACATAGCTCCCCCCCCCCCCCCCCCCCGGCCAGATCTTTGGCCCACTATTTTCAGCTGCCTTGATCGCCCCAAACACTTATCTCCATGTCTTCATTTCCATGAGGCCAGCAGGCTCTGCGTGAGGCCCCCTATCTGCACCTGTGACCTCCAGGCAAAAAGCTGGGCTGAGTAGAGAGCCCAGTTGTTTTTCCTGTTCTCTCGTGGATCACTGCCCCATGCTACCTGTCGTCCAAGTTCCGAAAACAGTTGTTTCATACATTTTCTTCAGTTTCTGACCAAGGAAGGTTGAGGCCTGTCCTTCTTACTCCATCATGATTGGAAGCAGAGCTTTTTGCTTTGGATTTGAAGCTACAACTCCTTTTTTTAAAATTTTTATTGGTTGCTCTAGGGATTACACTATGCATCTTCATTTATCACTATCTTCTCAGACTTTATATTGAATTACTTCAAGAAAGAAGTAGAAACTTGGTAATAGGACAGTTGCATTTCTTCATTCTGCTATTTTTATCATATATATTACATCCATATACATTTTTGAGATATAATTCACATGCCATCATATTCACCCTTTTAAAATACGCAATTTGGTGGTTTTTAAAAATTATATTTTAAAAGCTGTGCACCCACCACTCTCTAATCGTTGTCATCACTTTAAAAGGAAACCCTGTGTTCACCAAGAGTCAGGCTCCATTCCCCTCCCCCAGCCCCTTAGCAACCACTTATTTACTTTTTGTCTTTATCAATTTGCCTCTTCTGGAAATTTCTTATAAATGGAATAATGTAATAGCTATATACATTTTAAGCCTAACAATACTGTGTTATGATTTTTTTATTTAAATAGTCAAATGGCTTTCACATAAATTAAGAGAAGAAAAAGTTTTCATATTCATCCATACGCTACCATTTTTGGTGTTCCTGTGTTTTCCTGTAGATCCTGCCATATGGTATCATTTCCTTTAGTTCTGAAGAGCTCCCCTGAGCATTTCTGGTAACTTTCCCTCCCCAGTTTCAGATCTTGTGCCAAACAGGCACCAAGGAGGCGCCTGTCATGTAGCAAATCCTTTACTTGATAAGTTGAGCTTGTCAAGGAATTTACCCATTTTATGGAAGCTATCGAATTTATTGGCGTGTAGTGACTGATATTATTTCCTTAGTGTGCTTTTAATGTTATGTTTTCTGGAGTGGTAGCCTCTCTTTCAACCCTGATGCTGCTAATTCGTGTTTTCTTTGTTTTCCTTTGGATTAGGTAGACTAGAGGTTTATCAGTTACGCTCTCTTCAAAGAATTCATTGTTGGTTTTTATTAATTTTCTGTATTGTCTTCAAAGCATCGATTTTTGGTTTTATTAACATTCTGTATAGTCTGTTTTTCTATTTCGTTGATTTTCTGTTGTACCTTTATTCTGTTCTTCTTCCTACTTACCTTAGTTATAGTTGCCTGTCTTTTTCTCTCCTTCAGGTTTCAAGCTATGCCATTGATTTTACACCTGCTTATTCTTTTATGTAACATTTAAGGTTTTCTGTCATTATGGCTTTAGTTGCAGCCCACACATTTTTGTACGTTGTATTCTCATTATCGTTCTGTTTACAATATTTTCTATTTTTTCTTGCGATTTTTCCCCCTGAGGGCTGTTTACAAGTGTAGTGTTAATTTCCAAATCTTTGGGCCTTTCTAGCAATCAAGTGAGATCTCTCCATTCAGGCATTCCCAGCTGGCTCCCCACAATAGTCATTCTCTGAAGGGCCTCTCCTGTAGGTCCTGTCTTGCAGATGTGCAGCCCAACTATGGTGGGCTGACTTCTAAGATGGCCCTCAGTGGTCCCCCTCCCTGATTTTCATGTCCTTATGTAATCCTCTCCCCTTGAGTGCGGGGCTGGACCTAGTGACTGGCCTCTAGCCAATAGGATACAGCAGAAGTAACGGCACGTCCTTTCTGTGACAGATTACAGCGTGTCATGACTTCTTTCTTGCTTGCAGACTCGCTGACTTTGATGAGCAAACTGCCATATTGGGGGGGCCCAAGTGGCAAGGAACGGAGGGGTAACTTCAGGCCATCCAGCCAACTGAACGGGACCCTCAGCCCAACAGCCCTCAGGGGACTGAATCTTGCCAACCACGAGGTAAGTGAATTTGGAAGAGGATCCTCCCAAATTAAGCCTTCAGGCGAGACCCCCATCCCTGGCTGATTGCAGCCTTGTAAAAGTCCGGAAGGAGAGGGCCCGTGAATGGATTTCAGAGCCACAGAAACGGTAAGATGATAAAAGTGTGTTGATTTAAGGCGCTAAGTGTTGGTGTTGAGCAGCAGTAGATGACACACATCGACCCTTGGCCGAGGAGGTGCAGTGAGTCGGCTCAGGCTCTGGGGCCCCTCCTCTGTGCAGCTGCCTCCTCTTAGGTCCTCTGCCGGGAAATTCTGAGGCCCAGGACTGAGTTACAAACTTGTTTGTATCCTCCACGGAGCCTAACTGAGTGCCAAACGTCTCGTGCATGTTTCTATAGTATTTATTTAGTGCTTATTTATCGTGCTTTCCTACTAGGACTGCCCCTTGTGCAGCTTTGATCAGGGCCCCATCTCAATGGGAGGTAGTGAGGGTCCTTGCGGGGCTACCCAAGGTGAAGTCTTAGGGCTTCATGGACGCCCCCCCACCACCACCACCACTGCCCCCCTCCACACACACACACACACACACACACACACAACTCATGTGCACACAGTCACTCTTTTCACTTCCAGACCTGGATGGAATGCCACCAGGGGGCCGAGGACACAGCCTGGCAGTGCAGGGCAATCCATCTGCTCTCCACGGGTAAACTTGAATAGGAAACGGGAGAGGGAAGGGAGCTGGGCAGGTGAATTTCCTTTCCTTTCTTCTGTCTATAGACCTTCCCGAGGTACAGCTCCTCGGCGCAGCCCTTCCAAGAAAAGTCCCACAGCCCCAGATGAACCTGCTGAATAACCAGCTACATCTCTGTGACTCAGTGTAAAGGACGAGCCAGCACAGTCATGACTCACCTGGCATCGCTGTACATCTTTCTTTGTCTCACTTCTGCTTTTCTTCGCCCTGGCCTCCTCCTGGGCTTGCGCCTCTCAGATAAAATCATCCCTACCTTCATTCTTGCCTCAGGCTCATCTTCCTGGAGAACTTGGGGCTAAGAGAGAAGGCCCTCATAGCTTACCTTTGCTGTTAGTGTCCATCTCCATGAACAGTTTCTGAGTATGCTTTAGCAGAACAAACAGAACCATGACTCACCTTTGATAATTCACAGTCAGTTTCACATATTATCTTGTGTCGTGTTCTGAACATCTTCCCCCAGATCCTCACACTTTATGCGAATGGCAGTGAATGTTAATATTGGCAGATTAAGGACAGAATCAATTTGAAAGAAACTTGACTGGAAGATGGATTTGGCGGTTTGCCCCTAGATTTCATTTTGACTGGCTGGAGGGAGCTAAACATTTTTTTGTTTAAATGGACAATGTAAACACGTACTATTAAGGTCCAGGGAAAGATTTTGCCTGCATTCCATATCGCCGTCCCACCACGGCTTCTTGCACTTTGTACCATCTCTTTTCAGTCCAGAGAAAATGTCTGGGGATTTGTTCAAAGAGCAACCCACAGACAAAGAAAGGCACGGACCCTCCCTTCTCTCATCAGTTCTGATTTTCAGCAGCACAGCAGGAAGAAGGAAGAACTCAGAAATGTTATGGTTTTTCCCCTTAAAGAAATGGGAGCAGGCCATGCCACCATTCTATCAAGCCAGCTGCTTCTGGGTGATGGGTGCATGGGTTTGAGGGGCAGGAATTCCCTGCTGCACGTCTTAGTGAACTGGAAACAGAAACCAAGGCATTCGGATACGAGAGGCAGCACCAGCCGGTAGAGAGTGTGCAGCCTGATGGGACAAGAGAATCTGGGAAATACCATGACCTTTAACCCTAAATTTGTATCTCTATGTCAGATCACCAGTTTTCCTTCCATAACTTTTCACCAAGATATGAAAACTATTCACCAAATCCCATTGTAGCTGAACTCCAAATTATCTTGTTAAGAATGTTTTGAAATTAGTGGGCTCTTAGATGGGTGAGACTTACCATCATACAGTTTTATTACTTTGGAATTTGCTGTGGCAGAGATGCAACCTCTAATGCCAGGTAAGGATTGATCAATAGCAGTATTCTGAATCTTTTTGGATGGAAAAGCTCTTAATGCCAGTCAAGAATGAAGTGAAATGTTTCTTGACCAGGCCATGGCAGATAAGAGTTTATGTAGGGGTGTCTTTTTATTTATTTTATTTTTTAATAATTGTTTTAAAAAGTAATTCTTTATTGTTGAAAGTATGTCCCCCCCCCCCTTTCCCCCATTGACCCTCTCCAGCCCGCCCCCAGCCCCACCCCTCTCCTCCCCAGGCCCTAACTGCCCCATTGTCTGTGGCCATGGGCCATGCATATATATGATACAAGGTTCTTGGTTAATTACTTCCTGTCCCCCCTTCCCTCCAAGGGGGTGTTTTTAAATGGAAATATAAGATGTAATCCATGAAGACATTGGTATTTGAGTCACAGGGTAAGAATCATTGATTCTCCTTTTGATTTGGAAACAATTACTAGCAGGATGTCAGAAGCAGAATGCAACATAAATGTCAGAGTTGATAAGTGCACTTTGAATTTTAATAATTATCTTTTTTTTTTTTCATTTCCCTGATGAGTAATGATATTAAGCATCTTCTCTTGAGCATATTAACCATTTATATATCCTCTTTGGTAAAATGCCTGTTGAAATCTTTTGCCTGTTTCTTAATAGAGTTGTTTTGTTATGGACAGGGAGCTGCCTCAGGCGGGCCTGTTGTGTGTGGGTTCTTGACTTCATACAGGAAAGGGTTCACATTACATGCCCAGGTGATTTTGAGAGGACATTTATTAAAGCTGGGGACAGAGAAACAAGGAAGGCTAAAGTAGAAGCCCTTCTCAAAAACATTATAGGAAAGTGAGCCAAGGCAGGGCTGCTGTCAGCTCACTGGAGAATCAGAGAGGAGGTGGCCTTGGGGTCAGGTTCAGGGAGTTCAGAATACTTTGAAGCTACTCCGTTTATTTCAGGTCACTCTTCAAATTTAGCACACTGTCCCAGTACCCAGAAGGCAATTTTTTCTATCAAGATATTTAAATGCATTTCCTCCATTTCCCTAAACATGTCCATGATACAGTTGTGTCTTTCAACACAATTCTACACATACTTTGCAAACATCTCTATATATGGCTCATAGAATCTATAGGAAAGAAGAGAAAATCCATCTTTTAAAATATTATCTTCTTAAAAGCATTAATATTTACACTGAAAAATCTGCATATGGTATAAGTATCCAAATCTCTGAAAGTAAATTTTATTTAAGAAGAAGTAAGTTGCATATTTTCCCATGAGAATTGAAAACAAAAACAAACAAAAGGTACATAAATAAATAGGCTAATTGTCATGTAGAAAAGACAAAGAAAGAAAGATGGGATAATTTTCCCAAATAAAATCTTACTTATAAACACAAGCAGAGCCCAGCTGTGGTGGCTCAGTGGTTGAGCATCAACCTATGAGCCAGGAGGTCATACTTAGATTCCTCATCAGGGCACATGGCCAGGTTACCGGCTGATCCCCAGTGGGGCACATGCAGGAGGCAGCCAATCAATGATTCTCATCATTGATGTCTCTATCTCTCTTTCCCTTTCCTTCCTCTCTAAAATCAATAAAAATATTTTTCAAAACAAAACAACAAAAAATACAGGCAGATAAAATAGATGAAAGCCGAGTTGATCTGGTTGACTGGGGGTGGGGGCTTGGGAGGTGAGGGAGGTGGAGAAGGTAAGACTAAATTAACACTCCCCCCTCCACCCCACCACCAGCCCGGCTGTGTGGGAAGGGGATTATATCCCTCAATTTTGAAATCATTGCCTTAAGAAAAGAAAAACTACAAAATGTTTCTCTTTCCAAAATCATAGGTTCTGAGTAGATGATTGAACTGATAGTGATGGGTTCCTGACCGATCTTTTGGGAGCAACCTTGTTATTGCTTTCTCTGCTGTTCCCACTCCCTCCCTCCCTCCTGCACGCTGTTACTCTGTACCTTTCGCCTCCCAAATCCCGCCCATCCTTCAAGCTTCTGCTCAAAACGTACCTCTCCTATAAAGTCTTTTCTGATCTTTCCAGTTGGATGTAGCCAATCCTTCCTCTGAGGTCCAATAGTTGCGCTTAATTTATGTTTGTGTTGCTTAATTAAACATTTGTTGTTGAATGCACAGGCACAGGGGATAGGGATTACGAATATGGTGGTGAATGAGACATGTAAGGTCCCTGCCCTTTAGAGAGCTTTTCTTGTGGCAGGTAGCAGTGGCAGAACAGACAATGAGAAAGTAAACAAATAAATGACCTAAGTACAGATGATGATAACGGCCATGAAAGAAGAAAAGTGGATGATGTGGATAAGAGCACTTGGATCTCTGGGTGCATCTGTGTATGGGGCTTCATTAGGTGTGATGAAGGCCTGTCTGAGGGGCAGGTGCTATAGGAAGAGAAGGAGCCTGGTGGGGAGGGAGGCGGGGGAGGGCACACCTGGACTTGGGATAAGAGGGCCAAAGTCTGGGGAACAGCGAACAGAAGACAAGGAACACGGGTGCCAAGAGGCAGAAAAGTAAATGTTAGGTCTGATCAAATAATTGAACCGATACCCCCTCCCCTGGGAACTGGCCTTCGGCCCCTTCACAACGGACATTCCACTTGCTTAGACCACATTCCACTTGCTAAGACCATTATCTCTCCCCTCCGGAGTTTCCCAGAATCCAGACCTGCACAGAGAATTCTCCGCCCAGAAAAGTCCTTTAAAAACCTCCGACTCCCTGTCTTTGGGGGCTGGTGCCATTTTGGGGCCCGGCCCATCTGGTATCCAGGTGACCTAATAAACTCATAATTCCTCACCCGTTTTGGCCTTCAGCGCCCCTAAGAGTACAGGTGGGGTGGCAGCAGGGAACACGGAAGGCAAGCTTGGCACAGCTGTGACTGAGCTCAGGTGCCCAGGGTCCTGCCGGGAAGCCCCTCCACGTTGCCAGCTGTCCTAACGAGAGAGTCCACATTCCAATACACCTTTGTGTCCCCGCAGGACCTCGAATGGGGGTTTGCACGTTGGAGGGGCTCAGTAATTATTAATAGAACAAGGGATAGAGGCCCAGCTAACTCCTTCATGAAGACGTGTCTGATTTTAACCGAACATCCTCTGTCCTCTGAACCCAGCGAGAGCCTCTGCCCTCCAATGCAACCCGGTAGGTGCTTGTCTCCATCATGCCACAGGTATTCGGTAATGGAACTCTCTCTGTCCTGGGGATTTAAGGAACTGCTGAGGAGCCGGCGCTTGAGCTTGGGAGGTGTATATTTCTTGGTTGTTAACTGTGCTTTCCTTTCGGTCCTCATGGCCTACAAACTGAGCGGCAGCCTCAGGTGTGGTGCTGGCGCTCAAAGGCCAGGGAGAAGGCAGTGTCTCAGAATGCACCCGGCAGTGTGACCCAGCGGGGGCTCAGGGAGCCAGCTGTGGGGCAGGAAGCAGGTGGCGAGACCTGATTTGTAGCATTTATCCATTTCTGTGGTGTAACTACTTTCAATGGGATCACAAAATTCCTGACTATGTATGTAACCAGCAGCTCTGAAGACTCCAGCGCCATCAGGATGACCTCAGGGTTGGCTGCCTGTCAGAAGGCTCTTTCTAGTTAATTGCGCTTCATTGTGGGCGCTCCATGACAGGAGACCAGAGCTGAAGGCTGTGAGATGATCTGTGAAGATGATCACATGATCAGCAGCTGGAGCTGGGGAAGCAGGCGAGAGAGAGCCTCCCTCTGCACTTGCTCTCAGGGTCTCAGCAGCTCTGCAGCCAACAGCGGACCAGCAAACATGGTCTCCTGTACCGTCTTCACTCATTTTTGGGGGAGTTCTGGCAAGGCAGACACCTGAATATGCAGGGAGAGAAGCTATTTTCTTCCTTCATTCAAGGGTGTTTAGGCTGTATTCATCCCCCACAAAGCTGCTGGGGTGGGTGCGATGGGTGCAGCAGTGATAGCCTGGCTGATGGAGATCAGTGACTGTGTCTGATGAAAATATTGCTCCTTTCTGGTCACGGCTCGGTACTTATTGTTCCCTTTGCCATTTTTGGCCATGTTGTAGAAGAACATCGGTATGTCATGAATCCTTCTGGTTTCCAGACGAATTATGGATGCTCTGAGAAATGCCAAGGGGGTAGGGAGAAAGTACAGGAGGGCCTGGTGGAGATGCGTGAGGGTTGAAGGGCTGCTGCTGCCTTTCATAGTAGATAAGAATAAGGTGAGGAATTTGGGGCCAGATATTCCAAACTGTATATGCAACAATACATGCAACAATACTAGCTTATATTTTTCTATGTTAAAACTGAGAAAGAGGCCCTGGCCAGAGTGGCTCAGTTGGTTGGGCGTCGTCCGGTACACCAAGAAGTTTGATTCTCGATCAGTGCACAAGCCTGGGTCGTGGGTCGTGGGCTTGATCCCTAATTGGGGTGTGTAAAATCAATGTTTCTCTCTCATCAATGTTTTTCTCCCTCCTTTTCCATTCCTCTCTCTCTAAAAACAATGAAAACATTTAAAAACAACGACTCAGGAAGAGGATTCTGGAGTTAAGGCCTTGAGCTCTGAAATGAGAAAGACCTGGCCTTGTACTCATGTCCTAGGGCTGCTGTAACAAATTACCACCAACTGGCTTAAAACAACACACATTTATCATCTCCCAGCTCTGGAGTCAGAAGTCTGCCATGGGCTGAAATCAAGGTGCTGGCAGGGCAGTGTTGCTTTCCGGAGGCCCACGGGAAAGGCTGTTTCCTTGTCTTTCCAGCTTCTAGAGGCCGCCCACATTCCTTCACTGTGGGACCCCTTCCTTCATCCTCACGCCCCCAGTGCGGCATGCCTCCAATTTTCTGTGGCTAACATCTTTCTGTCTCTCCTTCTGCCTCCCTCTTCTACTTCTAAGCATGCCTGTGATTGCATTGGCCTGCCTGAATAACCTAAAATAATCTCCTTATTTAAAGCCAATAGATTAACAATCTTATATCTCTCTGCAATTTTAATTCTTCTTTGCCATATAGGGTAACGTAGTCATGGGTTTTGGGATTAGGATGGGGCATCTCTGAGGGGCCATTTGTATGCTTAATAACCTTCCTCTGGATTCCCACCCAGCACCTGCAGAGCTGTGTGGCCGTGGGCAAGCATTCATCTTATTAAAAACCTTGCTTTATAATGGGGCAATAGTAGTACTTCTCCCATGGGCTTTTGGTGAAGATTAAATGTGCTAAATTTGTGCCATGTGCTTAAAAGAGTGCCCAGCACAGAGCAAACACTCAGTGAATGTTCGCTGGTTTTATTTTAGAATTTCAATAAGCTTGCTCACCTTGGGTCAGGATTAGAGACCCCTCTTCTGAACTCCACCGAAGCCTGTTCTCTGCCCAGGGCACAGCCCACATTGCAATGCCATCATCTGTTTATGTGTGTCTTTCCTCTATTCAAGAGTTCCCTGCGTAGGGAACTAGCTGCTATGTCTTTGTAACCTCCTCATGCCTGGCACAGAAGAGGCTTCCCAATAAATGACTGGGTTGAAGTGTGTTACATTAATAGTGAAAAATGAGTCCTTTCCGAACCATAAGAAAAACAAAAGTTAATGGACAAAGTTTTCTGAATTGCATAACTTTCTCCCATAACATTTTCTTCAAACGTTGGGATGCCCTACCGTTTGTCTTCTACAAAACCCTTTCAGATTAAACAAAATTATTATGGTTAAATGTTTTAGTTGATGAAAATTATCAATTTTAGAAAATCACTATTAATACAAACATTTAGAAAATAATGGGTCACTTGGCCACCACTGTCAAATGTTATTGGTCTACTTCTTTACATATGTGCTTCAGAGATGAAATAGTACTGTGTTAGCAGCAGGGGATAGTTCATTTTAGTAAAAATCTCCCCCACCCCAGTGATGTTGTGATTTTCGTGGGGTTTGTCAATGTATCCTTAGCTAGTGGGCATGAGTTAAAATTAAATGAAGATATATTATTAGATGTACATGTAGGAGGTAAAACACGATCTAAATGTAGAGTGTAAAGATATGATCACTGCTGAATGGAGATGAAACAAGAGGCATTTAAAAGAAATAAGACCCTTTTTTAAAAAATATGTTTTTAAAAAAGTGATTTTTAGAGAAAGAGGAATGGAGCGGGAGAGAGAGAAAAACATTGAGCCCGAAATTGGGGCATGTGCCCTGACCAGGAATGAAACTGATGACCTGTTGGTGCATGGGATGATGCTCAACCAACTGAGCCATACCAGGGCAGAAATAAGACCCTTCTATGGAGCTTGTAAGGTGAAGAGGAAAAAAGAGATCTGAGGCGAATTTAAAAAGTCCTAATTAATATGACAGGCTCAAATTATCTCAAAGGGAGTCCACAAATTCTGAGGCTCTATAACCAAGAGAAAGACTCCTTTGCTGGGCAAAATCCAGAAAAGATTGTCTTTAGGTGGTTGTGAGGATCTAAGGCACCGTGGCTTCAGTTAGAATTCAGTAGGACATTCATCCTTTCTTCAAAAATCTAGGAAATTAAGAGCAAGTAAAGCAAGTACATACCTTCAGTAGGCATTTACATTTCACTATAACACAGGCTTATGTGTGAGTCTCCCCCATTA
Source organism: Myotis daubentonii (assembly GCF_963259705.1). Lineage (NCBI taxonomy): Eukaryota > Metazoa > Chordata > Mammalia > Chiroptera > Vespertilionidae > Myotis > Myotis daubentonii. The sequence goes on from NC_081856.1 coordinate 41,315,783, forward strand.
GACCTTAAGATTAGTGAGGGCACGTACTGAACTTCACTTTCTGTATATAGAGGGCCTAAAACTGTGACTGACATATAAGAACATTGAGTAAATATTTGTTGAGTAAAAGAGCTTGTTGAATTTAAGAGCCATTAGGGAGCAAAGAGATCTTACAGACCCACAGATCTTATCAGTCTATCTGGACATTAGAACCACTTATAGAGTATGTGGTGGGTGATTTTAAAAAATATAGATTTAAAAGTCATGGAGGACACACCCCTTTCTTCTTCCAAGGAAGACAACCCAAAATACCACCTATTCAGACTGAATACTTTCCCCCTAAGATTGGGAACAAGGCAAGGACTCTTGCCACTTCCATTCAACATAGAACTGGAAGGTCTATCAAGTGCAACAAGACAAGTAAAAGAAATAAAAGGCAAAAGAAGGAATATAACTCTCTCTATTCACCAATGCCACGATTGTCTTCAAAGAAAATCCCAAGGAATCTACAAAAAAAGTTTCTAGAACTAAATGAATTTATCAAGGCTACAGAAGGCAAGATCAATATACAAAAAAAAAAATCAAATCATATTTTTATGTACAAATTGTAAACAGTTGAAATTTACATGTGAACATGTTAATAGAACAGGAAAAGAAATACATAGTTATAAAACTAATAAAAATGTGTAGCATCTTTATGTTCAGAACTACAACACACTGATGAAAGAAATCAAAGAAGACTTAAATAGAGGTATTTATGGATTATAAATATTTCATGGATTATAAAACTGAACATTGTTAAGCAGCTAATTATCCTCAAATTGGTCTATAGCTTCAATGCAATCACAATCATAATATCAATAGAACTTTTGTAGCTATTGACAAAATATTCTAAAGTATATGCGGAAAGGCAAAGGAACTAGAATAACCAAGACAATTTTGGAAAAAAAAAAAAAAGAGCAAAGTTAGGGAACGTGCACCACCTGATTTCAAGACTTGTTAGAAACCTACCATAATCACGACAGTGGTACTGACAAAAGGACAGGCACATAGATCATTAGAATGTAATAATGAGTCTAGAAATAAATCCACATCAATAGGGTCAACTGATTGCAAGATGATTAAATGGAGAAAAAATAGTCTTTTTAATAAAGGGCGTTGGAACAATTGGATATCCATAAGCAAAAAGATGAACCTTGATCTGTACCTGGTTCCTTATGCAAAAATTAACTCAAAATGGATCAGAGACCTAAGTATAAATGTAAAACTATAAAACTTTTAAGAGAAAAGATTTGTGATATGGGATTAGGTAAAGAGATATAACACCATAGGGATGATACATTAAAAATGTGTGAATTAGACTTCATCAAATTTAAACTTTTGCTTTGTGAAAGACCATGGTAAAAGAATAAAAAGACATGGCATGTGTGGCCCGGCCGGCGTGGTTCAGTGGTTGAGCATCAACCTATGAACCAGGAGTTCACGGTTTGATTCCGGGTTGGGGTGCATGCCCATGTTGCAGGCTCAATCCCCAGTGTGGGGCATGCAGGGAGCAGCTGATTAATGATTCTTTCTCATTGTTGATGTTTCTATCTCTCTGTCTACTCTCTGAAATCAATAAAAATATATTTAAAAAAAAAGACGGTGCATATTGGGAGAAAAATAGTTGCAAGTCACATAACTGACAAAGGATTTGTATCCAACACACACAAAAGACACTTAAACTCATTAATAAGCAAGCAAATGAGCTAATTAAAAAATAGGAAACATTTTGAGAAGACATTTCAATGGAATTACATAGGTTGCAAATAAACAAATGAAAGGATGCTCAACATCATTAGTTAATAGGGAAATGCAAATTGAAACCATTAACCACTATTTAATGTGACTAAAAACAAAACAACAAAAACCTGGAGGTGTCAAGTCCTGAAATGGATGCAGAACAACTGGAATGTCCAGATGTTGCTGCCAGGAATGCAATTTCAAAGCAGTTTGGCGGTTTATTTTTTTATTATTTAGTTGTATTTTTTTTATTGAGGCATAATTGACATATGACATTATATTAGTTTCAGGTGTACAACATAATGGCAATTTCTTATATAGGTAAACATACACTTTCCGTGGGACCCAGCAATCCCAGTCCTATATGTTTACCCAAGTGAAATGATAACACTATTCACACAAAGTTACAGTAGCTCCATTCATAATTGCCTCCAAACAGAAATAACCTAAGTTCCCTTCAACTGGTGAATGGATCAACAACCTGGGATACATTCATACCATGAAAAGGAATAAATCAATGATGCACTCAATTGCACAGATGAATCGTACTTGGATTACGCTAAGTGAAAGAAGCCAGACTTGAAAGGCTACACACTGTACGATCCCATTGGTAAGATAATCTTGAAAAGTCAAAACTATGGAGGGAAAGAGCACATCAGTGGCTGCCAGGGTTGGGGTACAGGGAAGGGCTTGACTACAAGGGGCAGCAGCATTGTTGGAGCGATGGCACTGTTTTGGATCTTGATGGTGGTGATGGTTACACAAATAGGCATGTATCAACATTTGCAGAGCTGTTCCCTTAAAGAGAAAATTTTGTTGTACATAAATGTATAAAGAGCCTTCCATGACCTTGTGTTCTGAGAATAAATTCCAAATTAAAATAGGTGCTGTGTTCTTTATCCTGACTTGCAAAGCGACTCATGGTCTGGCCCTGCTGTTCTCTGGCCACATCACACTCTCCCCCTTGCCCACTGTACTGATGACACAGCACCAGTTTACTAGAAAAATCTAGCAGTGGTTTGTGGTCCTGGAGCCAGGCTGCTGCTCCTGGTGTCACACCATCTCAGACTAGGAGCTTACTGTGATCGCTGCTCCCAGTCTTTCAAGTTGCCTCACCTCCTACCACGTGCCTTTTGCCTTCCACCTTGGCACTTCCCTAGTACTTCCCAGGCACCTGCGTGGTGCCCACTCACATGGAGCCCAGGAGTGCTGATAAGTGAACATTGACCAATGGGAGGAAGGAGCCTGCAAATAAACGTTTCCTCTTCCCACCACACCAGTGCCCTTTCCCATCACCTCCGACAGATGTTGGGGGCTTCAGAGGTATGACACTGCTTCTCTGAAGACCCCAGACTGCCACATGTAAACCCCTGGCGCTTAGGCGCTGTCACGCACCTCCTTACAGAGGCTTCACCTCTTCTCCTGGCTCACCCCTCTTTTCTCTCAGGTCTTCTTCCCTGGGGTTTCACTTCCCGATAAGCTCTCAGCACCCAACCTTTTGCTCTGGCTCTACTTTCTAGGGAGTTTAGCCACCCACACCCACGAAATTCCAACCACATTAGATTTCCTTGCGTTTCCAGAACAAGCTATGCAATTTCCCCTCCAAATTAGAGCCTTGCACAGTGTTTCCTCTCCCTGGCTCTTCCATGGCTGTCCCAGCATGCATGTAAATTTTCGATGCAATGTTTATTCATTATGCATCTTGCTCTCCATCTCCTGCCGCTCCCTCATTGAACGGGAAGCCTCACCAGAGCGTGGATCTTGTCTGTCTTCTTTCGTGCTGTATCCTGAGAACCCAGAACAGTTTCAAGCCCATAGGAAGCCCTCAGGGAATATTTGTGGAGTAGATGAATAAATACATTCTATCGTTGGCCTAACTACTCCATAATTTATACACTCAGCTTCCTTGACAAAACCTGCAGGTTCAGTGCTCACACTTGACCAAATGCTGTGGAGAGAGAGCTGTCCGGGTAAATCAGACCTGAGACTCTGACTACAAGCCTAAGGTCGGTTGTCTTGGTGTTCACCATTTCTACTATCACACAGTTAAGGAGGATTTTAAAAAGTAGGGTCCAATAGTCAGGTATAAATCGCTGTGACCTTGAATTAGGCAAAGCTTTGTAGATACAACACCAAAAGTACAAGCAATGGAAGAACACAGAGATAATTGGTGCTTCATTAACATGGAAGCTTTTGTTCTTCAAATGATACTACCAAGAAAATGAGAAGACAACCCACAGGAGGAAATGTTTGCAAATTATATATCTGATAAGGGACTGTATTCAGAATATTTAAAGAACTCTTATACCTGAATAATAAAAAGACTAATAAAAAGACAAATAACATAGTTAAAAAATGGACCAAGGATCTGAAAAGACTTTTCTCTAAGAAGATAAACACATGAAAAGCTGATCAACATCCTTAGCCACTAGGAAAATCCAAATCAAAACCACAATGAGATAGTACTTCACACTAGGATGGAATGACTGAAAAGAATAACAAGTGTGGGTGAGGATGCGGAGAAACTGGAACCCTCACACACTGCTGGTGAGAACGCAAAAAGGTGCAGCTCCTTTGGAGAACAGCATGGCTATTTCTCAAGATGCTGAACATAAAGTTACCCTGTGGCCCAGCCATTCTACTCCTGGATAGACACTCGAGAGGAATAAAAGATACTTCCACATAGAAACTTACACCTGAGGGTCCATACCATAGTATTCACAATGGATATTACTTGTTCATAAAAAGGAAGTACTGATGACATGGATGAACCGTGAAAACATTATGCTAAGTTAAAGAAACCAGTCACAAGAGACGTCATATTGTATGAAGACTTCATTTAATGAAATGTCCAGAATAGGCAATTCTAGAGACATAGACAGTAGATTCGTGGATGCTAAGGGCTGAGGTTGGGAGAAAGAAGGGAATGAGTGCTAAGTGGATGAATTTTATGCTATATAAACTATATGTCAAGCTTTTTTTAAATATAAAAAGCAGAGATCATTGAAGCAAAATTAAAACATAAAGAAAATGGGTTTTGAAATCACTCAGAGACACTGCCACGTTCCCACTCCTGCCTCTGACCCACCAGCTTCTTCCTGCAGTGCTTGTAGGCCACCCCAGCCCTACACTGTCCAGACCAGCTGACCAGCTCCTGATCTGGCGCTCCTTACGGCCCACCAACCTTTCTTAGCCCATAGCGCACTGAAACATTTTAAAAAATTCGTTACTCATACTTTGAGAAGAGTTCACATTTTAAATGTGGATTTCTGGCTTCTCTGATAAAGAAAAACCAAAACCACAACCAAAACCAAAACCAAATGAAAAAACAAGAAACACCCAACTTGGTGGCCGCACAGGACTGCATTTCCCATGTAGAAATATGAGCCTGTCCTCCTTACGGCATGAAGCCCTTCCCAGTTTGCCCCGGACACCCAGCCTCAGTCACTTCTTTGTTACGGCCTCTTAATCCCTTAGGGACATTTGAGTTGGCAACACCTGCTCAGACCTTTCCTGGCCTCAAAACTTCCTTCTTCTGTCTCCCATTGCCTCAGGCTCTGTTTGGTGATTGGCTAATTCCCAGTTTCCAACCCTGGCTGTACATCAGAATCTACTGGGGCCCAAGGAAAAACATCCCAGGCAAGGCTGCACCCCGACCGGTTAAATCAGAATCTCTGGGGGTGAGACCCAGGCCTCTCATGAAAAACAAAACAAAACAAAAAGCCAGCTCCCTAGGCGGTTCCAGTGTGTATGTATGGGATCCATACACAAGTTTTAGTATCCAATAGTGGTTTACTGGCCTCTCGGACAACTTAGTTTTTCAAATATTGCCCGAAGGAGTAAATGATGCAGAAATCGAAGGCAGAACTGAAGAGGAGGGTGAACCTTTTACTCGATTGTCAAATCAGAGCTGGCAGTGTTTGGACCTACCTGTAACTGTCATTTCTATTACTAGTCATGTTAAAAGATTTTGTAATCATTATAGCAAACATTGACAGGTTTGGGTGACTTTACAGCTTTACATGGTGTAAAGCATGTTTTTTTGTTATTTTTTAACCTGCAAACTTTTTTAAAAATGCTTTTATTGGTTTTTAGAGAGAGAGAGGAAGGGACAGACAGAGAGAGAGAAACATTGATGATAGAGAAACATAGATCGGCTGCCCAGCAAATTTTTAAATCAATGAGTCCAAGTTGCTGCTGAGACCTGCTGTGGGCTCTGGAAATGTCGCTGGGGCTGACAAACACAAGGAGTTACAGTGGCTTTTTGACAGGTCATGAGTGGCGGACGCAGCAAGACAAAAACATGTGCTGGCAGCCACTCAATCAGTATTGGTTGAATGAATTGACAGTTACTTCGCATATCTCCCGTGGAGATGGAAGATTGGTGACATCCTGGAGTGGACACCGGCCTCCTCAGATGTCCTTAAGCCGCCCCGGACGGCTCACAAGGCTCTGACTAGAGAAAACAGTGGCACTTGGGAGCATGTCCTTCCAAGGCCCCCTTGAACTTCACTGCAACCAGCAGGGACTACAGCACCCCCCCCCCCCCATTGGAGCCTAGAAGGTGCTGACCTCCCCACGACCACGTGACACCTCTGGGACAGTGCCAGTGCAGCCAGAAACCTGGGCGGTGGGCTAGGACGGGGGTACAACCCGGAGGCTGCACCGGGGCACGGTGGGGGCACCGACTGCACCTGCAAACCCCACAATTCAGCTTGGCTTCTCTGTACCTTGGGGGAGGCTACCTGCGGGCGCAGTGGGGAGGAGGGAGCTGGGGAGGGGGCGCGGCAGGCGTCGGTGCTGTCCAGGGGGGCGGGCGGAGGGAAGGCGCTGCCGCCGCCGCCTCTGCCGCTGCCTCGCCCGCGGCGACACAGACGCCAGGAGCAGCCAGGGCGGTGAGTCGCAGCGCCTGCCCTCCGCTTCTCCGCTTCTCCGGAGCCGGAGCGGGTATGCGGGGAGGTTGGGGGGCGCGGGGGCGCCGGGAGCGGCTGCGGCGGGGACGGGCGCACTAGGGGCGCGGCGGGCGCACGGGTGGGCACAAAGAGCGCGCAGTCCTGGGGACCTGTCCCCGCAGCCCAGCCCTGATTCAGTTCAACCTGTCAATGCTTTTGAGAGAAAAGAAAACAAAACCCAAGACCCTGAAGGTGGATGGCAGAAAGGGAAAGAGCAACTTTGGCGAGGGACACGCAGAGGCGCGCGGGGCAGGCAGGATGGGGGCGCGCTGGGTCGGAAGGGGGCGTTCGTGCGCCTGGTGGCCGGCGGGGGAGGCGGGGGGCCTTCTGGAGCATCCCTCCCGGACTCGGGTTGGGGTCGAGGTCGAGGACACTCGCTGCTTCCTTCCGGGACCTTCGTCGTCGGCCCTGAGCCGCCCCAGAAGGCGTGTGGGAGGGGTGGAGGCCTGGGAAGGGGACCTTGGGAGCGAGCGAAAGGCGCGAGTTGAACACAGAGGAGGCAGTGGTCGGTGTTTTGGACTCCGGACCTGAAGGATTTGCGTCTCGGGCCCTCGGGGACTCGGGAAGGGGTGTGCTGGGGAGAAGTGTCTGAGTAGTTTTCAGCGCATACCGATTTATTTTTAGCTTCAGAGAGGCAGGATGTGCAAAGGGGGTTGTATCGGCCGGGAGGGGCAGGAGGTCTCCCTGCCCGCAGGAAATACACAAGTTTCTTGCTGCAGATGCTCGCTGTAACTTGCATGGCGGAGAAAGAAAGCCAGTTGGCTCTCTAAAGATCTCCCTCCAGGAACACGTTCTTCCCGTGGGTCGGCCTGAGGCTGCAGGCCAGGCGGGCCCAGTGTGTGCACCGCTGGCCTCGAAGGGTGGGACACATTGTTCATGGGACAGCAGTGTGAAACCCAGGAGCAGGGCTGCCAGGGTCTTGCTCGCGGAGGAGGAAGCCACACCAGCTTGCTCAGAGTTTCCCGGTTCTGTCTGATTTGAAAATAACAGACTTGAAGAGCTAGAGTGCCAAGAGCAGGGTTCTCTGATGGGGTTCCTCAGACCATCCCAGGGCGATGCTTGTGTTTTTCACTCCAACAGAAGGAAGCCTGTGTTTTAGGGGGAAATGCAGGGTGCAAGGATTGCAGGGGAGAAGAGGGTGTGGTCTGAAGGCGGGAGTATGGGTGTAGGGGGGACACCATGGGGAGCTCAACGCAGACTTGGGGAAGGGCGGGCTTCTTCAGGAAGCTGGAACCCAAATGTTCAGGTGCCCATGACAGACACCTGGAAGTTGCCTGGAGTCTCCCTCATTCCAGCCACTCAGGGCCCCGTCCTAAATACGCTTAGGCATGTGCCAGGGGAGTGGGCTGGGAGGAGGGGACTGCAGCCAGACTGCTGGATTTGAGTTGGGACACGAATAGCTCCCAGACCCCGGGCTCCTTACCTTACCGTTCTGTTTCCTGATCTGTGGCATGAGGCTGATATAAAGATAAAAGGAGTTAATGCGCAGAAAGTACTTCTCACAGTGCTTCGTCATTATTAAGTGCTGCACACATGTGAGCTCTTTTTTGTTGTTGTCACCAGTTTGGTTCATGACCTCGTAACCTCTTGCCTGAATTGCTCCAACTGCTTTCACACTGGGCTCCTTGCCTAGTCTCTAAGCTGCAACTAGAACACTTGTTTTGAAAATAAAAATCTAAGCCTGCCATTCTGCTTAACGTCCTTCGGAGGTTTTCTGTGGCTTTCAGGATAGTGTTCGGACTCCATGGGATTTCATGGCCCCACCCTGTCTCCTCACCAGCCTCATCTCCCACGCCTCCCCGTGGTAGCCCTGGCCCAAGCTACCAAGTCTCAGCACCCGTCACCCTCCCACCCTTCCTTGTGTGGTCAGCTCCTACGCATTCTTCCTACTGGACTCCAGGGACACTGCCTCCCCGCAGAGCTCTCGGCACCCCCCACCCCAGCTGCCCCTGCTTCATGCTGGCACGTCACCCTGCACGCACCTCTCACATCATCATCGAGTATCAGTCTTTCCCATCTAAGTGCCTTGAGAGATGGCTTGTGAATGTTGGTAAATGTTTGTTGAATGAATAAATGAACACCAGTCAGGCAAATCTCAGTTCTTTTCCCTAAAGGCAGAAACAAACATGGAGAATAACAGAGGGGAGGACTAAGCCAATTTTTACATCTACTGCTCCACAATAAAAACCGGGCAAGATTAAGGAGGCAAAAGACATGTGACATACTGTCTTGGAACCATTTCAGAGGTATTTTCTGAAGTGTAAGGGGTCAGACTAACAATGGGGAAATGTAGCGATCTGACTCTTTCCTTCCCTCATCAAAAGGTCAGGATCTCAGGTTTGGTGGCGGGGGCTGGGGGCCCAGGCCTGTGAGGGGAGTTGGTTCAGTGATTTGGTCTGGAGGTAGAGGTGAAGGTCACATGTGCATGGGCTTTGTTCTCTTCCCTGGGCTGTGGCTCCCCCGGAGTGTGGACTTCAGCTTGCCCTGGCATCGGTACAAGGAGAACAGGAACCCCCCATCCTCAAAGTCCTCTGTTAGTTTTCGGGCAGTGAAGTGTGTTCTGTGGGAGCACCTCTGACTGAGGCAGCATTTCCTAGCGCCCTGTTACTGGGCGCCCAGGAGCCCTACAGAGGGAGAGAAACCAGTGCCCGGTGCTATTGGTGCTATGGGAAAGCCTCCGAGTCTGGTCAAGGCTCCCGGGCAGGGAGTTGTATCCACCTAAGAGAGCAAAAATGTGTTTTACATGTTTAAAGGGCTGTAAACAAATCAAAACACGAAGAAGAATATGTGATAGAGACCATGTGTCAAATCCTGCCCTGTTCTTTCTAGAAAAACCGCCATCTGCCGTCCTGGAGCTGAGACAATTGGTTGCATTTTGCTTGTCATCTTTGATGGATTGGTAGTGGCTGCCTGGAGAGCTGGGTTGAATGTGAATCCAAGACTCAGTAGGAAGGAGTGCTGTGGTCAATTAGTGATGTCTGTCAGGGTGTGGGTTAGGAAGTGGTGGCAGACAAGCTTTGTCCTCACCATCATATCTATCTCTGTCGCCGTGATAGAGAGTATCCATGAAGATCAAATTCCAGGACAGAGCAGGTGAGTTGAAAGTGATCCCTAGAAGAAGCCAAGAAATTTCTCCCACGACAATGAACTATCACCACAGTTGCCATTAGTAGCTTCCATTGATCAGGTGTGCAATATGTATGTACATGAAGATCTCATTTAATCTTTGTGATATTTTTCAGGAGATATTTATTTTAATTAGGACTCAGTTCTGTTGCAACTGTCAAACTATGTCAAGTTAAAAAAAAAAAAAGGAACATTATTTTGGCTGTGATAATTCCTTAGTTCAGCCATACCTGAAGTGTGGCTGAATCCAGGACTCTGGCCTCATGACCAGGACTTGATTTCTCTCCCACGTTTCTCAGTTTGCTTTCTGCAGTTGTCATCATGTTTAGGTCCCATTTTATGTTAGGATGGCTGTAAGAGCTCCAGGCCTTACATAGTCTGGGTTTTAAATCCAGCCAGAAAGAGGGAGCCTCTATGCTAGTATTGCTCACAGTGACTGGCTGTGGCCACTGGCTTTGATTGGGTCCCAGGCCTGTTACTGTGGCTGGGGTTGCACACGTTAATAAGGTGTGGGCTTGGTCACAGGTCTCCTGAGCTGTCACCGGGAGAAGGGCTAATGGGTTTTGGATTGCAAAGCAGCAGACCTCCACCGTAGTACTGTTGCACCCTCACTTCCTAGATGAGGGAAGCAGGTTTAGGGTCACGCATTGGGGCTTGCCCAGGGACACAGGGATAGCAAACAGTGGAGTTCTGATTGGAAACCCACAGTTTATGTACTTAGTAGAATTATTTGTGAACAGAAGAATTTAAAGTGAGCTTTGCATGAAGCTCTGTTCTTTTATTTCTGAAAATGTAGCAGACTAACTTCAAGAAATGTTAAGTACCGACTGGCTAGATGATATGAGAAAAAAAGAAGATGCAGACTTCTTTGGCTGGGTTGTTACTCACTTATTCAGTCGATATTTTTGAGCAGTTTCCACATGCTCAATATCATGTTCAGCTCTGGGGATATAGGATGCATAAGAACTAGTCTCTATCTTTAAGGAATTTATATTCCAGCGTGAAAGTGCAAGACACAGTTAGGGGACGGGTTGACTGGAATGAGGGCGATGTGGGAAGTGCAGGGGCAGAGCCCTCTCAGGGGGGACAATGACCTTCTAGTTTGTTTACTGACGGATCCCTAGGACAGTGCTTTGTGCGACAGTCAAGCAATACATATTTCTTGAATATGTTGTTTGTTTTTACTGTGATTAAATACACACAACATACATTTCCCATTTCAATCATACCAGTTAGCTGTGGCATTTAGTGCAATAAGTACATTCACATCGTTGTGCGGTTGTCACCACCCATCTCCAGAATGTCTTCATCTTTCCGAACTGAAGCTCCATCCCCATTATGCAAAACCATCCATCTCCCCTGCCTCCCAGCCTGGCAACCACCGTCCATTCTATTCCGTCCCTATGAATTTGCCTAGTCCAGGTATGTTATTACATAAGTGAAATCACACAGGATTTGTCCTTTTGTGACTGGCTCATTCCACGAATGTCTTCAAGGTTCACTCATATCCCAGCATAGGGCAGAATTTCCTTCCTTTGTAAAGTTGAATAACATTCCACCGCCTGTATATTACCCTATTTTTTTTTTATCCAATCATCTGTCCATGGGCACATGAATTGCTTCCACCTTTTGGCTATTGTGAACATGGATGTACAAGTATAAGTTCGAGTCTCTGCTTGCAATTCTTTAGGGTATGTATCCAGAAGGAGAATTGTTACAGCGTATGCTTCATTTTTTGAGGAACTGCCACACTGTTTTCTGTTGCTACTGCACCATTTTACAAACCCACCAGCAAAAGACAAGGATTCAATTTTTTCCACATCTTTTACAACACATGTTATTTTCAATTTTTAAAATAATAGCCATCCTAGTGGGTGTGAAATGTTGAATACATTCTATCGGGATTGAATTGTGAGGGATAGTGGCAGAGTTTGAATTTCATTCAGAGAGCTGTGAGTAGCTATTGAATATTTGTTGAATGTGGCAATGGCCTGATCAGAAGGATCCTGACGTTCGAGAGAAAGGGGAGAGGAGGAAGGCAGAAGAGGAGTTAGGGGGTTATTTTAATTATCCAGATGAAAGAGAACCTAATAGTTTTCTCCACATCCATACAACTGAGGACACACACACACACACACACACACACACACACACACATATATACATATATACATCTATACTAATAAAAGAGAAAAATGGTAATTGGCGTACGACGATACCCTTTTCATTGGCTAATCAGGGCTATATGCAAATTAACTGCCAACTAAGATTGGCAGTTAACTGCCAACAAGATGGCGGTTAATTTGCATACGTAGGCACAATGCAGGGAGGTGAAAGGGAAAGCAGGAAGAAGCCCCCTGCCACTGACAGTGATTGGAAACCCAGGGGGTAGCTAAGAGCTGGGGGGCAGGGCAAAGGCGGCCCTGGGGCCGCCTTTGCCCTGCCCCCCAGCCATGATCGGAGAATCAGGTGCCTTTGCCGCCCTGGCCAGTGATAGCAGGAAGTAGGGGTGGAGCCAGCGATGGGAGCTGGGCACGGTCGAAGCTGGCAGTCCCGGGAGCTAGGGGTCCCTTGCCTGGGCCTAAAGCGAAGCCCACGATCGCGGGGCCACTGCAGCTGTGGGTCCCCGCTGCCCAGGCCGGACGCCTAGGCCAGAGGCGTCAGGCCTGGGCAAGGGGCCGATCCTGTGATTGGAGGGTGATGGGGGTCAATGCCTGAGGGCTTCCCAGTGTGTGAGAGGGGGCAGGCTAGGCTGAGGGACACTCCCCCCCGCAACACACACACACACACACACACACACACACACACACACACACACCAGTGCACGAATTTCGTGCACCGGGCCCTTAGTATATATATATTATCACCACACCAAATGGTATTGGACTTGGGGAGGAAAGATAAATATGGCCCTGGGCTATCTCATGGCCAAGGATTCTTTAGACTAGTGGACAGCTGTTGCTAATAATGATTGCAAATGCGTTTATGCACTTTCTCTGAATGAGTCAGTGTTCTAAATACTGAGTACTAATCCAATCAATTCTGATAAACCCTCTGAAGGGTTCACCAGTCGGGGTTCCCTGAGGAGGCAGATGACACGCTCAAAGGGTATAACTGAAGAAGGTTTGATGAAGGCACCATCCACCAAGATGTGGGCAAGGCTAAGGAGAATCAGCGAGAGCGGCTAGCAATCCATGCAAGCCTCTACGCCCCCAGCCCCAGAACGGCGGCTGGAGAGGGCAGTTTCCGGAATTGCTCTTTACGGCTACTGCCAAATTGTGCCCTGTCAGGGAGGCACCAGGGGAATGAGTCTCCGACCACTCTTTCTCCCACCTCTGGTCTCGTGCTGCTGCCTCCCAATTGGTCAAACCAACAAGAAGCCAGAGGGCAAGAACGCTTGTGGGAGGGACTGCCTGGTACAAAGAGAGCAGCCTCTCAGGCCCCAGGGCAGCGGGGAGGAGGCAGGAGGGCGGGTGTGGGGGGGCCAGCAGAGAGAACCCACTATGGGGCATGATGATGACATTTCCACATACTGGAACTGAAGCATCAAGGGGTTATCTGACCTAACCAAGGTGAGCAGCTAGCAGGTTGTGGAGCTGGGACTTGAACCCAGGAACATTCTTTTTTTGTATGTTTAGTAGGATCTGAAATGTTAGGATTCCCCTAAACCTGTGTGTTTTGATTCTTTGGGAATAATCTGATTTGTACTAACTTAGCTTGGCTATCAAAATGTATAAGTGACTGCTCAGAATTTCCTTTTTTTTTTTTTTTTTTTTTGCTAAGTCACACGTATTTCATAGGGGTGTGCTTGAAACTCATGTGAAAAAGATGTAGGTTTTGTTTTGCTTTAAGTTGAAAGTTCCAAAGGAGTTGCCAGTGTAACCTGGCTGCTTAGACATGAGTGAGACGCTGGGCTGCGCTCGAAGAGCCTTCAGAGAGATGGTAGTCCCCTCTGTCCTTTCCTGGCTGCAGGGGATGCAGCAAGCAGTGGCCAGCGTGGGGGACGGAGCCCACCTCCCTGGAGGCTCGACCGAGGGGCTCTCTAGCTAGAAAAAGCTCCGTGGGAGCCAGATTATTGTGGCCTCCACACACATGAAGCACTGCATTGGGGACAAGACCTATTCTGGGGCCAGAACTCGGCCCGCTGTGAAACGGGTTGGGCTGCTTTGGGCGGCCTCATATTTTCCATTCTAGGCGGTTGTGCTGAGGCCATGGGTGAGAGATGTGGCTGAGGGCTTGTCTTCATTTCCTGTGGCCACGGTGACAAATTACAACAAACCGACGGCTTAAAATAGCAGAATTTTATTTTCTCACTGATCTGGAGGCCCGAGGTCTGAAATCAAGGTATCAGCAGGGCGACGCTTCCTCCAGAGGCTCTGGGGGAGAAGCCTGCCTGCCTCTTCCAGCTTCGGGCGGCTGTCCGCACTCTGGGCTCCAGGCTGCATCACTCCCATCTCTGCCTCCGTGGTCATGTGGCCTTCTCTGCTCTGTGAGTCTCTTCATGGTACCCGGTCATTGGCTGTAGGGCTCATCTGGATAATCCAGGTGGATCTTATTTCCCAATCCTTAATTGCATCTGCCGAGACCCTTTGTCCAGGTTGCATTCGCCTGTTCCAGGGTTTAGGATGCAGACATACCTTCTTGGGAGGAGTGGGGGCACCATTCACCCTGCTATGGGGCTGAGCATTGTACACTGCAGCCCTTCGTCCTCTCATTCTGTCCGGAAGCCCCTAGACTTGATTCACCACCTGGATTCTAGGTTCTTTGGCACAGCGGAGTTTTTGTAAATACTTTCGATTTGATCCATCGAAATTTTTTTTCTGACTTTCAACAACAAAGCAAACAAAACACATATAACCTACCCCCCCTTATTTCTGAGGTGAAGGGATGAGTCAAAAAACCAGTGTGACCCCTGTCTAGGCTGGAAGCCTCCTGTGCTTTGCTTTGCGCTGTGGCCTGGGAGGAAATGAATGGGAGAAAGGGCAGCTGCTGGCCCTGCTCTGGCTTCTCACCTGAGACTCTCCCAGCTTCTATTAAGACTGGAATTACTCAGTGGAAGGCTAGACGTTGGAGACTTTCGGGAAAGAAAGGCAGAAGCAGTACAGGCTCAGGTTTCTAGGCTTTCCGAAAGCATTGGCTTAGAAACATGGTTCATAAATGTCGCTGGCCCATCGGGGAGCCTTTTGTGCTTGTGTTTTCAATACCGAGTCCCAGTCTGGGGCCTATGTTCACGGGGCACAAGAGGCAGGGCCAAGGGTAGCTTTGGCAATTACCTGGCTAATTTGATGGCTATGGCCCATCAAATGGGTACATCAAGAAAATCCACCCAGGGCATAAATTATTCTGTTTGGTTGTCTGCATTGATCACATTAACTTGGTCAGAGCCAAAATCCGTTCCCTCTGTGCAACGGAGAGGCGCTTGTGATGAAGGTGCATTTCTCTCCAGGGGCAGCTAATTCTGGTTTCCCAGCCACTTTGCAGTTTGACTTCAAAGGAGAAAAAGGAAAGAAAAAAAAGATTAAAATGTCTCGCCATTTTATTATGTTATATATCCTGCTGCATCACTGTCACTCTGGTTAATATTAACTCTGGATCAGTTGGCTTTGAATACTATACCTGGAATACTGTGATATTCACAGAATTCAGCCACACGAGCTGCAGAAAACAGTTTGCCTTGCACAAGATGGCTGCATAATTTGCGAGGCCCAATGCAAAATGAAAATGTGGAGCCCTTGGTAAAACAATTATTCAGGATTTCTAAATGGTTCAGCAGAGCACAGACTACGTGTGGTGCCTTCCGAGCATAGGGCCTGCGTAACCAACCGCACAGGTCATTGCCCGTGCACTGGCCCTGGGCCTGCATATGTGCTGAGCATGACAACGTCTCGCTTACCTTCCTGACCTCCAGGCAGCGACCAGGACAGTGACTCTGCCTCACTTGGAGCAGCAAGCAGGCTGGACATCTCTTATTGGCTCCCCCATGTCCTCTCTCTTCCTTATCTACCTGGCTGGGTGCCCTGAGAGGTTGATCTCTCCCATCGGCATCAATGGCCATCTTTGTCTTTTGATTTCTGGTCTAATTCGGCCACAGGTGGGTCCAGCCCTCCGTTGGGAGAGTGGGAGGAGCCAGGGTGTTTATTTTCCCATTCCCTCCTGCCGGGTCGCATGTGGCAGAATGGCTTCATCCTTGTGTGCAAAGGTCACACTCCTGCCAGATGTCCTCTCCTCACAGCCACCCTCTTTGGGCTCCTTTAGCTGCTCCCTCCCCAGGCCCACGCAGGCCTAGGGACGGTGATGACTTCCTGCCGCCTTCGTCCTGCATGATCCTTCATGGCTTTCCTAAACCCTTTCCCACGGACTTCCCAATAGCCTCATCAGGAGGACTCCTCAGCAGGATTAAACAGCACCATCTGTTTCTTGCCTGGGCCCTACCTGATTCAGCAACCCTTCACCAGGATTCGAGCACTCCTTGCACTGCCTCAGAGAAGCTGATGCTCTGATGACACGTGATTGCTATGCCAGCTTCGGTAAGGCTGGGCGACCAGGAAGCAATGTGTCCACATCACGGTGGGGAGAACATGTGCCTGGAGTCAGGCATTGGGATTCTCTGGTATAATGTTGGGAGAGTCGTGTCACCTGTAAAACGAGGATAATGATAGTCCTCTGCTACTGGGGTGGTTTTGAGCACGAAGTGAGGTCGTGCTTAGCATAGTGCCTGGTCTCCAGTGAGTGCGCAAAGGGCACAGCCGACTTAACCAGGTGTGTTCATGGAGTGTCCAGTTGAGGGGGAGACAGCCTACTTTGTCTCTAATCTGAACTCAGGCACTTAGAGCCTAGGCTGCACTGATGATTCTCAATGTTTCACTGTTGTTTGGGGTGTTATTTCTATCTTCTGAACCAGATTATACTGTTCTGCAGATGGGGGGTTCTATCTCATAATTTTTGGGGGGCACTAATCTAAGTTTTCAACCGAGTAGATGAATATTGTTAAGTGATCAAGAACTATGTCTTGGCTAAATATAAGGTGACCATATAACTTATTGTTCACACGGGGGCACTTCTGGGAGTGAAAGAGGAGTATTTTTTAATAATTACATCAAATCAAGAGGCACAAACAGGCACTGCCCTAGGTGAACAGGGACATGTAGTCACACTAAGTGAGACTTAAGGCAGTTTTCCACACCTGTTTGAAAGTTTGCCAGCCTACGTTCTCTTATATTAGTCTGCCTTTGGTGTAGGAGATAAAAACGTGAGATTTAAAGAACATAGAAAAAAATATGTTTAACTTTTCTAATCGCTTGTGGACACGAACTTGAGGCAATGAGTAAGGGCTACTTATACAGACAGAGACCTGCTTTTATACCATATTATCCTGCTTTACTCTGGGTACCTACTTACAAAGCTTCCTTCTGTACCTACCTCCCGCCCCCCCCCCCCCCGCCCCCATGTAGTATCCTGATTATTGCCTTTCTTGCAATAGTGATCATTTATGTTCAAAAGATGGCAAAAATAGATTTATATACATACATTTTCATGAACATTTCTGTATTTCGGGTTGCCTAGGTGACATTTCCAAGAGAATGCGTGCAAATCTGCTATTATTAAAGCAACAATAAGATGGAAACTATTTTTAAGCTCTTCTATACCTTTCTTCTCCACCAGACCATTTAATTGGTTTATTTTTTTTTTCTGTTTCTATTGTTGGAAGGCCATGTATAACTTCCTTCCTCTAGTTCTAATTTGGGGACTGGTTAACTTTTTGAAAATACACATAGTAATTCAGTACTTACATCAGTATAATTACTGCATCTGTATTGATAATCATTTGTTTGGTTAGTTCATAGCAGTTGTTTTACTTACAGGTTGTCCAAGCCGAGCTTAGGCAAAGGTTCTTTTTGGTATAAGAAGAAAAGAATGCCTCTTATTAGCTGTGCAGTCTGCTGGAGCTTGTATCTTAAGGTGACAGCTGGGCAGTAAATCATACCGGCTTCATGGGGTTGTTGTGAAGGCTGTGAAGGCTCAGTGGGCAAACACATCAGCCTGAGGTACAATGTCTTACATATAGAAGCCATGTTGCTGCTGTGGCTGCTCTTTCATATCAAAGGCACAAGTGCACCACCTTTCAGAAAATAATCCCATACACAATATGCAAGAACTTGAATTCACTAAAGACATAAATTAGGGGGATCATTATTTTCTTTAAATTTTTTAATTTTATAAACATTTCAGAGAATTCCTTTCAATAGTGAACCCCCTTGGGTGTATTCGTAGTAGTATTGAAATTAAAAATCACTAGTTGATCCCCACACATTTAGGAACATAATTATAGTGTTATCACCCATAATTCAAAGGCAGTCATTGTTAATATTTGGGACATTTTATTTCATTATGTTTGTGGGAAGATTTTTTGTAAAGATTTATGTTAAGATATATGCGATGCATATCTCTGTAGTGTTATGTGAGGGATTTTGAACATTTATCTGACCATTGTATGCACTTGAAGGGGAAATAATTAGCCTAATTAAGTGTTAGGGATAGGGCCCAAAATACTACAGATAAGAATCTGAGATGATTAACGTGGATTATATGGTAAGTTTGAGAGGAGAGATGGACTTGACTCTGTCGTTATTCACAATTGTTTAATATTGGATGTTGTCCTGACCAGCGTCCTCACTCTTTTGCATTATTATTCTATTTTGAGAAATAGATTTACCATTTAGATTTATCATTGGATAAATGAGGCAGATTGCAGCATCATTGCCCTGGAGATTGTCTTGCCCTTGAAACTAAAGGAAGGGGGAAGAAGCAGATGGACAGATAGACGCTTGCATGCACACACATACAGGTCTTTTTTAGACATGTGATCCAAAATTTCTAATAAGACATTTAAAGTAAGAGCTCTTTGATGGCTTTGCTCTGTGACTTGTTGGAAGGGGGGATTGGGAAGTGGCAAGTCCGTGATGTTGCGTTCCCACCAACTCACTCTTTGGGAGAAACGATGGCCATTTCCATGTGAGGCTGAAGAAAAGCAGTGAGAACCAGGGTTGGCTCTGGCCTCTAAGTTTCCTGGGGAGGGAATGGAAGACTGTGCTCTATATTTTTCTATCCAGTTATTTAAAGAATATGTTCTCAGATCTCGGGCACTGTTCCCTTCATGTACTCACCCCCACCATTATAAAAGTAAGACATTATCATGAAATAAAAGTTGTGCAATGTAGAAAAGTAAAAAAAAAAAAAAGTCACTCATAGTTCAAATATTCAAAGACAGCCAGAGTCAATATTTGAAACATTGTCATTATTTTAAATTCTTTTCTTTTTTTTAAAACCTCACCCTAGGATATGTTTTCTTTTTCTGTTCTTTTTTTTTTTAATTCTAGAGACAGAAGAAGGGAGAGGGGGAGAGGGGGAGAGAGAGAGAACCATTGATGTGAGAGAGAAACATCGATCAGTTGTTTTCAGTATGTGCCCTGACTGGGGATCGAACCTGCAACCTGGGTATGTACACTGACTGGGAATCAAACCTCAATCCTTCGGTGCACAAGATGATGCTCTAACCACCGAGAAACACTGGCCAGGGCCATTTTTCATTATTTTTATAGAGAGATTTTTTTTTTATTTACACACTTTTTTTTTCCATTTACCCATATGTTCCAAACTGTAATATTGTGATATAATAAGACATATATATATATATATATATATATATATATATATATATATATATATATATATATATATATATATATATGTTTGGTCTTGTCTCCAGTCACTAGCACCGAGCTCCTAAAATCCTTGGAATTTCTGAGTGATAGGGAAAAAAAGGAACACCTTTTGTTATTCAGAATAAGCCCCTTTCAACTGTATCTGAATTTACTCGAATGAGGTGACATTTGATGGAGTTTGGTTGCCACAGGAACCATCTGTGTGATTAGAGGGCTGGAACTTTTAGGTACATCTCACCCCTCAACCCCTCCAAACCTCCAGGGAGGGGAGAGGGGCTGGAGATTGAATTCAGTCACCAAGGGCCAACAATTTAATCAACGGTGCCTACATAATGAAATCTCCATAAAAATTCTAAACAATGGGGTTTGGAGAGCTTCCAGGTGCTGGGAGGTTGAAGAGCAGAGAGGGCACGGAAGCACCACGCCCCTTCCAGACCTTGTCCTGCGCATCTCTTCCATTTGGCTGATCCTGAGTGTCTCTTGGTAGAATACACTAGTTCCCCGCCCCGCCCGCCCCACCTACTGTTCTGCTTTTCACAGTTTCAGTTACCCATGGTCAGCCATGGTCCTAAAATACAAAATGGAACATTCCAGAAATAAGCAATCCTATCTAATAAAAGAGAAACATGGTAATTGGCGTACGACCGATACCCTTTTCATTGGCTAATCAGTGAGATATGCAAATTAACTGTCAGCCAAGATGGCGGCCGGCAACCAGGCAGCTTGAAACTAACATGAGGCTTGCTTGCTTCAGTGACGGAGGACTCCAACGTTCCCCGCCTGCCGCTGCCTCTGAGCGGGCAGTTTAAGAAACTCTGTAACAAATACGCCCAACTTCAGCCAGCAGATTCGCAACATTGTAAGCAAAGGCCAGAAACCTACTTTCAGCCGGAGGCCTAAGAGCTGGAGCCAAGCCTCAAGCTAAAGCTGGCCCAGAATTTAAAAAAAAAAAAAAAAAAAAGGAAAAAAGGAGCGTTTGGGAGTTCAGTCACCCCCAGCCTGAAAACAGCCCTCAGCCCCTCACCCAGACTGGCCAGGCACCCCAGTGGGGACCCCCACCCTGATCCAGGACACCCTTCAGGGCAAACCAGCCAGCACCCACCCGTGCACCAGGCCTCAATCCTATATAGTAAAAGGGTAATATGCCTCCCGGCACCGGGATCAGCGTGACGGGGGCAGCACCCAAACCCCCTGATCGCCCTGCGGCTCTGTGTGTGACAGGGGGCGGGGCCCCAACCTCCCTATCCACCCTGCTCTGTGCCTGATAGGGGGGAGCTCCCCCCCCCCCACGGGCCCTGCTCTGTGTGTGACGGGGTAGAGCCATAACCTCCCCATCAGCCCTGCCCTGAGTGTGAGAGTGGGGGCGCCCCAACCCCCTGATCCGCCCTGCTCTGTGGGTGATAGAGGGCAGCACCCCAACCCCCTGATGGGCCCTGCTCTGTGCGTGACAGGGTACAGAGCCCCAACCCCCCTGATGGGCCCTGCTCTGTGTGTGACAGGGGGTTGCTCCACAACCTCCCCATCGACCCTGCCTTGAGTGTGACAGGGGGCGGCGCCCCAACTCCCCAATCAGCCCTGCTCTGAGCCCGACCAGGGGCTGCACCTAGGGATTGGGCCTGCCCTCTGCCACCCGGGAGCAGGCCTAAGCCAGCAGGTCGTTATCTCCCGAGGGGTCCCAGACTGCTAGAGGGCACAGGCCGGGCTGAGGGACCCCCCCTCCCCCCCGAGTGCACAAATTTTTGTGCACCGGGCCTCTAGTTCATATATATTTGAAATTGGGCAGCGTTCTGAGTGACATGATGAAATCTCATGAGTCCTGCCCGGGGCCTGCATCATCCCTTTGTCCAGCGTCTCCATGCTGCATACGCTCCTTGCCCGTCACTTAGTAACCGTCTCAAGTATTAGACTGTGTGGCATCACCGTGCTTGTGCTCAAGTAATCCTTGTTTTACTTCACGATGGTCCCAAGTCCAAGGGTAGTGATGCTGGCGACTTGGATACACCCAAGAGAAGCTGTGAAGTACTTCCTTTAAGTGACAAGTGAAAGTTCTCTACCTCATAAGGAATGAAAAAAAAAAAAAAAAGAAATCGTATGCTGAGGTTGCTAAGATCTGTGGTTAGAACGAATCTTCTCTCTGAAATTGTGGAGAGGGAATTTCATGCCAGTTTTGCTGTCTCATCACAAGAAGGGTGAGGACAGTTCAGTAAGATATTTTGAGGGACAGAGACCACATTTCACATAACTTTTATTATAGCGTGTTATTATAATAGTCCTATTTTATTGTTAACCTCTTACTGTGCCTGGTTTATAAATTAAACTTTATGGTAGGTATGTAGGTGTAGAAAAAACATAATATACATAGGGTGGGGGGACCATCAGCTGTTTCAGGCACCCACTGGGAGTCCTGCGGACAATGGAAGGCCACTGTAAACTCGTAATCAAGGAAGTAAACAGTTTTCCTGAGTTCTGTGAGCTGTTTTAATAAGTTGTTGAACCTGAAACTGGTGTGTGAAGTGGGGGGGGAAGTCTTGTGGGACTGGGACCTTAATCTGTGGGGTCTGTGTTCACTCCAGGTAATTAGTCAGAACTGAGTTACAGGACACACCCAGTTGTGTGTGTCCAGCGAAATGGAGAATTGGATGGTGTGGGAAAAACCCTACACATGAGTGTCAGAAGTGAAATTTTGAAAGTAAAAGAAAAGGAAGTTTTTACTTCTATGATAATTTTACATTTGATTATATACTCTTTGTAGACCATGCTTAACTGGGCATATAATAAATAGTCCATTGAATGGATATGCCTCCATTTACTTAGCTATTCCATTATTGGTCATTTGGTCAGAATTTCAAATGATTTTTTTTTTTTTTTTGCTTTTTATAAGATTATATCCTAGGATATATTTCCAGTGTATGTAATAGGTTGAAGTTTTGAACATTTTAAAAAAATCTTCATTCATTTTTCCATTTGCTTTGCAAATGGGTTACAGCAGTTTACGTTCTGTGATTGTGTAGTTCTCATCTTTTCTCTCGCCTTGTATATCATCACTTTACAATACTTTTATTAACTTGGTAACAGAAAATACTTCATTTTTATTTATATCTCTTTGATTACTAGTGAGGCTGAGCATTTCTTGTTCATAGTGTAAACTAGTTGCATTTCTTCTGTTCCTGATTTTCTGTTCCATGTTCTTTGCCCTTAGACATTTTTCTCATCAGTTAAGATTTTCATATTACATTTCAGGATAAAAATACACAAAGGAAAACCTGTTCTGGCCTGTCTCTACCCCTGGGCCTCCCAGGTAGTGAGTGCTAAAGGCTCAGGGTGTGTCTCCCCATCTTTCTACTTGTTTGTGCATACAAATACACAACTTTTTAAAGATACAAAAGGGGTTTATTTGTACTACCAACTTGCTTTGTTTTATACTTACAATATAGATCATGGGCATAAGATCTTTAATAACATATAATAAAATATCTTTGGTCACATTTGCTATGGTTATTTCCCTAGTGTATTGCTTGCCTGCTGACATAGTTTTAGATTGGTAAGTGGGCAAATGTCTCACTATAATTTTTTCCACTGATAGGACATCCTGCTCTGTTTTTTCACAAGGTCTGATACTCAGCTCTGTTTTCTACTGGCTTTGAAAAAGTTCTCAATTGAAAAAAACATTATTATTGCCGAAACCGGTTTGGCTCAGTGGATAGAGCGTTGGCCTGCGGACTAGGGGGTCCCGGGTTCGGTTCCAGTTGGGGGCTTGTGCCTGGGTTGCGAGCACATCCCCAGTGGGAGATGTGCAGGAGGCGGCTGATCGATGTTTCTCTCCCATCGATGTTTCTAACTCTCTGTCTCTCTCCCTTCCTCTCTGTAAAGAATCAATAAAATATATTTAAAAAAACAAAACAAACATTATTATTTAACCCAACTGATATAATTTTTAACTTAAAAATATTATTTAATTCAACTGTAATTTATTTTGATGTGGAGTAAGGAGAAAATGAGGATCTAAACAGATTAATTTTCTTCTTTTTTTTGTTTGTTAATCCTCCCCTGAGGATATTTTTTCCCATTGATTTTTTTCATTTTTTGAGAGAGTGGAAGGAAAGAAGAGAGGGAGGGAGGGAAAGAGAGGAAGAGAGAGAGAGAGAGAGACATAAATGTGAGAAAGTCAAATTGGTTGATTGCCTCCTGCACGTGTCCCAACCTGGGCTGGGGATCGAACCTGCAACCCAGGTACGTGCCCGTGATAGGCAATTGAACCCGAGATTCTCCAGTGCTTAGGTGGACACTCTAACCACTGAGCCATACCAGTCAGGGCTATTTTTCTTCTTTAACGTACTAACCCATTGTTCCATCACCCTTTATTGAATGGCACTTGGAAAAAAAAAACTTTCCATAAAGCAAGTGACGTCTCTTACGCATTTTTCTCCAACTATAAACCAGTGGTATTATAATGAGAAAGGTTTTTCCTAAGGAAGGGAGATTTCACATTCACCTGGAATTAGGTCACACGAAGAAAAACTTGGTCCTTCTGGGACCTAGATCTTCTCCCTGTAACTGGGCCGTCAGGCTGCTGCTTCTGGGTGTAGTCTGAGTGCAGGTCTGAGGAGGAGCGCGTCCACTCCCGCTTCCTCATCCATCTCGACGACTGCCATGGGTGGTAGGTGAAAAGTGTCATCTCATCTTACGGGGGAAGAAGCCAAGCAAATCTCAGTGATTCACTCAGGACCACTCCTGCTCGCCAGCTAATTCTTTTCTATTGTTCTCTCTGTTCTGGTTTTCCTCCTGAGTCCCTCTGATAGAGATGCATTTATCTTTGAAACCTCAGGTTTGGCCGGCCAGTCTGATCACCATGTTGGGAATCTCAGGAAGGTCATAATGATAGTTGTGCTCAGAAACGAGAGCTCTTTCAGGACCATTATTATTACTGGAGGCCCAGTGCACGAAATTCCTGCAAGGGGCTCGGCCCTCGCAGCCCCGGCTTTGTCCGGAAGGACGTCCGGAAGGTCGTCCGGCTGTCCGGTCTAATTAGCATATTACGCTTTTATTATTGTAGATCATTATTATTATTACTACTTTCAACAAACATTTATTGTATCTGCCCTGTCTGAGGCACGGTGCCAGATGGCACGGGAGAGGCAAGGTGAATAAAACACTTTTACTTTCCTCAGCGGAGTTGCACTTTTTAGCATTGTTTCCGTTGCTTTCTGCGTCCTTCACGGAAGACATCGATGTTTCGTGTTGCACTCAGTCCACTGTCTTGCAGCCCCAAGCAGAGGAGCCGATGTTTTCCATTGAGCAAGTCTCGTGGGGGGGTGCATTGGATGCTGTGCCCTATTCGAAGCGCTTCCCCTACATGAGCTGCTTAAAGTACCCGAGGACTTGGCTGATGTATATTTTATCAGCTGAGATGAGCCTGGTCTCAGTGTCTCCTGTTTCTAAACACACTTTTTGGCCCCAGCTCCTCTTCCGTGGGACATTCAGGTTACTCATTTGGTCAACTGGGATCTAAAAATAAACTTAGAAACATAGTTTTTTTTTCCTTCTTGGCTGATTAATGTGTGTTTTTGTGTCTCCCAAACTGCGCTGTGTAACTATTTACTTTTGCATTATGTATAGCTCTTAGCAACCAACAGTGGAAATGAAAGCTAAGAGCACAGGCAGTCCCCTGGCTGAGCTGGGGGAACCGGCCAGCCGGAGCCTCAGGGAATTCTCGTCCCTCCCCCATCCGGAACTCTGCGGCCCGGGTCCCGTCCTGCTGGCCACAAGGTCCTGTTTCTTTGCCTTCTGCTGGCGGCCAAGTGGGGACCAGAAGGTGGGACAGGAAGGACCCATCCTGCCCCACCATTACCCCTCTGGTTCCCTTTGCTGGTCAGTGTGGGTGGAGTGGAAGGAGAGCAGGCTTTGGCCACCACTGATGTCTTGGCACTGGTGACGGTCCTGTAGGGTCAGAAGCACTGAGATGCTGTGTCTTATTTGGAACTCTGAATGCATTTCCATAAAGGAAGGTCACACACTGTATCTGGACGGTGCAGGACCCACAGGACAAAACTGTGATTCCTCAAGAGTTCTGGGGTTAGGACGGCTCCCTTAGGGTGATGTAAGTCAGTGCTGAGAACACAGTTGTTCAGCAAGGATATATTCTGGACTCTAAATATTCCAAGTTAGGAAAGAAGTTAGAACATGACCAGTGTGTAAGTCGAGGGACTGACTGTGAAGTCAAAAAGTGGCTGAATGCAGTCATGGGAACACGTCATGCCTGAAACCCTGGAGTGTGTCAGATGTGTCCAGGCCTTCCCTCCCGCAGCCTCTTGCTGTAGCTGCAAGAATCCATCAGTTCCCTGGTTTCTAAAGTAGTAATTGTACTAAAAAATTACATCCTGGTACTAAAACCAGGGAGGGAGCCAGGCCGGCGTGGCTCGGTTGTTGAGCGTCGAAATGTGGACCAGGAGGTCACAGTTCAATTTAGGCTCGGGCACATGCCCGGGTTGTGGGCTCGATACCCAGTGGGGGTCATGCGGGAGGCAACCAATCAATGATCAGCTCTCATCATTGATGTTCCTCTCTCTCTCTTCCTCTCTGAAATCAATGTGAAAGGGCCGTTCGACCGCCAGAGGGGTTGCGACCCACAGGTTGAGAACCGCTGCTCTAGTTAGTTCATAAGTGTTAGGTTCAGAAGAGATGACATCAAGAGGGCATTCAGCCATCTTCTGAACTCAGTAAGTAAAGAGTCTGTCTTCATTGCACAGATAAGGCAACCAAGGC
Source organism: Myotis daubentonii (assembly GCF_963259705.1). NCBI lineage: Eukaryota > Metazoa > Chordata > Mammalia > Chiroptera > Vespertilionidae > Myotis > Myotis daubentonii. The sequence continues at coordinate 41,342,106 of NC_081856.1, forward strand.
TCAGTGAAGGGACTTATCTAAAGGCACATAGTAAGTGAGAGAAATGACCAGAACCCAGACCCTTGCTTCTAGGGCATGACCCCTCCTGCCCCAGTCTACTGCCCATTACATCACCAGCAGCGACTACTCTTCGTCTCTTCTGACCCTAACACTTATGACCTAATAAGATGACTCCCAACAAGGGTTGGGGATATTAAGGCTCCAAATATTTCCACCAAGTGGAATCCAAGGGAATCTATAGGGTAGATTCTGCCCTCACTTGCCCTCCAGTTTCATGTTTGCTTTCCTTGTCGCCCTGTTTGAAATGTAAGCTAGGTTGTTTGGGTGGAGAGTTAATGGTGGGGAAAGTAGACGGACCCAATTCTTATGTATTATCCACTGTGCCCATCATAACATTGAGCCTATAGAAAGCACTTACAAAACACTTGTTAAGTTAGATAGACTATTCCTGCCTAGTAATCAATTAATTCAGATTGTGTTCTTATACAAGACACTGTTTGCTCCATCTACAGAAAAGGAATAATAAGATAAACACAAACAAAAGAAAGCTGGTTATTTTGGAGAGAAAGAGGAGGCATTTGAAGGGCTATTAGTCCGGCTCCAGAGTTGCGTTTATCTGATAATGACTCATGTTAGTTTATGCTGAGATGTTTTAGTATTTTGAAATTATCACTGCTGCCTCCCAACTGCATGAGATAGAAAATTAAAACATTGATTTTGCTCTAAAATTCAGGCTCCCTCAGCCCCATTTTTAGGAGTTAGAAGGGTTAATACTGCTAAGTTGTCTTTCATGTGATCTGGATAATTGCTGCTCACATCTTTATCCCACCCGTTCTTCAATGGAGCATTCATTTCTGGTTGGAGACTAATGTGGGAATCTATTAAGCTGGCCAATAAATGGACAGCCTATTCTTAGATGTGTATGAATTTCAAATGTTCTCATTTTAGAATAACAAAAAGCCCAACTAAACACACATAAAAACACCCCATTTCCACTTGTTTGTAGCTTCCTAGAATAAGGTTGTGGTTGTGACACACTCTGTGTCTTCCTTCATGAATGTGTAGCCTGGCCACACAGGCCGCAAGCAGTTCCTCTGCACAAGCTGATGCTGTTCAGGACTCCGCTTGCTCCCCGGGATTGTGAGGCCTTCATACAGAGAGAGAATGCTGTTAGCCCACTGTCTAAAGCGAAAGGCCTGCAGACATGCTTTATTTGACCTATAGTGTTTTTAAACTTTAAAGATTTGTGATCGCCCGGTCAGCGTGGCTCAGTGGTTGAGCCAGGAGGTCACGGTTCAATTCCCGGTCAGGGCACATGCTCAAGTTGCGGGCACGATCCCCAGTGTGGGGTGTGCAGGAGGCAGCTGATAAATGATTCTCTATCATCATTGGTGTTTCTATCTCTCTCTCCCTTCCTCTCTGAAATCAATACAAATATATTAAAAAAATAAACATTTGTTATCAACTTAAAAAAGAAAATCTTCTAATACCTCATAAACGTGGATTTCAGGCTTCTCTTGAAAAACCATAAAATCACAATATCATCAAACTGGGTCCAGTGCCCACATGGCAGCAATCAATGAGCTGAGCAATGCCTGTATCCTTAGGAAGGACACATGCACACTCCTTCACTGGAATTTCTGTTCTTCCCACTATCACACCACCTGCTTCACTCACCCTGCCTACCTGCCCCTACACATCACATAAACTTTACCATTTTAGCCATTTTAAGTGTATATTTTAATGATATTAAGTGCATTCACATTATTGTGCCACCATCACCGCCATCCATCTCCAAAACGTTTTCATCTTTCACAATCGAAACTGTACTCATTAAATAACTTCTCATTCCCACTTCCCCCAGCCCCTTGCAGTCACCATTCTACTTTCTGTCTCTATGAATTGGACTGCTGCAAGTACCTCAAGTAAGTGGAGTCATACCGTATTTGTCCTTTTATGTCTGACTTATTTCACTTAGCATATCTTCAAGGTTCATCCATATTGTAGCATGGGTCTCCATTTTTTTCTGTTTTAATGTATTTTGTGTATCCATTCATTTGTCAGTGGACATGTAGGTCGCTTCCATCTTTTGGCAGCTGCAAATAAGGCTGCTATGAACATGGGTGTACAAATCTGTGCTCGAATCCCTTAAGCATTTGTGTTTTCTTGACAGTTTCCTAGCTGTGGTCTTGTAAGCAAGGCTTTCTTTCTTTCACTGGCCTCCCAAAGGCAAAGCCCTCCAGGACTGGGCTTGCGCTTAATGAACTTCTTTGGGGAGCACTGAAGAACCTTCTCAAGACATCTCATGAAAATGACTTAGTTCTTTAAAATTGTAAAATATTTGTGATGATGGGATTTTCAAAACCTCCTATCTCATTAAAAACATCCGGAGGTAACATTTTGTGATTTATTCAATATTGAATTTAATTATGAAAAGCGCCTGTTTGAGAAAGATATGTGCAAGGTGTTTGGTTTTGTCGATCCGAATGAAGCTTGTTCATCTTGCTTCGGTGCGCTGTGTATGCTAATGAGATCTTTTTCTTGTAGGCGTTGATAATGGGAAATATAAAAATAGTTTCAATTTTATTTCTGAACTTTTACTTTGCATTGAGTTAGGAAAAGTGTAATTTTTAAAAAATGGAGTGCTAAATGAAAAGGTTGCTTTATTGTTTTTATCACTTAGGAATTTCCAAGGGTTTTAGGAGCTCTGTGCGAGGAACTAGGAGAAAGAACAAATCTATATTTCTTCTTACAAATCACAATATCACAAGGCAGAACGAGGTAGTGGAAATAGTACAGAATGGGGAGGCCAATGTATTTAAACCATAGCCTCACTACTTATTTGAGAAGCCCTATGCAAGTCACTTACCTTTTCTGACCTGAAGTTTCCTTTTTTATAAAATGAGTACGTCTGTCATACTGAATGGCTGTGAGGTTCACATAAGACGATTTACATAAAGCATCTGGCATGGTGCCTGACACAGGCTGAGTGTTCGATTACTGTTATCTCTCACTTCCCTTTTAAACAGAGCTGACTTCATGCGAATGGATTTGCACATTTCTTCGTGATCTTTATAGAATTTAAAAACAATAACTGTATGGCCAGTGTTGAGATTATTAGCCAATCTGAACATTACCCAAGTTTTGTATTTTAAGAATGACTCTGTGGATGTAATTGGTAATTTCAGGACTGCTGTAGGAAGTGCCTATTGTGAAAACAAGGAATGATGTGTCTTAGGTACAATGAAGAAAGTCTCTTGATCCTAGAGTTAGAGAAAGTCCCTGACTGCATAGATGAGTTGAAACTTGATGGATGAGTGGGGAATACTTAGTTGGAGGGGATGTGTGGGTAAATAGCATTCCAGAAATTCCAGGCATTCCAGAAAGAGGGAACAGTCCAGAAGAAGGCCAGTGATGGGAGGGGCATCGGGAAAAGGCTGGTGTGGCTGAAGCACAAGGAGCAAGAGGAAGCACGTTGGCTACAGAGGTGGGCAGGGACTAGCCATGGGGATGTGTTAATCAGGTTAAGGATTTCAGTCTTCTTCCCAAGAGCAGTGGGAAGCCACTGAGTTTGAAAGTAGGGGAGGGGCTTAGGGGCGTGAGAAACGATCCCATTTGCTCTTTGAAAAGAGTTCTCTGACAGAGGATGGACTGGACTGGATTGAATAGTGGCAGGCAGACCAGTTAGGAATCCAGGCAGGAGATGATTGGTCCAGGATGATGGTGATTGTGGGTGTGGGGAGAAGTATGTGGAGTCAGGAGGACAAATGTAGTTCTTAACGCAGCTTAACTTTTGAGGGCTGATGATGATCCGCATGTGTCTTTCTGAAGTACGGAATTTCATTCTTAATATAGAAGAGAAGGCAGTTATGTTAGATTTATTGGTAGTAACAGGGTTCGGTTCTAGAGGTTTGTTTCATCTCCAGATAACCCAGGCCTCACCAGATCTGGGTTGGGGTGAGATTTGGTCCTGGTTTTGTCTTAGTGCAATATTTGTGACTTCGTATATTTTTCTAATCCTAAACCCTGGGACTTTGATAAAATGTTACTCCAAAGACCTGTATGCTTTAGTACACTCAAATCAGAGATGCTTACGTGATGTTTTCCTTGCCTCTGTATGTTTTATTAGCTTTCTTCATTTGCCACAATTTGAGAAGTAAAGAATTGAGAGGTTTCAAGTTAAACATGGTACCTAAATGCAATGCTTATTCCTTACTCTCCCCCATCCTTAACACCATGAAAGTGTCCGAAAAAGGATTAAGCAGCATTAACCCACAAGGACAAAGCGAATAGGGAAAGGGATGATTGCATAAAAGAGACGCCAACAGCATTCTGAGATATGGAAAGCAGATGGATACATGGTAACCAAGCTGATTTGTTCCACAGAACCCAGAAAGGCTCAGATATTGGTGGTACCAGATATCTCTCAATGTGGGACTGATGGGAGGATTAGTTTAAAAAAGGATCCCCTCCCTCCACTTGCAATGCTAGGCAAGAACACTGTCTCTACTTTGCATAAATAGTTTACTATCTATAGAGGGTAAACTGGGGATTTCCCAGACTATAGGCCAAGCCAACAGATATCTGGCAATGTTTGGGGACATTCTTTTTGTCACAACTTGGCAGCAGTTCGCTCCTGGCATCTGCTGAGATTTTGCTAAGTGTTCTACAACACACAGGACAGCTCCCACACAAAAACATTTATCTGGCCCAAAGTGTCAGTAGTGTTGAGGTTTAGAAACTCGGAGTTGGGTGAAAATCTGGTGTGAGACGCCCTGTCTCCTCTACCAATACAGACATGTCATACACAGGCACTGCAGGAGATGGGAGAACGTCTCTACGGGGAAGTTGACTAGCGAAGTCAACTGACATCTGTAAACCCTCCAACCACAGGAAGGGTCCTTGCTGATCACCCACTCTCCCAGAACTTCCATTCTTTTTGGGACTGTCTCACACGTGAACAGAGAACCATGTCTCACCAGATAGTTGAGGAATCTCTTCATAAAAAATAGAGACAAAAATGAAGGAAAAAGAAGAATTTAAAAGAAAAATAAAGAATGAAAGAAAGAGAAGAAAGCATTAAAATAACTTGTTTGTAATACCTCTAGAAAGATAAAGAGATGCTATTGCACTCCTTAAACCGGAACAGTATACTATTAACAAGAAAAGGCTATTAAGAAGACAAAAGAAGTTATTAAAGATTAAGAATATGAGAGTAGAGCCTGGCCAGCATGGCTTAGTGGTTGAGCATCGACCTATGAACCTGGAAAGTCACAGTTCAATTCCCGGTCAGGACATATGCCCGGTTGTGGGCTTGATCCCCAGGGTGGGGTGCGCAGGAGGCAGCCGATCAGTGATTCTCTCTCATCATTGATGTTTCTACCTCTCTCCCTCTCCCTTCCTTTCCGAAATCAATAAAAATATATATTTTTAAAAAGAATATGAGAGTAGAAATGAAAGTGAAGTGTGGAAAGTAAAGTTGAGGAACTCTTAGAAATTAGAACAGAAAGACCAAGAGATGGTAAAATAGGAGAGGAAAAGCAGTAATGTAGGAAAGTCAAAGAGGATGACATCCACCTAATAGGGATTCTAAAAAGTATGGAAGGAAGGAACTCAGAAGAGAAAATACACAAGAAAATTTCCATTGTCACTTTACAAATATAAACAATGATGCACAAAGTTACATAGATGGAACCTGTCGAGGCAGGATTTGAACCAAGGCAATTGGGGTTTATAGTCATAACAATGTAAATAATATATTGCTTTAATCAAAATAGTGATATTACTCTATAGAGATGACAATGGGGTAGGGAAATGGGAGGAAGTAACGTAACAGCTACATTCTAATATTTGCTAGTAGGAAGTAGTAGCGAATGTCCAAATGGAAAAAGGAAATAAGACAGAGGTTATGATTATAGGAAAATAGCTAAAAGAATTGTTACTTGTGGGGGATCAGAATGGAAGATAGAGAAGGAGGCAGGTAACAGGCGGCTCTTTTTTCTTTTTAGCCTTATAGAGTGATTTGACTTTTTAAAACAATATACATCTGCCGTTTGATTTAAAAAACAAGGTAAAAAACCCACAAAGGAACGCGTTAGCCCTACATTGATCACCCAGTTGGGATCTCAGCTAATACACAGGAAAGGGCTGCCGCCCCATCCACAGAGGCACTGCACCTTTCTTGTAGATTCATGACTGCCGCCATCATGCTGTGATTGGCTATGGGAAGGCTTACATGGGGTTTCAGAATGGTTTATTACCAAAGATAAGCCAAAATCATGCTGAGCCAGTTTGAAATTCAGGTCTGCTGTTCATGGATTATTTAGATTGAAGGAAAGTATCTTTTTGGCTTGGGTTTGTGGATTTAATTAGACAATTTCAGAGTCAAAAATTATGAGGCCAGTTGCCATTTTAGCATTGAGCCAGAATTTATGAACCCTTTGGTGGGGAAAAAACTCAGACTGTTTTTCTCTTTTATGAGTGTTGCCTCCCACAGTCATTTTTTGTTCCTTATACACCAAAAGAAAAAAAAAATCATTGTTGATAAACACAAGGAGTGAAATACGTTGACTTTTCTTTTGCCCTTTTCGAAGTAGGGGGAAGAGGTGCTCACATCTCAGTAGTAATTCTTGTTTTTGTCCTGAGCTCTCTATTGTACTCTTCGCCCATGGACTTGAGAATGATTTGCATCAGAGTCACTGTAGGACCTAGGACCGGCCCCAGCCAGAGTGTGAAGGCATGTCAAATGCTAACAGGAATTTGCAGCCCCATTATCAGTGCGCCCTGCTGTGGGGAGCACTCCATTCCTTATGGCCAGAAAGAGTATTTTGAACTGAATAGGCCTCTATTCAACCATTTGTTACATTGAAGACTCCTTTCTTTTTTTTTTTAAGCTGGTGATTTCTTTACCTATGCCCCCAACATAAAGAAAAGTAATAATCTTAGAAATGACTGAGGGAATATTAATTTCAAATATTGAAAAACACACAGAGATACATTTTCTTTGTGGGGCATATTTAGACCATTTGGAATGCGAGTTGGGGCAGGTGGATATTCTACCTGTATTTTAGTTAGAGAGGAATTTGGGGAGAAGCTGCAATTTGAAGAGGCCTTTTAATTTGTATCAGTTCTGGCAGGGACAGAGAGCTCATGTGTCAATCATATCTCCAAAGAAAGCTTTAGTTCTCAAATAACTGCCCATCTAAAGGGCTATTATATTTGAAAATAATAAACACCAGGAGAAGGCGACTTAGGACAAATACTGACACTTTTTTTTACTCCTTTTTGAACTCTTTGAGGTAGAAAACAAGCCGGGGGACTGTTTGTGCCACAGTATAGACCCATTTTTAACAGCAATGATGTTAAGAGCAATTTTCTATATAAAAGGGGCTTTGTTGAGACAGTGGAAACCAAATGACTCATTAGAGATTTTTAACCTCAAAAATAATGTGCTAATGCATTTGAATTCTAAGCAGACCCAGTAGTAGGCTGGTCATGAATTGTATTCATGTGATTTATTGACATTGTGGTAACCAGTACATTTTCTAACATTATTAAAAACGTGAATATTTTGTCCTTTTTTTCTTGACAATATGGGACACACCACCAAGCGAAGGGGTCATAAAAGAGCCCCTTTATTGCTTCTGTTATTTTTTAAAAATATATATTTTATTGATTTTTTACAGAGAGGAAGGGGGAGGGATAGAGAGTTAGAAACATCGATGAGAGAGAAACATGGATCAGCTGCCTCCCGCACGCCCCCTACTGGGGATGTGCCCGCAACCAAGGTACATGCCTTTGACAAGAATCGAACCTGGGACCCTTGAGTCCTCAGGCCGATGCTCTATCCACTGAGCCAAACTGGTTAGGGCTATTGCTTCTGTTCTTGAGGGAGTGGTTCTCACATTTGGGGGGGGGGGCGCGGATTATGCATGAAATATAAACAGAGGGCTGTGATTCCAAGATATTTTGATTCAGAAGATAAAGAGAGGGGCCCATGAATATGAATATTTAACAAGTGCCACAGGTAATTATGATGCACGCGATCTGAGATTCAAACTTTGGGAGGAAAATCAAGACAAAACAAAACAAAAGAAAAACAAACAAACAAAACACACCTGTCCAGAACTTCTCTAACATCAAACCTAGGCCCTTGCATGCTCCTAAGAAGGTGTGCCTTCATGCCCAGGGAGTGGGCTGGAGACAGATCAACTCCAGCCCCTCAGAGCCCACTGGTAGCATATCATTTGAGAACCATTGATTATGTAGGACACATTGCTGTTTCTGTGGGAGCCCCAAGTTCTCCATGCCCACCATCCGGGGTGGTCACAGAATTTTGGTGTCTACCAGAGGCTCTTCAGAGCCCACACTTATTTTTAAATTAAAAGAAATATTTTTATTGATTTCATAGAGGAAGGGAGAGGGACAGATAGAAAGATCAATGATGAGAGAGCATCATTGATTGGCTACCTCTCTCATGCCCCAGACTGGGGATTGAGCCCACAACCTGGGCATATGCCCTGACCAGGAATCGAACCATAATTTCCCAGTTCATAGGCTGATGCTCAGCCCCTGAGCCATGCTGGCCAGGCGAGCCCATGCTTTTATTTGAAGCCTTCCTTCCGACTAAAATGAAATCTGAAGGCTTTCCCTTTGATTAGTGCGAACACCTGCTAAATCCCCCCTTAGCCAGCCTCTGACAAAAATACTTTAGTCCAGTTGGGTTGAGGTTCCCTGGAGTTCCCTGTCCAGCTCTGAAAGGAACAGAACAGTAATACATCCCAGAGCCAACCCTTAACATCCTCAGTGAAACATGGGGCTCACCTCCCCCTACATTTGTGCCGTTTGAAAGAACATGGTGTGACATGGCATGTTGTTCCTGGGTAATTCTGCAGGCCAGTCTTGAAATGAATGCTTACAGGAACTCGTCAAGATGAGCCTAGTATTAGGCGATAAAGGTCGGTTGGGGGTCGTTTGAATAAAGGCATTTGCTTGGGATTGTTCTGAATAATGGCACTCTGAAGTGAAAAGTCAAAATAGCAAACACCACTGCCCGCCGACAGCTCATGGTGCCATTAACCTTTCATGTGAAGTCATTTGGAGAGAGATGAATTATATTTCCTGGGTGGATTCTTTTTTTTTTTTTTTTTTTAAAGGCGGGTGGCACCAGGGCCCTATTTTTATTAAAAAGGCTTGAGCGGTACAATGAAACGGCTGTGTTTGCCATCAGGTCTTTCTAACCCTTGACAAGGCATGACTAGTCGGAGGCAGTAGCCCCGCGTCACCGCTGTGCACTTTGCTGGAGGTGCTTGGTAATATTTGGGCAAGTTTGCCACTATCCTTGTGTCTTCATTTCCTTAAATATGATTTTACGCCTCGTGGCGTGATGGAATTTCCTTAAATGCTGGCAGATTGCTTTTATGTTCAGATGTGCAGAGGGAAGGTAATCCAATTGATTAATTATGTATTGCAGTTAATATTCACTGAACGCTGTCAAGTGCTTAGCTGTAGGAGGTGTGTGAGAGCAGGACCATTAAAACAGCAGCAGTTGTTGCCATAGATGGGGCTCATTGCTGTGATGCCCATAATCATTTAAAGACATGCACAGGAGTAATGCTAAAGCCATTTTAATGAAAATTGGGTTCTGGGTGGCAGAGTTGTTTATATTCCCTCTTCTTTGGAGAGTGAGGTTCGCATGCAGTGCTTCCAAAAGCTTGGGTGCCATGTACTAGGTATAGAGATCATGTTTCACAAGAGGAAGAGTGACTCCGTCTGTCTTCACATCCTAAGTTTCCTTGCTGTTTGTAACGAGAAAGACACGCAGATCTCTGGGGCTCAGCTTCTCTCCCTGTAAAATGGAGAAATGCAGTGGTTGTGCCGAGTCCTGTTTATCCCACTGACTTCCTCAGGAGGATTTCAATTTCTAAGGATTAGAAAAGGAGCAAATGACGGGAAGCTGGTAGTTTTTCAGCCTCTGCTCTAAGCTCATACGCGGTGCTGTTTGTGTGCATGAAACCGAAGCTCACTGACACCAGCTCAGCTAAAGGAGGGCAGGGTGCACAGCAGATACATTCCCAAGCAGGTGCTGGAAGACAGCCAGGCTCCAGGGGAGATGCAGCAGGAAAATGACAGAAACCGAAGCTGTGGTTTCCAGTCCTCAGGCATTGTCTGGCTTCCTTCCCTTTGCTTCTGTCTTCTCGGCTTCCTCCACCAGGCATGGCCCCCAGTATACCTATGAGGTCTAGAGCTCCCCAGTGACTGTCTGTAGATTCTAAGATTCATATGCATTCATTTAACAAGTATTAATGTCTACTTACTATGTGAATGAAAGAACAATACACTTTCAAATATTGAGAATTAATAACATAAAATAAGGTGATGGGATAGAGAGTGATAGAGATGGAAGATATTGTGCTATTAAAAAAAAAAAGTGGTCAAAGCAGCATTTTGAATAGACTTGAATGATGAACTAGCAATGTAGAGCTCTAGAAAAGACAAATCCAGGAAAAGGGATCAGCATGTGTGAAGGCCCGGAGTCAGGAATGAAAGTGCTGGGTTGAAGGAACAGCAAGAAGTCACAGTGGCTGGAGCATAATGAATGAGGGCGAGTGGCGGGAGATGAGGTCTGAAAGCTGGGGAGTGGGCACCTCACTGAGGGACTTGGAGTGTGGTCAGGAGTTTGGGCTTTTTCCAAGTGAAATGAAAAACCATTGGCAGAATCTTACCTTGGAGAGTTATACAGTCTGGTTCACATTTTAAAAAGATCACTCTGACAGCTGTGTTAAAAATAGAAAGAGGCAAGAGTGGAAGCCAGGAGACCAGGTAGGTGACAACTGCAGTAATCCCTGTGACTAGGTATGTTGGCTTGGGTCAGGGTGGTGGCGGTGGAGCTGGTGAGAAGTGGCCATGCAGGGCTATGGCAGGATGTGTAGGCGAGTTGGATATGAGGTATTGAGAAAAGGATAAATCAAGATTGATGACTAAGCTTTTTTCTAGAGGAACTAGTTGCATGGAGATGCCATTTGCTGACATGGGAAGACTGGGAAAGGAACATATTCAGTTTTTAGGCATATTACGTCTTGAGATGCCTACTAGACACCCCAGATGGAGATGTCAAAGAGCTATTGGATTTTGAGTCTGGAGCCTGGGAAAGGTTAGGACTGGCAGTTAGACTTTGGAGCTCATTCTAACTAGGGCTTTAGCTAAAGTCACCTAGCCAGAGAAGGAGGCCCAGGGTTAACCCCGGAGGCACTTCAGTATCTGGAGGAGGGAAACCAGCAAAGAAGATTGAGGAGGAAGTAAAATTCCAGAGATAGTGAATTCAATTGAAATCCGGCCCACCAAGGTGTAGGCCTCCATCAAGTTTGCTAAGACCCCTGGCCCAATCAGTAGTGGCCACAGTAAGTGGAATATGAAGCTTTCCATCCACTGAGTTTTGTGGGAGGATTTCCTCAGATTTCAAGGAGGAAAGGACAGGGTAGGGATTCTAAAATCTGCTTAAAAGATACTTAAAATTTTGTTGATGGACTCTTAAAGATATTATTCCTCTATTATCATGGCTTTCTTTTAGTTTGTTTCATTTTTACAAACTTTTAAAATATATTTTATGGATTTTTTAAAAAATATATTTTATTGATTTTTTACAGAGAGGAAGGGAGAGAGATAGAGAGCTAGAAACATCAATGAGAGAGAAACATTGATCAGCTGCCTCCTACACATCTCCCACTGGGGATGTGCCCGCAACCCAGGTACATGCCCTTGACCGGAATCGAACCTGGGACCTTTCAGTCCGCAGGCCGATGCTCTATCCACTGAGCCAAACCGGTTTTGGCTATTTTATGGATGTTTTACAGAGAGGAAGGGAGAGGGATAGAGAGTTAGAAATATCGATGAGAGAGAAACATTGATCAGCTGCCTCCTGCACACTCCCTACTGGGGATGTGCCCGCAACCAAGGTACATGCCTTTGACCGGAATTGAACCTGGGACCCTTGAGCCGCAGGCCGATGCGCTATCCACTGAGCCAAACCGGTTACGGCTTTTACAAACTTTTCAATAGTTCTGTCTCACTTTCTATTTTCCATAAGATCTTCAAGGTCTTTGTTATCATCAGTAAGTATCCGGATTTGTTCCCACCTTTCTGTCTTCTTCCCTTTCTTGGCCCTGCCTCATAAAAATTCCTTTCTATGTCCACATTCATGGACACAATCCAGTGTCCACAACTCCAAGTATTTTTTACCCTGTGGAGGAACCATAGGATGGGGCCACCATCACAGTCAACTCTTCCCCAGTCAGTGGTGAAATGATCCTCTCAATCTCATACACGTTCTGTCAGAATAAATCTCTCACCCAAGTAGTGCTGAGGCATCCCAGGAGTCTAGAAGAACAGTTCTGCTCAGGGGAGAGACAGAGGGAAGGAGCAGAGAGCACTACTTAAGTTTGGGAAATGCTGTGAACAGTTTTTAAGAGACCTGACATGATTTCAAGGTGGCCCTCTAAGGGGATGGGGTTTTGGGGAAGCTGGTTTAACATTGCTTTGCTCCATTCCCTGTCCTCAGACTGAATCCTCCATCCTGGCCAGCTGGTTGCTATGTAGATGTGAGCTGTGGGTGGGCCACAGGCACAGCAGGGTGAAAAGTGTACGTGACCCTTCAAATCCACTGTCACCATTAGAGAAACAGCTCATGGCGTGTATCCTTGAAAAAGGAAGGGAAGCCATTCACTGTGTGTAATTACAGGTACCTGTTTGCCAGTGTTAGAGGGGCATGATTAGAGATACAGAAAGTACTTATTCAATCTAGAAGCCTCTTAGCTGAATACAGGATTGTTTTCTGTTGGTTCCCTCGATTCTTCTTGCTGTGAGAGGATGTATTCTCCCTGGCAAGTCAATTTGAGCTTCTATTTCTCACATATCAACTGTGAGTAACAGAGTTGACCTTTCACACTCAGATTATTGGTTTTAATGTCCTTGAAATGTGGCAAATGCTACATGGCTGCTGAAATCTTATTCCATTTCTCTGCTCCCAACCTTGCAGTCTCGTTTTCAGGGGGGCATTCCGTGAGGCCCAGCAGGGTGATGCTCTGGGAGGCAGGTGGTCCAGCACCTTCCTGGGCATGAGGCAGGTTTTCCATCTGCAAACCTCTGTGGTCACTCAGCTCAGCTTGGTGACTAACAATAACTCACCAGTGTTCTCTTAGCAGAATGCGGTACTAAGATTGTGAAGACATTTCAAGAGTTGAGGAGAGAAGGCCACTCAAATCTTTCCTAATTAACACTTTTCCTTTCCTTATTCCCTTTTGGTCTTTTTACTACTTATGACTACTTTTAGAGTTTTAATGATAGCATACACAAAACTTGCATATTCTTCTATAATTTTTTTTAATGGAATAGTTTTACTTTTCTGTAGATAAATTTCATAAATTAGAATGACCATCACTTATTTACTAGTCTCTTCTTTGAGGACATTTGCTGTTTTTACTTGTTCACTGTCCTGTCACTGAAGGGCCCCTTTCCTTTCTGTGGTGCTATTTCCTTAGGCTCAAGTCCCAGGGGCGGTATAATGGGCAGAGTTGCCACATAAAACACAGCACGCACAGTTCAATTTGAATTTCAGATAAGCCATGAGAAGTTTTTGGTGTAAGTACATCCATGTATGATTTGGTACAACTTATACTAAAAAAAAAAGTGTTCATTTTTATTTGAAATTCAAATTTAACTGGGTATTTGATTTGCTAAATCTGGCAACCCTAATTATGAGACAAAATGTGGGAACATTTATAGCTGAAAATTCTACTATTGATTTAAATAGGGAGGAGAAATTTTCAGAAGGGGGAAAAGGGAACCCCAAGATGCTCTATAAGTAATCATCTAGGTTCTTACACTTAATCACATAGTATTATGTAAGCATATGTTATATAAATATTCATAGACAAACAACAAAAAATTTTTGGGCCGCACAGACGTTGGTAACAACATGGTTGCACTTTTCTTGATGTGGAACTCGCTGTTAGTTTCCTACTTGCTGTGTGCCCCCTTCTTTCTTACCAGCAGAACCCTGATTTGTTCAGGGCAGTCATGGGCCCACTTACAAACTCAATTTCTCAGGCTACCCTACAGCTAAAGGTGGCCATGGGCCTCAGGGAGGTAAGAAGTCCTGGCGCAGGGTCTCCCTTCCCTCCCCCTTTGCCTGGAGTGCAGCTGCCATGTGTACAGGAGCAGCAGCCATCTCATCACCTGGGGAAGAAAGCCGCACATAAGAAATGATGGGTCAGTAAAGTAAGACTTACAGCTGAATGTAACCATACCTCCTATACCCACAATTGATTTTTAAAACCACATTATCTGAGCTTATTGCACATATTTTTACAAGCTTGTTCAAGTCCTTTGGAGAAAGAGGTAGGTACAAATCTACATACACATAAATAATAAATATTCTGTGGAAGTCACTGTGCCCACAGGAAGAGCTGAGGATTTCCTGCGGAACTGGTCTGACAGTTGCTGATACAAGTTCAGTCAGGGTTGAAGGCCATGAAGCCAAATTCCTGAGACACAGGGACCCATGAGGATGGATGCAGGTCACCAGTCCTGCTTTTGGGGCACAAGCATTAAGATCACAGAGGAAGAACATGGGACACACAGGAAGTTAGGTCAGATTATTAGGAGTTCCGAATCAGCTGTTACACCAAGGTCAGGAACTCCTGAGGTGAAAGTTAAAGACAGATTCACAGATTAGGACAGGAATTTGGCCCGATAGGTGGAACCCTGCTAGATAAGCAACCCACTGACACGGGCTGTGCTTCTGTGCCATTTCCTCCACTTGCTTTGTGCAACAGCGCATCCTCTGCCTCAGTACCTCCATAGTCCCAGGAGTCCTAAAACATGAGGGCGATGTCAGTGAGGTCTGAACCTCCTGTTACGCTTCTGGTGGTTGAAAGATTTTTCCCCCTAGATTAGCTTCTCACTCTGCTTCTCCTCCACTGTCTATGTATGCGGGTCCTGTGCACCTTACAGCATGTTCATAGCCTCTGGCCTTGTCCATTCATTAAATGGTGCTGGCTGAGTCAACACAGTGGGCGGTAGGAACTTTCCTGGAGGCCGTGTCTACCCTGGGACAGCAGCAGCGACTTAACTGTGCTACTTGGAGAGGACACAGACCTCAATAACATGTCCTGTGAAGCCCCAAGCTGAACCGATTCCAGCTCTACTTCCTCTTAGCCAGATCCCAAGAATGTCCAGGGCAACTCCAATGCCACCTAATGGGGGAGAGGGCAGTTTTAACCAATTGCTGTTGAAATAGCTTATTTATGCAAAATTAAACAAACAAATGACCCCGTAGGCACATATTAGGGCCCCTCCGAGAGTTTTAGAAAGGCCCATGTGCCCTCAGAAAGGGCCTTGAAGCTTAAGCTTCTTAAACGGTGTGGTAAACCCACCTCTTGCATTCCTTTAAGAGATGTGTACTCGGAATACGCACTGCTGCCGGACAACTTGAGAGCAATAGTGTGTTTTAAATAAATAATGTTTGTTTGGGTAATCCATATTGTTGTTAAAAACAAAAAAGATAAAAACAAAGAAAAACATGTAATCCGACGGTTGGGGATTTTGGTGTGTTTTTTCAGATGTTCTTTTTATTCACACACACATACACACACACACACACACACAAACACACACCTTCTATTTCCTCAGTAGAAATGGCTTTCAGGGGAAAACTTCAAAGTGTCATTTTAGAGATTAAATATATGGTGCTTTCTTCTATATTATTAAATATTCATATACAAGGGTGACTTTTAAAAATAACTATAATATTTTTAAATTCCCTGTTTTGAACATTTAGGTTATTATAATATGTTTTATGTTATAAATAAGGTTGGGGTAAACATCTTTCTACATATAACTCTGTGCATTTTTTTTTACTATGCACGTAATTAATTCCTAGGATGAATTCCTAGAAGTGAAATTACTGAGTCATAAGATATGAAAAATTTAAAGGATTTTATAAAACAAATAAGTTGCTCTTTAGAAGGTCTGTATGAATTTATACTTTTGAAAGAAATGCCTGAGAATGTTTTTCTAAACCCTTGCCAGAAGCATGTACTGTTATTTTTAAAAAATCTTTAAAACAATATCCCTTCATTTTAATGTTTATTTCTCTGGTTATTATGATGCTAAACATTTCTTATATGCATTGGCTTTGTGTGTCTTCTGTAAATTGTCAGTTCATGTCCTGAGGCAAGAGTTTTTAATTAGATAACTTTTAATTAAGGCAATACCTTCCCTAAATGCATAAAGCCCATTATTATTATTATTATTATTTATTTTGCATTTTTCTATCTGCTCTTTCTCTGGCTTTCTTCTTCCTCTCTCTAAATGAAGGACTGCTCCAGGAGCTGCCCTTGACCCCTATTTTATTTTTATGTGTTAGACTGAGCCATATGAACTACAGTTTTTAGAAGGTTGAACATGATCAAATACTAGCAATTTTATGTGATTAAACCTTTGATATATTTCTTTTGACAAACTGATTTAATCTACCTCTCTCTGTCCCTCCATCCTTCATGTGTTCATCCATCCATCCCATACATATCATTAACCAATTGCACATGTCACCCCCTAAGGCTGACTTCCTGTCTTGAGCTCTGACTTCTCTTCCTAGCCCTGATTTCAGTATTTCTTGAACTGGCAAATCAGGTACATTCTGGCTCTATAATAGCCTTCATATCTTCTGTTCCTACTGTATCTGCCCCAGTTTAAACTCTCATTATTTCATGTGTGTCTTAGTATGTTTGGCCTGCTATAGCAAAAATGCAGTAAACTGGATGGCTTGTAGAGACAGCAAACATTTTGTGGAAAACACAGTTCTGGAGCTGGAAGTCTGAGATCATGGCGCCAGCAGGTTCAGTGTCGGATGAGGGCCCACTTCCTCATAGATGGTGCCTTCTCACTGTGTCCTCGCGTGGTGGAAGGGGCGGCTGGCTCTCCGGGGCCTCTTATATGAACACTATTCCTGCTCATAGCTCCACCCTCATACCCAAGAACCTCCCCAAGGCCTCACCTCCCAGTACTCACCTTAGGGATTAGAATTTCACCCTCTGAATTTGGGGGGAACATAAACACTCACACCATAGAAATGTGTCATGTTTTCTCTCCTGAAATGTTTTCTTCCTTTTTTCTCCTTCATCCTTCATTTCCTTAGATTCAAACCTTTTCCCTCTTTCAATTTAAATGTAATGCTTTTACTGATCACAGCCTTTCCCCCTCCCCCACTATCACCTCAGGGAGAATTTCACCAGTCCAATAGCTCTTTGTATGCTCATCTTTTCTGAAACTTTTCTCTTCCTACCATCTGGTTATTTCTGTACTTTCTTTTATACTGAGATACCATTTACATATGGTAAATGCAAAATTCTTAATTGTACAACTGGATGAATTTTTACATAGGCGTATTCCTGTGCAACACTCAGATCGAGACATAGAACATTTCCATCACCCTGGAAATTTCCCTTATGCTTCTTCCCGGTTAATAAGCACTGTCAGCCACCAAAGGTAATGACTGTTTTGATTTCTATCACCATAGATCAGTTTTCATATCCTTTAACTTTAAATAAATGCCATCATACAATATGTAATCGTTGTGTCTGGCTACTTTTTCTCAGCATAATGTTTTTGAGTTTTATCCATGCTATTGTGTCTATCAGTAGTTTTTTTTTTTTTTTAAGAACTGTGTAGAATTCCCTTGTATGAATATATAGCATTTGTTTATATGTTATTCTGTTGGTGGAAACTTGGGTCATTTCCAGTTTTTCACAATTATGAATAAAAATGCTAAAACATTCTTGAGTAAATCCTTCTCTCTTGCATATATAACTAGAAATGGATTTCTGGGCCATAGGGTAGGCACATGTTTAATATTAATAGAAAACCACCAAACAGTTTTCCAAAGGGGTTATTCCATTTTACATTCTCACCAGAAATAGATGAGAGCTGATTTACATCCTCGCCATCATCTGAGAGTATACATCTTTTTCATTCTGTTGTGTATGTAGTGGTATCTCATTGTGATTTTAATGAGGCATGTGGTTTCAATTCCATGATGAATAATTATGTTGAGTACAGTGTCATATGCTTATTGTCTATATCAGCGATTTCCAACCTTTTTCATCTCATGGCACACATAAACTAATTACTAAAATTCTGCAGCACACCAACAAATATATTTTTTTGCTGCTATGACACAAATAGTATCATTTTGATTCATTCTCTGTACAGCTATTGTTGTGTTGGTGGTTGCCATTGTTTTTATTTGACAATCTAGAAAATAAGTCAATGCCCCTGACTAACTAGTCATGTATTGCATGTTTCAAAAATTCTTGCAGTGCCCCAGTGTGCCTGCTGTGGCACACACTGGTTGAATATCTCTGGTCTATTTGAATATCTTATCTCATAAGGTGCCTGCTCAAGTTTTTTGCCCACTGTCTTAATTACTGGAAGTTTAAGTTCTCAGGCTTTGTTTATCTTTTTCAAATTTGTTTTGGCTATTTTGGGTCCTTTACATTTCCATATAAATTTCAGAATAAGTTTGTCAATTTGTATTAAAAAAAAATACCTGGGATTTTGACTGGGACTTTGTTGAATCTATAGGTCAGTTTGGAAGAACTGCTATCTTAATAATCCATGCATATGGTATGTCTCTCCATTTATTTAGGGTTTCTTTTATTATATCAGCAATGTGTTCAGTGTGGAGTTCTTGCACATCTTTTGTTAAATTTATTCCTATATACCTGATATTTTGTGCTATTGTATTTTGTGTATTGTATTTTAATTTTGATTTTTTGTTTGTTTATTTTTTTAAAATATATTTTTTTATTGATTTCAGAGAGGAACGGAGAGGGAGGGAGAGATAGAAACGTCAATGATGCGAGAGAATCATTGATTGGCTGCCTCCTGCTTGCCCCCTACTGGGAATTGAGTCCGCAACCTGGGCATGTGCTCTTGACTGGAATCGAACCTGGGATCCCCGGTCCACAAGCTGATGCTCTATCCACTGAGCCAAGCCAGCTAGGGCTATATGGTATTTTTAAAAATTTTGTTTCTGATTGTTGGTTTTAAGTTTGTAGAAATACAACTAGTTTTTGTACACTGTTTGTATCTTGTGTTCCTTCTTAATTCATTTGCTTGTTTTAATTGTTTGTAGATAAGTTCCTTTGAATTTTCTAGATACATAATCATCATCTGCTAATAAAGTTTTACTTCTTCCTTTCTAATATTTATCTCCTTTCCTGCCTTATTGCACAATTTCTGTACATTTCTTTCCTCCTCACCAGACTGTGAGTGACTCGAGGCAAGTGACTTTGAGGTAAAGCCCTACCATGGTGCTTTAATCATGGGAGATGTGAATTTTGGCTGACTGGATGATAGGAAGAATAAGGAAATTAAAGCTGTAATCTCCTATTCTGAATGATGGGTGAACCATTATCAGGAAAAAGGATGCCGGTTAAGACGCATTTTGTGAGTTGGTACATAATGATTTGCAAGCGTAGCTCCAGGTGCCTTGGAGACTCTTGGGGTCATTCTGCCTGGTTTGTGGGCCCCAGTTCCTGCATGATGTTGTATTAGTGTTCATTGTGTTTTATTTTCATAAGACGCTTGCTAAGCATTTTGAGACTTCCAAACTAGCAGTGCTTGCTTCTCACCAGGATAACACGAAGCAGATGGATCCCTGGGCCTCACTGCCTTTAGTCCCAATTCCCCAAGCTGCTGTTGGTATAGAAAAAAAATCTGCATTTTCAAATCACTGGAGTGAAGCCTGGGAAATGTTCAGTTTCGAGCCTTTAAATTCCAGCGCGCAATGCTATTTTTAGATTTCTAGTATGCACTAGGATTTCCTGAGTGAGACTGTATTGAGCAATGAGGATGAGGGCTCACGTGAGTGGTCTTTTCCCAGTAAGCAGCTGCTCCTGCCTGTCCTGAAGATTCCTGGGACCGAGAGCAGAGATGTTGCCCAGGGCAGGAGGAAAGCCCTGATGGAACTTTGATGCCATTTTTGCATCTTAGTTGCAGCGGTCATTTCTCCTTCAAAGATTCTACTGTCCATGGGGCTGGAAGAGGAGGTTTCTCCCACTGCTTGATGAGTGTATTTCTGAGGAGGTAACTCCATTGTTTCTGCATTTCTCTGCAAGCTGCAGATATGCTCTTAATTGTTTACACAGTAGATGGGTAAAGTATTTAAGGCAGTTCTGATTCAAGGCCACAGGGACTGTTCTTTGGGTTTCTCCCACTCTGGTTGACATTTTTTTTTCTATTAAATTAGGCTCACACATGGATAAAGAGCTAGCATATCAATGAGATAATTATGTTTTTTGCGATTGGATAAATATGGGTCACCTTGAAAAAAATAAAAGTGACAGGAGTAATAGAAAAGAGAAAACAAAAATTCATGTCCTTGTAAGTTTAGGTTAAATAATATAAATGCAGGATGATTACTTTCTTTCAAATGCCTGAATTTTTCCACTATTTCATACAGTTGGTCCTCTTAAGCCAGTGGTTCTCAACCTTCTGGCCCTTTAAATACAGTTCCTCATGTTGTGACTCAACCATAAAATTATTTTCGTTGCTACTTCATAACTGTAATGTTGCTACTGTGATGAATCATAATGTAAATATCTGATACGCAGGATGGTCTTAGGCGACCCCTGTGAAAGGGTCGTTCGACCGCCAAAGGGATCTCGACCCACAGGTTGAGAACCGCTGTTTAAGCATTTACAAATTGACATTAGAACAGGGTTCTATAAGTATTTTTGTAACCATTATTAATAGAACACTTCTCTTTGCCCCAAGCAACTGGTACCTTGCCCAGCCACCTGAATTCCTACCACCTACAAATAATTATTCTTTGTAATCATTTGTTATAAAATAATTATAATTGTTTTCCAACATTTTTTTATGCTATAGCTGCCATATGTAAATCTACTTCTGTCTCTTAACAAACTGTGACATGGGTATATTTCCATGTCAAGAATATATAGCTGCATTATTTTAATGGCTACTTGCAATGGCATCCTTATGCACAAATCTTGTGTTATTTGATTCATTCCTTAGGGTAAATTTCTAGGAGTAGGATTTTACAACTCAAACCATGCATATTTTATCTTTTGACTCATTTTGCCAAACTTCCTTGCAGAAAATCTGAATGATACTTATATGCTCATCAACATCAAATTCAGGGTGTTTACCTGCACCATTGCCAACACTATTTATTGTGAATCTTGACTTGCTTAAATTGTTGAATTTTTGTATATCTGTCTCTTCATGGGCATTGTAAGCTAAATCACTTAGGATCCAGTCAGAAAACCCCACCCATACTAGGTATTTCAAACAGAGATTTCATACAGGGAATTGTTTTTACACATGTTGGGAATCTAAATAGCAAGACGAAATGCCGAAGTCACCCACAGGTGCTAACTGCAAAAAGCAGCAGCGAGGAGGTAGAATAAGGAGAATCTAAGAGTTCTGGGGAGGGGGCCTGGCAGGGTGGGCTGGGCCTGAGGGGAGGTGCAGCCGGTTGGTGAAGCAGTGCAGCGGTTGGCATTTTGATGGCCGGGTGGGTATGGCTCAGAGGGCAGCACATCCAAGGAGGCACAGGGTGGCTGGTGTGGGGAGTGTACAGAGAAGCTGGGACTGAAGCTATTGTGATGCTGAGAGAAACAGGAAACTGGAAGTCTCTTTTCTCTCTCACCTTCCATTCTCTCTCTAGTCTAGTGCCTTGTGTTGCAGAGCCTTCTGGGAAGTCAGCTGACAGGGGAGTAGGTGATACCCTTTTTGCAGTTCCTGCTTCGGCCTCACAGAGCAGAGGAGAGAATGCTGGGCTTGGAGCCAAGAAGGAATAGGTACATAACCAATTGTGCTCATCTGCTTGAGCTGCCATATAAAGTACCATGAACTGAGTGGGTTCAAATTCCTGAAATTTACTGTCTCACAGTTCTGGAGCCTAGAAGTCAGAGGTTAAGGTGTTATTCTTTCTGTAGGGACACTAGTCATATTGAATTAGGGGCCCACCCTACTCTAGTGTGAACTCATTTAAATTTAACTAGTTAATCTGCAATGACTCTATTTCTAAATAAGGACACAGTCTGAGGAACTGGGCATTAGGCTTTAATACATGAAATTTTGGGGCACACAATTCAACTCAAAATACCAGTATAGAAACTTCTTTAGAACAGGGTCCTTTCAGCCCTAAAATGCTATACAACTTCTTTGCATTCCTCTAGCTCTGGGTACAAAGAATGTGCTTAATAACCTATTATAATAATAAAAGTGTAATATGCTAATTAGACTTGACGGCCAAACAGCGGAATGACTGTCCGGACAACCTTCCAGACGAAGTCGGGGCTATGAGGGCCGTGGCAGTCGCCTTGGTTGCGAGGGCCAAGCCTCTTGCATGAATTTCGTGCATTGGGCCTCTAGTTGTTAAATAAATAAATAAACACTAAATTAAATGATGCACATTCATTTTCAGGCTCTTAAGTTTAAAGTCATCATACATTTTATTTTTAAATATATTTTTACTGATTTCAGAGAGGAAAGGAGAGGGAGGGAAAGATAGAAACCTCAATGATGCGAGGGAGTCATTGGTAGGCTGCCTCCCGCACCCCCCACACTGGGGATCGAAACTGCAACCCCGCACATGTGCCCTGACTGGGAATTGACCCTGAAACCTTTTGATGTACAGGAAAATGCTCCAACCAACTGAGCCACCCAGCCAGGGTGCGAATGTCTTAATTTAATATAGATCTGTTCCTCTTGCACAAATGACTCCGGGTGCAATGTCCCTGTTGCTTTTTCAGAGAACAAAGACTGGGTGGAAGGTTCCATTTCAGACATGCTCCACAGTCAGACCTTCACCCGTGGGCATCTGCCCGCCTCGCTGCTGACTTACCTCTCCTCCCTAACTGTAAGCCTTGAAAGGAAATGGTTTTCCCAAGTTGTATTCTTTTAAAACGAGATCACATGGTAATAAAATAGCTATTTGTGTAATTAATGGCTGCCTCCCAGGCCAGGCCCCAAACCTCATTGAGGCAGAACTGTCTTGTTTGTGGTGTGCCCTCCAGGCCAAGCACCAGGCCACTCGCAGAATAGTGGCTCAGTGACGATTCTGGAACTAGCTCTAATTAACTGCAAGGTGGTAGTGGAGATACAAACCTCTCACCCTGGGCAAGGAGCTGAAACTGGTCTTCATAGCAAAGGGCTAAGGTCCTAGGCGACATAAGCCGCATTTTAGGAAAGGTCGGTAAGGAGGGAAGTGGCCTTCTTGGGATAAGAGTTCTTTCTGGCTCAGTGCCCTCATGATAATTCTGGAATACGTGACCCGTGATGTTTCTTTGCCTGCATTTCGATCATTTCAGTGCTTACTGGCCTCCTCATCAGGGGAAAAGGGGTGTTGGGTCCAGGAAGGAGAAACTAATAGTTCCAAAGAATCCTGCTGGGTTTTCTAAAGACTTATTTGTCTTCCTGTGAATAATTGAGAGTCAGGTGTATTTATAAAACGATATATAGTTATAAAGTTATTAAAAATTGTTACCCCCCCCCCCACAAACCTATCTACTTAGAAATGTGGCAGGGTGGGAATGTTCTGGATTTTTCTTTTTGAGGGAGAGCACTGGCAATCTTTATAATATTGGTGCTCCCATAGATAACCCCTATAGCCCAAGGGGAGTTTAAAATTGGGGACAAGGTCGGGGAGGGAGGAGGCAGGTGGTAGGAGCAAAAAGCTGAGTTCCAAAAGGCTCAGTGCCCTTGCCCTCCGTGTTTTCCGTTTGATGCCTCTCGAGGCCTCCACTTTATATGCATTTGAAAATGGAGGAATAACCTCCCCAAGATCTAGAGCCAGCCCTCCTTGGTTTGCTGCCAGGAGCTGGGGCAGGGGCCTGAGTGCGCCCTGGAGCTGTTCACATCCTCAGCCGCCCCATCACTTTGTCCCTGGCCCACCTGTCCCGAGGTAACGGGCAGCCTGCAGATGGGGCCTGCGTGTGGGGCAGTGGGAATACATGGACGAATATGAAAAAAAATGCCTCACTGATTCCAATCAGGACAATGTAACGTGACTTTTCAGGTTAGCAGATTGAAATCTGTTGCAGCCACGCCAAGTTACTATTTTGGGCCTGGAGAACATCTCTCCAGCTGTTTCTTTCTTCTTTTCTCCACCTTCCCTTCAGACTTCAAACCCCCTTCTGCTTTTTAGCTTTCTCATTTTCCCAGCGCTGTGGATGTGGACAGCGGTTAGCTGGCTGAGGCATATATGTATGTCCCTCCCCAGCCCCCTCCCACACACACATTGTATTTGGCTTGAGCATCTGTGCAGGTGTTTGGCCATTTATTGGGATGGGACAGCTGGGATAAAACTCAAAGGTTGTTGAATTGCATTTCATGAACAATGCAGTAAGGCTCTTTCTGGTATTTCAAGTAAGGGATAAAGAAATAAAATACTTGGCTGTACCGAAAGGATTCTGGGCTGTGTTGGGCCGGACCGGGTGGCCGATCCAGAGGGCACAGCTGACTCCTCCCCGGACACCGACACCACCATAAAGCGCAACCCTGATGGACCCTTTGATGCAGCCCTTCAACTCGCTGACGCTTCGGGAAGCCCGTCTCGCCAATGATGCCACCCACTAGCCAGATCAACAAGGACAACCAAACCACCGACTTGAGGACAGCTGAAATCCCTTGACTGAAGAGGCCAGCAAACTTCTACAGGAACAAGGCTCCTTGTGCGCTCCATCCACTATGTTTCTAGCTATGCTCGCTATCATTGCTTGTCAGTCTTCTTCCGGGTCTTAAACAGCCCAGTCCGAGAGGTGGCCGCTGATTTACACGCGCTATTATTTAAAAAATAAAAACGGGGGAGTTTGCCAGAAGCCAGTCCATCCTTGCTGCCTGACACAGTCGCTGCAGGGAAGAAACATCTGCACAGCATATGTTTCAAGGGACCTGGCGTATATGGCATACTGTTCTTAATATGTTTGCTCCCCTTCTTGGCGCTATGTGTTTTAACCAAGGTCACCTCTCTGAGAAAGGTTGTTTCCCCAGGTAGGGATTTTTCCCTGAAGTTAGGGAGGGAATAAAACCTCTTAACTAAGTGCCAGGCGGGAAGTTAATCACTTTAACTACGAACAATCACGCTTAAGCTACATAATCTTTACTCCCTGGAATGGAGATAAGAAACGCCCTAACCTTTGGAATAGAAATTGATAGGATTAAAATCAACTGGTATAAATACAAATGTAACAAGACAATAAACACAGAACCTGGCTGGAGATCCTGGCTAGAACCTGGCTAGAGAACCTGGCTAGGCTGCTGATCAACTGAACACTGTCTCCGTGTCATTCCTTCATTCTTCGCCGACTCCGTCCACACCTTTGGGAACCCCTGGACCTGCTGGGGACCTGCTGGGGTTGGACCCCAACACTTTTGGTTTTGGATTTGATGGCATCTATCAAAGGAAATAGCATCATGGCAGCAGATGGTGAAAATGGTGATGGAACAAGTTTATTTGATGTCTTCTCGGCTTCTCTTCTTAAAAATAATGGTGACGGTTCTCTGGACATATATGCTGGGTTGGACAGTGCTGTTTCTGATAGTTCTTCCAAGTCCTGTGAACCATCTAGAAATTGTTTGGCTTTGTATGAAGAAATTCTTACTGAAGAAGGAACTGCAAAGGAGGCAACATATAATGATTTGCAAATAAAATATGGAAAATGTCAGCTACAAATGAAAGAGCTGATGAAAAAGTTTAAGGAAATACAGACACAGAATATCAGCTTAAAAACTGAAAATCAGTCTCTTAAGAAGAATATTTCAGCACTTCTCAAAACTGCTAGAATGGAAATAAACCGCAAGGATGAAGAAATTAGTAGCCTTCACCAAAGATTGTCTGAGCTCCCACATTTTCGAAATAATCGTAAAACTGCAAGGACGTCAGATATAGTTAAAATAAAAGACTTTACATCCAGACCTCCCCATTTGGATGATTGTGCAAAGACTGATCACAAGGTGAAATGTGATATTTCTAAAGATGGACATCATAGCACTTCACTCCCAAACATCGAAAAGGAAGTAAAATCGCATTTGGAAAAAAAGAGTACTTTGCATTTGCCTGCATCTATTGAAAAACACTGCACCAATGGCATTTGGTCACGTTCCCATTATCAGGTTGGTGAGAGTAGCTCAAGTGAGGATAATAGAAGAGGGAAGAAAGATAGCGGATATAGCCATTACAGTAGAGGAGCTGATAGAATACGAAAAGACTTAAACACTAGCTGTGGTGATGGTGAACCAGGGAACTTAGAGGCCAGTCCAAGGCTACAAGGACGTTCTGAGAAACATGGTAAAGGTGAATCAAAGGCTGAAAGCAAAAATTCAAAGTTTAAAAGTAACACAGATTTGGATTATAAAAATGAACGCTTTGGCTGTTTCCGGCAGGAGGAGACCTTTAGAGAGAGGTCACATACTCGAGCAGAATCTCAGAGTGATAGAAAACTAGAGAGCCAAAGTGAAAGATCACAAAATATAAATAAAAAAGAACTTAAATCACAAGACAAAGAAGAAAGAAAAGTTGATCAAAAACCTAAATCAGTAGTAAAAGACCAAGATTATTGGCGAAGGTCTGAACGAATATCATCTCTTCCTCATTTTAAGAATGAAATAAAATCTCATAATTCAAGTAAATACCGTCTAGAAGAGAGAAGAGACAGGGAAGATGGTAAAAGAGACCGGGGTGTAAATAATCATAGTTTTCAAGAAGGAAGATGTTCATCCTCCCTTTCAACCGGTAGAACTCACAAACACATTGACCCCAAGGAAGTTGATACTGCGCACCAAAGGGGAAATACACCTTTAGAAGCAGAAAGGCATAGAACTGAAGGTAAGAGGAAAAGAGAACAAGAAAGCAAAGAAGAAAACAGGTATATGAGAAGTGAAAAAAGAACATATACAGGGCATTTGTAGAAGATTAACAAAGAAACCAAACAAACCACTACTGATTTAAAGAGACAGAATGGACTGAAAAATGATAAAGGTGAAGTCTCTAATAATGATGTTTCTGAATGCACAGATAATAAAGACCTTGCAACTAAAGCCAAGAACCACTGATTTAGTCCCTGTCCCCAAGGTGCTCTCTGGGGGTTCCCAGAGCTCTGGGGCCAGAGGATGGGAGAGGAAGGGTTAACTCCAGGCTGCAGCAGCTGAGTGTACAGCATAAACAGCATTTGGGGATGAGATCACTTCTGTTTTGGGAATCTAAAGGCAAACACAGTTGCATTCATTCGTGTAATCATTGCCTTGTTTGAGATTGTTTATGTTTAGAAATTCATGTTGGAATATCTATCAGTTGGCGTACAGAAGCCAACTCTGGCTACTTAGACCGAAAAGAATCCATTGCAAGGCCACGGCAGCTCCCAGAAGTGGAGGAAAAGTGTGAATTCTATGTAACGTGGCCCCAGAAAGGAAACTGGACATTTCCGGGATTCTCAATACTAGGGAACTAAGGGATAGTCTTTTCGGGATTAACAGCAGGATGAATTGCAACAGTCATTTTCCATCCTGACATTCTCCCCCTGGAGATTCAAATTCCTGGAAGAATGAGCGGGCTGGGTCATTCTGCCCGAAGGCTTGCTGAGGCCGCAGCAGCTGGGAGGGTCCCAGTGGCCGCTGGCAGGGCAGACACTGACAGATGCTCACGCCTGACAACGAAATGCTGTGTTTCTCAGGTCTCTTTCCCCCTCATCTTTCTGGTCTATTTCGTTTCAGATAGTCTATCAGGAGTACTTTGGAGCTTTTAGAGCCTGGCTTGGGATTGTAGTGGATGTGTTAGTAACCGTGAATGAGCAATAAGGAGGCAGCAGATGGAGGTGTGGATCCCAGAACATGGGGCTGCGCTCACGAGTGGCTTCATGATCCAGATGGTCAGGAGGCCACACCGTGGAGAGGCTGGGCTAGCTCAGCGTTTCTCAGTCTGAGGTCTGTGTTTCTCTGGGGGGTTCTCGATGAGAAGTGCAAAGATCTGAAGCTTCCTTTAAATAATGGTCGTAAAAATATGTCCCTTTATGTTCCTATTCTGGATCATCGGAAAATCCATAAATACGTAATTCCACAGCACAGTTCTCTCTTCATTCATTTTGGTGTGTTTGGATTTTTTTTTTTTTTGAAGCATTGGTACTGAGTAGAAATTAATTAATTGTCATGGTCTAATGAGCAAAGAATAGAAGCAGGCTTGAAATAAAAAATAATGCATTTGCATCAAGTGCAGACTAATGATCCCGGAGATTGCAGAAACAGAAAAACTCTTTTAGAAAGGTGGGGCTCCCATAGCACGTAGCACCCAAGGCATGATGAATGCAAGGGAAACGGGGCCATCACAGTCAGACTGAAAGGAACCATGTAGTGGCAGCAAAACGACATGATCCTTTACCTGGCACTAATGATGTTTTGTTTTATTGGCTTTGCAGTTTTGTCTGAGTTTAATTTGTACATTTGTTTTTATAGCGGTTATGAGACTACCAGCACCAGATTTCTATAAGTCATTTTGTATATCTATATATTTAAGTGAATTATAATAAAAATAACTCTGGCCAAACCCAGAGGTACTTAAGGAATGTTTTTTGTTTGTTTGTTTGTTTGTTTTTGGCTTTAAAAGGAAACTACCTTATATAAGTTTTAGCAATGCTGGTCTCTGGGAGACACTCCCTCCCTCCCCACCGGCTTCCATAGGAGTACATTCCCCCCACCCCCAGGGACGCTGGAGGTGGCCATGTGACTTGCCTTTTGCCAGTGGGATATTCACAGATAAAAAAGCAGAGGCTTATAAAGAGCTTGCAGTTTGGCTTGGCCTCTTGTACTCCTCCCTTTCTCTGAGCGACCATGGCTCAGGTGCTGTTGGTCTAAAAAGGATGAGAGACGCAGAGAGCTGTCCCAAACCCAGCTGAGCCCAGCCTAGATTGTCTGAACTCTAGCCAACCAACCGATGTGTGAACAAGAAGAAAAAAATCCTTTATGATGTTGAGATTCTGTGGTGGTTGGCCACACAGTATTATTGTGGCAATAGCTGACTGGTAGGGTCTAGCACATTGATTAGTTAGCCACACACTGGAGTGTGTAAACATGGATTTTATTGAGCACTTACTATGTGCCAGTTATTTTTGTAGGTGTTGGGGTTACAGCAAATAACGAGACAGACCAAGTCTTAGCCCTTAGGGAGTATATATATTCCAGTGGATGTTCAATCATTTTTGCTTGACTGTTTATGTATCTGATGAATGCTTTGTTTTTTCCCCTTTTCCAAAAGGGCAAACTAACTTTGCTCTGACCTGTTGGAAAGGGATAGTTGTCTGGAGAGATGTGATCTTGTCTACATATGGATTTCATATTGAACAAAATGTTGGGGAATAACTTGACTACTGATGTTGCCATAGTTATCATCAAAACTGCCTTCATTAAGTCATTTACTTCTCTTGACTCATGTCTAGAAATTTCTAGAAAAGACTATAAAAAGAGAGGAAAAAATAAGAATATCATCACGTTGTCTACCAATGTTGCTCTTGCTTGATTTCGCTTTATCCAGAGTTTTGACTGGGTTCCATAACTAAAAATAATCTCCCTGTGTACGTGAAATTTCACCAGTGTAAACGGCTGTGTGCGCTTATATTTATGCATGTCTGAAAATTCTGCCGGCTGTGGAGGCCCGTGGCGGCTGCTCTGGAATGAAAACAGCATCCTGGGAACGGAATTTGAATGTAATGTTGAATACATTTAAAAATATTATTCAAATGCCTGAAAGGTTCAGTTTTATGAATTTAGGGCCATGGGGAATCAGCGGCAAAAATTCACATTTCTTGTTTCATGGAAAGCAGGGCTGGAAACACAGCTGTAAATATTCAATTCTCTAAGGCCGTTTCAGGTTGAATGCAAAGGAAGTAAGGCCTGCTTGTCCAGCTTGGTGCTGGGTCAGTAAGAGCAAGTAGCAGGCAGTTTGAGAAGTAACTTACTGCACTTTGGAATACAGTGAAATTTGGACATTTTTGCTGTGATGCCCAGTTCCCTTTTTCCTAGGTTTCAACTATGTCATTGATCTAGGGTTGGTGAGGTAACCCCACTGACACAGCCACGGACGACTTGGCTGTCCATCAGAGGCACGAAAGATCCCATCGTCCTCTGAGGGGATCCTTGGGTAAGGGCAGTCTGTGGTCCTCAGAGAGTCTGGCTTCCCTCTCTGTCCATTCTGCAGATCGTTATGCTTTGGCTAGACTTGACCCCCCCCCCCCCCGTCCCCCATAATTTTGGGGATGATGTCCCTTGTTTTTTCTCAGAACCTCTGCATTACCTCACTGAGTTTTCTTTTTGGGGATGTGAGGAGGGAGCGGATTGAAAGCGTGTGGGTGTGATGTGGGGGAGGAGTTTCTGGATCATCTTGCTTTTGAAGGAGCACCGTCAATAAATGATGAGACATGTGGACTCCAGATGTAAAGAGTACTTCCAGCCCTAGCCGGTTTGGCTCAGTGGATAGAGCGTTGGCCTGCGGACCCAAAGTTCCCGGGTTTGATGCTGGTCAAGGGCATGTACCTTGGTTGCAGGCTCCTCCCCAGCCCAGGCCCTGGTCGGGGAGCGTGCAGGAGGCAACCAATTGATGTGTTTCTCTCACTTTGATGTTTCTCTCTGTCTTTCCCTCTCTCTTCCACTCTCTCTAAAAATCAATGGGAAATATCGTCAGGTGAGGATTAAAAAAAAAAAAAAGAAAGAAAGAAAAAGAGTACTTCCAGGCCAGGCACAACTGCGAGGGGATTTTTAGGGATATTTTGGGAAAGTTTTATTTCTAAGTAAGGAAGTTAATGGTTTTCTTTCTGATTGAGTCCAAAGTCCTCAGCACACAGGTGCCCAATTGCAGTGTGACCTTGTTGGACTGGCTTTCAACGCTGTGGACGTCCCAGCTCCCGGCAGCCCCTGCTTCCCAGGGCCTGGGTGCTGGGACCGGCCTGTTTTAATGATCAGGCTCTGGGTTTCAGTCAGGGGAGGGGTATCACCATGTCAGTTAGGGAGGATTAATTGCTGAGGAAGCTGAAGCTGAATTGAGGGTCTGGTTTCTTAAGAAAGACCGCTGTGCGCTTGGGGCGGGGGAGGAAGGAAATCATTGTTTACCTGGGGCCTGGGCCCATGGATGCTGGCCAGTGCGTGGTCCCTGAAGTGAAGCCTCCTTAGGCCGCCTGTCCAGAGAAGCCGAGGTGGTCAGAACCAGAGGCCTGGGTGTGTTCTCTGACCAGCATCTTCCATATTGCTGGGAACCTGCTAGAAATGCAACTGCATGGCCCTTCTCCAGGCCTACTGAATTAGGTGCTCTGAGAGTATCTGACAAGTTGTTCTAACAAGCCCTCCCGGGGATCTAAGTTGGAGAACTGCAGCCCTAAAGAGAGCTGAAAGGCACCAGGCACCCCAAATCTGTCACCTAGGGCTGCAGTGGGTGGGGGTGGGGGAGTCCAGGGCTCATCATGAAAAGGAGAATATTCTCACCCAATAGGTAACCAATTTAGTAGGATGGTAACTTTATTTCTTTTTTAGTTTCTTTTTTTAAAATATTTTTTTATTGATTTCAGAGAGGAAGGGAGAGGGACAGAGAGATAGAAACATCAGTAATGTGAGAAAATCATTGATCAGCTGCCTCCTGCACGCCCCACACTGGGAATCAAGCCCGCAACCTGGGCATGTGCCCTTGACCTTTTACATCTGCAAAGTCCCTTTGCCATGTGACGTAACATAGTCACATGTTCTGAGGATTAGAGAATCTTCAGGGGCCATTATTCTGCCTACCACGGGGACTGCATGGGAGCCTGTTTTAGAAATAATAATAAGGCCCAGTGTAGCCGCACCATGGCCAAGCGTGAGGGAGAACGTGCTACTGGGAAATGGGGATGTGTGGATGGCCAAATGGAGCAGAGATGCTTCTAGCAGAGGCCCAGATTTTAACAATTTTAGTGGCTGAGTTAATCAGTTGACTGTTTTAGAAATGCAACTCCTCTGTTTTGCAGGGGATACAATGGATATTGGCCTTGGTGACAGGTGTAGGTGGGTAGAGAATTCTATTTCTTCTTTTTCCAGTTTTTCTTACTTTATCTTTCTCATTCACCGATTCAGAGATATATTGGGTAAGCTGCTGTGAATCACAGGCATTTTGGTACAAGAGACTTGCTTTTCAATAAAAACTAGTATTGCACTGCTGTAACAAAGCACTTTATAAGCACAGTGCCTGAGGGGTGCATCAGGATGGACACAGTGTTCCTTTACAGTGAAATAACAGCAAATCTTGTTCACCTTCCTTTCTAACAACATTGTGTGATCCGAGTCCTCCTTTTAGCTGCTTTTCCAGTTAAAGATGGCACACCATAAAAGTAGATCTTGCTGGCTGCTTTAAAGTCCCTAACACTGAAGTCTCTCGGCTGGGAAATCATCTTCCTTTGTTCTAGAATGCATTTTCAAATGGCCATCAGACAATTTATGGACTACTTATCATGAACAACCATGGACTTTAAATTGGCCCTAAACTACACATCCTTTTCTGATTCAATTTTCGCCAAATGTTTCATGCTGCAAACTACCTGAATGTAAGTGGGTTATCATGATTAAAAAGTCTTTTTCTCTTAGTACTTCACCCCTGGGAAGGGATGAGAGAGAAGATAGACAGTGACTGTTAGATGGATTTGAGAAATAAATGTAGAGGCCATGGAGTCAAAGGAAGTAATTTTAACCTAAACTGGGAAGAATACTAGATCAGGGTATGGAGTTCAGGGTACGGAGAGACTTATAGAGACATAGGAGGAGAGCATGGGTGTGGGAGGCATCCTGGCTTGAACTCAAATCCTACCTCATGAACACAGGTGGAAATGTCAAATGAAACAGTTAATTTTTAGGAGTGGCTGGAGTTTGACAACTTGAGCAAGACATGTTTTTAATAGGAAAACCATAAAATATAGTCACATATACAGAAATAACTTCTATTAAATATCTAATTGTGTATTCTTGTAAACCTTCAGTATACTCACAGATGTTGAGGTCAGAAGTTGAGGGATTCTATAAATAACTCTCTTCTTTCCTGCTTGAGTTTAGAACTAATTAGGAAAGAGACACAGGAGCCAGACAGATGCAAAAAAATTAAAAAAAAAAAAAGTTTGCACACCCACTGAACCTCACATTTAAAGGCGAATTTCTTCAACTCGCTTTTATCAAGCCCCAATCGCGAGGGTAAGTGGGTTTGCCGGTTCCTTCCTCTGTATCAGCCATCAGCAATGCTAAGTGAGATGTGCCCACCCGCAAGGCAGGGAGGGGAGAAGACTGGGGAACACACACTCTCTGTGGACTAGCAGGTCTTCAGAGAAGAGAAGGCAGAGCATGCTGGGCCACCAGCTGTCAATCAGATGATGCGTTGCTTCTCTCAGCCTAGAGTAACCCACACAGCCCCCGGCTGGGCGCATGCCCCCATGAAGCTAGACTTAGCACTTCTTTGCATTCCCTCCACAGAATCCATACAGATTTTATTAAAGATTTCATAATAGAGTTGGGGTGGGATTGGAAGTTACATTATGTACCCTATAGGTTGTTTCCACCCATAAAAACCCCCATTAGATATTTCACTCAAGTCTCTGATTTTAGCTTATCAGTGACTGGTTCTCTTCCCATTTCTTTCACGATCCTGCTCTCCCCTTCCAGATCTTTCTGTCTCTCAATCTTTCCCTTTTCTATGCAAAGTGGGTTTGCTTGGTCCAACTCCTTTATAATTCTAAGCTCATTCTCTTTGCTCTGTTTAGAAGACAAGGGACCTTTTAGGGGTTAAGACTCATTGAAGATCATTTACATGTAGTAGGAATTTATAAATGAATTTTTTCATATATATGATTGGAAGATGTTACATTTTTAAGGGGAAAACATAAAACAAAAGCTTCTCAAGCTTACTCTTCTTTTTTCACTTTGTTATGGTTTGGATAAAATTTCTAAAGTAGTCACAAAGTTCTATAAACTCCAGAGTTGCCCAGCACCACAGTTTCTTCAAAAAAAAAAAAAAAAAAGTATCTCACAGGTCTTGACTTGATGGCAGACACTACATCCTAGAGTGCCTTAAATATTGCCCAAGCTATGCCTCATGTCAAACAGTCCTTATTATTTCTTATTTTAAGTGTAACAAGGAGAGATGGCCGCAATATAATGTTTTGAAAGGAGAACTTGATATACTAGGGCTGGCATGTTGTACCAAGAAGCTTCTAATGAGGCCTTTTCTACCCATCAATGTTTTTTTTTTGTTTTTTAAAGATAATATTGGCAGATAACATTGTGTGTTGGACCTTGTTGTTCCTTCCTTTTTGAGGCTGGCAGATTCCTATGTCCCCCCGAGACAGCGAAGGTCTGGGAGCTCTCATGTGCTGTTCTTTCTCTTGTCCTACTCATAGCAGGCACCATTCATTCATTCCAACAGGTATTTCACTTCAGTCAGCACTTAGAGAGGACCGACCCTATGCAGGCACCGTGCGAGGCATTGGAGGTCCGATGTGACCCAGCCTTGGTCACTTCTCAGCTGGCTATTGCCACAGCCTCCTAAGGGTCTGCCCATCTCCCCTCCGGCCTTCTTCTGAGCTGTCCCCTGCATTGCAGCTGGGGTGGCTGCTTCAAACCACAAGTAGGACCTTGTCACCCTTGCAGCTGCACCCTTGCCACCGCTCCCACTGCTTTTAGGGGTGAGTTAGGCTCCTGAACATGGTCTGCAGGGGACAACGCCTGGTTGGCTTCTTCTGCTTCTTCCCGCCTCTTCCTCCTCGGGGCTCCTCACCCTGGACTTCAGGGCCCTCTCCCACCGGCCTCCTTTCAGTTTGCCAAACACGGCTTTTTCCTTCCCATTCGAGAACTTGGAATGTGTGGTTTCCTCTGCTGGAGGGTTCCTGCTTCTCCCTTTCCCCTGGGTGACTGCTGCAGCAACCACTCCAGCCTCATTCTAAGTGACTACCTCTCAGGAAGTCGTCTTTGCTCTTCCCGACCGAATGAAATGCTTCCCAAAGTCCCTGTGTATGCAGCGCTTTGCCGTTGCAATTTTATATTCATTTGATGGATGCCTGTCTCCCCCACTAGACTGTAAACTGCCCAAGGATGGAGTCTTGTCTGTTTATGTTTGTCATTGTAGTCCCAGTGCCCAGTACAGTGGAAGCTCTCGATAAACATCTGTCAAGTGGATGAATGAACGTAGACAGGTTCTTGCCCTCCAGGAATTTAGAGTCTAGTGGGAGGAAAAATGACTCTTACGCAGCAAATTAAAATACGACGTGGTAAGTGCTATCTATCATAGCATCTGGCACATAGACAAGGTTCTCATCCCAGACTTGGGGGCGGTAAGGAGGAAGTGAAAACAGTATATACTGCAGTGGTTAAAAAGCAGTGGCTCTGGACTCAGGCACAACTATGTTCAAATCCTGGTTTAACCCCTCCTTACTTGGGAAAGTCCCTTAACCTCTTTGTAAATGGATCCGATAATGTACACTGAAGTATGAAGCCCTGTTCTGCTTGGAATGTGTCTTCATTATGTATTACTGTGTAACAAATGACAACAAAAGTTAGAAGCTTAATGCAGTGAACATTTGTCTGAGAGGGTCAGGAATCCCGGGATTGGGTGGTTCTGACTCAGGGTCGCTCATGAGGTTGCAGGTAAGCTGTTGGCTGGGGCTGCAGGATCCCCTTTCAAGTTCACTTCCACACTGTTCTCAGCTCCTTACCTGATGAGCCTCTCCATATGGCTGCCCATGATATGGCTTCCTCCAGAATGAAGGACCAAGAGGAGACAGCCCCAGATGGAGGACGTCCTTTATAATCCAACTAGGGGCTCAGCGCGCAAAATCGCGCGAGACCCAGGACCAAGAGTCCTGCAGCTCGGCGGGACCCAGAGACGCACCCGTGCCTCAGGTCAAGTCCTCCAGAGTCAAGTCCCCGCCCACCGCGTGCACCTGCCGCGCATGCAGACTCCTGCTGATCGGTTGTTATGGCATGATGGCGTGACGACCACAGGCTTTTTCTATAATAGATCTCAGGAGGGACGTAGCATTACTTCTGTCACATCCTATTGGTCACAGAGACAAATGGTGAACAACCCTGAACCAGTGTGGGAGAAAATGACGCAAAGTTGTGAATCCTAGGAGATGGGGGACTTTGGGGGCCATCTTGAATGCTGGTTACCTAAGTGGTCAGATCTCAAGGAACCTGAGACTGGTCTTGGATTTGACATGCTGAGGTTGCTCTGAAATGTGCTTGTCAGGTTCAAGCTCACTGGTGAATTTTTTCAAGATGGTGCACTTATACTCTGATAGTGTTGATTTAGAGTTTGTACCTGGCTACACTAGATCAGAGGGAATAGTGAGAATTGTCACAAAGGTATACACACTTTTTTTAAAGGAAGTTTCCAGGTAGAAAAACTGGAGAAACCAGATGGGATCCTTATTCCTGTCTGGTGGTATCAAGTGTGGGTGTGTAGCTTCCTGGGCCCTTAGTGGTCAGGTGGCATGTTGCTGAGACTGCTGCTCTGCAAACCACATCTTCATGCATGTAAGTGATATGTTCTTTCCCTTACCAGCAATGACTTGTATCTCCTGCCTGTGGATGATGATAACTCTCTGTGAGTTTCATCTCTGCCAACCCCATGAGAGCCACAGCCACCTCTTAAGCTTGTTGTAAGAAGTCAATGGGGTAATGTGTAAAAAGAACATGGCCTGCTGCCCAGCACGGAGTAGTCCCCAGCAACATCAGTACTGACAACTAGAATAAGGAACTGAAGAGCCAGGGGTAGCTAGGACCTGAAAGTAGGAACTAGCCAAGTAGGAGGGAGAATGTTCAGGCAGAAGGAAAAGCATGTGCAAAGGAACAGTGGCCAGAGGGAGGAGGGAGAGATAGAAGAATCGAGGCTTTTTTTTATTTATACTTGCTTTTACTTCCCTTGCCTTTCGGGTCAAGTCCACAAAGACCCCTCTGAGACCAAAGTCCATAAGTTTAGTGCCTATGTTTTCTTTTGTATATCATGTTGTTTCAGGCCTTATATTTAAGTCTTTAATCTACTTTGAGTTATTTTTTTTGAGTATGGTATCAGCGGTCTAGTTTAATTCTTTTACA
The DNA here is from genome assembly GCF_963259705.1 of Myotis daubentonii. NCBI lineage: Eukaryota > Metazoa > Chordata > Mammalia > Chiroptera > Vespertilionidae > Myotis > Myotis daubentonii. The sequence goes on from NC_081856.1 coordinate 41,379,273, forward strand.
TGTGGCTTTCTTGTTTTGCCATTGTATGTTTTATTCTTTTTTATGTGGCTTTCCACTTTTATCCATTGAATGTTTTTGGGTCCTTTGTAGAAAATTAATTGCCCATATATGTGTGGGTTTATCTCTGGATTTCCAATTCTGTTCCATTGGTCTGTGTGTCTGTTTTTCTGTCAATACCATACTGTTTTGATTAATGTAGCTTTGTAATATAGTTTGAAGTCAGGGAATATAAAACCTCAAGCTTTGTTCTTTTTTCTCAGGATTGCTTTGGCTATTCAGGGTTTTTTGTGGTTCCATAAAATTTGAGGTTTTTTTTGTGTCCTATTTTTGTGAGAAAAATGCCATTGGGATTTTGATATAAATTATATTAAATATGTATATTGCTTTAGGTAAAATGGCCCTTTTTAACTATGTTAGTTCCAGTCCATGAACATAGAATATCTTTCAATTTCTTTGTCTTTTTCAAATTTTTTCAACAATGTCTTATAGTTTTCAATGTATAGGTCCTTCATCTCTTTAGTTAAGTTTATTCATAGGAATTTTACTCTTTTTGTTCTGATTATAAATGGAATTGTTTTCTTCATTTCTCTTTCTGATATTTTGTTGTTAGTACATAGGAATGCAACAGGTTTTTTAAAAGTATATTTTTATTGATTTCGGATAGGAAGGGAGAGGGAAGAGAGAGATAGAAACATCAATGATGTGAGAGAATCATTGATTGGCTGCCTCCTGCACGCTCCCTACTGGGGGTTGAGCCCACAACCTTGGCATGTGAAGGGTCAAACCCGGGACCCTTCAATCCGCAGGCCAGCACTCCATCCACTGAGCCAAAACCAGCTAGGGCTGTAATGGGTTTATATGTTGATTTCGTATCCTGCAATCCTGCAACTTTACTGAATTTTTAAAATTAGTTCTAGAATAATTAGTATTTTTGTGGAGTCTTTAGGACTTTCTATATATAAAATAATATCATCTGAAAGTAATGATAATTCTACTTCTTCATTCCCAATTTGGATACCTTTAATTTCTTTTTCTTACCTAGTTGCCCTGGCTAGGACTTCAAGTACTATTAACATACCACTTTTAATAAGCAGTTAAGAATAGAGATAATAGTTTTAAAAATCCAAAATTTAAATATTTAAATGTTATATTTAAAGTGATATATTCATATTTCATATTAGCATTTAAATACTTAATATTTAAAATTTCCCCAAATTTTGAGAGGCTGCATTACATTAGATTTTAAAGATTTCAAGATTTTTTTCGTTGTGTTTGAATTTCCATAGCCCATATGAAATGAGTTTACAACACATATGATGACTTTTAAAACGTATGTACCAAAAATTTCCTGGGCATACTGTTCTTTATATTTATAAGTTTGAAGCTTGTCTCCTTATAGGATTCTACAGATCATTATAATAAAAGAGTCTGACTCCTGATTATTTTGTGACTAAATATGACCTAATGCTTGTTTTTGTATGGCCCTTGAGCAGGAGAGTGGTTTTTTGTTGTTTGTTTTTTTTAATGGTTGAAAAATCAAAAGGATAATGTTTTGTAACATGTGAAAATCGTATGACACTTAAAGTTCAGTGTCCATCAGTAAAGTTTGGAACGTCAGCAGCCATGCTAATTCCTTTTTGTGTCTTGTCTCTGGCTGCTTTCATGCTGCAGCTGCAGAGCTGAGTAGTTGTGATAGAAACTCATGGCCCTCAAAGCCTGAAATATTAACTGACTGGCCCGTGGGAAGAGTTTGCCCACACCTGCTAGCTTCAAATGTGGTAAAACATTTGGTGAGGCTCAGCTTTGTCTATTTTGGAACCAGTTAGCAGGTGAGGGCAGAGACAGAAGCCTTTAAGTAAAATAAAGTTCCTGGATTATATGTGGATTCAGTCACTTCAAATCTTCCTTATTTTCCAGGGGAACGCAAGTGAGAACACTCACAGGCAGCGAAGCACTGTGGGAGAGGAAAGGAATGCTTTCAAAGTTGCTCTCAAAAGGTTGTCGTGACAGGTGGGCCTGCTACTTAGGCAGTCAGGAAGGAGACTGTGAATAGAAGTCTGTAATCTGTAATTTTTTAGGCCCAAATGCATTAGATAAAAAAGGGCATAACCCAGTGGGAGTGTTTTTCTTTTTCTTTTTTGATATTCTTAGGCTGTAATCTTCTCAACTGCTTCACCAGGATTCATCTGCTGTAATTACTGAGATCCGTGGTACATGTTATCAACAAGTCAGAAGAACTAAGAACCCCTTTCCTTAATAAAATATTATCTTAAGCTGCCGACCATGAAATGCTTAAAAAATAGTTCTTTATATGACTTCATAAAATGCTTCTGAGAGATTCTTCCTGTTTACCTTGCTGCTGATAAAAACCCAAAGAACATTAAATCCGTTTCTTTCTAGATAGAAAAGTTCTGGTGGATAGAATTATCTGGCAAGTTGCAGTTTAGAAATGCTTGGTCATTTGAAGACCTAATTATTGAAATTTTTGTTGAAATTTCTTTTTCTTTTCTTTTTTTATATAACTCCTCATTGTTTGGAATGAAAACCCTAGAGAAATAATACCTCCCAGAAGTCTCATGTTTAAAAAATATTGAAATAATGGAACATTGTGCTAACCTGATATGCTGGTTTTGATTCCTCCTGCACACGTGGTTTCTGGTATTTGTGTTTTGGTTGTGGGCTGAGACTGTTCAAGACTTCATTGAGGTGGTTCCATAATTCCTTCCATTTGTCCTTTCCTTATTGCCCCTGGGACTACAGTGCTGTTGAATAAAGCGTTAGCCCAGATGTCAACATAGAGCTGAGCCACATTGAAAAAGCAGCAGCAGTTGAGTTAAAGGACCCAGTTGACAAAAGGAAGAGAACTATAGAATAGGGAAGGAGACTTTGTGGTTTTAAAACAATGAAAAACAACAACAAAAAACAAAACTAAACAAAACAAAACACAAACTAGCACATGTTCTTAGAACTCAACAATAAAAAAACAATTTAAAAATGGGCAAAAGGCCTACTAGACACTTCACCAACGATAACATACAGATGGTAAATGCGTATATGAAAGTATGCTCCTATGTCATTAGGGGTTGTAAGTTAAAACAACCAGGTGCCATTACACTACTAAAATCCCAAACACGGACAACACCAAATGCAGGCAAGAATGTGGGGCAACAGGAACTCTATTCATTGTTGGTGGGAATGCAAAGTGGTACAGCCACTTGGGAAGACAGTTTGGCAGTTCCTTACAACACTAAATATACTCTTTTTTTAAAATATATTTTATTGATTTTTTACAGAGAGGAAGGGAGGGGGATAGAGAGTTAGAAACATCGATGAGAGAGAAACATCGATCAGCTGCCTCCTGCACACCCCCTACTGGGGATGTGCCCGCAACCAAGGTACATGCACTTGACCGGAATCAAACCTGGGACCTTTCAGTCCACAGGCCAATGCTCTATCCACTGAGCCAAACGGGTTAGGGCTAAATATACTCTTATCATACAACCCAGCAATCACATTCCTTGATATTTACCCAAATGAACTGAAAACATGTGTTCACCCCAAAATTTGCAGGTAAATATTTATAGCAGCTTTATTTATAATTGCCCAAACTTGGAAGCAACCAAGATGCCCTTTAATATGTGAATGGATTAACCGTGTACATCTGTACAATGGGATAGTCTTCTGTAATATAAAGAAATGAGCTATTAAACCACAAAAAGACACAGAGAAGCCTTAAATGCATATTGCTAAATGAAAAGAAGGCTACATTATGTGTGATTCCAACTACTTGGCATCCTGGAGAAGGGCAAACTATAGAGACAGTAAAAATATCAGTGGTTGCCAGGGGTAAGGGGAGGGGAGGGAGGACTAGGCAGAGCACAGGATTTTCAGGAAGTGAAACTCTTCCGTATGGTACTGTAATGATAGACACATGTCATTATACATTTGTCCAAACCCATAGAAGGTACAACACAAAGGGACAACCCAAATGTAGACTATGAGCTTCTCCATCTTCTCAAATGCCTCTTCTCTGTCTCTTCTAACGTCTCATCAGACTTAACTGATCAGACTTAAATTCTTAAAAAAAGAATTGCTTTTAAATAACTCATGTAGCAATTTCCCATATGTTGTTTAAAATGCTCTGCATAAAAGGAAAGCTGGCTGCAAGTAAGTGAAAATATGCTGAAATCCCAAGTGTTGGTGCTCAGAGCCGCTGGTAACATTTTAATTCCAGTCATTTTCGAATGAATCTTTGAATAAGTGCGTGGATTATTTTTCTTCCCAGTAGAGAGTCGCCACCAGATGTTTTCTCTCTGGCCTGGCCTTTACTTTAGGTAGGAACAGGCCAAGAAAATGAATAGTTTTGAAATGTTCTCCTCCCAGCCTTCCTTCTAATTCCAGCCTGACTTAGTACAACACATGTAGCTTTTGCTTTTTCTTCCTGCCCCCCATTTTTTTGTCTATAATGGAGATGGAGAACAGCTGCTTGCTAACCTCGCCCCCCCCCCCCCACCTCCCCGGTCTCCCCCGGACTTGCCACCCTAATGATGAGACCCTTTCAGCTGTGGTTCTCTTGATGCAGGTGATGTACTCTCTCCTCTGGCTCTTCTTGTGCTCCTTCTTCATCCCCACGACTCTGGTAGTCACCTCCAGCTTTCAGTTGCTGAGGTCTCATAAAGCACCTAAAAGACCCTGGAAGTCAGGACCTGACATGACCTCACACCAGCTCTCTGTGAGTGGCTCTCGCTTGTCATGGGAAACATGCATCTGTCCTTTGTGCTGGATGAGTGCAGGCCCATCCAGAGTCCCCCACGGCCTCCTCTCCTTGAGCGCCTGTCCTTGCGCAAGTCCACCTTCGGGCCCGCCCCGTGGGATTGCAGCCCACGGTGACTTCCCTCATGCAGGAGTCACATGCTAAGCTCTCCGGCTTTCCTCCTCACACATTCTTTTCTCAGTTGCTTTACTCTCATCTCTGACTTTGATATTCTTGTTGTAGGGGTGCAATCTGAGTCCCCTGCCTGGTTTTGGACGCTAACTTTGAAAATCTACTTTGGGGTCTATTACTGCTAAACTGAGAGGAAACTTCCATTCCGACTTCCCATTATATGTGCAATAAGTAGACCAAACTCTTTTAGGCCTGGACCACGCTTTGCTAGAGCAAACTGCTCTCAAGATCTTAGCAGGGAATTTCTCTCAGGAAAAGCCCACCTTATAGACCTTCCACTCAGTAGGAAATGCCCTGATGGGTGGAGCTTGCTGCTGAATGCTTTGAAACCCACCCATAGGAGGTGATTGGATTTTTTTATTAGAAAGAGGAAACAGTTCTCTTTGATCAAAATATCAAGGGCAATTGGGTGCCAGCAGCTGAGGCATTTCCTCTTGATTGCAGCCTTTGTGTGTGGCTGGTGCCCTACTTCAGCCTTCCTTGGGACTTGCAGGCCAAGCCACCTGGAGAATTCTGAGCTCACAAATCAGTGAGGCTGACAATTTTCAGCAAATTTTCTTTTGAAAGAACCCACTTGTGCCTTGTTCGCATCTCTAATCAGAATTCTGGTAGAACCAGGGTTCTATTTACAGGCCACCGAAGGAAGCCCTTGCACTCCTGCGCACCCTGGACCTGTGGTCCTTTCGGAGTTATGCAGAAAGTTGATTCAGTCTTGCCTGTGTTCCTCCCACTCGATTCCAGACAACAGCTAGAGGCTGGGGCCAGTTCTTTCCCCACTGCAGGTTTCCTTTCTTCAGGATAATGCCCACGCTCAGTTTCCAGAGCCTGTTAAAACCTTAGATGGTGATGCTTGCAACATGTTGTAGCAGGAAGTGAACAAAGCTAACTACTTTCTTAGTGTGTTCAGATACTAGCAATGGTAAATGTTTGCTTTCTTCCAGGCCAAGGGGGCGGAGGGTGTCCTTCTGATTTCCCGTCTCTCTATACTTGGCAAGGATGGAGTGACTCTCTCATCATCATTAGCCATGTCATGTAATCTAATCAAGGACGTGACATCCCATCATATTCACAGGTTCCACCCACAGTCAAGGGGAAGGTGATGGGGAAAATGAGACATTTTTGGGGGGTTAGCAATCTGACTCTGTGCCATTAACCTAATGCACATTCTTGTTAGCCTGTAGTCTAGCCACTGTCCCTTTAATTGTCTGGTCCTGCAAGACCTGTTTACTCCCATTTTAGAGAGCCCATAAACCAGTGGTTCTCAACCTTCCTAATGCCACGACCCTTTAATACAGTTCCTCATGTTGTGGTGACCCCCAATTTCATTGTTACAAATTGAACATCATTAAAGCATAGTGATTAATCACAAAAACAATATGTAATTATATATGTGTTTTCCGATGGTCTTAGGCGACCCCTGTGAAAGGGTCGTTCGACCCCCAGGTTGAGAACCGCTGCCATAAACCACCCCCAGACGAAGTTATCAGCGCTGGCGCCAGGCCAGGCCTTAAGATATGGTCTCACTGCCTCCATTCGGAGCACATGGGGCTTTTTGCAAAGCCTGCGAAAGGTCCGGAGGTAATCCATATTTGGGGGACAAAGAAACCAAAGGGGTATATAGGGAAAGCTTTCTCCATATTGGTTTACTCAGGATTTGAAAGAAACAGTCTCCCCTGAGTCCTGTACCGGTACATGTGGAATGTCTGGAATAAATGGTGTTTTTTTTTTTCTCCTGTGCCTCCAGTACTCCTGTTTTTTTCGGTCGCCTGGCAAATTCTGTGACAAAGGGACTACACAGGGTTGGTACACCTGAGGGTGGAAATCGTGGGGGGGGGGGGTCATCTTAGATTTTTCTCCCTACCGTCATTGTGGTTTTGGAGCCCATGGGAGTCTCAGCAACCCTGCTAAAGTGAATTGTGAGAAATTGTGAAATGGGTCACTAATGAATAGATACACCACCAATACATAGTTATGTGCTATTCTGGTTAATGCGGCAGAACAGGAAGCCCTTCTACTCAGTGCTCCTCGGGGCTTTGCTGCAGGAAGAGTAATCCAGGCCGCCAGTGGCAGGTGGAGAAATTGCCCAGGCAGTTTACGGAGCTGATCCTGATGAGGTTGATGCAGCCTCCTTTGCAGGCTCGCAGGCTCTCCCTGATCACAGACTGCCAGCTCCATGCGGGCACTGGGTGGGAAACATTTCTTTCCCAGAGCAGAGACTGTTCTTTGAGAGAATGTAATCATTGCCTCTGTCCCGCTGACCCCCGGGCAATTGCTTTCTTTCCGCTGTGTAGGCAGTCGGTGTAGGTAGGTGCTGTGTAGGTAGGTGCTCCTTTAAATTCTATCTAAATTCTGTCACATTTCGCTTGCCCTTTTCCTGGGGGCAAGTTAAATGTCAAGATCGATTCCGTCAGGGAATTAGGAATTACCGTGGAGGAGCTCCAGGGCAGGAGGACAAAGGTGTCACGGGACATAAGGCCCTGTAATAGGCAGCACTACCCTCACCAGGCTGGGCGTTTTGTGAAGTTAAATATCTGTGCTCTGCCTAGTCATCCCTCCCCTCCCCTAACCCCCGACCGCACTCAGATGACTTGGGGATGGAGGCAGGGAATAAAGAGACTTTATTTGGACACAGGCTGAGTTCTTTGAAACGTCAGGTGTTGAAATGATTTTAAAAATCTTTTATTGATGTAAGTTGTTTTAATTTGCAAAGTGCTATCAGTTAGGCCAGGAGCCTTTGCTCTTTTGTTTTCATGAAGATTTAAAAACAACAGCCGCAGGTCACGGCCCACAAGGAGGTAAATGGCTGTGAAGCACTCAGTTGGTCCCTATAGTTAGGTTAAAAATTGGGTCCTCTCAGGTTCTAGAACAGCCATGGGGCCCGCTGGCCGGATCAGGCCCGTTTGGCTGTTCTATCCCGGGGAGCCGAAAGAGCGGAGGGTTCTCTTGCTCTCCCCTCCGCTCCTTCACCAGCAGCAGTGTTAACATGTATTAGTTCACACAAACACTCCATCCATGCTTTTGTTCCGGCCCTCCGGTCCAGTTTAAGAACCCATTGTGGCCCTCGAGTCAAAAAGTTTGCCCACCCCTGTTCTAGAATCTAGGCTGAGGGCTGTGGCCTGTCAGGAATATGATGGTGCTGAGAGCATTCATTCGTGTATATGTATGCTTAAATTAGAACTGTAATACATGTCAATTGTAAAATAAAATTGGAAAAACAGAAAAAAAAAGTAAAGAAAAAATTCCTTGAGCAAATTCCTTAACTTCTATGTCTTAGTTTTCTCTATAAAAAATGGGTACAATAGGGAGACATCTGTAATAGTATCAACAATAAAAAATATATTAAAAAATAGCAAGATGTAAAAAATGGGTACAATAAATTGCATTTACTTCATAGGAATAAAGTTAAGATTAAGTGAGTTACTATATTTATAAGATGCTTAGAATATACTAGTAATTTTTTTTTCAATTTTTTGTTATTACAAATTATGAAACCCTTTTACACACTTTCTTTGTGTGCCTATTTTTTTCATCATTTCTTTAGGCTACATTCCAGGAAATAATGTTTCTGAACCAAATATATAAATGTCTTTAAGATTTCTATTATTCATTGACAAGCTAATCTTTTGGAAGGTTGTGCCAATGTCCACTTCCACCTGCAGCACCGACAGCATCTGTTTCCTCACATCCTCCGTTGCTGAGACAGAAGCGCTAGGCTGTTTTCATTTGATTCCTTTGATTACACGGCAGACGGTTATTTTGTCATATGTTTGTGTGCAGATGACATTTATTATTTATAAATTGTTGCTTCCAGGCCTTTGCTTACGTTTACATTTCTCTCCTTAAGTGACAGGAAGTGCTGCTTTTATATCAAAAACACATTGCCCTGGCCGGTGTGGCTCAGTTGGTTGAGCATTGCCCCAAGCACCGAGAGGTTTCCATTTCGATTCCTGGTCAGGGCACTTGCCCACGTTTTGGGCTAGATCGCTGGTAGGGGACATGCAGGTGGCAGCCCATTATGTTACTCTCTCATCAATGTATCTCCTCTCTCTCCCTCTCCCTTCCTCTCTCTAAAAAAAAAAAAAAAAATCAATAGAAACATCATTAAAAGCAAAGCAAAACAAAAAATACATTGAGTGCATTTAATAACGATGAAGAAGAAGATGAAGAGGACAGTTGCCCAAGGCACATCTCACATACCACAGAGACAGCAGCCCGGTAGAGTCGAGTCCTCATGCATGGCTGGTCTAGCCTCCGATCTTCCATCAGAGAGGTTTTGTCATAGCTTCTGTGTCCTGCAAATTCTTTATTATTTTTTTTGGTTATGTTTCTATAGCAACAGTATAAATAGCTTCATGCAATTATTTGGGGAAGGGGTTGCCATGAAAGCTGCTAGGAACACTGCTAGAAATGCTGCAAGAGCAAGCCCATATCCTGCCTCTGTATCTTCAGGAATCATTGCAAATTGATAAGCTTTTCTGAATGAAATTTCATTAGTGAAATTTGTGGTAAATATTGTGACTTTGCATCGTGGTAAATATTGTGACTACCTGGGAGAGAATCTTTTGGTTTATTAAAGAGCTAAGTAAGTAGTTACCTAATGAGAAACTGTCAGTCATCTTGCGAACATGTGGTAGAATATTTATTTTTAAAGGCCTGGATGTGCAACCGTCTCAGGAGCAAGTGCTGGTGCACTGTTTTAATTAGTTCCTGGGTTCTGCTGGCTTCCCCTGGGGTATAGAGGCCTCTGGCTACTTGCTATATTGTTGCTGAATATTGAATATCAAAAAGCAGATCTTCTCTACCCAGTGGTGTGGCTCAGTGGTTGAGCATTGACCTATGAACCAGGTCAGGGTTCAATTCCTGGTCAGGGCACATGCCCAGGTTTTGGGCTCGATCCCCAGTAGGGGGTGTGCAGGAGGCAGCCAATCAGTGATTCTCTCTGGTCATTGATGTTTCTGTCTCTCCCTCTCCCTTCCTCTCTGAAATCAATAAAAAAATATTTTTTAAAAAGCAGATCTTCTCATGGCACAAAACATGTGAACTTTGGAAGCTGAAGGGAATGTGTTCTGTTCTGGAAATAGACCAAGATCAATGGGTAGAAGTTCAACATTTTAGATAAAGGTAAGGAAGAAGTTCTTTTTTTTTTCTTCACAAGAAGTGTCCACCAAATCAATGGCTCAACTTGTTGACGTAGTCATTGTGATTCTTCCAGCAGAGATCAGGTGATCAAAAACTGAACATAAAATTAAAAGGTGGCACTCCAGCACAGGTAAGACCTGTACTAGATTACTTCTAAGATATTCTTTTCAACTCTGAGATTCTACAGTTATGTAAATTTTAAAAAAATCATGTGCTTACTTATCTAAAGTAGTCAAATTCATACAAACAGAAAGTTGGATGATAGTTACCAGGGCCTGGGAGGAAGAGAAAAAAGGAATTGTTGTTGTTTAGTGGTTATCGAATTTTGGATTTGCAAGGTGAAAAAGTTCGGTAGATCTGTTTAACAACAATGTGAATCTGTTTAACACTACCATACTGTATACTTTACAAATGGGTAAGATGGTAAATGTCCTTTTGCATTTTTTACCGAAAACAAAACAAAAACAACCATGTGTACAATGAGTTTTGCCCTAGGCCAGGCACATTAGTGTAAGACAGTCCCTGCTTTTGGTTGGTTCACAGTCCACTTCTGCTATTTGAACCAAGGTGCCTGAGCATGAGCCCACGGCCCACCTCAGCCAGCCATGATGTCACTGCCACTGCCACTGCCACTGCCACTGCCACTGCCACTGCAGGCACTGCCAGAATCCTAAAGAATGAAAATGATCTCCATTCTTCTTGTCTTTCCATCTCCTGTTAGTGCCACAATGGATAGAACCCAATAGGAAGCCAACTGGTGAGTTAGCCTGATAAATGTGCTGTGCCGTCAGAGGCAGCTACATAGAAGAGTGAATATGCAATTGAATGAGAGCAGGCATCCATACACAGCTCTCTGCCCACAAATAAACTTGATAAAACAACAGAAGCATTTGAATGCAGCTAACCCCGTCACAAAGGAAGGCATTTTCACCATTTTCCTGATGAGGGAGATACAAAGCTCCATCAGTCTAAGGGGTTAACACCCAAAATGTATAAAGAACTTATAAAACTCAACACCAAAGAAACAAGAATTAAAAAATGGTCAAAGGACCTGAATAGACACTTCTCCAAAGAGGAGTGGTTGATAGACATATGAAAAGATGCTCAAAGTCATTAATCATCAGAGAAATTAAAATTAAAATCACAATGAGATGTCACCTCACAGTGGTCAGAATGGCTACCATCAGTAAATCAACAAACAGCAAGTACTGGTGAGGATGTGGAGAAAGGGGAAGCTTAGTACACTGTTGGTGGGAGTGCAGACTGGTGTAGCCACTGTGGAAAGCAATATAGAGTTACCTCAAAAAATTAAAAATGGAACTGGCTTATGACCCAGTGATTCCACTTCTGGGGATATATCTGAAGAAACCCAAAACATTTCAAAAGAATATGTGCACCCCTCTATGGCAGGGTTATTTTCAATATTCATCTAGTGCCCATCAGTAGATGAACGGATAAAAAAAGCTGTGGTACATTTACACAATGGAATACTACTTGGCAATAAAAAAAGAAGGAAATATTATATTTTGTGACAATATGATTGGACCTAGAAAGTATTATGCTAAGTGAAATAAGCCAGTCAGAGAAAGACAAGTACCATATGATTTCACTTATATGTGGAATCTAATGAACAAAATAAACTAACAAACAAAATAGAAACAGACTCATAGACACAGAGAACAAGCTGTCTGAGGGGCGGGAGTGGGGTGCTGGGTGAGAAGGGTGAAGGGATTATGCAGAAAAACCCCACAAAACTCATAGCCACAGGAAAAAAATGACAACAAAGTTCTATCAGTCAATGCATCCATATTTGGATGATATAAGTTTCTTTTATAGGTTAGTCATAATCTTTTTTCTTTTATAACCCAAATAACAAAATTGTAAAGTTAGTTATCACTTGAAATATAGGGGAAAGAAAAAGAGAGAAAATAATTTCTATACACATATATGTGCATAAAAACACAAAGGTGTTAGTTTATCTAACTGATCACAGGGCCATAATCTCTCTCTTCCTCGCCCCTCCCCCCAGCTACTTAGCTATAGCTATAGATATAAGTATAGATATAGTACCTACATATATAGATCTTTATCTGAAGTTTTAAATTTTGCTTCTTCCCTTATCCACTTCCATGTTTCTTTTTCCTTTAACTAGCCCTTTGGTTTGTAAGGATTCTTTTTTATGACTGACACAAATCATTCTTGAAGCATCTGTTCTTAGTCACACCGCCTTTATTGGTCTGGTAAAGTCTTTGGTTACCTTTACAACTTTACATGGATGTAGTTGGAACCTCAGGCAATCCTCTGGATCACAGACATCCTCCTTCATGCCTCCATTGTTCAGCAGCGATCTTATTTCATCTTCATAATTGGGGCCTGCCACTTTAGAATGTAAAGTAAAACTTCTCTTTGCCCATATTGGTTCAATGGCACAAGGAGTCTAATTAAATGACCAAAGATTAGTCTCGAATTTTAGTCCAGTGGAACCATTCTTGTGCCCACAATGAAAATGTTTTCTCTTGGGAACTAATAACTCTAAACCAGCAGAACTCCAAATCTCAGGGACATGAAGCAAGATTTTTGTGATTAGGTTGCTAGGTATAATAATAAGAGCAGACCCTCCAAATTTAACCACTGGTTCCCAGTCCTGTGTAGCCTCGTTATGGAAGAAATAGCCCCCCAAAGGATTGTTGGTTCAAAGCATATATTGCATCTTGTACTATTGTGCCAGAAACTTTCAAGGTATTATAGTCCAGTTGGTGACTCTCTTCAGTAGGTGATTGCACCATTCTGTCACTTCAGGGGCTTCTGGATGATGGAGTATGTGGCAAGACCAGAGAATTTCATGGTCATAAGACAGTCACTACACTTCTATTGTTGAGAAATTATTGCCTTGGTCAGAAGAAATGTTGTTATTGATACTCTGATGATAAGTAAGGCATTGCGTAAGTATGTGGATGGTGGTGCTTGCAAATCCACATCCAGAATGTATTCCAGTGAGGACACATTGCCCCCTCCATGTCGAAGGGAACCAATGTAATCAACCCCCATCAGGTAGCCAGCTGGCCCACTGAGGCTCATTGTTGGCTCCTGCTGATGGGAGGTTGAGCACTAAGTAGTGCAGCCAGACTTGCTTGGGTGAGTCTATCTCTGGAGGTAAAGTTAATAGAAGATTTTATCAGGCCAATACAAGAGGATATTCACTCATACATAGAACTTCACTGATTTTGCTGATCGCATACAAATGATACATTTTACTGCATTCCTCTGTCTTCTGTAGTTCCTACAATATGGCAGCTGGATTCAGAGGTGCCACCAGACTCAGTCCTTTGGCAACACTATAGGAGTGTCTTCCATCAGGAAGCACATATTTGAAATGTTAAGCATTGGTGCTTAGTGCTTAGATTCATTTATTTATTGGAGTCGTTAAAATGGTAATATTTTAGTTGAGACTATTTTTTTTTCATTTATTAGGTGGAATATTTTTATTGCTTCCCCTCATTTACTTTTTAGTCACCCAGTGGTACGGTTCATATAGGAGATAAAGATTCCTCTCCTTTATTTACCAGGTTTCAAAATAATGAACTGGTTCCCTTTCATCCTCCAAAGGTGTAGATATAGGCAGGACCTTCTGGATTCAAGCAAATTTGATGGGTTCCATTTAATTGCAATTATCTCTTTGAAAGCTCAAAGCCCAGCGGAAACCTCTGAAAGTTGGCTCCTGTTTATTTTTCCTGGATGTCCTTTGCCGGTGTGAAAACCCATGGATTGAAAACCCAAGGATGACCTTTCTAGATCAGCCTTGTCTCCTATTCATTTATGGCCTTAACTGACCAGCGGTTATATTTTGAAGAGCAGGGCACACCCTCTACACAAAGGGAGTATGTGATCTCTGTTTACAAATATTCCTGGCTTTGTATTGAGAGACCAGAGAGCGCTGGCTTCCTGTTGGGCCATTCTCCTCTGGAAATGAGATTGCTTCGCCAGTGTTTTGCCCACCTTTTCCGGAAAGATTTGATGCTAATAGTTTTCTCTAGAATGACATTCTTCTATAAGGCATGTGCTCTTGTCTAGTCAAATATGTGGGATAAAACTGAAAACGGTTGAAATATTTTCTCTTAAACCCCCCCCCTCACCCCCACCATTGAAATTCTCTATGTAATCCATTAAAAGTCTGTAAATTAACTTGTGGGGAAAATAGAATTAATCTTATTAAATGTGACATTGCCCCAGGCTCTTTTGTGGGGGATAGAAGGACTTGAATTAACATGGGCTATGCCTTCAAAATGTAATTTCCCATCAAAGGAAACTTACTCCATCCCTCCCCTCTGGCTAACCTGCTTTTCCTTTACCTCAAATGCTGTGTTTTCTGTTTTTATCTTCTTGAGCTTGGATAATTCTGAACATTTAATTCTCTCATTTCTGTTTCTGTGACAGTCACTCTCTAGCAATACGGCTCCTGTAAAAATGGTCATGATGAGAAATTGACAGAAGAAGTAATACTCGACCCAGCACATAAAACAGAACCACCCACTAGAGAGAATAAAGAGAGGTTTGAGACGCTTGTGACATCAATGTCTGTAACAGTTTTCTTTTGGTTTATATCATCCGTGTCTATAAAAGTTATGTCTGATTCTCTGGCCTGCCTTTAGTCTGGTATTCAAAGCCCTCCACAGTCTTATTACCATCCTTCCCTGAGCCCTCAGTGACTCTCTATCACCTGGCGGACTGAGTATGCACTTCTCACTGTGATTCCAATGTACCTGCCCAGTTCTTCTCCTCGTCTTTCCTAATGGGCACCCCTTCACATCATTACAACAGACTAGAGGCCCAGTGCATGAAAATTCATGCACTCAGGCGGGGGGGCGGGGAGGGGGGTTGGTTCCTTAGCCCGACCTGTGCCCTCTCGTAGTCTGGGACCCCTTGGGGGATGTCCACCTGCCGGCCTAGGCCTGCTTCCTAGGCCTAAGCCATTAGTCAGACATCCTAAGTGCTCCCGCCACCGCCGCTGCATTGGCCAGCCATAAGCCGGCTTCTGGCTGAGTGGTGCTCTCCCTGTGGAAGTGCACAGACCACAAGGGGGCAGCTCCTGCATTGAACATCTGTCCCCTGGTGGTCAGTGCGCATCATAGCGACCGGTCGTTCCACCGTTAGGGTCAATTTGCCTATTTCCCTTTTATTATATAGGATAGATTGCTTCCATTTCCCTGGCATATGCCATGCTTCCCTACTTTGGCTTTTGCTCTCACAATGCCTTCTATTTGGAGCAACCTTTCCTTCCACATCTCCCTGTAGAAATCCTGCTATTTTATGGTGACGATCTCAAGGCTGCTATTATTTTCAGAGCAATTTAAAATCCCCTCTCCTCCATGAATTTCTTTCTGATTTCCTCCAAAGGAATCACTTTGTCCCTCCTTTGAACTCCCAAGCAATTTGTTGATGGTTAATGATTGCCTGTGGCTATTGTTTCGTTACATGGTTAATGATTACTGTTGCTATCATTTGTGTATTTGTCTAATACACCCACTCATGGGGGATAAGTAGGATGGCCAGATAGCCAGGTGTTCCTGGGATAGTCTTAGTTGACTGCTTGTCCCAGCACCCTGTCTAGTTGGCACCCCTTTTTACTCTGAAGTATCTTAATGTGAACAATAAATTAAGGGGTCACCCTTTGAATATGCGGCTGGAGGATCAGGGCTGTGTCATACTGATGGTGGGCAAAGAAGTTCGCAGGGAGGAGCTGCCTGGTGCTGGGCAGGGACCCTGGCTGAGGCCATGGGGGATGCTGAAGAGATTTGTTTAGGTTCCTCCCAGAGCTAGTCCTCCTGAGGGCCATCCTGAAGCTATGACTTTCCCCTTAGAAAGCTGGTTCCCTGAGGATTTAATACACACACCCTCCCAGCGCAAAGGGCCGTGAGCATTGTTTCCACACCCCTGGGTCAGGCCAGTTAAAGCTTCAAAGGAAGATGCCAGGGCATTGTGTGGACTATTTAGTACACAAGTGAAAGGGACTCTATTTATTATTTATTGTTCATCCCTCTTTATTTTGAAAATTAACCCACAGAAAAGTTGTCAGAAGAATACATAGTCCCTTCACTTTGTTACATGTGCTTTCTCTCTCATGTTCACGCTACATACAGGGTGGGGCAAAAGGAGGTGTACAAGGGGAACAGTTTACTCTTGTAATAGTGTTTATTAATTATTGTATTATTTCCCATCTGAACAACTGTAAACCTAATTCTGCCCCACCCTGTCTATGCACAAGGGATTAAGTTTGTGTTTCGGTAAGATTTGTGGATAAATGTTCACATTTTTTCCCCAAACCACTTGAATATAAGTTGAGGACATCATAATACTGCATCCCTAAATATTCTAAGAATAGCAACAGTCTTCTACACAAACACAATATCATCATTACATCCAAGACAATGAACAATAATTCCACAAAGTCATCTAATACACAGTTCATAGTCAGATGTCCTCAGACAGGCTTTGTGAGCCAGAGTCCGTTCCATCCAGCATGTCTCTTTCATCTCTTGTAAACTTGCACAGTCACTCTGCATGTTTTGGGTATGTGTGTCTATGTACAGGTGTGTCTGTATGTGCAACACATAGTATTAAAATGCAGCGTTTGAAATTCTTCCCCATCTCCCTATCAAGGAATTTTGCCTGTATCCACTCAGCTCCCTCCTCCTCCCCCTTCCTCTACAGCAGTGGTTCTCAACCTTCCTAATACATACGCTGCGACCCTTTAATACAGTTCCTCATGTTGTGGTGACCCCCAACCATAAAATTATTTTCGTTGCTACTTCATAACTGTAATTTTGCTACTGTTATGAATCGTAATGTAAATATATGATGTATTTTCATTGTTACAAATTGAACATAATTAAAGCATCGTGATTAATCACAAAAACAATATGTAATTATATATGTGTTTTTCGATGGTCTTAGGCGACCCCTGTGAAAGGGTCGTTCAACCCCCAAAGGGGTCGCGACCCACGGGTTGAGAACCACTGCTCTAAAGTAAGTCCTATCTTTGCCAGGTCTGCTCCCTGCTTTTTATAATGCAGTGATGAAAATTCTGGAGGTGGGTTAAGGGGCTGGTGTAGAGGAGAAGTGAGAGGAGAGGTGTGTGCTCTGGGAGTTGATCATGGAGCTTTAAAAAGCCCAAGGTCTCCCGCTGGCCCACCCCTCAAGGAGGGCTCCCATGTGGGGCTCACTGAGGAGTGGAAGGAGCTTTGAGGACATACTGCTCTGCGTTATGCATCATTTTCTCTTTGTTATTATTACTTTTTTAGCCTCACCCAAGGGATCTGGTTATTGATGGGAGGAGAAGAGGAGGACTGTTAAATGGTGTTCAGGTTCCTGGCTTGTGTGCTGAGTGGAAAGGGCGAGCAAGAGGAGGGGGCAGTTTGGGGAAGAGGTTTATACCTGATCAGGGCCAAGTGCTCGAGGGAGAGCTAGCCTGATGTTACCTAAGTGACTGACTACTTGATGACGTTCCCCTGAATATGTTTGATAGGTTGACTTGGTGTTTACTGAGAGAGCTGGAAGCATTCAAACTACTTATGAAGGAGTACATGCATTTTACCACGGCAGCTTGCTGCATTCTCAACTACTCACGACAGGCTGCTTTTTTGTGTTTGAGAGATGTTTGATTTGGTCACAGCTCTGAAAATACGTTGTTTCTGATATGTTTAGATGGTGGGTTTTCAAAAACAGTTCAATATTACACCTAGGCTTGCTGCGTTCTCTTTTTTTCCATTCAGTTTCCCCTTAGATATACAAGCTAACACCTGGCACTCTGCTTTGGACGGAGTCTGGGTCAGACTTAGCGCTCCACAGGTCCTCCAGTTGTAGTATTTTCAGCTAGAGCTGAGTCGGAAGCAGACTGAAGTGGCCAGGTCAGGGGTGCACTGTGCAGAGTTACGGAGGGGCCATTAGAATTCCTCGTACAGTGGGACGCTCTGAGGTGTGGGGAATAGCCCATGTGTATGGTGTCACCGCGATGGGGCTGCAGCTGTGACACATCGAGGTGCCAGCGTGACAGGATCCGCAGAGCACTTCTTTTCTGTTATTCGCCAGACCACAGCCCTGCTGGCTCATAACAGCCACTCTTCCTTCTTTGCTTCATTTTTCAATGGCAAATCCTTTCCCAACTTGAAAGTTGTATATATAAATTTTATTTTTTAGTGATTTTAGAGAGTAAGGAAGGGAGAGAGATAGAAACATTGATGAGAGAGAAACATTGATCAGCTGCCTCCTGCATGCTCCCTACCAGGAATCGAGCCCACAACCCAGGCATGTATCCTGACCAGGAACTGAACTGGTGACCTCTTGGTTCAACCACTGAGCCACACCAGCTGGGCAAAAGTCATATATTTTTAGAATAGGAAGGGGCCTTGACAGTTATCTTAATCCTACTCCTGGCGTGTTTGCTGACGAGGGAAGCGAGGAGCAGAGAGGTTGAGAGGTTGGGTTGCCCTGAACCTTGGGCCCAGGTGGGCTCCCCTTCAGAATGGGCAGGAGGGGAGCCTCCTTCCTCCTTCTAGTTAGTTCTTTGCCAGAAGTTAGGGAGTCTTCCTCCACTTTCTAAAGCCTTTTGGAAAGAACCTATCTCCTTTGAAAGAAGAACAGACATATTTTACCTGGAAAACTTGGTTTTTCCCAGACAGGTTTTGGTGCTAACCCAGGTGGCCCCCGGCTGTCCTGAGAGAGCTTTCACAGCCCAGGGTGACAGCTGTCTAATGGCCGGGGCCGCCCCGCTGGACGTGTGTGTGACAGTCACAGCAAAGCCCGTGTGCCCTGGAGCGTGGCGTCGCCTCTCATTCAGGGAAGGGCAGATGCTGGACCTGGGCAGCTCGTGGCCTGGGTCTTTAGGGCCGGTGATCCTAGGATCTCCCTGAGAAGCAACCACGTGTCAAAGTGAAACTTTCAACTTGATTCTGGAAATTGAAAATCTCACACGTCCGTCCTGGGTCTGCGCTTCCCTGTGACTCCTGAGCCCCCGGGGGCCTCGCTGCCCCTGGAGGCCGGGCGTGGCGTGTGGTGGATGAGGCGGCACTGGGAGCGCGGCCCAGCCCAGGGAAGCCATGGGAGCTTTGAAAGTGACATGTGGGAAGAGGAAAAGGACTCGGGGGCTCAGCAGCGGCTCAGGCACCACACGTCTGCTCAGTCCCAGCCTGCTCTCCACACTCTCCCCAACACAAATCCCCTTGCAGGTCTGGTGTGGGTGGCGGGGGGGACGAAGCATTGCTCTGGCTTGTCCCCTTGTCTGTGCTCCGAGGCTCTGAGCGCTGGTTGAAAAGCCCTGTCTCTGCCCCTGCTGCACCTCTTCTGTGAGGCGGAGCCTCCTTCTGGAAGGACAGGATCTCAGGGGAGAAGACGAGGAGGAGAAACATCAGTTACTGGCTCAGAACCGAATCGCACCCCACTTGTAAGAGCTCAGTGAGAGAAAACCAGGGGCTGTTGAGTGAGATATCCTGTCTGAGCTGTTTCTGAGAGCAGCAAGCACATGTCACTGTTGGAGCTAAGCTCAGGGAAGAATGAGAAACTGTGTCCTGGTGGATTTTCTGCAAATCTTTGGTGTAAACAGATTTTTTTCCCCTTGCTGTAGCCAAGCTCAATTTTGTACCAAAATGGTCATGGAATATTGGAGCTCGATGGCGCTCAGGAGTGACCTGTGCTGGGTGTTCGCTGTCCTTCCAGATCCGTTCTCTCCCCTTCTCTGCACTGTTCTGGGTCCTGGGAGGCTAGTTTCCATGGACCAACCACACCCATGGGCTTATCTGCCCTCTGGCTTCTGTTTGGATTTGGCCAGTGGGAGGCATCCATTTCACCATCGGTTGGTGGTTTCCTTAAGCTGGTCCATGCTTTGTAACAATCCCCTTATCAAAGCTCCCATTTGAGTGTCTCATCTCTTTCCTACTGAGACCTTGAACTGATACGTCATCTAGTTCAATATGACCACTTTATAGATGAGGAAACTGAGGCCCAGAGAGGCCACTGGCTTTTCCAATGGCGTCCCTCTCCTCCTCCTTTTCCCAGCCACAGCTGAGTCGCACAGAGGAGACCCTGTGACCCCGAACACTTGTCCGGGGAGGAGGAAACCTCTGGCACTACAGTCCGCTCTGGTCTAGCGTGATGGCATGTTTCTAAAAGACATACATTTATTTGAAAAGTTGTTCCTTAAGGATGGTGTTTTATGTGGGATGTACATACCATGGAACATTTTTCAGCCTGAAATGAAGGTAACCCTGACACATGCAACAGCGTGGGTGAGCCCTGCGGTTGTTATGCTAGGTGGATGAGCCAGTCCTGCGTGGTTCCACGTACACGAGGCGTCTGAAGTAGTCAGGCTCCTAGAAGCAGAGACTGGTCGCCAGGGCTGGGAGGAGGGAGTGAGGGGAGTGCTACTCAATGGCTGTGAAGTGTCAGTTCTGCAGGATGACGTCAGCCCTAGAGACCTGCTGTCCAACACGGGGACAGCAGTTAACAGCACTGCTACGCCGCAAAAATGGGTGAAGAAGCAGGGTTGTGTTACTTTTTAACCACACGAAAGAAGCAAGACGTCTTTGAATAGGTCAGAAGAGTAGTTAGGCGTCTCCTCTGGGAGGACTGCTCACGGGGCATGGCTGGGCCAGCGGAAGTCAGGAAATGCCCCCTTCCTCCAGGGTGGAAGCACCTGTGCCTGGGCTTAGCTGCAGGAGTGCGAGCTGATGGCCCCCATCTTCTCTCAGCCCAGCGCCTGTGCGCTCATCTCCCCACTCCAACATGTGAGGAGCCAGAATTTCTGTTCATGCCTCTGACCAGGTGTAAGTGAATGAGTGTGTGTGTGTGTGTGTGTGTGTGTGTGTGTGAGAGAGAGAGAGAGAGAGAGAGAGAGAGAGAGAGAGAGAGAGAGAGAATGAGACTATTTCATGACCATTTCCTTAAAGCTTTGTTAGGGCAGTGACTATATCAGTGATGGTGAACCTATGACACGCGTG
The DNA here is from genome assembly GCF_963259705.1 of Myotis daubentonii. Classification (NCBI taxonomy): domain Eukaryota; kingdom Metazoa; phylum Chordata; class Mammalia; order Chiroptera; family Vespertilionidae; genus Myotis; species Myotis daubentonii. Next base: position 41,400,345 of record NC_081856.1, read on the forward strand.
TCAGAGGTGACACGCGAACTCATTTTTTTGGTTGATTTTTCTTTGTTAAATGGCATTTAAATATATAAAATAAATATCAAAAATATAAGTCTTTGTTTTACTATGATTGCAAATATCAAAAAATTTCTATATGTGACACGGCACCAGAGTTAAGTTAGGGTTTTTTATTTTTTATTTTATTTATTTATTTATTTATTTTTAAAGCTAACTCTTTTTTTTTAAATACATTTTTATTGATTTTTTTACAGAGAGGAAGGGAGAGAGATAGAGAGTTAGAAACATTGATGAGAGAGAAACATCGATCAGCTGCCCCCTGCACATCTCCCACCGGGGATGTGCCCGCAACCAAGGTACATGCCCTTGACCAGAATCGAACCTGGGACCCTTCAGTCCACAGGCCGACGCTCTATCCACTGAGCCAAACCGGTTTTGGCAAGTTAGGGTTTTTTAAAATGCTGACACGCTGAGCTCAAAAGGTTCACCATCACTGGACTATATGGTAAATTAAATCAGCAAAGGTTATTGGTAGAGGATAATGATCTAATGTGTTATGCTTCTTCATTGGGATATTTTCATTTTCAAAGAATATCTCTAAAGATACATGGCTTTATTTCCAGAAGAATGGTTCTTTAGTGGGAGTTTTTCAGACACTGTGACAAGCCACTTGAAGAGACATTTTTGGACAATGGTTGCTGTGATGTCTTTCATATGATGCTTTTAAAGAAACTGCCTGTTGCACACAAATAGGTTCTGCTTTGCTAAGTAAAGAGAAGTATATTAGTACTGTCTTAACTGGGTTACTTCTCTGGGCAATTGTTAGGAATACAACTGAGAACAGAAACAGTAAAGAATCATAATGTAGAGAGTAGATGTCATAAAGCCCCTGCACTTTTCTCACAGGTGAAATCCTCAGGTGCAATTACTGACTTATTTTAGACGTAGCTCGTACAATTCTAATTGTCTGGTTTCTCACTCCCTATATTAGTTATTTATTGTTGCAAAACAATACTATCACTAAGTTAGCACTTAAACCACACACATCTTTATCATGCAGTTTCTGTGGCATAAGAGTCTGGGCATGGCTTAGCTGAGTCTTCTGTTTAAGGTCTTATGAGGCTGCAGTGAAGGGGTGGGCCAGGGATGCAGTCTTATGTGAGACCTCGAATGGGCAAAGGTCAGCTTCTAAGTTCATTCAAGGTCGTGCCTCATTCGGTCCCTTGTGGTTATAGGAGTGAGGGCTTCAGTTTCATTCTGGTTGTGGCGTAGAATCGACCCTCAGCTGCCACGGGTTGCCCACAAGTTCTTGGTCATGTGGAGCTCCCACCGAGACTCACTTCCTGGCTCCAGTGATGGGAGGGTGGAGTGAACCAGAGCCTGTGAGGAGAGACTGGGCCCTGTGGCTCCAGGGAGATAGCTGAAGGGACAGCACCAGGATCCCCACAGACACTACCTCTCCTGGGTTGAGCACTCCGTTTTTCTCACATTTTAATACTCTGATACCAAATGTGTGGTACAACCAAAAGCATTTTTTATTGTAATTGGTCAGATTTCATTGTGCTGTAGTTGCATTGCTTACACATGTTTGAACTTGAACTTGGTAGTTCATACATGGAACTTGGTCGCAAGACAACTGAGACCCCTTATGGTTTCAGTCAGAGATCCATTTGATGACGATCTGAGGAAGGAATGTGAGTCCTAAGTTTTGACTGAAATCTTCCGTTGACACCTAGTAAGATTTTCTTGCCAACATCAAGCCTTGTGGAAAGGTGTCAGAAGCTTAGAAGAAAATCCCAAGTATAATACTTGAGCACTCTTTTAAGTAATGTAGCATCACTAAAGTTCTTGGTGGCATAGTGGGTAATATTGTGTAGAAAAACACAGTTGTTGAATCTTGTGTCAAAAGTGATTTAGGAAAGTGGGTTCGGAATGTGATACGTAAACCAAATTAAACTGAAGTACCTAATTAATTTATTGCATTTTTTTTCTTTTTAATGCACACACTAAAATCCATGTCTAAATAATCCTACCAGAGCTCTTTCAGTGCATATAAAATAAATGTTCTAACCTTAGTGTTGTATGACAGTTTAATTTGCAGCCATTTTTTTTCTTTCTGAGTGTCATATAAAATAGCATTGTCTCTTACAATAGGTGAATCTGATCACCAGTGAAATCTGATAGTGAAGTAGGAAGCCTATTAAATTATTAGTATGAATTAAAAGATGAGTTGGAAAGCTTAGGACTGAAGAATGAGTTTGCTAATTATTTTACTCAATAAATATTTATTAGGCATCTACTGTGAGACCAATGCTGGGCTAGGCATGAGGCTATAGCTGTGAACAAAACAGACATGATCCCTGGGCTTACAGGGAAGACAAGCTATATTGATGTATGATGTGACAGAAGAAGTTGTGTTGGCATCTTTGGAAGTGTAAATAGGGGAGCTTACGGTGGTCAAGGGAGCAGACAGCCTCACTGAGGGAGTTACTTTTAGGAGGAAAGTGGAAGGATAAGTAGGAGTTGGTCGGAGGGAGGTGAGTGGGGAAGGGGGAGGGTAGTCCTGGCAGGAGGAGCAGTGTGTATGAAAGCTGGGAGGTGGCAGGGAGTGATGAGCTGAAGGAAGTCCAGTGTAGCTGGAGCTCACACAGTGGTGCAGAGATGAGAGACAAGGCTGGAGAAGTTGGTGGGCATCAGATGGTCAAGGGCCTTAAAAGTCATGGCAAGGCTTGGCCTTTCTCCCAAGGGTAAGGGGAAGTTGCGGAAAGGGTTTTGGGAGGGGTGTGGCGTGCCATGCTCATCTTTTAGCATTATCACTCTGGCCACTGTGCTGTAGAGCAGGGGCAGACAGAGGGAGCATGGCAGTAATCCTTCCTAATTGATCAGAGGGATGGAAGCTGGGATGGGCAGAAGATATCAAGTGATCCAAAGGAACCCTGGAGCAAGTTAATAGTCCTCGTCTCTGATTGCTTCCCGCGATATTATATTCTTAGTTTCTGATCACCTAAGACAATAACTGCCTTTATTTTTGACAGAGTGACTTCTTCTGACTGGAGCCTTCAAGTGCTTTGAGAGATCTTCTACCAGGTAAATACAGAAAATGTTTTCCTCAGATTTATAAACACTGCTTTTCTCCCAAGACTTGCTATGACCTCACCCATCATTTTATTTAATCCTTGCAATAGCCCTGGGAGTTAATGCACTATTTTATTTTCATCTTATACATGAGGAAATTGAGACACAGAGAGGTTAGGCAATTTGATCAATATGCACAGAGATGTTCCTCACAGCATAAATTATAATAGCCAAACACAACAAAGAGGAGAGAATATAAATATCCATTGGTGGGCGAATTATATCAAATCAATTATGGTACATCATTTGATGAAGGTGCTTTAATAATAATCTATTACTCTATATAAGATTAAGATGTTTCTCTTCTATTTCTAGTTTTTAAAAATAAATCAGCTCACTTGATGTTAATTTTATTGAATGCTTTCTAATCTACTGATATGATCAAATAACTTTTATCCGTTATCTGTTCATGCTAATTTGCATTAATTGATTTTCTAATGTTAAGCTACCTTGCATTGCTGACATAAAATCATGATGGATTATCTTTTCTAAACTCAGCTAGACTTAGTTTGCTAAGTTTTAGTCCTGAGGTTGGATAAAATGTTTCTCTTTGGTATTCTCCTTGTCAGGAACAGTTTTCAAAATATTGGAATTACTTGCTACTTAAATGTACAGTTAATGAGAGGAAAACAGTTTGGGCCTGGTGTTTTCTTTGAAGGAAGACTTTTTTTTTTTTTACCAACTGATTTAATTTGTGATTTGTTTAGGTTTTCTATCTATTCTTGAGTCAGCTTGGTGAGTTTTATTTTTGGTGGTACACACATATTTCTGATGGATATGCATGTAGGGTGGAATTTTTTTTGGGTTATGGGATAGGTATATGTTCAGCTTCAGCAGATACTCTCAAACACTTTTTCAAAAAAGTTTTATTCACTTAAAATTTACATGCCAACCGGGAGTGTATAAGGGTTCTGATTTCTCATGTCCTTTCCAATATAAGACATTTTTCTGCTTTTGTTTGCTTGATTTTTCCTTTAAGCTCTAGTGGTGGGTGTGCAGTAGTATCATATTGTAGTTTTAACTAGTACTTCCTGTAGATTAATAAAGTTGGGTATTTTTTCACATGTTAATTGATCATTTGGGTATCTTATTTTGTGAAAAGCCCTTTTAAGCCGTAAAAAAATGAAGTGTTTATTCAAGTCTTTTGGAAAAAAATTGAGTTCCCTTGTTGAAATGTCTTTCTCAATGAATTATAGATATTTTAAAATAATATGTATTTTGAATTTGAGGCCTTGGTAGGGATTCCTTTGCACTTGAATCTTTGAGAAGTAATGTTTTATAGAAGCAGTGTTTCTTTTTCTTCTTTTTTAGTTAACTGTGCTTTTAATAATGAGATTAGAATCTTTCAAAGTCAAAATATTGTGAAGGTAACCCTACTTTAAGAATAAATTAGGATATAGTGCACAAAATTAAGGCATTTAAATGCATTTTTAGTTAAATTATTGAATTGAATTCAACAGTTATCATTGATGTGCATATTTAAAGCTTCTTGTTTTCAAATTCTTCTTTGACCTTTGCATTCCTAGGACTCAAAAACCTCAACTCTTTCTCATAGCAGTAATTTTTCGGTTGCTTCTTCTTATAAGGAATTTCTTAGACCCGTGAAGCCTGCCTCCCAGGGGCAGTTTTGTCTTCCTCTCCACCTTGTTTTCAGCTCAAGCAGCAGGCTCCTCACCGAGGCTTCTATGGATGCTTCAGATCCTGGCCCAAAGGGTTCTGATGAGTGCCCAGTCCTCTGCAAAGGTTCTTGCCAGGAAACCCTCCACTTTTGAATCTTACCAACTTTGAGAATTCTAGTTTTCTCCATTTTTCTCTCAACTTTCAATAAAGATTAATTTCATGTTTATCCCAATTCATACCCTTTCCTCTTTCCTTTGATACCATAAAGAAAATGCCAGGCATGATGGCTGGATTACAGAGCCTGCTTTCTTCTTGTCTTTCCTTTTGCTTTTGTGCCCAAGTGTTTTGAATCTCACCCAACCACCCCCATTAGTGAGAGACATAAAAAGCAGAGTTCTGGCAATATCATTAAATTGTTCTAACATACCTTGTTCAACGTGGGACCTTCATGCTTATGTCCTGAGCAGGTAGACAGAGAAGGGCACAAGGTCATGTCTCCCACCCGAGTCAGTCCAGGTAAAGAGTTATCCTGGTTGCCTGGCGCCAGTGACTCCTGCCTTAATTTTAATGGTCACTGTTAGCTGCAAAGGAGGCTCGGAAATGTGTCTTTGAGTTGAGCCTATTGCTGCTGCAAAAGAGATCAGGGCTGGGTTTGCTCTGGATGGAGCACTAAATGCAGACATCAGACAGATAGGGAGCTAAATATCAGCTTTATTCCCAGTGACCCTGAATGAGAGAATGAGCTCAAATTATGGACAGGATCAGCTATAATCAGGTCTTCTGTTATACTTATTGCTGAAATCTTCTTTCATGGAAAAGAAAAAGACATGCTACTGAGGCCAGAAATAGAGAAAAGGGAGGGTTCCTAGACCTACCTCCATGCATTTCCCTTTACTTAGTCTAAACAATTCATGAAGTTACTCCCTTGAGGAATGAAGGGCTGTAGGGGCAGGTAGAAGTCACCTTCCAATAGTTTAAAGAGATAAACAGTTTTGTTTTATGTGCCAGGAAGGAATGCTGGGATGGAGAGACTGTCCACTAGTAATTCTAGAAGGTCTTCTGTCAAACTAGCATATTAGTTCTTTACTATATAAGATTATTCCATATTGTGACGATTGTGTTATTTTGCTTCTTCGTATATTTTCTCCAACTCCTGCTGTTAATGACCTTGGAGTAGATATGGTAATCTGATCTGGGAACTGAGACAAGGGAGAATTCACCTGTTGAAATTGTGAAGCCCTCCAACTTAATGGAGATGAACTGCTTATAGATTTTAAAGAGTGCGTAGATTGTTCCAGGTGGAGAAGAAGGGTGAGTTGGGTGAATAAACAAACAGCATGGGCTGCAGTCCGACATCCAGCTGCTTGTTGCAGGATTCTTCACGGGGTCTCCCTGAATTTCTGCGTGCGCACACACACACAGACACACACACACACACACACACACACACCTGCAGCTCTCCTTACCGGAGGGGCTGGTGCCATTGGCCTGCAGTGGGCTCTGGCTTCTCTGCTCAGCTTGTTATCCTTGACTCCTGCTGTCACGGTGATTTGGAACCCGGTGACAACCATCCCTGCTCCCTACACAGGCTCAGCTCCGGACTGTGAGTTGACAGCTAATTGTTGCTGCTGATTGCTTTGCTGACAGTGCTTTGTGCTATTTTGGTTTTCTCGAGTGTTCCTTAATTAGAGGAAATGACACCGTGTGCTGTCCAATCAGCCTCTTGTCAGACATTATTACATTTGTAGGAGAATCAGGCGGCATTTGGGTTTGTTCCTGGGACGCTGGTGTGAGGATCACAGCCTGAGCTGTGGCCCCCCTCAGCGCTGAGACAGGTGTGCCACTGGTGTGAGGAAGGGCATTCTCCACCCCCAGGTCCCTGGTCAGGCAGCAAGGCCCCCTGAAAGTTCACACCTCACAGGGGCGTTGCCCTGCTCTCTTCTCTCTGAAGCAAGGTGTTTCAGGATTCCTTTGGTATTTGTCTTTCTGGCTCACACAGAGAGAGCCTTGCATTTTCCCTTGGGAAAAATACAACTATGACTTGAGGCTGGCTCCGATTTGGTGATGTTTTAGGGGTGGTATAGTAAGTGAGATCTTACTACATTGCTTGAATTAACAGGAGGAACAAACTTAAGTTACAAAATATTCTGAATTATAAAATAACTTTGAAGAGCTTTACAACTCTGGAGGCCACAGAATCACTTTTACCAGCTATTTTTTAAAACATATTTTATTGATTTTTTTACAGAGAGGAAGGGAGAGGGATAGAGAGTTAGAAACATCAATGATGAGAGAGAAACATTGATCAGCTGCCTCCTGCACACCCCCTACTGGGGATGTGCCCACAACCAAGGTACATGCCCTTGACCAGAATCGAACCTGGGACCCTTCAGTCCGCAGGCTGACGCTCTATCCACTGAGCCAAACCAGTTAGGGCTTTTACCAGCTATTTTTAAGGGGCATTTCTTTCCAAGGCTACTTTTTGAAATGCTTTGCTTAGAATGGCTGTGATTATTTGCACATAAACAATGTGTGGAATTTTCAAAGATCAGTTTATTTGTGGAATGAGTCTATCTTTTCTAATTTCTTGTTTTTGGTATGAATTCATTGCTAACGGGATTTATTGAGCCTGCTAGGGTGCCTCAGGCTTCACAAAGCTAAGTCCTTGCCGTTGAGGAACTTACATTGGAATTGGGAGATCAGCATTCTCCAGTGGTCCTTTCCTCAGGCCTCCTTAAAGTCATCTATGTGCTTTCATGGCTTTTCTCCAGGTGTGTGCAGTGTTGGAGCAGAGAACACAGAATACAGGATTATCTAGGGTTGGAAAGACAAGAGGACAAAGATATCGAGGGCTTTTTGGAGAGACCGTAAGTGTCTCAGAAGGAAGGGAGGCCAAGGTGCGTGCATGTGTGTGTGTGTGTGTGTGTGTGTGTGAGTTTGAATCTTGAAGATGGAGAAAATGCTTATAGGACATGGTGGGTAGGTGGAGGCCAAAGACTGGAGATCTCCATGAAGTCATTGAAGAAACAGAGAGGGAGTAAGAGGCGAGAGATACAGATTGACTTTTCCTGTTGGGTCTGTCTTGTCTCTTCAGTGAAAATGTAAAAAAGGACCCGGCACGACATTTCCTTTGTGTTTCTTTCAGCTCCTGGTTCAGATGCTCATAGCACGTGCTCCCTAAATATTTCCTGAAGAAAGTCAGCTCACCTGTGGGCTTGGTGAAGATCATTTGGGGTCAATGACAATTTTTTTTCATGTATGTAGAAATAATTGAGGCATTCATTGGTTCATGCTATAATCTAGTGGTCTTGTGAACACACAAACACACACACACACACACACACACACACACACACACACACACACTATGATGAAAAGGAAGTCCCCACCATTTGACATTTGTTCTTTACTTTCAGGTGAAGGGAAAGTATTATCTCAGAGAGACAGTCTGGGGAGACAGCTTGGGGAGTCTTCAGAATCCCACATTCTGGATGTGGTTTAAAGCCAAAAATAATGTTCCTTCCCATAGACCAATAGTTCTCCTTTCACTCTTCATGATTTTTCAGGCTAAGTGCATTTAAAGGCCCAAATGAGTAACTTATTCTTTCTGATCCTACTACTGCTCTTCTGCTCAACATTCAACTTTTTCTCATGTTTATATTTAGCTTTAAAAAAATCACTAAAGGCTTCCACAGTTGAAGTCACAGCAGAAACGAGAGAATAAAAATTTTAATTTTGGCGTGAAAGCTAAAACTTTACGATATCATTTCTATATATTCTTGTATATTTTGTAATTAGCTTGCTGCTGCCTGGGCACCACCGTGGTGAGTTCTTTGCAGTGGTGTCTTACATTCTCCTGGTTACCCAAGTGCTGGCCCAGGCAGGGCTGGGACACAGTAGAGGCTTATAGGTATATGTGCACCTGATGTGAATATGTCATACATACCAGCAGTGCCTCTAATGCATGCTTTCTTAGGTAACATCTTCCTTAAGCTGTGCCCCAGACACAACAGACCTGACCAGAATCATGCGGTTACCATGGCATCCAAAGAGGGCCCTTAGCTCATCGAGTTCTCCAGACAGAAAGATGGGAAACTGCTCTGATAGAACATTTTCTACTTTAGAAGCTGAGAATAGACACTGCATTTATCTGAAACAGCAAATGTGATTTCAAAACTTCTCCCAAGCATTATCTTTTTAAGATATTTGCTGAAAGCTGCTCACTGGTTTATATGCCGCGGCACTGACTCGCAGCAGCTCTCCTTTCATCTCCGATCTGGAAGCTTCTTTGTGTATAAAATAGAAATGTGAATGGCACTAGCTAAGAAATTGCTTTGAATTTCACAGAAGAGTTGAAGTAACTGAGCTCTTCTGTATTCAGGGAGAGGGGAGAGAAAATGGGTCCACCTTCAATAAAATGGCAGGCCTGCTTTCTTCCTATGCAACTTCTTCCAAACAGTTCTTTGATGTTAATCTAATTCGCAGCAATCACTAACTCCAAAGCAGCAGAGCTTAGATCTTTGAAAGGATTGCTTTTTATGAAGTCTTATTGTCTGAAATTTCTGCTTAATGGCAAGGCCACTGAACCACTCACTTTTAGCTTTAGAGTTAGTAGGCAGGGACTATTTAAGGCATTCATTTCTATTGCTTGACATATGGACACGGTGGGGCAAAAGTAGGTTTAGAGTTGTGAGTACATGAAGCACAGAGTTTATTCTTGCATTATTATTTATTAAATACTAGAGGCCTGGTGCATGAATTCATGCCTAGGTATGGTACCTCGGCCTAGCTGGTGATTGGGGCCAATCAGGGCGGGGGGGGGGGGGGGCGGGGAGGGAGGGAGGGAGGGACCACGGGAAGTTGGCCGGTCATGGTAGGTTGGCTGTGGGAGTGCACTGATCACCAGGGGGCAGCTTCTGCATTGAGCTTCTGCTCCCTGGTGGTCAGTGCATATCATAGCAACTGGTTGACTGGTCTTTCGGTCGTTTTGCTCATTTGGTCACTTAGGCTTTTATATAGAGAGATTGTGTTATTTTCCATACAGACAACTGTAAACCTACTTTTGCCCCACCCTGTATACACTTTGCAGGGTTCAAAGCATTTTTGCATCCATTTTTGTAACAACTTCCTTAAGGCAGAGAGATGAATTTTTTTTAATGCCCATTTTTTTTTAATGAGGGGATTGAGGGTCAGAAAAATTATGCCTCCTTTAAAACAAGTTCTTACCAGGAAGTGGGCCTGGAATTAGTGCCTACTTTTCTTGTTCCGGACTCAGAGTCGAGTTGCTCTGTCACAATGGAAAGTGTGAGGGTGGTAAGGGAGGATCTATAGATGGTTTGATAATTAGCTGCTTAATCGTCTGTCTCCTGCTTTGACTTTAAGCTCCCTGAAGGCATTTACTCATCATTATAGCCCCAGTGCCTAGAATACATAGTAGCTGCTCAGTTAACATTTTTGTTAATAAATGAGCAATACTAATGCCAACATATCTACCTAACCCCTTGTATCGCATTCCAGTGGCATAGAAAATGTTGAACATAAGAATGATATTTACAATAAATAGGCAAAGATATGGGCAGAGTGAAGAGCGCAGGTTGTTCTCCATCAAAGTAAAGGGTGAACAACACTGAACTGAGCTGTTGAAAAATACAGACGAGATGGAAAATAGAGCTCCTGCTTTCTGAGAGCTTAAATTCAGCATAGAGAGACAGAACACCCCGCCATGGCTGAGAAAATCACTATCCAGAGGTCAGCTTGGCCCCGCCTTCTTAGAAACTCAGAGTTAGGGGAAAGGAAAGACACGCATTGCAGAAACCTTGGTTTCAGAGGGAGGAGGACGTGGAAGAACTGTCGCTCCTTTGTTTGGTACTATAATTACCTGCACCTCGTCAAGGTTTTTATGCAAGAAACTAAATGCAGCGACTGGTCTGTTCAAGGGATGAATCATTCTAATTAACTAGAATAGAAGGTGAACTTTGACAAAGCTTCAATCAGTTCCTTTCTTTAAAGTGAAGTAATTATGCTGTAATTTAGCATCAGCGAATAATTATTTCCATCCTTATCTCAACCAGAACCAATAGTTTCCAAATCCTAGGGGCTTCTCAAGGTTTAGTTCTCAAACCACGTGCTTGAGTATCCATTGATGAAATTCTGATTCTTGGGAGAAAGGGGAGAGGGCCTTATGCAGGGTCTGGGAATCTGCTTTTTTAAAAAAAATAAATAAATAAACATTTTATTTTGCAGTCCTATATAATAAAAGCCTAATATGCAAATTGTCCCCTCGACCGGGAGTTCGACCAGGGGGTGGGACCAGCCGGCCAACTGCAGGAAGGGAGGCCCTGGCCAGCAGCTGGCAGTCACTAGGGACCCCACCTGTGCACAAATTTCGTGCACTGGGCCTATAGTAAATTTTTTTTTTTTTGCCTCTAGTAATTTTATAATTACAGAAAAGTTGCAAAGATAGTATAGAAAGTTCCAATATTCGCTTCACCTAGCTTCCCCTAGTGTTAATTTCTTATATAACCAGAATATATTTGTCAAAATTAATATCAGTGCGTAATATTAAGCTACAGACTTCATTTGAATTTCACAAGTGTTCCGCTAACATCCTTTTCCTGCTCAATCCAGAACATCACTTTACATTTTGTCATCATGACCCTTAGTCTCCTTGGACCTATGATAGTTTCTTAGTCTTGCCTTGAATCTCCCCAGGTGGTTCTCAGACACTAGAATTCTACACCCATCGCTCTTCCAAAGGCAGGGACAGACCCTGGGCACACCTGTCCAGGGCTAAGAAGCGTGTGCTGGAGGATCGCCCCTTGCCCGAGTGGTACCTTGTGTTTGTCATCCCACATCATGCTCTGATCAGTCAGGGACAGCAGGAAACAGAAGGCACACTCTAAAGGAGTCAGAGAGAATTTAGAAAAAGTGCTATTTACAGAGGTGTAGGCAGGGTGAAAGGAACAAATAAGGGATATTAAGGCAGCCAGGAACTTGCAGCACTGAAAAGCTTTCACTGTTTGGGACAGGGCGAGAAGAGCAGGAGTCAGCCAGCCAGGGGAGCAGTAGTGAGGGACGTGTAGTTGGAGATCCAGCCACTGCCAGAACTTCCAAGAACCCCCAGGTGCGGGGGATGTGGAGGAAGTCAGGCTAGCTAGGGTCTTCATCTCCGCTTCCCCGACTCTCCTGCTAGAGCCTCCCATTGGTGGAACTGAGGGCACAGAGGAGGGAGAGGAGAGTGGAGAGAGGATCTGGAGAGTGGATTAAGGAAGGGGTTAAGGTGAGAATAACCAGCACCCTGTTAAAGCACAAAGCAGGAGAGAGAGCCTGATGCGTTCATTGTGCCCAGTTTAAAACGTGTGCTTTGCTTATTAATTCATAGCTACTGTGTTATTAGGGGGCCATGGCTTACTGAAAAAAGGGGGAGTCCAATGAAAACATTACATGTAGCCTTGGAAACTATACAATTAGTCAACTTGTTGCAAATCCAACAAATATCCTTTGGTGGGTTAATGATATAAAGAGCACTGTGGCCTCCAGTCAAATAAATAGATATCCAGATTGAAGAACAAAAAGGACCATCTGAGATATAGTCTCAGAGTGATAACGGGTTTTAAGAGTGTCATATACCACCTTGTATGATTTGGATAAAACAGTGCTTTTTTGTTTGTTTTGTTATTTGACTCTAGTTTTTGAAAGACGACAGATATCTTTATCTTTCCTGCAGTATCACGAATTAAATTCTGGGTGCCAGAGAAGAAAATTTAGAAAATGTTCCCTTTCTTTTTGTACTTGCAAAAGAATGAGAATGGAAAAAAGCTCATTTTTCTCAAGCATCCATATGACTTAAGAAGAATCACTAGTCTTTAGAACTGGGCTTTCCTGGGTTTTATCCAATGGTTGTTTTTGTTTTAATATATTTTTATTGATTTCATAGAGGAAGGGAGAGAGAAATGTCAATGATGAGAGTGAATCATTGACTGGCTGCCTCCTGCACGCCCCCTACTGGGGATTAAGCCCACAACTCAGGCACGTATCCTGACCAGGGATTAAACCATGACCTCCTGGTTCATTGGTTGACACTCAACCACAGAACCACACTGGCCTGGTTGGTTTTTGTTTATTTGTTTGTTTTGATGGTGAGGAAGAAGTGAGATTTTTTCTCCCTCCTTTCAAAAAAGAAGTAGGTGTTAGAAGGAGGAATATTAGTTGTGTTTTGCTATTTTTTATATTAAGTTTTACATTAAATATGTTGTTTGCCAAAACAGAAAGCTTGATGGAGGTTTGCTGTGTTCGGGCATGTTTTTCATAGATGCTGGTCTTTTGTGTTTGCTCTCTGTCCTCAGTCAGGAAGCAAGCATTTCTATATTTATTTTGCAAAGCGGTTGCATTGGGATCTTGGCAGGAAACGGAATCGACCTCTGAGGGTTTGAAAGAAGAGAATTTAATGAGGGGGACCATTGCTGCACCTGTGGGCAGGGTTACAGGAACAAGCAAGGGATGGTCCAGTATCCAGGACTAGCAGCAAAGGGAAGTCATTGCCATCCCCAGGCCAAAGGGGCAAGAGTAGCAAATGGTGGGGTGCAGTGGGCGCTGTGATCATGGAGGAAGGGCCACTTGACAGAAGCCAGCGCTGGGAAGGGACATAGCTGTTTTCAGACACTGCAGTGAAACAAGGAGACCTAGGGGAAACAGCACCCCATCTGTGGCTGGGGCCCCCATTAGTCAAACCCAACAGGAAGCTAGAGTATAGATGACATGGGGGCAGGAGAGGGTGGAGTATGGTTGGGAGTGTTGTTGATGGTGAATAACCAGCAAAATGGTCCATTGCTGTGAAGCTCGCCAAATAATTGTGACATTAAGCTTGGAGGAAATGCAAACTGCTGCATTACATTAACGAGAGCAGCCATTTTTAAAGGACCAGTTTTACTGTTTTTAAAAACTGACTATTCCCCTAGCTTGTTCTGAAGTTTTAGTGCATAAAGACCCCATTATCTTGAGTTTTCTTATCCTCACGGTATCAGAAGAAATGTGTTGACCTTCAACCTAATGCAAAGCCTGAATTTAACCTCCAGGGGCCCCGAGGGAGGGGGACCAGCATAGCTGGTGTTATTGGTTGCCCCAATTGGCATTTTCAGAGTTAAAAATGACCATCATAACATGTATGCTCTGATTTTCTTAATGGCTTGTTTCTGTTGGAGCTAAATGTAATTACTAAATAATCATTTTCAGTTGTGCAGTGATTATTTGTGCATGAATTACTTAATGAAAATAGACCCAGATAACCAGGTGGTAGTAAGGTTCACTTCTGGGAAAACATCCACTCTAGTCCACACCCCCCGTTGAAAAATAAAAGCGAAACAATCTTGCACGCTCTCGCTACTTTAACCAAACCTGACCCCAGGATCATGTAAGAATTTTTGCTGGGCGGCTCAGAGAAGTGGAGCTGAAAATAGACTGGCTATAGCAATTCCAGTGGAGGCCCCTGAAAATGGTCTCTTTAGCCAGGGCTTCTTAGAAAGTGACAAATTCACAGTGGCTGGAAGACTGCATTCTTGGAGGGGAAATTCATATTCGATTTCCCTTGTCCTAGTGGACTCTCTGAAATACTTTCCATCCAGTATTTAAATATGATGCAGTGGGAGCTTATCAGTCTCATTTTTGCTGTGATATTTTTGTCCTAGTTAAGCCCCCTTTCCTTTTCATATTTGTGATGGATTCTTGGGCAAAGCTACCTTCATCATGCTCTTTAAAAGTATGACATTTATTTATTTGCATCAGTTAGTTAGTTTGCACTGTTATTAATCTTGACTGTGTTGCCTTTTTCCTAGCTTAGACAATGTCCAGCCTGGCTTGGTCTTCCGCCATATTGGCTGATCTCTTTATATCATGAAAAATGTTAAGTAGAAAGGTCAAAAATTGGTCAGAAACTATTCATTCTTGTGGTCAGTTGGTTTAAAGTTCAAGGATCTTTGACTCTCGTAGCATAAATGAGTTAAATTGCAATTTTGAGCAAAGCTAAAGAAGAACAATCTGTCAATCATGCTTTATGAAGAGAATATCATCTCTTTGAGTAGCTAGAATCAATAATCTGCGATAGTTAATTACTCTAAGTGAATACAAAGACCTTTTTGTCATGATTGATTTGACTGGTACAAGATATTAGAGCAGGTACGTAGTGATTAATGCAATGTCCTGCTAGCTTGCTTTAACCTAAGTTAAGAACCCATGATAATAGGCATTAGCACTAATGTAAAGATAGTCTCTATCCTTCAAAGCTATGCTATCAGTGTCAAGATCGTTTTCCAAATCACTGTGGTGGCAAACATGGATGCATCTTTAACTCTGCTGCCTTCCATGCTCCCTCAAGTTCAGTTAATCCCCATGGTGGCTAGCCTTGCAAGGTAGAGTCATTTCCTTTTCCATTGTTACCTTCGTGGCCAATGGCCTGGTTATCGAGATAACCTTCTGCAAAGCTGTCTGCTCATAGTATTTCCTTGTGCTCAGAAAGTAAGTTTCCTCGACCATAATATTTATCAGACTCTGCCTCTGCTTAGAAACCCTCAGCCAGTTATTATGTACAGAGTAAACTCCCTGTCCGTAACCGATGAAGGCACTTCTGTGAGCAACTGCTAGGGGCAGGGCTCTGCTAGGTGCTGTGGGAACACAGGCCGCGTCCACTTGCTTGTCCATCGGTGTCCTCAGTGAATCAGTTCCTATAGAGCAGGGACTGTACTTGAGGCGTACAAATGCAGAGCACTAAGGCTGGCTTTTATCAGCAGTCGTGATTACGTGTTGTCAGTTGTGGATGGTTTTGAAAGTATGTTTCAGAAAATTATATACCTAGGCCCCTCGAGGCACTTGATGTGGCCCCTAATATTTTTTTGAAACTCTCTTTTTAGAATTATCTTTAGAACTCATACATTACAAAAGCAAGAGTCTCGTTACTCTATTCTTTTGTTCAAGATACAATTTATCCCAAGGCTGTGGGTTTGATTTCCAGTCAGAAGCAACCAATAAATGGAATAACAAATTGGTCTCTCTCTCTCTCTCTCTCTCTCTCTCTCTCTCTCTCTCTCTCTCTCTCTCTCTCTCTCTCTCTCTCTTTCTCTCTCTCCCTCTCCCTCTCCCTCTCCCTCTCCCTCTCCCTCTCCCTCTCCCTCTACTTCTTCCTCCCTCCCTTTCTCTCAAATAAAAAGATATAACTTAACGAATGCCTGCTTAGTCTCAGGTGTTGTGCCACGTCCTTGGCATGCTAAGATGTGTTAAAACCCACCAAAGACTACCAGGGATACACCATAGCTAATAAACTCAGGTTTGTTAGCTTTCTGCAGCGAGGGAGAGCACACACCATGGAAAACTGTAGGGCATTTCAACAGGTGAAAAATAGTGAAGAATATCTCTTGAGTTTGCAGGACTGGAGTTTGTAATAGGATGGTCTTGGCTAGCGATTGGTCACACTTTATCAAGGAGGAAGTTGCTAAAACAATCAGTGGTCTTATCTTTAGGACTCATGACTTTGTGTGGAATCATTATTAGATTAGTTGGTTTGTGGTCTTACTTAGAACACCATGAGTCTGAATGAACTTGGGGTAAGAGTCTGAACTTAGTTTGTCTTGCATGTCATGATTTCATAGAATTTTTCTATTTTTGTGAGTCATAATACAGTCTGCAAGTTGTGGTTTCTGTTTCAATTTCCAGCCACCTCCCCCCCGCCCCCCCCCCCCCCCCCACGCATCCTAGTTGCCAGCTGAACTGCTTTTCCCTTTATCAGAAGAATAATGACAAAGTTCCTGTCCTCAAGGAGTTCCAAACCTAGACTATTATAATATAATTTAATATGTGCCATAATGGATATATAAATAAGGTATTACAGAGTTTAGAGGAAACAACTTTTTAAACTACCACTTTGTTGAAATCCTATCATATACAAAGTTTTATATACATTATGTACTAGGCAAGTTACATTGTTTTATTTAATCCCCAAGAATTGTATGAAGTTGGTGCTATTTTTCTTATCCTCATTTTAGAGTCAAGAAATCGAGATACAAAGAGGTTAAGTAACCTACTCAAGGTTACCCGGCTAAGAGATGATAGACCTAGGACTTCATTAAACACACATTTGCTGGGCACTGTTCTAGGTGCTTTATATGATCTCCATAATATTGATCAGAACCTGCCTCTGCTCAGAAACTCTCAGCCAGTTATTATGTACAGAGTAAATTCCCTGTTCATAACCAATGAAGGAATTTCTGTGAGGGAAAGAGAGAGAGAGTTAGAGAGAGAGACCACTGAACATTTGAATAATACTACCAATTCTACCTGCCCCTCCATCAGGACAGGTCACCAGCCTGTGCTCTGGCCCAGATGGCTTCAGTTTTCACATGACCTCCATGGTGTGAGCATCTGACCACATGCATGGCGCGTTAATAATGTGCGTCCATACAGCATGGCTCCTAAAGGAAGCTCAAACTCAGAGGCAGGTGCTCGGCCCAAGAGGCAGGGATTCCTATCAGCGCCGGACTGGCTGAGCTGGAATTGCTGACAAGCGGCATGGCAAGGCCACTGACTCACCTTCCTGAGAGTTTTCAAAGGGCTGCCTCTTCAGACACCCCTTTACCCAGGATGGTGGGCTGTGCGTGGTCAGGGGGAGCCTGGCAAGGGCTTTGATTATATTGACTGTGCCCTCTGAAAGTGTTCTCCCCCTTCCCCCAGGCTCCTGCCTTATCCAGACACCCTACAAAAGCACCTCCAGATCTGTCCCGTCATCCTTTGCTTTTCCTTACTCTCTACTGCACCTCCCTCTTTCCCTAGCGCCTCTGTATTCGCTGGTGTGCTGAACTCTCTCTTTCCCTACATCCTGAACCCTGTCTTACTCTATTGACATCAAAACCTCTGCCCTTCTTGACCCTCCCCGGACTGCCTTACTCCCACTTGCCTGTGGGGAGAGCTGAGGCCCATAAGTTAGTACTACTTGTTTCAAGTGGTTCCCCACTGCAGACCTCTGCCTGTTTCAAAATTATCTTTTCTCACAAAATTTTATTGAAGATTTTAAGGTTAGGGTTTTGGTACTAGTGGGATTACAATGGAAATAGATCAGTGTTGGCTCCCTTTCTTCTCAAATGTCCTGTGCAAAGCTGTAAGGGTCTCAGCCTGGTGGGAGCAAGTAGCATTGTCAGTTTTCCCATGAGAGATGAGGGTACCTGATCATGCACAGTGGTTGGGACAAGGCTGTGTCAGTGTGTGGTCTGTCTGACTTGTCCCATGGAGGCTACTCAGGACGCCATCAGAATTGGGGAAAATGAATATTTCTATAAAAATAGTGTGTTGACTATGTGATGCCAGGCAAGAGAAGATGATTCAGTGTGCCCTTTGCTACCCTTAGAAAAATAACAAAATATGTCTTCCTTTCTACTTAAAACCAAAATAAACCACTTCCTACTACTGTCATTCACAGAGCTAAATTAAAACCAAACTGAGATGGAGAGAGAGGATATTTTCATTTAGGACAGAGAAAATCAAACTGGTAAGACAAGCAGTGGTTGGTATGAGGGCCTGGCCTGCAGTGGTCATTCAGAGATTGTCAGTTCATTCACTATTTGCTGAGGGGAGTTTGTTCCACAAACTACTTTTGTGGTGTCCATTATTAAAATGATGGCTGGAAGCTGGGTTTAGGAGAATGTCACTTGCCCAGTGCCATGACAGTCTGAGAGAATATGGCTTAGAAACAAGAATACAGAGTGTGAAATTTCCTAACATTTCCCCCAGGTTTCTTTCTACAGAGTTGATTTGCATTCATTGAGATTAAATGAAAGCAGGATGTTTTGTCCTCTTCCCTGCCTTCCTCAAAGCTGGGTTAATCGTGCCTCCTCCATCGCCCCCTGCTTTCTCTGGCAAGGCACTCATCACATTTTATGAGAACTGCCTTCGCAGTGCATCTTTTGTTGTAATCTGTATCCCAAATGGTGTCTGGCACATAGTTGGGGCTCATTTGTGGAATGAATGAATGAGTGAGTGAGTGAATGAATGAGTGGGGTTAAGGTGTTATGTTTCTCTCCCCTTCTGCAAGTTTATTAAATAAAAAACCAGGTTTAATTCTATAGATGATCACACAGGCTCTCAACAAAAGCACTGGCACTTTCCGTGTTGTCCCAGACATGCTGGGACTGGTATTGAAGGAAATGTGTTGTGAAAGGCTTTATTAGCCCTCTGAACCCAGTTGTCAGAGAACGTTAAACTTGTCAAGCTTCAGAACCAGAAGAAGAAGTGCAAATGCTTTTCCTTGGTATTCCTGTACCAGCATTAAGGAGAATGAGAGAGGCCAAGCCCAGATCTCAGTAAACTGGGGGGTGGGGGTGGGGTGCATTGAAGATGCTAGTCTAGTTGGATGAGGGTTAATCTCATAAAGTCATTTCGTCTGAGCAAAGTAAAGGAGCTTGAGAGTTTGGAGAAGCAAGTGGCTTAGCCAGGGATGCATCAGTAAGCATAGCCCACTGCTCTATGGGCAGTGATGTTTTCTGTGTCCTTTAAGCTGGATGTGGACAGCTTCAGAATTAGTATCAGTACTCTGGGCTTTTATCATTCAATATTATTCCCTAAAGTTCCCCCAAATTTCATCATTATCATTTTAAACAAAGTTATTTTATTCTCTAAAATCAACATGCTCTATTTTGGTTGTTTGGAGGTTGTTTTCATTATTTTTACCATTATAAATAATGTTGCCATGAGCATCTTCTTGTGTATAAAGTTTCTTTTTTTTCCTTTAGTGTAAATTAGTACCACATTAAAGGGAATAAACTTTTTTAAGGCTCTGGAGAGCTGTTGTGAAAATATTTTTTTAAAAAGGCTGTAGTGCATCACTTAGGGAATGTATTCTGGTTCTTTTTGAAAGCTGTGTGCTCTGCTCAGTGACATTTACCACTCTGTGATCATTTGTTCTGTTATAAATCTGAAAACATGTGCTTCAAATTGCTGTCTGCATAGAACTTGCTGTGAAATCCCTATAAAATCTAGGGTCCCATGAGGCTCCGTCTTAGTACAGCATCACATTCAAGGAAAGGGATGTCCAACAATCAAAAGCAATTACAAAATTTAATTCTAGTCTTTATTCTGTCTCTCAAAGAACATTAAATGGAAGTTCTTCAAACTACCCTTTCCCTGCTTTTCCGTTCTGTCACTGCAGTTGCTCGACGCCTGTCCTCTCTTCATGCTGCAATCCATTTCTAAATGGCTGCTCTTTTGCTTGCTGCGGACAGACTGTCCAGCTCACACATTCAGTCATCGTCTCCAAAGCCCACACACCCTACACACAACTCTTTGTGACATAGACCCTCCCCTGAGAAATATAGTCTGAATGTTCCCTGGTGGATGCTCTCACACCCAGAAGACTCAAACTCTACACAAGAAAACCCTGCAGCCAACCCGACAAGCAAGAACATCTCCTCCTAGGAAGTAGGTGGGGCCTGGGGAAGACGGTGCAGTCACGGTTTCATAATTATGTCCCTGTCATGGATAATAACAGTAAACATTTATGAGTTTTCTCCAGGCCAGGCACTGTTCTGTGTACCTTACATATATTGTCACTGCATCCTCAGAACAACCTTATGAATTAACTAATATTCTCCATTCCATGTTTGAGATGGAGACACTGAACCAGAAAATGTTTTAAGCAACTTTCTCAACGTCACACAGTAAGTGACAGAGCTCGGATTTGAACTAGGTGGTCCGGCTTTAGAGTATGAGTTCTTAACTGCAGTACTATATTTCTTAATTTCTGTTTTAACACATCTGATAGTTATTGCACACACACATTAGCTACATTGATATATAAATACATCATTTTTTTCTTATTTTATCAAAATATAGAGCAAGAATTTGAAAACAAAGTACAGTATTCATTGCTCGAGTTACTTTTTAAAATCACCTGGGGACTTGGTGCTACTGTGTCAGTCTTCTGGCCACGGAGCTGCTTTTATTACTTCTTGTTAGGAGGAAGGCCTATTTTGACAAGGGCAGTGGAAAAATAGAAACCATCCTGAAATCTGGAACATAACTCTAGTGAAAAAGGATTTATTTGCTAGAACACTGACAGGGAGCAGTCGCTGAGCCTCTTAAAAGAAAAGGGTTGGTAATTTAAATAGCTTTTTATCAATTTCTCAAGTAAATGCATGCATCTTGCCTATGCTCTGGGTTTGTTTTTAATGCACTAGCTTTCATCTTTGAAATTTTTCTTTCAGATATGCCAATTACTTGGTCTGGCTCATTGCTTTCAGCCCAGAGACAGTGCATGATGCAATGCTCTGATAAGAACCCCCTTCTCCTTTGGAAAAATTGCTTGCAAGCTAGACACACGAACACATCTTTTCTAGTCCGAGGCAAACAAAGGATTATTGTTTGTTTGTTTTGCCCGAGAAGAAAATGTCTAGCAATTTAGCTTACTCTTCACAGTATAAATTTACTTTAAAAACATTATTCAGGTTCAGTTTGAAACCCTGCCTATCATCTGCTCTTCAAAGAGGAGTGCTGGTTGGGAAATGGCAGCAGCCCTCCAGTTTGTTGTGGTTGTGGAAAGAATGCCGGGAAAGGAGTCCCGAGACCTGAGGTCAAGGTCATTTCTGCTGATAACCAGCTGCTTTGGGCTCATTATTTATCCTCTCTGAGTTTTACTATCTTCATCTACAAAATGAAGGTTTACACTGAAAAGTTTCTATGCCTTTCTCCATATATAATAAGCACTAGAGGAATATCTATGCTAGATAATCTTCTAGATCCTGCCCATTCTGGGATGGGAGGAGTCAAGGGGTCCCTGGGATGGTCTATTAAGGCATAGGTGGCTACCCCTCTGTCTGGAGTATCCCTCACTCCCCCCACTACTTACTAATTCCAGCTGTCTGGCTCGGGCTCAAAATCGCCCAATTAAAGATTCACGTCTTAAGATTAGGCAGCGCTTAAAATAAAAATATCACTAGAATAAACTTTGTAAGCTATTTGCCATATTTTTTTAGTTTATTTAACTAATCCAATAAGCAATAATTTAGCACATAAAATATTTAAGATACTGAGTGGGGCTCCACGCGTGTTTGGAGTGCTGGGGAGGAATGGGAAGATGAAGCAGATATGGGCCTGCACTTGAAGGATCTATAATGAGGTGGAGAATGGGCAAATCTGCATCAATGTCGAATGTGCACTGCCCACTGTGAGTGCTGTAAGAGTTCAAATGGAAAGCAGGATTGCTGTCAGCTGCAGTGGTTGGGGAAAAAAAATTTTTTTTAATTGAGATCAGGTTCAAATATGGCTTTGACATGAAGGGCAATGACTTGGCATGAATCAAAGCTTAGAGGTGGGAATTTGCAGGGCAGGTTGGGAAATATAGTTCAATATATAAGTTGAAGCCATGGTACTGTAAAAGGCAGACAAAGGAAATGGAATTTAATACAGTAAGTTAAAGGGAGTGAGCATTCGTTCTCGAACAAGAGAGTGAGATGCTGATGGTGAATTTCAGGAACTTCGCCCGGCAGGGTGTGCAGCATAGTTGGCAGCCCTATGTCTTCAGAGCTTCAATCCTCACCACTTGAATGTTATTGAATGTTTTTGGGATTTGATCTGATGTCTTTCTAGGAAGAAGGGTTGACTATAAATAATCTCGTCAGCAAAAATAAGCAACTTGGGAGGAAAAAGGAAATATTTAAGGGATCTTAAAGTGAAGAGATAGGGATTGGCATGTAGGACTCTAGGCCCACCATCAGCATTCAACCCCCCTTTCCTCCTCCAATTTTTTCTAGCCCTTAAAAGGGAGTAAAATGACAAATTGTAAAAGGTCACAGGGTTTGGGGGAGTTATATTTAGGTTCTCATCATTTAAAAAAATATGAAAGCTATAGAATCTGCCTTATTCCTCATTTCTCTGTCCTCTCATTAGATGAGGACATTCTTAACAGGTTACATATTGGAATGATGGTACAAGTTTCTGAGTCTGGCTACCTATTGCTGCATAACAAATCACCCCCAAACCTAGGGGGTTAACACAACAATCATTTATTTGCCTCATGAATCTCCAGTCTGAGCTGGGTTTGGTGGGAAGGCTCATCTCTGCTCCACATGGCATCAGCTGGGACAGGTCAACTGCAGGCTGGAGGGCCCACTGCCAAGATGGTGCCCCCACATGGCTAGTAAGTTGGATCCTGTTGTTAGCTGGGAGCTCAGGGTGGGGGAATTGCTAGAAGGCTGGGTGAGGAAATACGGTTCCTGTTCACATGGCTTGGCTTCCATGTGGCATGATGGATGAGTTCCCAAAATGAACATCCTGAACGAGAAAAAGAGAGAGGAAGAAAAAGAATAAGCAAACAAGCCAGGCAGAAGCTGTGTCGCTCTTTTGACCTACATTTGCACGTCACCAGAAAATAATTTCAACCACATGTAGAAGTGAGCAACTTAAGTCCTCCTCTATTTAAGAGGAGGGGAATTCAACCCCACCTCTAGATGTGAGAAATGTCACAGAATTTGCCAACGTGTTTTAAAGCCACCACAGCATCCATACGATTCTCTCTTCCCCTCCCAGTTCCTCTTTCCCTCTCTTGAAGTGTATCTTTAAATGTTCATAGGAGGGAACCTAGAATGTCATCTAGTACAGGGTCATGTGTAGCTGAGTGAAGCTGTGTTTGGGGGACAGTGACATAAAGGAGAGAACTTGCCCCCACAAAGCAGATATATCCAGCCTCCCAAACACCAGGCTGGAACTTCAGGCTGGATGGTAATGTCATCACTGCCCCATTTGACTCCTTTTGTTGTTATCCAGTTAGTCTCCTGGACTGTTTTTTAAGGGCAGGATGGCTGATGAAATAATCTGTGTAGGCCAGAAATGGAAAAGTGCTTTTAGAGGATGGCCTTCATCTTTGAAGCTGGTGTTGAAGTGACAGTTGGACTAAGGGGAGCATGGGATATTCTTTAGAGGTACTTTATACTCTAATAAAGTAGATAATCTCTGGATAGGCCCTTCAGCGACATAGTTCCATAACATCCATGTCTCTGACCCTGGTGTCTGCTGTCACCGGTTACTCGGAGGGCTGGTGTCTGTAAGAGGTATTCTGGCCACCAAATCATGTGGGATGCCTGAGCTCCCGGCAGAGATGAGAAGCTAAGCTGCAAAGATATGATCTGAGATGATGGCAGAAGTTCCCTGGGTAGACCTGTCTCAGAGTCACAGAGTCAGCCATAAAAGGCCTTCTCTGTGATTCGAAAGGCAAGTGCTGGTTTCTCAGCACTTCTTTAACCTTGCTCTGAGGGAAACTTAATCAAGAGAATGTTACTGTACTCTGTTTTCTTCTGATGGGTTCTGCATGGCTGCAGTTCCACTTGATAGCTCCTGGCTTGTCTTTAATTCCAAGTACAAGGGAGAGAGGATGTTATTTGGAGAGTCCTTTCAGCCCTTTGCACTGATGGGAAGAACATGCTTCAGTGCTTGCTGATTTCCCAGGTTCCTGAGAGTTGTTTTTGAGTCATTTAGAAATAGCTGAATGATTTCTGCAATAAATTCCAAACTTCTTTCACTTAAGAGCTTCAACATTTATTAGTCAACTGTCTTATCAAGGAGGTGTTTTACTTCATTCTTAAAGGCTTAGGCTATTTTTTCTATAAATTGTACTATCAATGTTAGGATGATCTATATAATTACACTGATATTTATTGAAACTATGTCATGAAACCACACCCTGGATGGAAGCTACGTCTCTCCCATTGGTCTTGAAAGCAGGAGCTTGCTCTACTGGATGCAGAGCCTGGCACTGTTTTATATAATGTTTTAATTAAGCAGAGATTTCTTTTTTCTGCATTAAAACTTTAGAAAGGTTAAAGAATTAGAAGCAGAGGAGAACTGTCCAGGGAACGAGGAATGAGTCATTTTTATAAGCACTGCATTACTAGTTGGGTTCTTTCCTTTCATCTGGTTCCTTCGGTGCTCATGGCCTGTAGAAACCTCAGGTGGAGGCATTTCGGGAGAATGCTAGATTAAAATAACATTGCCGAGTCCAGGCTGGAAACAGAAGGCACACTCTGGAGAGTTTAAGGAGCGACCTATTTACAAAAGTATAGGCATGGTTAAGGGAAACCAACAAAGGACAACGAAAACACTGTGGGGACGGGGCGGGGGGGGTGGTGGTGGTGTGGGGTTGGGGGTCCATTCCTATCCCTGGACTTAAAGAGACAAGAGGAGGAACAGACGTGGATGTAGGAGAGGCTACTGGATGGGGTCGGTGCTTTTGGCAGAAGAAGTTATCCACCTACTAGGACAAAGGCTGGGAGAGTCAACCCTCTTCCCCTTCCTTCTCATCACCTGTCGAAGTCTTCCACTGGCCCACCCTAACCGAAACCCAGACCGAGGGCAGGAAACCCATCGCTACGTAACCGCTGGTGTTCTGGGGTACCGAGCAGGGTGGATTTGAAGGGGCCAATGGGAAATAGCTGTCGCAGCAGATAAACACAGCCCTACGGTTTTGGTTTTAGTTAGTTGTTTTTCTCACAAAGACGAGCTCATCGGATGGGGCCTAATTGCATGATGAATTTAACATAAATTTCTCTCTAATAGAATAAGGATAAAAACTCAGATTGCATAAAATCTTTTCCCCACCCCTCCCCCAAGTTCATTAGCTCATGACAAAGGGAATAGAAGACTTCATAGTTCTGGCTTTCCTCAAGCCATCGTGTGGGGACAGAGTTCTGAGGTTAAATAGCAGAGGCAGTTGGAGCTAACCTTTCCTAAAGGAAAGGAGATCCTGTACCAGGGGAAAAAAATCCCGATCAGAGCACTGGACAGAGCCAGGGATGGAGACGAGGAGGAACATACCCATCGACCCAGATTGCAGCACCCTCAGTGCCTGGGGCAGAGGGACGGAGCAGAGGCAGGTGGGCTCCCGCCATAAATGTGCTCCAAAGAGAGAACGAGTCTGAGACGTGTTCAGCCTGTATCTCAGGAGGATAGCTGTCGGTGGACTCTGCATACTGAGGGTTTAGAACTGTTTCCACCGAGGTTTCTTTCTCCTTTACAAATGGAATCGCCTGTACTCTACATACCCAGCGGGTGGGGTCACACAGGCTGCCTTTTAGTGAGGAAGCAGCCCAAGATAGACGGGAAGAGCATGTGTCTACCGAGCCCTTTACAGTTTCCAGTGTAAGCTAATTTATGCGGCGCCATGAGAAATACATTTCATGGAAAGAGTATGTGAAATTTTCAAAAAATATATTTTTATTGATCTCAGAGAGGTAGGGAGAGGGAGAGAGAGATAGAAACATCAGTGATGAGAGAGAATCATTGATTGACTGCCTCCTGCCTGCCCCCTACTGGGGATCGAGCTCGCAACCCAGGCATCAAACCTGGGACCCTGCAGTCTGCAGACCAGTCCTCTATCCACTGAGCCAAACCAGCTAGGGCAGTATGTGAAATTTTTGATGTATACCAGTAAGAAACCATAGGGATTTTCAGAGCTATAACCTCTTATAAGAAGCCTCACTATACACACAGTGGCTTTCAACATAAAAAGTGGGTCTGTTGTTTCCCATTCAGCCTGCCTCAATCTCCAAGTACCAAGGGGACTTGCTATATGGCGAGCTCCTGGTGCCTGTTCAAAAGCAGTGCCTTTGGGCAATGCTAGGTTCCTGGCCTTTGGAATGAAGTTGGCTTCTTCTCCAAAAAATAAGGATGTTTACTGGGAATACATACACATCAAAAGCTGTGTTTAGAAAAATAACTGTTTACATAGACAGGTTATGGTCCCTGAAGGAATCGTGTTCTGCCAGTGTAACCATGAAAAGACCCAAAGGAGCTGAAAAGTTCCTTATGGTCATTCAGTTTGAAAATTACCTTAATTTGTCATTGGTCTTGAACTCAAATATCCACAAAGGCAGCCTCTGTGTGGGAGAGTAAATCAGAAGTGTTAATTGCACTTGTTTAATTCAACCATGAGAAAAATTAATCCTTTCACAAATGGTTGGCTTTCTGGATGACATTTTCTGCTGCGGAACCATTCCTTTTTATTTTGTGATGGGAAGAAAGGTTAAAAGTGTTTTTTAATAAAGAGTTTCAACCTTTTCCCCCCTATTCTAAAAATATGCTGTGGAAGAATACTATTTTAATTGGAAGAGATATTTAGCTCAATAAAACTAGAATATATAATTGAGTATAATCAGGAGATGAATTATCAGGATCAGACATCTGAAAGAGCCCACGAGTTTCCTTGTATGCCTGTGCCCAAGAAATGTATACTGAGACCTATAGTTTTACAGGGCAGGCACTTGGGAGTCTTGGAGAAAGACCAACATGTTAGGCATTTGCTATGTACAATGCCCAGGGCTAGTTTTAAGAAATACAAGATGAAGTTATTGCCTTCAAGAAGCTATTGTCTGAAAAATAATTGATATGTAAGAAATAAATAACCGTTCAATGGAAACAGTGCCACAGAGCTGGGCATGCTTATCTCTCAGAGAGATGGTACAGGTAACAGGTGCTTTATAGAGACGGAGAGAGGATTATGGAAAGCCCTGGAGCAACTTGGAGGGAGAACTTGGGTTGGGTTTTTCAGAATGGGTAAGCACTTGGATAGACTGCGAAGGGCCTTGGGCATTGCAGGAGGAAATAAAGAAATAATGGAGCTTAAAATGGACAGGGATCTTCATGGCCCGTAATCTGGACACTAACTTGAATACCACCGATGAGTCACAGCCTTCACAAGTAACCGGCTCTATTTTTGCTCAGCATTAGTCATTAGAAAGATCTTTTGTTTGGTCTCCAGGTGAAATCTAGATTCTCTCCCCATGGCACCCCTTTAACTTCCATTCCAGTTCTTCCCTTGTAGGGAAATTCGAATCCCTCTTCCCTATGTGAGCCCAGAAAGTATTTGAAGAGAATTATTTTATTCCCCTAAGTCTTCCCCCCATGCCCCCACCTCTTTCATCTGTTCCTCATTTTTCATCATTTCTAGATACTTTGCCATCGAGGTTGTTTTTCTCTAAGCGTGTCATGACCCTTCCTCCACCAATACATCTTTCTCTCATAAAACATGGATCTGATCAATTCACCTTGGAAGACCTTCAGGAGCTCACCAGTGCCCACAGAATACATGCAGCCCCTGGTTTACCCAGCAGCTGTGACATAGTTCCCTCCTGGGAACCAAAAATGTTTACGCCATGACTCCCCCCCCCCCCCACTTCTGTAAAACGCCACCTGAATCAGAAGGCACAGTATTGTCCTAATGCGGCATCTGATGTGTCTCTACCTGCACTTTTCCTGGGAGTGAATCTGGCTAAGCCAGACCCAGGTCCTTTCTTGGTGGGGAAGGGGCCAGGGTGGGGGGTTGGTTGTGGTTGTGCTGTTTTCCCTTTGGTGAGGAAGCGGGGCCCTGCCTGAGCGCGGTAAGCGCTGCACTTTTGCCATCCGGGCCACTGCGTGGTGGCTTTCCAGGCTGACATTGGAATTGCCAGGCTCCCCCCTGCTCTGGCCTCAGCCTCCTGCTGTGTCTTGCTCCTCACAGCTGCCAGGCCTTTGACCAAGGCAGTGCCACCCCACCCTGAGTGTGAGCTCATGGGGCCTCAGGCCTGGATGTAACACAAAGGCCATGCTGGCTGAGTTGCTGATTTTTACCACTTCTTGAAGCTAACAGGGTCTTCTGAGGCATCCAGACTGTCTGGGAAAACAGATTAGTTCCCGGAAAGATAGATGGCCAGAGCCTATAGAATCCATCCTAAGAGCCAGAGAGAGTTTCAGTCACATGTTTCTGCTGCTGACATCCTGTCTCAAAGGGTTTGAGCTGTTATAACCCAACCCAGCACACTGATCACAGCCTTCCGAGAGGGGCGGGCTGTCCGTTCAGGGAGGGAGAACAGATTGTAGCTTTTGGCTTTACCGAGGAAACGCAGAATGACTTGCAGTTTTCATTCTGCATCATTTGAGAAGCTGGTGGATGGGGTCTCTGCAGAGCCCTTCCCCCATCTGGTATTTCTCATATTTAGTTGTGGATTTGCTGTAGGAGCCATGGAAGCTCCCCGGACCCCGCTCCAGCTCTCCTCACTTCCTGGTATTTCTCTGGTTTACGTGCCGATGTATTGTAAACTGCAGGAGAGGGGAAACGCTGTCTTCGCTCACTGCTCCGTCCCTCGCATCGGCACCTGGCAGCCATGCAGTGAGCGTCTGCGCAGTGAGTGGGGCACCCGTCCTGGCGTGCAGCGCATTCTTCCCCACACTCAGGGTTGGGGTGGCCTTCTGGGCCCTGTTTGGTTTTAGCAAAAAAAAAGAAAAATTTCCAGAATTAGTGTTCCCTGATAGATGCCCTCCTGGGCACTCACTAGTCCCTTATGGTTGCTTCCAGTGTCCCGCTACCACTGGTCACCTGCCCACCCCCCTCCTGGACTCTTCTGGGATGAAAAACTGCCCACTGCATTATTCTTCCCTGGGGTTTTGCTCTCTGAGTGGTTTTTTGCCTGTTTGTGTGTGTCTTGAACAGACTGGTCTGAGGAACCTTTTTTTTACCATATGACAAATACTTGCTCCTTTATCTCCCTGGACAACTGACAAATGCGGTGGCCTCCTTATCTCTTAAGGGGGCACAGCATTCACATCTAGGAATTGAACTTCAGACAGTTGTACATTTCTATCTGCTTCTTTACCTAACATTCTGTGTTCTTTTGAAAGCCTCCCTCCTTCCCTCCCTCGCTCCCTCCCTCCCTCCGTCCCTCCCTTCTTTTCTACAACAGGCATTTGTTGAACACCTACTATGTACCAAGTCCCATGCTAAGTTCTGGGGACACCATGGTGAATAACACAAGCAGGATGCCAACCCTCTCAGAGCTTACAAGTATGAATGTTTATTAGAGACTATTATGAAAACAATGCCTTTCCCCCCTACCCCCCATACATGCTTCAGCAGAAGGGTTAAGATTTATTTGAACAAATACTGCCTTGGTAAACCCTCACCTACCTCCCCTCACCCCCCTTCGCCTGGTAACCACCATAATGTTGTCTGTGAATTTTTGTGTTATTTGTTTTTTTTGCTTAATCCCTTCACCTTGTTCACCCAGTC
The DNA here is from genome assembly GCF_963259705.1 of Myotis daubentonii. Lineage (NCBI taxonomy): Eukaryota > Metazoa > Chordata > Mammalia > Chiroptera > Vespertilionidae > Myotis > Myotis daubentonii. Next base: position 41,430,154 of record NC_081856.1, read on the forward strand.
CCCCAACCTCTCTCCCTTCTGACAGCTGTCAGTCTGTTCTCTGTATCTTTGAGTCTGTTTCTGTTTTGTTAGTTTATTTTGTTCATTAAATTCCACACATAAGCGAAATCATATGGTGCTTGTCTTTCTCTGACTGGCTTATTTCACTTAGCATAATGCTCTGCAGGCCCATCCATGCTGCTGCAAAGGTAAGATTTCCTTCTTTTTAATGGCTGAGTAGTATTCCATGGTGTACCTGTACCACAGCTTTTTTACCCACTCAGCTACGGATGGGCACTCGGGCGGCTTCCCAATCTTGGCTATTGTAAATAACGCTGCAGTGAACATAGGGGATCATGCATTCTTTTGAGTTAGTGTTTTGGGTTTCTTTGGATATATTCCCAGAAGTGGAATCGCTGGGTCATAAGGCAGTTCCATTTGTAATTTTTTGAGGAAACTCCAAACTGCTTTCCACAGTGGCTGCACCAGTCTGCATCCCCACCAGCAGTGCACGAGGGCTCCCTTTTCTCCACATCCTTGAGGACCTGACTCTTAATAAATGTCGGTGATGAGAATGAGGGTGGTGATACTAGCTGGGGGCATGGATGGAGTGTTCAGACATTATTTGGCCTTGGTTATAATACATGTGCTCTTTATCTCCACTTGCTTGACCACAGAATAATAGGATCTATTTAAATAAATAAAGGGGGGGGGGGGAAAGAGGTAAACATATTGCGATAAACATGGGTACAGTACCATATTTTCTGAACTTAAAAAATCAGCCCGTGGAGTATGACAAGCATGCATATGCACTTACCTGGACCACTGGTCACTGCGTATGTGGGCCCCACAGCTCCTATAACAAAAAGGCTACTGAGAGAAGACAAAGGGCTTGCTGGGGAGGAGGGAGCATGGAGAGAGGACCAAGAGAAAAGACCAAGCCCCCGGGCTTTCTCGTCCCTTGCTCTGTTGACCACAGCTTGCTTATAGCTTTTCTCAGCCTGCCTGAAGACATCTTAGATACCAGGACCTTCCGTAAATGACACGGAAGTGAGTCATATGCCCTAATGCCCTACGTTGACCTGGGATGGACATCCCGTGTGTCACCCTCTGGGAGGACTGCTGTGTGACATGGAGAGGGAGGTCATCGCGGAACCGGGAGGGCAGGCACCTGCGTGCACTGGGGCCGGGTCTGCCTGCGGGAAGACACACTCAGGGCAGATGCTGCCCCTGGAAGGGCAGGGATTGCTGCCTGTGAGTGCTCACCCGTGTGGCCTTTAATGGGGCGTCCCTTTGAAACCGTTAACAGAGCAGTTACATGTCTAAGGGGTGGCATTGAAATTCCCTCATTAACACCAAATTTGTTGCTTGAAAAATTCAGCTTATTTGAAAATTAGTTCATTTTTAATGCCTTTTAAGCAATTTGAGCACTTAAAATGACTCTTTGAGAAACTTAATAACAATTCCAGTAAAAATGGCCTACAGGGAAGAAAACAGTCTTCTGATTCTTTTAGAATATTTTTCATGTTTCAGCAGAACTATCCCAATTTAGCAGAGTGTGAATATTGAATAAAAATAGTTTAGGACAAAAATAGAAAATTGGACTTGTTCTCTTGGTGTGAAAACGTGTAACAATCATGATATTTTTCTTTCTTTTTTTAACCTTAATCATTTCTTAATAATGTCTCATGCTGGGCAAATAGTTGTTTCTCCTGTCCATTATCTAATTCCTTCCTTCAATTTTTTCAAAGAACTTCTATTTCTATGTGTCTCTGTTTCTTCTTTAAATTTGAATTTCCATTAGGAAAAGATTCAGAAAAGACCATAGTGAAATGAAGTAAGCCCATGTAAACCTATTGTCAGGCTGCCCTCCCCCAACTTCCCAGCACTCCACCCCTTCGCCCACCTCTATCCCGCCCCCTACTCCACTGCCCGCCCCTTATTATAATGCCCCGTCCACTACTCCACTGCCCCTCCTTCTAGTCCACTGCCCTACCCACTACTCTACTGCCCAGCTCTTGTCCTGCCTCTTTGCCTTGAGTACTTTTAGCATTGGTCTTTCCCCTACATAGCACTTATCATAGTAATTTATGAGTAAATTTTGTAATTCATTTTTTAATAGACTCCTCCTTTGTATAGTACACTGGGCCTGGTCCAGAGCCTGGCACATCATAGGAGCTCAGTTTATATTGTCAAGCAGTAGCTAACAGGTACTGAATGACAGGCATCCAGCTAATGAAAGAATCAGCCTCCACAATACTTGCAAACAATCAAATAAACTGCAAATAAGAAAGTCCATGTGTGAGATTTGTCTTATAGATAGCTTTGAATTTTCAAACCATGCCATATATCAAATGATGCACTTAAGCTGGATACGAACATTCGAGTTTCTGGAAGTGTGAGTTGACCTCAAATAAATTATTTATCTTCTCATTCTTGTGTGAGATAGGGAAGGGGGGGTAGTTTTACTAAATTGGAACTAGCATAGGGAGAGTAAATCATTGGTGGGGGTGGGTTCCCAAGTCCAGGTCTCTCATGAGAACAGTCAAAGAGACAGGGTTCTAGCAGGAGTGGAAGCCACCTTCAACTGGCAGGCGATTGGAGGAGACTTTAACAAAAGGATGACTTACAAAAGTCAGGGAAGGGTTTATAGAAACTATTAAGAGAGAGTGCAGTACTCCAGGGAGAGCTGGGAGTCAGGGGATGGAGAGTTACCAGAACCCACAGAGGGTGTGCCCTTTGGTAGCAGCACAGCCAACCGGTAGCATCTTGGCCCGGAGGAGGGTAGGGGAATGCAAACCGCACCCTCACTCTTCTCCCACCTCCTAACCTCCAGCCAGCGCCTTCTGTTGGTTCAACCCAACCAGGGTCAGGAAAGAGGGCGCCCACTAATCAGTCCATAAGGCTCAGCCTGGCTCAGAGCAAGGTGGGCAGGTTGGATGTAAGGTATGAGGAGACGGTGTGCGGTAAGAGAAGATAGCTTCCATCCTCCTCACTGAAACTGCAGAGGATGCAGAAAGCCTGGAAAGTGAAAATCCCATAATGGGATGAGGATATTTATGAGGGTGGCGGGGCTTGGAAGGTCACCTGGGCAATGTACCCATGAAAAGAGGTGTTACATCCAAAGTCATGGAGCTGCTCGGTGGCAGCAGCTCACCCCAAACCCTAGAGATCTCACTAACTGAACGTGTGTTCAGCACCGCGATGTGCTGGCACCCGAGCCTTGTCAGGGGGACAGTGGTGCCCTCACTTTCCACTAGTGCCAGGCTCTATCTATAGGCTGTCTTTTAGGGCAGGCACTCAAGAGGAGGTCCCCAGACCACCACCACCACCAGCAGCAGCAGCAGCCTTGGGACCTGGTTAGAAAGGCCAATCCATGACCACACCCTGACCTTCTGAATCAGCGTCTGTGGGGTGAGGCTCAGAAATCTGTGTTGCAGCAGCTCTCCAGGTGATTCCTAGGCAGGCTCAAGCTTGAGGAACTTTAGCAGAGATAGCAAACACTTACACATGAAGAAATAAGCTCAGGGCTGTGAGTCTCTCACACACACATTCACACTCACATTCACTCAAACACTCTCACACTCACATACACACAAACAACACACACACACTCACACACACACTCTTACACACACATACTCTCACACACACACACAAACAACACACACACACTCACATACACACTCACACACACTGTCACACACACACACACACACACTGTCACACACACATACACACACTCACACACACACGCAAACACACACATAAAACACACTCTCACACATACACAGAAACAACACACACACGCTCACATACACACACACACACACTCTCACACACACATACACACACACACAAACCACACACTCACTCTCTCACTCACACACACACTCACACACACACGCACTATGCAGCTCACACAATTTTATCTTAGTCTTGGCGTATTTTCAAATAGTTCTCTAAAATAAGGAAATTGGATTAAAGAAGTGGTTTTCAAACAGTGTTTATCTGATCCTCGTCAGAGCTAAGGAGGTCACTGGGCTGACCCACTCAACTAAAATAATAAACGTATCTTTATAACATTTCATTTGACCACAGGGTCTAGAGCTTAATATGCATTTGAAAGCCCCTGTCTGAGATGACCTGGCTCCCTCTTGTTCAAATGTCCCGTGGTGCCGTGCACGTGTGCCAATTGCATTGGCTCAGAATGTGTGGAATCTGTATTTGTAGCTTACATAGATGCATATTTGGTTTTATTTAAAAATCTTAGCACTGCCTTGTCCCAGAGGTGCCATTTTTCCGTTTCCTATCCTTTGTGGTACAGCTAAAGGAGTGTGCCCATGCACCTACATGCATGTGCGATTTCCACCGTGGGGGCTACTCCTGGGCAATATGTCCTTTGCTCTTTTATCTCCCATTGCTATTTTGAACACAAAGAATTTGCAGGAAGTGTCATTGCCTTTCTGCTCACATGGACTCGTGTGCCTAAAGCTGCTCGTGTATGCATTAGGCTTGTTAAATATTTAAAAAGGGAGAGTGGTATGGTTCAGCAGGCAGGCTCAGAGTTGTTCCAATCCTGGTTCTGTATTTGACTTATAGATTCAAAAGCAACCACTCATCATTTTTGTGCTTGTCTTTTCTTACTTGTCAGAAAGCCACAATAATATATTGCCTACCATGTCACATGTGGTGGCTCCAGAATTTCTGTGTAGAAGAAGGTTGGGGCCTGTCATCTTGCTGCTGGGGGTGGGACTTACTCATCTTGAAGGTAAATTTGTAAAGCAAGCACACATGGTTTTTCTTAGTTTGTATATAAAAATCCATAAAATCAGAAAGGTCTTCCCAAAGGCTTTATACTATGTGCATCCCTGCCCCTCTTCCCCTACAAGGGATTGAACCTGCAACCCAGGCATGTGCCCTGACGGAGAATCTAACCAGCGACCTTTGTGTGCATGGGACGATGCCCAACCAACTGAGCCCCCTTGCTCTTCTTTTAAGACTTTTTCTCAATATTAATTGTATGATTTCCTCTCATCCCCCTAAAAGTTAACACTTAAATATTTCTAAAACGTGGAAGCGGGGTGGGAAAAAGTAACTTGCAATGCAGCGCCAGACACTTAAAAATGTGCTTTGGCCCTGACCGGTTTGGCTCAGTGGATAGAGGGTTGGCCTTCGGACTGAAGGGTCCCAGGTTCGATTCCCGTCAAGGGCATGTACCTTGGTTGTGGGCACATCCCCAGTAGCGGGTGTGCATGAGGCAGCTGATCGATGTTTCTCTCTCATCGATGTTTTGTTTTTTTTTTAAATATATTTTATTGATTTTTTACAGAGAGGAAGGGAGAGGGATAGAGAGTTAGAAACATCGATGAGAGGGAAACATCGATCAGCTGCCTCATGCACACCCGCTACTGGGGATGTGCCCGCAACCAAGGTACATGCCCTTGACGGGAATCGAGCCTGGGACCTCTCAGTCCGCAGGCCGATGCTCTATCCACTGAGCCAAACTGGTCAGGGCTCTCATCGATGTTTTTAACTCTCTATCCCACTCCCTTCCTCTCTGTAAAAAACCAATAAAATATATTTTAAAAAATGTGCTTTGTGATGAGCACTCTGGAGATAAGTTGAGTTCACGGGGTAGAAGTTTCCACGTTAGCTTTCAGATGTCATCGTCCCCACAGAACTCCTCTGCAGGCTGCAGCGTGGGTTTTGATCTGTGTTGTTCTTATGCCGACCATCCTAAGAGAAAGAAGGGGGCAGGGGAGAAAAGGGAAAAGGTGTTCATTCACACACTGCTGGATCTGTTCATAGACCATCTCATTTAATCCCTACAACATTTTGAATTAGATATTTGTGTCCCAGATTTGACAAGGAGGGGTCGGAGGTGAAGGGACCTGTGTGTGGTGGTGCAGCCCCGTGTGGAGCCAGCATTGCCTGACCGGAAGCTGCACCCAGTCCTGGGGCTGCCTCCGCCCCTGCCCCCAGCCGGCCTGCAGCTTGCCATTGGCAGCACTAGATTTTCTCTAGGTCCTTGGCATTTGCTTTTATGTGTTGCCAGTGCTTTCCAGAGGCAGAAGTTTGAATCTGTACATTGGTTCTCATCCCTCTCAGCAATGTCATTCTCTCCCTCCAGCATCTCCTCCTCTTCCTCCTCCTCCTCCTCCTCCTCCTCCTCCTTCTCCTCCTCCTCCTCACATACCTCTAGTGACCTCATTGATTCCTGACAGAGATTTTGTGAGAACACATGGAAAGGCTACATATTTGGGTCTGGTTCTCTTCCCACCCAAGACAAGTCTGTTGGCCCCCTCTCCCAGGGCAGAGCATGGCTTTCTTCTGATCCATTACATCCTTTTCCATGACTTTCCCAGCTTTCTCATAATGCTGGTTATGAGATGAGGGGGAGAGGGCCCTAATCGGGGTCCAGTGGGCAACCAAGTGGAGAAAATAGTCAGGAGTAAGTCAGGAGAAAATAGCCCAGGGCAAGCCTGCGGGCTCCGTCTTTTCTTGAGACTTTTCAGGAAACAATGGAAGTAAGACTTTGATTGGTGCCCTCCTGGATCCAGTTCCGCTTGGCGCCATCACTTGACCTCTGGACCCCGAGGGAAGGGGTGATGCTGCAAAGACAGCAGGAGTTAAGTTGAAGATAGTTAATAGATACTGACACTTTATGCTTTGTATCTTTAGAACCTTCCAGGGAAATGCCCTCAGTGGAGGAGAGCTTTAAACAGCATTGTAACAGGCACCGTTGACACAACTTGGTGGGTTTATGGTAAAATCAATTTTAATACAACAGCAGTAGGAGTAGAATTCTCGCCTTTTTAAGCACAGCCTAGTTTTTGTTACTCCACATGTCAAGTTTGAGCCCTGAAACTTAACAGCTAAGTAGAGTGACATGCTGCTAGAATATGGTGATCCCACACAGCTGGTAAAATTATTTGGGGGCAGATAAAGCTTTGTTGGTTGGGGCTACAAAAACTCAGCAAAATGCTTCGTCTCTCTGAATGATCATCATCTGCCCTCCAGGAGGGGGGAGGTGGTAGCAGTGGTGGGAAATTTGCATGGAAAGATTTTGTTATCACAACACGATTACAGTGCAATACATAATGCAATTCAAGTATCCACGTGGCTGAAAAGAGGTTGGAAGGAAAGGTAGAAATCAGTAGGAGCAGTTCAAATAAATGAACAAGCCTCCACAATGTCCTTGTTAAGAATAAGAACTAAAAGGCACACAGGAGGCTGTTATTATTTGCATTCTGAGTATCTGCAGCGTCCAGGATGAAATAAATAGGGGCCTGAGCTTGGAACTGGTTTGTGTCAGCTAAATTACTGCAGAGGTCAGCCACTGACTGGAAAAATAAAGTCAATGAGAGTCAAGTTAGAGGCAAGGTACTTAATGTTTACAGTTTCTTTCTTCTCATTTATTTACTTATTGTTCTGAGAGCACTGTGGGGATTGTACCTAAGTGGCTAAGCCATTTATGCTTTATTACCTATAAACACACACATGTAATTAGATTTTTTCCCTCTGCTTTTTACATTTCCCAGACCTGAAATAAATCTGAGAGCTTGGACCTATTTATTCTACCGAAGGTTGGAAGTTATAAAGTATTAGGTCGAATCATATGAAATTGTTGTTTTTATAAGTCAAACCAGCCAAATAGCAGTAATTTCATTTAAAAAGAATTTTTTTTTTTATTGACTTCAGAGAGGAAGGGAGAGGGAGAGAGAGAGAGAGAAACATCAATGATGAGAGAGAATCATTGATCGGCTGCCTCCTGCACTCCCCACAGGGGGGATTGAGCCCACAACTCCAGCATGTGCCCTGACTGGGAATTGAACTGTGACTTCCTGGTTCATAGGTTGGTGCTCAACCACTGAGCCACACCAGCCCGGCTTCTATTGAATATGTGAAAGGCTTGGTAAATGCTAGCTGTATCAGAAAATGTATGAAATGTCACCCATTACCTGGTGGTAGTTATCCAGGATGCAGCTTTATATTGGAAGAAATGAAAAACGCCTGGGGTTTGTCCTGAAGCCTCAGTTTTTCACCAGGCGGAGCCGCCCTGTGCTCTCACGGCCCATGGGCCCACCTAGGAGTCGGGCTCTACTTATGTCTGTTTTAGAAGAGATGATCAATAATGTAATTGATACCTTTCCCCAACCTGTGTCTTGTAATCAGATGAAGTAAGTGTTGAAGGGCCCTGAAGAGGAAAAAATGATGTTGGGTCACACAGTGCCATCCTGGTGACTAAGCGGGGGTAACTTCTATCGAGACTGTTGAGACAGGAGGGCGCACTCTTGGATGAGATGCCACCCCGACTTCTCTGTCCTTTGGGGCAGTATATCCACCAGCTCAAGCAGGCCGATTTCTCCTCAGAATGTGAGAACAGGCTGCAGAGCTTGGTTTAGATGAAAACGGAGACATCATTTGGATAACACCTTATTTTTTTTAAAAAAAATTAAAAATATCTTTGTGCTGAGAACAGCAAGGAACAAATGGTTCTGTATGTCTCCAGATCGGTGGAGACAGGTGGTGCGCCCAGCTTCGCCCTGGGTGCTTTTCTCACACGGAGAGAACGCCCATGTCCCCACATTTCCAGGTGGAACAACCGAGTCCCTAGAAGCTCCCACCTGCCTTTCCTCCTGTGCACACGGCAGGATGCGACCTCAGCCCACACGGGGCTGTGTTCCAAAGCATCCTGGGTCCACAGAGATGCTCGGGTTGCATTCTGCGAGCAGGTATTTTTCACCAGGCAGTGAGCTGCGAGCAGGCTGCCCCAGGAACGTATTCATCCCTTCTCTCTGTTCACATCTGGGGGTTTTGCTGAGATGTTATTTGAGGGGCCAAGAGTCGTGGTTAGAGTTTGAAGCGCACAATGTAGGAAGTGCATAAATAAGCACATGCCATTTGGACTAGCCCTTCGTTTTCGAGTTTTGTTTATTGTTTGTTTTATATAAAAAGGGCGTGGAGAGTTTGGGGGCGAGTTAGAGAGTGGGGAAGGAAACAGAACACTTTCCTTGTGCCCGATTATCCTGAATGCATTATGTCATGTGTCCCAGACCCAGAGCATCTATTATATCACGCAGTCTTCGCAGCCTCCTGCTGCGCAGTCAGCTTGATGACCTGTAGATACAAAGACTGAGCTACAACAGCAAAGCATTAGAGGCAATGCCTGGGTCTCAACCACTGACCTTGAAGAGATGATCTTTGTTTACCATGACTTAGTCCTAGAGCAGTGGTTCTCAACCTTCTGGCCCTTTAAATACAGTTCCTCATGTTGTGACCCAACCATAACATTATTTTCGTTGCTGCTTCATAACTGTAACGTTGCTACTGTTATGAATTGTAATGTAAATATCTGATATGCAGGATGGTCTTAGGCGACCCCTGTGAAAGGGTCGTTTGACTGCCAAAGGGGTCGCGACCCACAGGTTGAGAACCGCTGTCCTAGATGGTTAAAAAATCTGGAAAAAAAATCTATTTGTCACAACAATTATGTATTGATCTCTTTGGACCTAGAAAAGTTGCTCTAAGCTACGGGGGGGCGGGGGGGGGGGCTGGTGAATTGGAACGTAAATCTATTCTTTCCCTTTCAAGCAAGACAAATTATCCTTTAAGGTTGTTGGCTATTTCTGTTTCCAGCTTTTGTGATTTTTTTCACCTGGGAAGAAAACTTGTTTATTCTGGGAAGACGCCCATGAATATTTCCCTTTAGTTAGGTAGATATAAAGCCAACACCCACCCACTCACTATTCTGAGACTATAACCTGAGAGTTTGGGGCTTGGAGAAACAAGAGCTCCTGGATGGATAGCAGTGTGTGTTTAGTTCTCCAAAATTCATGATCGTACAGAGCTGAGAGGTTCCTGGGCAGAGCGAGGGGGCAGATTTGCATAAGGCCCTGAAAGGCACTGCTCCATATTCTATTCCCGTGGGTTCTCAACCCGTGGGTTGCAACTCCTTTGGCGGTCGAACGACCCTTTCACGGGTCGCCTAAGACCATCCTGCATATCAGATATTTATGTTACGATTCATCACAGTAGCAACATTACAGTTATGAAGTAGCAACGAAAATAATGTTATGGTTGGGTCACAACATGAGGAACTGTATTTAAAGGGCCAGAAGGTTGAGAACCACTGTTTCCTTTTTGAACTCCGGCCTGTCCACCTGGCTGGTGATCTGGATTCCATGCTACTCCAGAGGTGTTGGAAGGGAGGGTATGTGCTAGGACTCCTCTGGTGAACCTGCCCTGGCGGAGGGGTCTGGCCTGCAGATGACTCTGTGTGTGTGTGTGTGTGTGTGTTTAAATTGCAAGAGCTGAATCAACAAGCAGCTCTAACGCTGGGAACAGGAACACAGGCCTGCTTTGGAGTGGAGTGCCCAAGAAGTGAGGCTGGGAAAGAACCCTCACCCTCAGCGGTCTTACTGGGTGGGCCTCAGTTCCCATGACTCCTAGGAGCATTGATAAGCCCTGAGGCCCTGGGGTTCTGGGTCACCAACTAGTTGGCAGGCCCTGGTGCTGGAGTGTTAGATTCCACTGTTGGTGTCACTAAGGATTGTCTATGGCGGCAGTTAAAGGGTGCATGTCAGTCAATTGATCTGGCTCGCTACCTCTTTTTGCAGAGGGATAGTAACCATGTCTGAGTGTTTGGATGGAATAGGAGACCCTAGGATTCTTGTCCCTTCCCAACAGGAGTTCCCCAGGAAGAAAGGCCTGGCCACTGAAAGAGAAAGTGATCCTGGAGGCATATTGTCTTCACTCCAAAATGTGGTGACGAAGCACTTAGGTGTCCCCTGCTGAACGTCTGTGAATTTCTGGGTGCTTGCTGCTCCCCTCCTCCTACAGAAACGGGAATTCAGCGCACTTCCTTAATAGCAGCCTCTGCAGTGGCTTATTACACTGCTCATGGGCCAGATGCAAAGCTTATGATTTTAAGTTCACATCATAGTAACCAACTTGTGATCACCCACAGATAGGTAAGAAGTGGAAATAATTAGAATTTAGTTTGCTCCAGGAATTTTCAGCAGCTGTCTTGAGCGCTTTGGTTCTTTTCTTCATCAAGCATTCCAACTACCTGTTATCATAGAGGTGTTACCATATACTACTCACATATATATTCCGTAGAATTAGGACCAGGGGGTATGCATTATTTTATTTCCTAATTTTTATCCCCACATTACCTGGTTTCATGTTACTGAGTATTTCTCAAAGGTATGACTTCTATAGGTGTATTGTATTCTTTAGTATAGATGCACCATAATTTACTTAGACACCTTTTAGACACATTGGGTATTTTCATTTTCACCTTTAAAAATAGTGCTGGCATGAACATCTTTGCATGGGAATTTCTGTGGCCTTCTCAGATTAGTTCTTTAAGGTAGATTCCCAAACATGAAATTTCTGGATCAGAAAGCAATTTTAAGCTTCTTCATCCCTGTGTCAAACAGCTCTAGATGAGAATGCTAGGTTTGGCACATTCTTGTCAACATGGATACTAACCTTTAAAAACAGGTTTACCAACTTGATTGGTAAACAATGGGTAACTTTTTTGCCGTTTGCTATTGAGTCAGACTACCTTACTATACAGACCACGTGTATTTTGTGAATTGTCTAATCATGCCACGTGATTTTTCCCATCAGAGTATTTATTTTCCATTATTTCATTATTTGCAAAATTCTTTATTTTATGGATATTAACTCTTTGTCAGAATAATTGCAAATATTTTCCTAATTTTTATACAGTTTATTGATATACAAAAGCTTTAATTTTCACATAGTCTAATTTATCAATTTACCCTTTATCATCTATTTCATTGTATTTATTTATTTATTTATTTATTTATTTATTTTTACTTAATCTTCACTTGAGGATATACTTTCATTGATTGGAGAGAGAGAGAGAGAAACACATACACACACACACACACATACACACACACACATACACACATGGATTGGTTGCCTCCCGTAAGCGCCCCTCCTGGGGATCAAACCCATAACTTACGTACTCTGACTGGAATCAAACCCACAACCTCCAACCAACTGAGCCACTCAGCCAGGGCTGTTTCATTTTATTAAATAACTAGAGGCCCGATGCACAAATTCGTGCAAGAGTAGGCCTTTCCTTCCCCCCCGGCTGCTGGCACCAGCTTCCCTCTAGCACCCGGGACCCAGGCTTCCCTTGCAGCCCCAGCTTCGTCCGGAAGGTTGTTCAGAAGGATGTCTGGTCTATTTAGAATATTATGCTTTTATTATTATAGATGAATAAATACTAATAATGTGAGAATAACACTGCGGCATTGCTGTTTTTTTTTTTTACAGCTAATTTAGGCAACAGAAAATCTTTTCTAAAAATGGGTTTTTTTCTTTTGACCTACTATTGCTTTTTTATTATGTTTAGAGGAAATGAGTTTTCCTAATACACTCTTTGGGAAACCTTTTGGAAGTATTCTTATTCAGATGTTTCCCATTTCACACCAAAGTATTTTCTATTTCCATGAAGTATAAAGAATGAGCTGCAGGAGAAAAGGGTGAGAGTGAGACTGTTATCATACAACAGAAGTGTTAGATCACAGGGGTCCTTTCTCTTGGTGACATTTCGCCATGTTGACAGGGAGCCATCCTTTTCATGTCTGACCGGCTAGGGAAACTGACTGAATAAGTTAATTAAATGGAAGGAGATTTTCCAGGTATTCACCAGGGAACCAGACTGTAGGAAGCACTAAAAGTCACTTGTTTGAAGCTAGTTACCAAGCAGACCAGCAGGCAAATTGGCTTGATTGGAGCAATCAAACCAAGCAATGAGCCACCTGAGTGGAAAGATATGTTTCTCCTTCTTTTGTATTTATTTATTGTGTAGGTTGGTCGTATGTTCTCTTGGAGTATCAAGGTAAAAAGACAAACGCAGGCTGCCAACTGGAGTTTGGCAGACTCTGCCACAACACAGATTTGTCTGTGAGACATATTGCTTTGTTTCCAACCTGTTGCCCAGGAATTAGTTCTCAGAGGCGGATGATTGCTAAGCCACGGAGTTCTGTGTCACTGAGGAGAGGGTCATGGGCTTTTATGTGGATGGTGTAGGTCTCCTGTATTCTTTCTTGGAAATAAAGTGAATGATACCCAGTTTGGTTCTCAATTTTAATAATGTTTCTAGGAATTGTGTCTTTGGAGATGAACCGATTTATCCAGGGTGGTAGATTTTTATTCAGGGCCCAGAAATTCCACTAAGAATATCTGAGTGAAACGCCAACCTTTACTGCTTTTTCTGAAATTTTCCTAGGTTTGTTTTGATAAGTATTTCACTATAGCCCAGACCAGATGACTGTTAAGCTAAAGTCAGCCTCTGTTTTGTGTCTGGAAATTAGGGAAGGGGGAAGAGTCGAGGTGCAGTGGAAAATGTAAGAACTCTGCAAAGTTGCCTGGAAACCCCTTTGTAAACTTGAACTAAAAGTATAGTGAGCAATGGAAACTTGAATACTTAAGCAGTCCCACAATTAGCCTTTTTGAGATGCTATTAGGCAACAGAAGTTCAGTTTTTACCAACTAAGAATTACCATTGTGCAAGACTGGAAACTTTGACCATGAGATATGCAAAGTCATTGAACTTAAATCCTGGGTTAGATGCTCTAACCCACCCCCTGGGTTTATAGAGAAACTAAGATTCAGGTCTCTCATCAGAATATATGACTTGCCCCAAATCACCCTGTTAGGTGGAGAAAGAACCAAGACTAGAACTCAGGTATCCTGATATTTTTATTTATCACATGTGACATTTTTTTTTATACCACAGATGTTGATTTACAACCTACCAGATGCTATGATAAATATCCTGTTTAATAAAAGGCTAATATGCAAATTGTCCCCTCGGGAGTTCAGCTGGGAGACCGGGAGTTCAATCACTCGCTATGACATGCGCTGACCACCAGGAGGTGGCATGGAACATGGTGGGCCACCAGAGGTGGTGGTGGGGTGCTGAGGGAGCGAGGGAAGGAGGAGGTGGGGAGGCCAGGAGGTGGGGAACCTGATTGACCCTGATCGCCAGCCAGGCCTAGGGACCCTACCTGTGCACGAATTTTGTGCACCGGGCCTCTAGTTTTAGTTATATTATCTCATTTATTACTCACAAATTCATATAAAACTATTTTTTTAAAAAATATATATATTTTATTGATTTTCCACAGAGAGGAAGGAAGAGAGATAGAGAGCTAGAAACATCAATGAGAGAGAAACATCGATCAGCTGCCTCCTGCACATCTCCCACCAGGGATGTGCCCGCAACCAAGGCACACGCCCTTGACCGGAATCGAACCTGGGACCTTTCAGTCCGCAGGCCGACGCTCAATCCACTGAGCCAAACCGGTTTCAGCTCATATAAAACTATTATTCATTCTCTTATGCCATTCATACTTATTACACACCTATTAATGTATCCAGCCATTTTCGTAGGTGCTGGGAATACAACCAGAGCCACTTTACTTGTATTTTTATATTCTAGTGGGAACAATAGATAATGACCAAATAAACGAACAATATGATCATTTCAGACAGCGATGAGTGCTTTGGTTAAAATAAAACAGGCTAGTATAATGGAGGGTGCCTGAGATGGGAGAGGACGGCTTTTAATTGAGGAGGTGGCATTTGGGCTGAGACCTGAGTGACGAGAAGGGTGTTTTAGAGAAAATAGCAAATGCAAAGCTCCCAAAGGGATGAGCGTGGGGTGTTCAAAGACTAGGACTCAAATCAGGCTGACAGACTATGTTGGTGAGGGTAAAAGTGAAATAAGGTAAGAGTCAGGAAGGGTTTTCAAGGTCAATGTGAAGAGTTTGGAAAAATGCAAAGTCTCTGGGGGTTTTAAAAGCAGGGAAGTGAAATGACCCAATTTATGATGATTATTGTTACTTTCATATCACTTTCATTTTACAAATGAGAAGCCAAGGTACCCAGAGGCCCTGTGACTCTCCCAAGGTAATTCAGCCATTGAGTAGCCTAAGTGGCATCAGCTCTGAATTGAACAATTCCATGTCCCATGCTGTGCTGTTTCTTCCCCACCCCCTGGACTCACACTGTTCCTACATGTAAAACAGATATACTAGTAAAAAATAATTTCTTTCTTTTTACTCTACATGCTTGAGCTAATATTTTCTCCCTGGAAATGGGTCAAGAGCAGTGCGCTTCATTGCATTCTGCTCTTAAAAGAATGGAGGAGCTCTGATTCTGCCGTTTTAAGGTCTTTGACTTCAATGAGTTTTGTTCTGTCTAGTGTTGCCATTATCTTTTGGACACTCGCCACGCTATTATAGAGAATGGTATGGTGGGCAATGATGCATCTTAAATGGAAATGTACAGGAAGTGAAAATTAATAATGCGGGAGCTCGTTAGTGTTCCTTTCTGTGAACCTGAATCTTCCTCTGTCCTTCCTGAACAATCCGATCCAAAAGCCATTAGATAGGGCTGAGCGAGGGAGGTGTTCACTTAGTATGCATGGGGGGTGGGCATCGTGGGAATAGAGGAAGGATGCTTAGGTAGCTCAGGCAGGATGTTGGAGCCCAAGTGGAGTAAGGAGGGTGTCCATAGTCATGGGGTATTGAAGCCAGACTAGGGTGAAGGGAATGTCTGTACTGGGGGTGGGAGGGCAATGGTAGCAGTGAGCAATAGCTATGTGCACACCTAGTGCCCAGATATTGGTTTCTAAATACCATTTTCCACTGAAAGAAACCAGGGCTCCTTGGAGAACTGGCTGGGAGAGCTAGAGCAGGGAAAGTACACAATGAACATGGACCATCATGTTGTGCCGGAAAGTAAGAAGTAACAAAGTGAGAAGATACTCAAAGAATGATGATGAGCGTAGAAGCCAGCTTGTAGGGTCTCCCCCTGACTAAATCGGGGATACTTTGAGCATTAAAAAAATGATAACATTGCAACCCAATGAATAAAACAGGAGTCCATGAGACCTTATTAATATAAATACATAACTTAAACATTTCTTGAGGAATGGGACACTTATAGCCCCCACATACTTTCTGATGAAATACTTACAAATAACATAGGAAAAATGAGTAGTAAATGCACTGGCAGTGGCTACACCTGGCTTGCCAGGTTTCTCCAGTGAACATCACCAGTAGTGGAACACATCAAAATTAGGTGTCACCTGCTAAGTGCAGTGCGAAGGACACTTCTGTGGTCTTCTTGCCAAAGATGCCAAACCCGAATCTCATCATGAGGATACCTCACAAAAACTCACATCAAGAGCCAGTCTTCAACATAACTAGCCAGTAGTTTTCACAATATGCCAAGGTCATGGAAGGCAAGGAATGATCCAGAAGTGGCTGCAGATTGCAGGAGAAGAAATAGCGATGGCAAGCAAATGCAAGCCAGGATTCTGAACTGGCTCCTTTTGTAGAAGAGCCATTAGGGAGACAAGTGGGTGAACCTAGATGGGTCTAAGGATGAGATGACAGCAATGCTTTGAGGTTAAATTCCAGACCTTGGTGGTGGTTTGATGGTTGCAGCATAAATACACTGAGGCATTCGTGGAGGCGATGAGGCAGAATGCTAGCAACTTACTTTCAAATGGTTCACGTGTACTTTTTTTGTAACTTCGCTATCTGTTTGAAATTGCTTCCAAATAAAAAGTTAGAAGAATGAAATAAAAGCAGGCTGGAAGGTCCAGGGCCTGGTGTTTCTCATTGGCCGCACCACTGTGTTTACAACGAAACCTGTTTGACTTGTGCTGGCTCTGAAACCAGGTTGCCGGGGGCTGACTGTCCTTGGGTGAATTATTATTATTTTTAAAAAATATTTTTATTGATTTCAAAGAGGAAGGGAGAGGGAGAGATAGAAACATCAATGATGAAAGAGAATCATTGATCAGCCGCCTCCTACATGCTCCCCACTAGGGACCGAGCCTGCAACCCACGCATGTGCCCCTGACCAGAATCGAACCTGTGACCCCTCAGTCTACAGGCCGACGCTCTATCCACTGAGCGAAACCGGCAAGGGCTTGGGTGAATTATTTATCCACTCTGTGCCCCTCTTCCTCATCTGTTTGAACACATGAGGGACACTCATCCAGTTCTTGTGTAGCAGGCCCGAGAGGAGATTTTTTTATTTTTTATTTTTTTAAAATATATTTTACTGATTTTTTACAGAGAGGAAGGGAGAGGGATAGAGAGCTAGAAACATCGATGAGAGAGAAATATCGATCAACTGCCTCCTGCACACCCCCTACTGGGGATGTGCCCGCAACCAAGGTACATGCCCTTGACTGGAATCGAACCTGGGACCCTTGAGTCCGCAGGCCGGCGCTCTATCCACTGAGCCAAACCGGTTAGGGGAAGGAGATTTTTAGTGAGATAGTTATGCGAAGATTCTAGAATAGGTCCTGGGATATGTTAAACAGTCAATAAATATTCACTCTTATCCTTATTACTCCTTAAACTGATAAAACATCTATGCAATCTATCCTCTTCAGTCTTTTCATGACAAGGCTTCCTTGAATGAGCTCCAAGCAGGTCCCTTCTTGTCCCGGGCTGCTCTCGAAGCTCCAGTTTCTATGACCAATTATGCTCTGAAAGTAAACTCCCACAAGCATTCTGAGGTGGCGGTGACAGGGCCGCAGACTTCTGAGAGTCGTTGGAGAGGCCGTCAGTCCATCTTTGGCTAACTGGTCCCAGTTGTGAGATTTGGCCAGATAAAAGCATCTTGATTGCTAGCACCCACAGCCAAGACTGTGGGAGGCCCAAAGTTAATGTCTCTAGTTTGGAATCCAGAATTCGCTCATTGTCATTCCGTTTTTAGGACTGGGAAGGACCTTGGAGACCAGGGTCCAGCTCTCTCATTTTATAGGCGAGGGGACTGAGGCCCAGAGGCGTAGCAGATGCCCCAGGTACGATCTTACCTCTGGCGTTTGGAGGTATCCCGACACAGAGGTAACACAGTTTGGGCAATGCTGAGGTCTCGTGACAGAAGGAGGACAGTGTTTCTGGTGGAGAAATGCACGTTTTGGGGGGGATAGTAAAGGAATTTACCAGATTCTACCTGGGGTCTCCTGCTGTGAGGTACCTTGACCTACTGCATTTTAGCTTGGGGGCTCCATTTCTACAGCCTGGCAAGGTCTCAGCTCTAGACTCCCCCCCCACCTCTGTGCCCTTCCCCCCCCCCACCCCGTTTTTCTCAGGCGATCTGTATAATGTCTCGCATGCCACAAAGTGCTGCCTAATTCTCTGGTTGCCATCACTGTGTGCCAGCAGTTCTTGTGTAGCAGGACAAGGTGTCAGGGCCCTAGCCTTGAGCTCTTAACTGATCTTCCTGACCGTGATTGAGTAGAAAATTCCTCAAGTGCTCTGATCACTTTATGTCTATTCCACCATTTAGGAGACTCCAGCTATTTTTGGTGCAAAAATAAATATCCTCCAGGCTGCCCGTGAGTTTGCCAAGACACATCCCGATTCATTGTGCAACCACCAAGATATCAAGCCCTATAAATAGAGCACTTGCTTTAATATTCCATTTGGCATCAGGATGCTAAGTTCATACTCCCTGCAGTCAGTACTTTAGACTGGTTTTATTTGATTTCCTGGGTATTATGCTCTTTGGCTGTGGAGGGCAACTTCTTGTTTATCTTCATCTCTGCTTGGCTTGAGATTAAGGCTTTGTGCTTTGAAAAACCCCCACAACTTTTCCTTTCACTGCCCATCTGTTTAATAGTTATTTTCCCTTTTTAACTCACTTGTTATGCTAACATGACTGTGTCTAAATAGGGTGTCTATATTTGATTGCATTGTTCATTTTAAAACTTTTTTTTCCTTCAACTAGGATTTAGAATATACCCGAACTAGATCTCTTTCAATCATGCAAGAGTCAAAATTACTTTCATAAATCCCAGCGAGTTAACTATCATAATGTCTGTGTTTATCTCTGAGACCCATTAAGGAAGAAAACTTTCCTGTTTTCATTTATTTCTTGGGGGGGTGGGGTAGGGGAAGGCATACATTTTTATTAAATATGGCTTGTTCAGAATTTAACGTTTCCCCAGTTGGTATTTCTGTATTTTATTAAGCTGCACAAGGTACTTTGAGAATGAAAGTGAAGTGTAATTGTTGCATGATTATATCCTTCCCGCTGGGCATGATGGTGTAGGTTAGGTAAAAGGATTTTCAGCTTCATAGCGCGTGTTCCTCTTAAGACCATTTTCCTTGCCCAGTCCTGTGAGATTAAGTAGGGGGCTAGAGTTTAACTGATTATCCACATTGTTTCTTGACTGTCATGCAAGTAAGCACTCTCTTACAATGCATAGTAGATGTCCTTCTTTTTCTCCTATAGCTTGAGAATTAGAACAAATATCCATCATGGAGACTTAACATGGGAAGAAACCAAGGAAACTGAAGTCAGGGGGTTAAGTGGCTTAAGGTCATTTATTTATTCAAGAAGCGTTTGCTGGGTTCCAGGCAGCACCGGGAAGAACGTGAAGATAGGATATGAATACAGTGTTTTAGGAGGCTCAGCTTTGGTCACGCCCACCAGCAGGCGCAGGAGCCTTTTAAAACTCAGACGCCTCCAAATGAAGGTGGACACATCACAAAAGCCCCAGCGGAAGGGTTGGGAAGTCGGGGTCTGTGCTCAGTCTCATGCCCAGAGTCCAGCCTCCCGCTGTCCACGTGTGCCGTCTCCCACACATCCACAGAGCATGGACTCCCCTCTGAATTCTTGCCTGTGTGCCCTTTATATGCTTTTGGCCTCAGATTGCTGAGGACGCCCCTGTCACCTCTGGGAGCATGCTGCCTGGAAACCTCCTTGCTCAAGGTATACTTTCTATCTTCCAATAGGTAGCAATTATACCAAATGATTTGCCATTACATAACATAGGGCACCCACCATCTTTTCAGCTCCTATAGTAGTTTCCTAATCATTTTTAGCCTCTCTCTCTCTCTCTCTCTCTCTCTCTCTCTCTCTATATATATATATATATATATATATATATATATATATATATATCCTATCTAATAAAAGAGAAACATGGTAATTAGCGTACGACCGCTACCCTTCCCATCCCATTGGCTAATCAGGGTGATATGCAAATTAACTGCCAGCCAAGATGGCTGCTGGCAGCCAGGCAGCTTGAAACTAACATGAGGCTTGCTTGCTTCAGTGACAGAGGACTCCAACGTTCCCCGCCTGCCGCTGCAGGCCTCTGAGCTGCAACTCTAAGCAACTATGTAACAAATATAGAAGCTAAACAAAACCCCAGAAACCTGCTTTAGTCCGGGCTTCAGCCAGCAGGATCACAACATTGTAAGCAAAGGCCAGAAACCTACTTTCAGCAGTGGAGGCCTAAGAGCTGGAGCCAAGCCTCAAAGCTAAAGCTGGCCCAGAATAAAAAGAAAAAAAAAGAAAAAAAGGAGCGGTTGGGAGCTTCAGTAACCCCCAGCCTGAAAACAGCCCTCAGCCCCTCACCTAGACTGGCCAGGCACCCCAGTGGGGACCCCCACCCTGATCCAGGACACCCTTCAGGGCAAACCAGCCGGCACCCACACATGCACCAGGCCTCTATCCTATATAGTAAAAGGGTGATATGCCTCCCAGCACTGGGATCAGCGTGACAGGGGGCAGCGCCCAAACCCCCTGACCGCCCTGTGGCTCTGTGTGTGACAGGGGGCAGGGCCACAACCTCCCTATCTGCCCTGCTCTGTTCCTGACAGGGGAAGGCGCCCCAAACCCCTGATCAGCCCTGCTCTGTGCCTGATGGGGGGAGCTCCCCAACCCCCTGATCACCCTGCGGCTCTGTGTATGACAGGGTGCGGCGCCCCAACCCCCTGATCAGCCCTGCTCTGTGTGTGACAGGGTGCAGCGCCCCAACTCCACCCCCCCACCGGCCCTGCTCTGTGTGTGAGGGGGTAGAGCCATAACCTCCCCATCGGCCCTGCCCTGAGTGTGAGAGTGGCGGTGCCCCAACCCCTTGATCAGCCCTGCTCTGTGTGTGACAGGGTACAGAGCCCCAACCCCCTTGATGGGCCCTGCTCTGTGAGTGACAGGGGGAAGCGCCCCAACCCCCTGATTGGCCCTGCTCTGTGCATGACAGGGGGTGGCGCCGCAACCTCCCCATCGACCCTACCTTGAGTATGACAGGGGACGGTGCCCCAACCCCCCAATCGGCCCTACCCTGATTGTGACTGAGGGTGGCATCACAACCTCCCAATCCACCCTGCTCTGTGCATGACAGGGGGCGGCGCCCCAACTCCCCAATTGGCCCTGCCCTGAGCCTGACCAGGGGCTGCACCTAGGGATTGGGCTTGCCCTCTTCCACCCAGGAGCAGGCCTAAGCCAGCAGGGCGTTATCTCCTGAGGGGTCCCAGACTGCGAGAGGGCACAGGCCTGGCTGAGGGACCCCTCTCCCGCCCAAGTGCACAAATTTTTGTGCACCGGGCCTCTAGTATATATATATACACATACATACACATACATACACATACATATATATTATATAGTATATACTGTATATCTCTGAATATCTGTATATCTCTCACCACCTGTGACCTGTTCCCAAACCCAGTACTACATACCTTAGTTTCATTACAACAGCATCCCACTAGTACAAACCTATTGACATCTCCGCTAACTATGCCGTAGAACAAATAACTGCAAGATGATGGTGGCATAGTCCAACATTACACACAACCACAAGCCCTTGTTTCTAGCTCAGGTGACTGCAGGTCAGCCGGCCCTGGCTGGGCTTGGATTCAGGCCGTGGTCTTCGGTCAGGTCTGTTCCGCATGCCTTTCATTCTTCTTGGCTCAGTGGGCTCCAGGCCAGATCAGAGCTGCAGCAAGACAAGTGGAGACACACAATGTCTGCCCATATCCCACCAGCCTAACAGTGTCAGTGAGCGGGGAGATATATTCTGTGTCTAGGGGTAGCAACGACAAAACCATATGGCAAAGGGAGGGGTAAAGAATTGAGATGATGGTGCATTCTTCCCCCGTGACCCTGTGGCATAGGAAGGCTATCTGGGGACCTGACAGTGTCTTAAGAAGACTCTCGATTAATCCTCTTGCTTTTAGCCCCAACATTAACTTCTGCTCCCAGAGACTCCTGGTCTTGCCCATTCCTGAGCCATTTGGGGTTATGCAATGTACATCTCATAGCTTCTTGCCTCTCCTTCTACCGCCTTGGGATTCACATTTTCAGGCTTGTTGAGTTAGTTACCATTTGCCCATCTGCTCTCCAGCTTCCAAAATTTCATTGCTGTTGTCTCTTTTCACATTTTCTTTGTCCTTGTGTATTTATGTCTGTAATAACATCCTTTTACTGTCATTTTCATGAGGTTTGGGGAGAGAGTAAGGCTAAATGCAGGTTTTCAACCCATCATCATTCCCACCTGGCCCTTTCTTGACACCGTAATGAGCAGCCTTCTTTCCCTCTCTAGCTCCTCTGGCTTTAATTACGTGATGCTCAGAGCCCCTGTTGCCCGGAGACAACTCAGTGGAGAAACTCTGATGAAGTGCCTGACAAGGTGGTGACTCACGTCGCAGTCTGGCTGGTTGTTGGAACACAGTGTTATCTGGCCCACAGCCCTTCTAACAGCACTGGGTACATATAGCGACAGTAGCAGAAGGAGTAATCGCAAAGAAAACCATCTCCAAACTGAATGGAAACATTTGGAGTGCTACCTGGACAAGGACCCACAAACCTTATTTCTAAGCCGGGAAAGGAAGGAGAATGGCCTGTAGTGATTAGTGAACCTTGAACCTTGAACTGAGGCTCAAATCCTGATTCTGCTTCTTATATTCTGTATCCCTGGAGTAATTTTCTTGATCTCTTGGATGAGAAAACAAGTCTCCTTACTCATAGAGTTGTTGGGAAAATGAAAGAAAACAATACAAGCTCTTAGTTAGATACAAGTTCTATTCAAACAGAAGTGCTATTTGGGGGTCGTTATGAACATAGGTAGTCTACACAAGGTGGGTAGGTGGTAAGAAATCCATTTCTATAAACTTTCCATGACTTGGAGCACATTCATCCTGGTAAACCGAATGAGGTGCAGTTAATGATCATTTACACCCAGTGGGCACTGGTAAGTGCCAGGCCCTCTTCTAAGCACTTTGCACATGTTAAGTCATCTATTCCCCAGAACAGCTCTATGAAGTGGGTTCTAGCGATGTGATAACCACTGTGTTATAATGAGGGCAACTGAGATGTGAGAACTTAAGTAAGTTGCTTACGATCGTGCGCATGTAGTAGTGGAGCCAGCAGGACCACCCACAGGCAGCCGGCCCCAAGTCTGCAGGTGAGGGCTGCACTGCGCTCAGTTCCCTCCCTTCCTCTCCAGCCCTCCCTTCTGGGCTCTTCCTCATCTGGGGGCCATACATGTTCTTCTGGGGTCTCTCTCAGGCTTTTTGTCATCTCACTTACTGCCCTTCCCTTGAACAATTGCTAGATCTCCATGGCTTTCGCTCCCATGGACATGTTATAGACTTCAGTCCCTGGATCCCACCAGATCTCTCTCTTGGTGCCCATGAGGTTTATTTAACTTTCAAAAATCTGTCTCTTTTCAGTAGCAGAAGATGCATTGTTGTAGGTGACATGGCTTCACTGTGTCAGCCCAGGCATTTCTACCTGAACATGCTTATCTCATATTCTTCTCTATAGTCCCTGTGGTTTTAATTTCCTTTTTACCCATCTCTTCCTTCATAAGTTGCATAGCTTGGCCAATAACAGCTCCAGTTGTTAAACAGAGTTGATGTTATAAGTGAGACCTCCTATTATTCTCTTAGCTCCTTCCTATTTTCATTCAAATCATTTGTCATGTTTTGTAATTACAGTCTAAGCTGATTTGCATGATTATTTCTTTGCTGCCTGCTCTATTCCCTACTTCAACCCCTGTCTCCTCCTGCCCCCAACCATTGTAAGGTCCATGAGGGCAAAGACTGTGTTTATTCTGTTTGACACTTGATCCCCAGTGCCTAGCATGATGCCTGGCACATAGTAGGGGTTCAGTAAATGCTTGTGCAAAAAAACAAAAACAAACACTGGTTGAGTGAACATCATAATGAGGACAGCATGTGGGTGACTCCCTGACCTCTCCCACAGATTATCCGGAGAGTCCTGCTCAGGTATCTCAGGTGAAAAGATGTATCATAACAGAGGCGTAAGGAAGAGTGAAATGGCCTCCTTGTAGAACTCATGGAGAACATGGCCACTACTTGGATAGTCCATTAGTCACTCCATTCAGTTTTGTCTCAGTTGCTTTCTATCTTCTGTTCTTCCACACACCAACCCCAGTGGAAAGAAAGGGGTTTGAGAGATAATTTAATGAAGGGGTTGTTTATACAGCTGCTGGCAGGAGCAGGGGATTCCAAGGGCCTTTGGAAGCATCCAAGGATCAGCAAGAGTGGGAAGCTATTACCACTCTGGGGCCTGCAGCTGGAGCCTGTGGAGAAGTGGACGTGTGGGAAGGGCCACCACAAGGGCACACATGGAAAGGGACACAGACACTGTCAGGGGCACGATGTGAGGCAGGGTGGGAAAAGGGAAGACATAACCCCCACTCTCTCCTCCTGCCTTTTGATCTCGTGCTAATTCTCCAGTTGGCACAGCCAGATGGGAAGCCGGAGAGGAAAGGCTCTCAGGTGTAGAGTCAGCCTCCTGGGGCACAGAAGGTGGGGGATGGACCTGGGGGTGGGAAAAGCTGCCGTGTGCCATTGTTGTTCGTGAGTGTCTCTCTCTTTAACTAGAGAGACGGACTGGCTGTCTGCTTCATCGTGCCCATCTTCACCCCGGTCGATCATGGCACCTGCTGTCTCTTGACTTTGACTGGATTTCTTGTTTTGCTTCTCTGCTACTTTCCTGTCTACTGTTCTTTATGTGTATTGCATTTAATCTCTTCCAGAGACAGTCATATGGCGTCACCCTGGAGTACTAGACAGGTACTCACAGGGCAGCCTGTAAACACTGCCTTTGGGTCACATACCTATCTCTGGTCCAATTCGCTACAAAGCTCCTTGGCCTCTGATGAGTAATCTCTCAAAAGGGCATGTAGCAGACTCCTCAGGGAAACAGTCTAACTAGAAATCACCTCACATGTCCAGTACATTGTCATCCCCACATCTACCTCCAGGATGACGATGTCAGTGTTAGGCTGCCAGGAGGGACTAGCAGATGTTCACCATGAGAACCTGCCAACACAGGACAGGTTGCATCTGGCAGGTGGACTCGCCCCGTGTGCCCAGCATTGGTGCCTCCTCTTGTGTGGTGCATCTCCAGCCTCCTCCCCGGCTCTGGTTCCTGAGTCAAGAGTCTGGTTCCTGAGCTGATGTTGTTCTGCTTCTAATCAGAATAACCATATTCATTTGTCTTCATAAAAAATAAATGACTCTGTCAATGAGGTTCCTGATAAAAGGAACAGGGCACGATGCTTTTTAGTCATAATCAGCTCTGCAAAGCCTCCTGCAAATAGGAAATGAGTGTTTTCTGGCATTTGGCTTATGTTGAAAGTTGAATTTACAAAAGATGACAGCAACTGGTTGTTGGTAAGGTTCCAGGGTGGCAGCCTTGATTGATGGCTGGGATGCTAATCTCTCTCTCTCTCTCTCTCTTTCTTAAATCCTCACGGGAAGATATGTTTTTCTATTCATTGTAGAGAGAAAGGAAGGGGGGAGGGCTCTGCGGTCAGATCACTTGCCCTTTGTATCTCGTCCATCCTCTCATTGGCTGGGCCTGGATTTCTCCATTTGTAAACATGGGGTGGTAAACGGGTTATTACAGTGGTCAGGCATGTAGGCCTCAGAGCCATATTGCCTGGTGTTGAATGCTGGCTTGACTACCTACTGGCTCTGTGACCTTGAGAAAGCGAATCAACTTCTCAGTGCCTCAGTTTCTCCATCTGTAAGATGGAGGTGATGATATCTGTATAGATCTGCTGTGAGGATTAAATGAACTCTTTAACAAAAAAGCCCGTAGAACAATGACTCACCCTCGGTAACCTTGGATGAATGTTGTGCTTTATTTTCTGTCACTGAGTTGTAAGGATCACGTGAGAAAACACATGTAAAATGTTGGAATCACGCCTGACCGTGGGTCAGTTCTCAATAAATGATGGTGGCAGTCTTTATATCGCATTTTTCTTATTATTCTCCAGCATGTCAGGAAATGGTTGTCCGTCCCCTGTGCTTTTTAGTGTGTTACCACACTTCTAATAGCCATTTCTCACACTGTCATGGTTTGAATTCTGTCTTCCATACTGGACTGTGAGGTCCTCAAAGGCAAGAGTAGGTATCACATATACCAGTATGTCTAATTTTGGTTAAAATGAAAAGTTGCCATAATTTGGCAAGGGTTTTGGTTTTTTATTTTTGTTTTTTTGCCTCAAGACTGACGTTGATAACTTGTCAGTGAAATGTTTTGTCCAGCACGAGGCCAGCCGCACATGAGTTAAGACCTCTGTTCTGGGCGCATCTGCCTCTCCCAGGGTTTACCAAGTGAGAGTCGGATCAGGAGTTCTAGGGCCCAGGCTGGGGCTCTCCCCATCTTTCTGTAGCTGTATACAGTGTCTGAAATGAAGGGTGTTAAGGAAGACTTGGGGCCTCTCCTTTTCGCTCCCCTTTTTGGAAAAACGTTTGCTTGGTTTCAAATGTAGGTTTCATACCCTTGACTCAAACTGGAATTCTACCACCACGACGAGTTTGCTGAGGTGACTCATTCAGCGATGGCTAACTATATCTCCTCTTCAAACACACCAACTGAGATGTTTGGGAGGTAAAAGAAAAAGAAAATAAATAATGGCTCATCACTTCCTGTTTTTGTTTTTCCTTATGTAAAAAGCAATATATCTCTTTCTAACTTGAAACTATTTGGCCTGTGTCAGTGATATAGTAATGACTGTAAAAGAATTGACGTCATACAATGACTTATTTCAGAAATTGCTGCAGTTAAGGCTGAGAGGTGCATTAGTTAAGCTTCCATCCCTACTCCCTCGTCAACATCTTTGTAGGTGCATACACATGACAAGTGCACCACACAAGGGCCCTGTGTGAGCTCTGGTTTGTCATATTGGTTGGAAAGATGCACAGATTTTTGCAATATGGTTCATTAAGCTTATGTCATAGATCAGAATAATCATAACCATCCCCTTAGTTTATGTAGATAGTGAATGAATGAGTGATAGGTTTCCAGTAAGAGAGCACAGACGACTTTTGAGACTTAACATGTATTATAACCGAGACGCCAGAGAGAAACTCATCAAATGGAATGTCTCCTTTCAATTATTTCAGACAAGATTCAAATCTGGAATGCGCTGGCCTTGTTTGTTGGCAAAAAGTTGGGATTTCCCCCCCTCTTCTTAAAAAAATCCTTAATTTTACCTTAAAATATTTTATAGTTCTGGTGGCAGGTTCTGTTCAGAAGCCCCTGGGTCCACCCAGGTGTGTTTTCTGTAGCAAAGGTGGATTTGGCTGTCTCGTGTGATGTGCCTTTAACTCAAAGACAATTCAGCTTGGTTCTCTGTTTTCCATTCAGCAGCTGACCAAATAGGTTCTATGTAGCTAAACCAATATGTTGTGATGCTTTACAATATCTTTTGTCCAAACCTAGAGCTTGTCTCATTTGGGGTTTGGATTGTCTGTTGGCTTAAGGGCTGTGCTCATTGTGCTCGCTGTGTTTGCTCTCTGAATTTCTCCAACCCAGCTGTGCCGACTGCTGCTTGCACAGGCTCAGTGGGAGAAAAGTCTGTCACATTGAAGGTTAAATGGGTGCTGGGGCTCTATCCAGGTTCAGATATCTAGTGCTTTTTAGTATATCTGTGCATGCTTTGTATTTTTTATTTTCTATATGTTATGATGTTTTGACATCTTAAAGACCTTTCTGGCTGGGGAGAGACTGCCCTCCCTGGGCTAGCCAATTCCTAGAGAGAGCAGAGGGCCCAGGGGGAGCAGGCCTTGATAGGAAAACTAACCGATGAGGCATACCATACTCCATCTGGCGTATTCATATGGAGCCCATGCTGTCCCCATCCCTCCACCCCTGCCCCATCTGCAATCATCCCAGGACCCATACCAGGCAACTAGAGGCCACCTCTACAGCCAAAGCCCACATGGCAGGAATTTTTTAAACTAGCCAATCTTAAAACCATTTACTGTGTCTGGCCTTGCCTTTCCCGCGAAAACCCCAATGAGGGCTCTGGCCTAGACCTCTCCCTCGCTCTTGCCTCCTGACCTTAGACAGGCCAAGGCTTCCCACGTTGGCTGCATGGCCAAGGTGGCATGCCTCTGTCTCTATAAGGAACTTCTTTTCCTGAAGTTCACCGGTTTCTCTTCTCTGGCTGCACCTGACAGACATTTCATAAAAGAATACAAGATGATGTGTGCTTTAACTGTGTCAACATTTGATGGGGACGTGTTGGGGCCATTGAAAATGAACCAAACCTTTCCTTCCACACACATGTCCCCTGACAGATGATGGGTTACTGATTGTTATGTATCCTCATCCAAGCATGTCACTGCATTTCCTTAGCTCCCTTCAGTGCTTATCTTGTCTTATTGTCTGGAAGTTCCCCTTGCTATCTAACCCAGTTCCTTCTTATTACTGCCCAAGGCAACCAATGTTCCCTGGATATCTGCCTTCATAATCCATTTTCTGAAAGTATTTAAATTCATGGCAGCATGCCAAGTCCAGGTTCTTCTGTATGCCTCCTCTCAAAATTGCAAACGGAACAAAATCTGCTGGGTTTGAGATGTGGATATGTGTTCAAACAGAGCAATGGCAAGCTTGAAAAGAACACTAAGTGATAAAAAGAATGGCAATAAATGCATGCTGCCTGCCAGTCTCCTCAAAGCTCCTCGGATGCACTGAGTCACCTCCCAGAGAACCAGGTCTTTTTCTTCTTCTTACGATCTGATGGGGCAAGCGCTTTAAGTGAGACTCACCGGGGATCACACTGGCCGCTGCCACTTACTTGCTGTCTGCGCTTGACACCATGATTTTACTTCTCTGAATCTTAGTTTGAGTGTCAGTAAAATGGGGAATATAGTGGCTGTCTCATGGAATCGTGAGGATCAAGTGACATTATCCAATGGAAAGCACCTCGCCAATGATGGGCACCCCACCATGTCAGTTTCTCTCTGCCAGGTTTGTTAACGGTCTAGGTCGATAATACACTACATTTAATTATTACAAAACTCATTAATTAAATCAGAACTTGTAGCTGTTTAGGCAGGGTTGAGCAGAAGTTAATTGTTTATTTTTGCACTGAGAAGAAAGGATTTGCTAAGCAAATATCTCCATCAACCAGAATGGTGATAAGGAGAAAAGTCAAGCTACTTACAGCTTTTAGAAACTCCTATTGGCAAATAAAGAGAAAGGATTAATTAAAAGCAATCATTATCTAAATCACTGAAAGGATGGAGGGGACCACCCAATTAGTAGTTCTTGCCACTGGTCCGGGTG
The DNA here is from genome assembly GCF_963259705.1 of Myotis daubentonii. NCBI lineage: Eukaryota > Metazoa > Chordata > Mammalia > Chiroptera > Vespertilionidae > Myotis > Myotis daubentonii. Next base: position 41,459,566 of record NC_081856.1, read on the forward strand.
CAATTGGTTTCTGTGTGATTTGCAGAGGCATGCCTCATTAAAACGGGTCTGTATTTCAGCCATCTCACTAATTAAAATATGCTTTCCTCTCAATTAAGCTGGACCCCTGAATCTCTAACACAGAAAAAATGGAACATTCAATCAAGGTAAAGTGCTGTCAATCATCACCAAAACCGTGGGAAAGTCCTGCATTCACGTATACTAATTTGCACTCTCATAAGGGCTCCCGTTTCCCATCTCTTCATTAATTCATTGAACATTTATTGACAGCCAGTCCATGATCTGGCTCTCAGTTATGGTAGAAGAGGTTTCCTTCTGGCATCAAGGAACTGAGATAAAGCCTCCCTTCTCTGATAATGCTTCTCCCTCTGCCTGGGAATCCCGATCAGACCCTACACCGATAGACACCGTTTAATAAGGTTGTTAATAATGACATCACAGGGACAAGGCAAGAGGTGATTAGTTGCCTTCCAGTAGTGAATACCAGGGGGTGACTCCTCCCTGTGGCAGGGCCAGCAGACACTGGTGATCACAATAAGGACCAGGGGTCTGTGAGGCCAAAGGCCTGTGCTCAGCTTCAGGCCTGAGGATACAACGGAGGCCACTGCCGTGATTAAGACATTTTCAGGGACACACTTACGTGGATGTTTTTATTGCCACCTGCACAGTTTTACCATTATTTCTTTGCTTGTTCAGCATTTACTAAGATTTGACTAGAAATGACAAGAGTGAGTTGGGTCATGCTGTTTGCCTGCCTGTCCAGATGCTACAATTTTGATCTTTTCTTCACATTATCAAAATATGTGTAATCTGAAAGCTATGGCAGTACTGTTACTAAGCACCGTAGAACATAATTATTAGGAGCTCTGGCTCTGAGTCATCTGTCTGGGTTCCAACCTCATGACTGCACTGAAGCATGGGGGAGTTCACCGCCCCCCCTCCCCCGAGCTTGGCTCCCCTGCTTTTAATACTTCAGAAACGTATTATAAAGGTTAAATGCAGCAGCAAACAAAGTATTTAATATGGGCCTTCAAATACATATTTATACATTGTGTTTATCTGGATTATTTGAATATATACATTATGCAAAATAACATGATTTTGTATTTATATACAAATATCCTATATAATAAAAAGGTAATATGCAAATTGACCCTAACAGCAGAACGACCAGGGAACAACCGGTCGCTATAATGTGCACTGACCATGAGGGGGCAGATGCTTAATGCAGGAGCTGCCCCCTGGGGGTCAGTGCGTTTCCACAGGGGGAGTGCCACTCAGCCAGAAACCGGCTCATGGCTGGCCAGTGCAGCAGTGGTGGTGGGAGCCTCTCCTGCCTGCCTCCATGGCAGCACTAAGGATGTCCGACTAACGGCTTAGGCCTGCGCCCCCTGGGGAGCAGGCCTAAGCTGTTAGTCAGACATCCCCCGAGGCCTCCCTGGCTGCCAGAAGGATGTCTGACTGCCAGCTTAGGCCCGATCCCCCGGGGGAGTGGGCCTAAGCCAGCAGATGGACATCCCTGAGGGGTTCTGGACTGTGAGAGGGTGCAGGCTGGGCTGAGGGACCCCTCAAGTGCATGAATTTTTGTGCACTGGGCCTCTAGTATATAATAAGTGACTATATATGTATGACTATGTTACATATATAATAAATGACTATATATATGACTATAAATAATACAAAATAAGTAGTACAAATTTATCATTACTGCCCAAAGTCTCATGAGCCAATTGTTCTGATGTTCAAACAGGAAAATGATAGATTCTTGAAACAACTGCTCATTGAGTTCAATAAACTCTAGGATGGATTATTAAGCAGAAGGTTTATGGGCATTTTAGGAAAAGTTGCAGAGCATAACAAGTTGTGTCAACAGTTAGAGCAGGAAGATGCATAAGACTTGGGTCTATGGATTTCAGAAACTTTCTTTTAAGTCTTTCATAATGTTCTCCTGGAGAACTGAGAATTTGGGGGCCGATGTTTGGCTTGGAAGACCATATCTCCAATTATCTTTCCCAACATTTGCTATCTCAACATTTGTTTGTTTTTCTTTATCACACTTACCACATACTTAGTTATTTTCCTGATTCATCCATTTATTTACTATTTATCCCCTGAAAGGAAAGTAAGCTCCCTCAGGTCAGGATGTCTGTCTTGATCACATTTGCAACCCCATGAACTGATACAGGACCTAGCCCCTAGTAGGCAATCATTAAACGCTTGGGGAATGAATAAAAATGAAAGAATTCTTTGCCTGTGACAAAGGTGTGACTTAGAGTACTGGATTCTTAAAGGATCCAGAATGTCACAGAACGTGCATTGGAGTTCTCTTTAGAATGTCACAGAACTTGCCTTGGTTACATTCATTTAATAATTTGCAGGCAGACACTCATTAATCATAGATGTTGGAAGATGTAGCTAATATGTCAAAACAAAATTTATCTTGATAAGCTAAAATCTGAGTCAATAAGATTAGATGAATGAAGATGAAAAAAAATTAATATACTTAAATTTAGATTAATAAATTCAATTTCCCAGGCAGGATACAAGGAGCACTAAAATAGAGACAAGTTTCTATGGCAGGTCGTATGGAAGAGATGTGGAGTTTTAGCTGACTTGTTGCTAATCTGAGTCATAAACACTATATCATGGTAGATTTTCAAGGTAAACTTACCCTAGACCATGGTTGTCGACCTCAGCTGCCTGTTAGAATTTCCTGGGGAACTGGTTAACAAAGAAACAGATAAAAGCATACTAATGTCCAGGCCACACCTAAGAGATTTTGATTCAATTTGTTTTGAGAAAGACCTAAGTATAGTTTTGTTTCATTTTGCTTTTGTTTTTTTGTCCCTAAGAAATTCTAATTTATAGGCAAGGTTATCTTATAGGCAAGAACCTCTACTCTGGACTTGGTCCTTACTACTAACAACATACCTTCTGTAATTGTTTTTAGCATTCTACTTTCTGACCATTATCTTCTCTATTTCTAAATTATCCCCTGAGAGCCCCACTGCCACATTTTTGCTCACTAAGACTTCTGATACACTGACTTGACCAACTTTCAGCTGCTCCTCATGCCCATCATTTCCTCTCTCCCATCCATTGTCCACTCTAGTAACCCTTACTTTGCATGTTCCTTTAAACCCTTCACATATTTCACCCTGTAAGGCCCAACTCTGGTCCAGCCTAAGAGAGACTGGCAGTGGCTGGAGAAAACCATGCAACTGTGCTGAGTGGTCTTGCTGAAAATCACGACTGAGACCCTACCTAGAAAGTGTCATCTGGGAATCCTACCACTTACCCTCGTCATTTCACTCTCTCACTCTCCTAGATTTTTTTTTTTTTACCCCTTTTCCTTTTTTCTTTTTCAAACCTCAAAACAACCCTCTCTGCACTCTCAACTGATGAGCCTGCTTCCCTCACTGAGATAAGGCAAGTGATCAGAAAAGACTAACTATAGATTCCTATTACAAAATCTCGTCACCTACTTGACGCAGGACCTGTGCACTCTTCCTTCCCTCTTGTGAGCTGGGATGAATGGCCCATCCCTGCTCCTAATTAGAGCCAGCACTCCCATGCCCTGCATCCCATATTCTCTCTTGCTCAAAACTGGGCTCCTGCAATGGACCCCTAATTCCTCCTGCTTCATCCATTTTCCTTTCTTTTCTGTATCATTTCCATCACCTTGCAAACATAGTATAATACCTTTCATCTTAGGGAAAAGGAGTCTTGTGATTCTACAAGCTATAGCCCAGTTTCTCTATTCAAAAGAGGTGTCTGGATCTCCTCTCTACTTCCTTCCCTCCTCTCAGAATTTCATCCTCACTACTCCGCCAAACCCAAGCTCACCAGTGATATTTGTGCTGCTAACTCCGGAGATCAGTCCTCATTTATTAGAGGGTTTTTTAAAAAGAGCATTAGACACCATTAATCATTCCTTCCTGTATTTTATTTTCCTTTACTATTTTAGTCACATATTATCTGTTGCGAACTTCAAACTCTCTAATTTTATACTAGATATTATCTGGCTGCTTAGTTTCATGAAAAGAACATTTTAGTGTCATACTTAAACTCAATTTTAATTTTTGTGTTTATTGATATTAAGTTATGCTATTATGTCATCGTAATCCTGTCCCCCTAGGTCAGTGCTTGGGGAATGTTTGCTAAATTTAGGGGTTACCATGGAAACTGAATTTTTACAACATTGTTCTGTCTCCTGTGTCATCATTATATCTAGTTGTCTGAAATTCTTTACTTCTATTTTTTAACCTTGTAGTTTTCACAACATTTTGTCTAATTACTAGTATTATTATTCCTTTTGTCTCTTGGATGTAGAATTCACTCCTTTATCTTAAGCTTCCTTAACTATCCCCACTTACATCTCTAGTCCATCTGCTTCCAGATCTCCTTTCCTCTTTTGGGATCTTTAATTCGAAACTTCTTTGCCAGGCTTCAAGGTAATAGAAAACGAATAATGCCAAATGATGGCTCTGCCTCTGGTAGGTTGGGAGCTTTGGACATGTTGTTTACCGTCGGTAAGCCTTGATGTGACAGGCATTCATGGAGATGGCTCTAATGATTGAATTGGATAACTCCTACACAGAGGTTAGCTCGGTACCTGCACATGGTTAATGTTCAATAAAAACTTTTTATTGTGAGTACTTCCAAGCTGCATTCATCTTTTAATCAGCCCCTGTGGTCATAGAGAGCTTTGGATGTAATCAACAGAAATAAACGGAGACTTCTGGAGCCAGAAACAAATGTTTATTGGAAGGATATTAATAGCTTGAAGAACTGAGGGAAGAGCTGGCCAGACAGGACTTGGGGAAGATGGGAATCAGGACAATTGGGGGGTCTCAGAGACAAGAACGTGTGAACCATCCTTCTGGATAGCACAGTGGCTTGGGTTTAAATGTGGGGGGGGGGGGGGCGGGGTGAGAATCAGCTAACCCAGCTTGGGTTTGGGCCCTGCCCACGGGTCAGGGGAGCAGATGTCTGGGATTGGCTGCCTCACCAAAGCCACCTGGAGCCAGTTGCATGAGGACAGGATGCTAAACAGACAAAACTACCTGTACGTCACAGACCTAATGCTAGATACTCCTGAGGACCTGCCAAAAAATGACCCTTGACTGACTCTTCAATGACTTCATCAAAATTTAATTGCCTTTTGGAATAACCCAACATCATTTCCCCCTATCTTTTGAGATAATCATTCTGTTTATGAAGTGACTTCTATAATGTTTATTGACTCATACATTCAATCAGCAAATATTTATTGAGCAGCTACTAGATCTGATATTCTGTTCTGGGGGAGGTTGACCTCTGTGAACCAAAGAAACCCCATGTCTTTAAGCACTTACTTTCTACGGAGAGGGACAGGCAACCAAACATAAACAAATATATGACATCACATGGCAATAGTTTTCATGAGCAAGCGCTCATGGGGAAAACCATGAGACAGGGACAAGGAAAGAATGAGCAAGATGGGAGTATATTGGTCAGATTGGATATTTATGGTTACATGAGTCTAGGTTTCTGTTCCCATCCTTTAAAAATGTACTTTTAATTATAATTGAAAAACCATTTTATATTAGTTTCAGGAATACACCATAGTGTTTTAATATCGATGTGCCTTATAAAGTGGTCGCTGCCATTAGTCTAGTAACCATCTGTCACCCTGCATAATGATTACGACGTTATTGACTCGCTTTCCTGTGCTGTATATTACGTCCCTGAGTAAACTGTTCACGTTTGATGACTTTTCTTGTTTATTTGTCTCTCATAAATGACTAGCTGGCTTCCTTCCCGCCTCCAGGAGTGAGCACCTTAAAGGTGAATCATGTCATTCATTTCTGGTCCCCCCCTGCCTCATGGTGGATGCCGAGTAAATGTTTGTTGAATGAATGAATAAACACACTCCTTATGGTATGGCCGTTGGATGACTGTATTTGTCTGCTTCTGAGCCAGGCAGCCATTCCCCCAAGTGGGACATTGCAGGTGGCCTGGACAGAGAGGAGAATTCCGTGTGGGCTCTGCCCTTGTGGATTCCTCTGTCAATGTCTTTGACTGACCAATAGGCTAAGTAAGACATTTATATAATGCCTATTTAGCCAATTTCTCTTCCCTGCAATCAGGTTGGTCTCTTTGTGTTATTGTGTTTATTTTGTCATAACATGCTTTCTGCATTTAAGACCAGCTCTGAGAGAAAGACATGAGGAAAACATCCATTCCTCTCCACTTGAATCATGGCCACAGACAGAACGAATCATAGCCTCTGAAGGAAGCTCGGAACAGCACCAGCCCAATGGAGGTGGTGCTATGAGTAACAGGGCCAATAGCAACGGTTCCCTCTGAGAAGCTGGAATCCTAGTGAATCTGCTCCCTCCATACCTACTGCCTGTATTTACTTATTAAATCAAATTAAAATGAAATGTAGAGAGCTATCGAGTTCTTGCTCAGTGAAAATGCCAAGTGGAGAGAACTACATGGATCCTCATTCAAGTACTGAACTGGAAACTAGAAAACAGGACCACAGAATGCTTTTAATTGTTTTTTTATTAAATATTTGTGTGAGTTGGAGCAGTGTTGACTGCGTGATGTTCAGACATGGCCTCCACCCTACTACCTTCTTCATTCATGACTTTCACTGCAGACCAATGAATGGGCTGCCCTCAGTGCAGCTCTATGGTTGCCGAGGGAGCTGTGTTTATAAATGGTCAGCTGTGTTGTGAGTATATTTAGCTTATGCTAAATGCCCCTGAGAGGATGAATATCATCTGTTTCCAGTTTAATTGTGTTTTTGGAGCATGGTACATTCTCCCCCCACCCCCCCCCCCCACCCCCTGGCCCAGATGAATAAATATTCGGCCTTTTCCCCTTCTGAGGAAAGTTGGGGTTGGATTCTGGAATTCAAATGGCCAGACTTATTAAATTAAAATGAAATGTAAAGTGCTATAGAGTTCTTGTCAGAATGTGCTGCTCAGTGAAAATGCTAAGTTTGGGATAAAATAATAGAGACCAGAAACCATTTCATTCATTATTGGCATGAAGGGATGGTGTGGCTGACTGATAGAATAATTACAAATAGTGGTGAAATGGTATTGGTAACTATACGGTATCTTTATATAACATTTAAAACTTTTTAAAGCAGTTTTTATCCAAAGTTTTTAGACTTTCATACCATAAACCTTAAAATTTGTATATGCAAACCAAAATAATTTATAGTAGCTATTTTAAGTACTGTCACCCTTAAAAGGGGGTTCACTTGAGGCTTCTGAAAAAGCAAATTTGACCAGTTGTATTTTTTATTTGTTCAAAATCATGAACTTCTTGATAAAGATTGTCCAGGAAAAGTAACGGCTTTTAGGGTGAGGACCCACCCCATCTGTGTGTAGAGACTTAGTGATGTAAAGTGACTGCTCCAACGCCAGCCCACGCTATCTAATGGCTGAGCTCAGATGAGACCCAGAACTCCTCAAGCCCACTCCTGTGTTCTTTCTACTGTATCCTTTGTCTCCTGGAAATGATTATTTAAATTATCAAGAGACGAACAAAAATCTACAAAACTTCTCTTACGCATATTTTTCAATGCATGCAGCTATTATATGGGGTGTGCTAAAGTAGGCTGCCAGTTGTACAAATACATAATACACTAATACGTAAATAGTAATACAAGAATAAACTCTGTGTCTTGTGTACTCACAACTACAAACCTACGTTTGCCCACCCTGAATAAACAGCAGAATATACACTGTCGATTATTTATACCTGCATTCCCACATGTCTGTGCCTCTCCCACTCCGCCGCCATCATTGTGTAATCAATCTCTGAGAAAAAAGTAGGTAAGATAGGTTGTGTTTCAATGTACTTCTGTGAGCAGATCCATGAAACTTGCCCAGTGGCACAGAGAACTGACAGAGCTTTAGTATTTCCCACGTGATGTTTTCTCCTGGTCTCACCCAGCTGACTTAGATGCCGTCTAGCCAGCTTGGTCTCCCATGGCCTGTCCACTCAGAAACTAGAGCAAGCCTCTGGCGTCCTGTGTCAGGTCAGCTCTAGTAATTGATCATTTATTCGACTTGCCATGTTAACCAAGCACCTGCTTGCTTGTTTTTTCTTTCCAATAAAACCTGAAAGCCCGAAGCAGAATTACTGGTAAATATACTTTAAAATGTAAAACACTTTGAATTCGCTTTGACTTGATTCCCTATATTTACAATGAAAAGCCCTAAAATATCACATTTCAAGTTGTGATATGTTTGTTTTTCAACATACAGTAACTATGAGATAAAGGAAAATATGTAAAAATCCTTTCACAGATTTTTTTTTTCCAACTAAAAATCATGCTTGGAAAGATTACATTTTATTAAGCCAAAATCTTTTCTAAATATCTATGTTATAAAAATGTACAGGTTATTATGAGTAGCTCCTAGTTCTATTCAATTCTCCATTAAATGCTTAGAGGAGTATGAATCCTTGATGTATGGACTAAGATGCATTTTGCAGTGATTGGTCCATCTTCAAGTACCCAGAAATCAGTAGAATATTACCTTTATTTCCTAACATGTCAGTTGGAATACCTTTTCTTCTTGAATTACTACAATTGACTTTTGTTAATAAAAAGGGAGGGTAAACAATTGCACATTTCTTGAAATTTTATTTCTAATAAAGGTGACACTCTGATATTTAAGAATTCAATGATATGAGTTGAGATTGTTTTTTTAAAACAGGTTTTCCAAGAGGGCTTTGACCCTGCTGATAGTTTTTAAACTGTATTAGATAAGCTGATTAGATTGTCTAGACTGGTGCTCCCAGCGGCACCAAAATGTTCTTCTCTCAAAGAGCCATTATAAATGCCAGAAGCAGAATCTAAGACCATCCCCCTCCCACATCCATTGATGTTGCCATTGAATAGATGACCCCTCCCCCCTTCCTGGAAGCCTTCTCAGTCATACATGCTGGGCGAGGCTCCTCACAGACCAACCCCTTTATCATCTCTTTCTTCTGACCTATGAATCAAACCAATACACTATTCTCATTCACTGACCTACGTCATTGTGGTTTCTTATTGTTTTATTAAAGCACTTGGTCTGCTAATTCCTTTTGGAATGTCCCTTAGCTTTGGCACATCTCGAAGGCAGCTCGTTTGGTGCTCGCTCTGCACTGACAAATGAAGGCCCACGTTCCTGATTGTATCCTCTTCCAAGGAGTTTATAAGTACGAGCAAGAAGTCAATAAGTATAGTCGGGTTTCATAAGTACATAAAAAAGTCTTCCTTCTTTTTCTAGGTGAGTCCTTTTTACAGAGCCCCATCTCCACCCCACCTGCACGCCCTTTCCCTGAGGTGGTGTTGACAACTACACCCAAGTCATAGGAAGTGGCGCTCTGCCACTAAAAGAAGTGGGATGAGGGCCTCACAAACCGCCCATTCACATATTTGCATTCAGCGGGGTTGTTTTGCCTGTTTTCTTTTAGATCATCTCAACTTTGGTCTCTTGGAACCATCCACTCGTGAAAGTCAAAAGTAAGTGTACATTTTAATTTTTCTTTCAATTAGTTGTGAACGGAACTCGCAGTTTCGTTCAGTGGTTTTCACAAGAGAGAATTTCATTCAAATATTTGCATAATGAATGGGAGTTTCATAGGTGGGACAGATAGGAAAGCCCCTCTTTAATTTTTGTGGAAAGGAAAATGGGCAGAAATGAAATAAATAAGGCACCGCCCATCACCCTTGAATATAACAAAGTATATTTGCAGCCACTGAGTGGAATGGTTTTTATTTTTAATTTTGTTAATTTAATTTTTGTTTAAGTATACTTAGTACACAATCTTATATTGGTTCTATTAGTTTCAGGTGCATGATATAGTGATTCGACATTTTTATACTTTACAATGTGAGCACCCTACTAATCCTAGGCATCATCTGTCATCGCGTATATACCAGCTTCATCCTGGGCAGCTTCCAGAGTCCTCTCAAGAGTCCTCTTCCTTTGTTTTAAATTGGGCCACAGCCCAAGAAGTACCTTAAATGACATAATTTTATGCTCTGTGAGGTCCTCACCACTGTGAGGCAATGTGGTATAATGGTTAGTGCCCCAAATCTGGAGATGCTTGGGACCAATTCCTGGCCTTCCACTTACTAGCTGCATGATTTGGGGCATGTCAAAACCTCTCAGTGCCTCTGTTTTTCTGTCTCTAAAATGAGGCTAATAATAGTTGTTATGGTTATTACAAGGATTAGATAAGTTAATATTTTCAAAATGTTAAATAATACTTGGCACATAATGAGGTATGTGGAAATGTTTGTTGAATAAGTGAAAATAAATTAAGCATACAGGGATACTCCAACGTCTCATATTAGGAGACTGAAAAACTGGTTTGGTCTAGAAACAATGACACTCCAGTAGCAATAAACACACCTACCACCCAAATATTGACTCTCAATGACTATTTCCTAATAAAAGGAACCAGAACTCTTTGGAGACCTGGTTGATTCAGGTGTGTGTGGGGGGGGGGGAGGGGGGGGGGCTATGCTCTAACCATTGAACACCACGACCAGGGCAACACAAAACTTTTTTGCAAGAATAATTGTTCTTGGAGTGCAAAGTGGATGATGATATGTGCATTAGTTATATATTACAGCATAACAAATTCCCATGAATTGAGTGGCTTAAAAGAGCAGGTAATTATTATTCCGCAGTTCCTGTGGACCAGGAATCTGGGTGCAGCCTAGCTGGAGCCTCTCCTTAGGATCGCAGAGATGTAGTCAAGATTTTGTCTGGGCTGTTTTCCTCCTTGAAGCTTGGGTTGCTTTTCTTCCAAGAACATGTGGTTGTGGGCAGAATTAAGGTGGGGTTGTACGACTGAGGTCCCCTGCTTTTTTGCTGGCCGTCTCCTGGGGCTCTCTCATCTCCTAGATCAGTGGTTCTCAACCTGTGGGTCGTGACCCCTTTGGGGGTCGAACGACCCTTTCACAGGGGTTGCCTAAGACCATCGGAAAACACATATAATTACATATTGTTTTGTGATTAATCACTACACTTTAATTATGTTCAATTTGTAACAATGAAAATACATCCTGCATATCAGATATTTACATGACGATTCATAACAGCAAAATTACAGTGACGAAGTAGCAACGAAAATAATTTTATGGTTGGGGGTCACCACAACATGAGGAACTGTATTAAAGGGTCGGGGCATTAGGAAGGTTGAGAACCTGTCCTAGAGAGTGTTCACACTGCTTTCCATGTGGCCACTTGCTTCTCACAGGCCCCGCCACAGCGTGGCAGAGTCAAGCCAGCAGGAGACTCTGACTCCAGGCTGCTCAGATGGAGTCTCACAGAATGTAACCTAGTCCAGGGCGCCCTGGCCTTTCGGCATGGCTGTATTCCAGTGGCTGGACACAAGCCAGGGGCTGTGCCTGTCTCACGGGAGGGTATTATGTGAGGGCGTGACTGACTGGGGATCCCCTTAGGCTGTGCCCACTACAACAGGAGAGGTCTAAACAGATACAGGCAGCTGGGTATTGGGATCTCCACCATATATGAGCAAACTAGAGAGGAGGAGGACAAATAGAACATGCTTGCTTCTTGCTTTCAGTCAGACTAGAGCTTGAGGTAAATAAAGTGATTTAATTTCCCCTCCTTCTTCTCTCCCCCGACACAAAATTATACTCCGCAAAGCTTAAAAATCTTCCTCCTCAAAGTTATCAAATGAGAGCTCTGGTTATTTGAAGATGAAGAAATCGGAGAAAAATATTTGGAGGTAGCTCATAAATACATCCCCCGACTACGGCCTTTTCCTGAGTACGGCCTTTTCCTGACTAGGGCCTTTTCTTTTCAACAGCGAAAAAATTTGCACAGAAATGTGTTCTCAATTCAATGGCAACAAAGTTCATGCGCTTTAAGAAACCTCTACAAAAGTTCAGATAAAACGGTCTGCTTTTCAACTTTTCATGACAATTTTTTTCATTTTTGAGATTGTTGAATTTTTTAATACTTGTGTTTTAAAATTCTGTCTACTAATAATTATTAGTAGTATGATAATATTTAGGTTGTATTTCTTGCATTTTACATGATGTTGCTAAATTTGTATATTTTAAGTGTCTTAAGTATTCATCTTCACCAATTTCTTTTTATGGATTCTGAATCCTTATAAAATATTGAATGCAAAAATGCTTTTACTGTCATTTTGCTCCAGTATTGGAATTGCCTCCCAGATTCATATGAGTTCAATTTTTTTTCTTCCTGATTGCTTCTTTGAACACCAGAATGTCCCGGAAATCCTGACGCTTAGGCGTTGGATCTCCGTTAGCCAAGTTGCTGTGTGCATCTGGAAGCAAAGCACAAGCATCCTTTGTTAGACAAAGTCTGTGCCTAATTGTGGGCTTGGATAATGCGATCACTGTCCCTGTGCGTCTCCATGGAGGTTACTACAAACCTACTAGCAGACCAAACCGCAGGCCTTTGCCGTTCATGTCTCAGATGCGCAGCCACCTGGGAGAAAGCAGGCGACTTGTGGAAACGTAACTCATTAGCAGCCAAAAGTTGAGATGAACTATATGCTGGAAAGATAATTCAATTAAGAAACAAGGAGGGAGGATTTCTTGTGGATCCTCCTCCTCGCCCTTCACCTCTCTTTCAAGTCTCTTCCTACACTGGTTTTCTTCTTTCTGCTCACTCATGACTAAGCCCGAGGCTGTAGTCCTTGGTTTCTCTTGTGCCAACGGGTACAAAGGGCGGTTATTGGGAATGGTGAGAACATAATCACCTGTAGCCAGTGGTGAAATAACTCATTTAGCAAATAAAGGTCAACGCTTGCTTGCTTCCTTCCTTTCTTCCTTGCAGTTGTTTTCTTTGTGAGAATGAAATAAAGGGACCTTTTATAAAAACACAAAATAAGTTAGAGCAAATAGGAGTAACCTTTGCTGCTGGAGAAGGGAGGATTAAGCGAAAGCCCGGAAGAGGAGCATTTGTCTCTGGTTGGAAGGCCACAGGATAAAGCGATTCTTTATCAGAACTGAATCCAGTGGCAAGTCTTGGACTTTTCCGAGGTTGCTGGCCCAGGGTAGTCATCAGATCTCTTTCCCACAGAGATAACTGAGGGGTTTACATTTGCCTAATTGGCTTCATCGAGTCTACTTGCCGTGTGTCTTAATAGATACATCTGGTACTTCCACCCGGTACTGAAATTCTGGGCTTATTACTGCATGCATTTGTTTCTGCGCCATCCTAGTGTCATTTTGCATCATGCTGATTAAATCCAAGTGTGGTTTTCCTCATTTGGGGGTGCTTTGGTAGCAATAGGTTGTAGTCATGTGGGTCTTCCCTTGGCATGGCAGGCATTCACCAGCCTACTCATTCCATCTCTCTCTTTGGTACTGTTCTTGGGGCCCTGTGTCCCCAGGGAAGCGACACCACCTCCTGCCTCCCCCACGGAGCTCTCCTGTTCCTGGGTTTCTGTTATACCTGTGTTTTGTGCGTGGTCATTCCTGTCTTATCTTACGCACCCGTTGTTTGCTGGGGATATTTTCCCTCTTCAGAGAGGCGATAAGCTCTTTGAGGGCAAGGGTTCTGTCTTTGGTCGTTTGTGGCCTCACAGTGCTCATGGCCCTCAGCACGTGAAGCCCACCTGCCACCACCCTCCAGGCCTCCAACTCTCACCCCGATCAAAACAGCATTTTCTCAAATCAAGAGAATTATGTACTGCCGGGGTCCGGCCCCAGCGGGTCCAGGGGTCCCCAAAGGCGTGGACGGAGTCGGCGAAGAAGGAATGACACGGAGACAGTGTTCAGTTGATCAGCAGCCTAGCCAGGATCTCTAGCCCGGATCTCCAGAGAGGTTCTGCTTCGGATTTCCAGCGAGGTTCTGTAGCCATGTTCCCTCGCTAGGTTCTCCAGCCAGGTTCTGTCCAGGCTCTCCAGTCAGGTTCAGTGTCCAGGTTCCAGTCAGGTTCTCCTGCCAATCTCTGTAGTCAGGTTCAGTCCAGGATCCCTTGCCATGTTCTCCCGCTAGGCTCTGTCTCTAGGCTCTGAGGCCAGTCCCTCTCCAGGATCCTCCGGCATGCTCTCTCCAGCGAAGTTCTTCTGTCTCTAGGCTCCGTGTAGGCTCTGTCTTCTTGATTCTGTTCTAAGTTCTGAGTGTTTCTGTCTTGTTACAACTGTATTTATACCAGTTGATTCAATCCTATCAATCTCTATTACAAAGGTTAGGGCGTTTCTTATCTCCATTCCAGGGAGAAAAGATTATGTAGTTTAAGCATGATTGTTCGTAGTTAAAGGGATTAATTACCCGCCTGGCACTTAGTTGAGGGGTTTTATTCCCTCCCTAACTTCAGGGGAAAATCCCTACCTGGGGAAAACAACCTTTCTCAGAGACCTTGGTTAAAACACATAGTGCCAAGAAGGTGAGCAAACATATTAAGAACAGTATGCCATATATGCCAGGTCCCTTGAAACAGCAAGCATGGACCGGCTCCCGGCAATGTACCTTCCCTTTGCCTCGCCCTGAGCTGGGGCCACAGAAGTGGGGTCAGCCAAACAGACTGTTCACCCCTGTTTTCAGAACCTCCCACCCTCCTCTCCGCACCTCCTGCCCATCCCCAGAACTCCCAGGCTCCTTCCAGGCATCTCTCCTGGGACTCATTCTCTAAGGCCCTGACCCTCGCAGAAGTCTCAGCTGAGGCTGGCTCCTCCCAGGGCAATCGTGTTCTAATGGCCAGAAAGACCCCAAGGCCCAAAGTAATGCACTTCCGATAAAGGAATTCCAGGCACCGTGATAGGCAGTGGGGGAGGTCTGTTTAACCCAGCCGTGGGCAAACTACGGCCTGCGGGCTGGATCCAGCCCGTTTGAAATGAATAAAACTAAAAAAAAAAAAAAAAAGACCATACCCTTTTATGTAATGATGTTTACTTTGAATTTATATTAGTTCACACAAACACTCCATCCATGCTTTTGTTCCGGCCCTCCGGTCCAGTTTAAGAACCCATTGTGGCCCTCGAGTCAAAAAGTTTGCCCACCCCTGGTTTAACCCATCCTGGTCCGGTTTTCCTTAAATCACACCACACTGGTAGATGCCTACTCTGCTTGCTCACAGGTCCACCCTGCCCACGGGTTATGAAAAGGATGCAAATGTTGATCTCTGTTCTTATGGAGCGAATCACCCACACGTGTCTACAGAGGCGGACTAATGTAATCTTTACGAACCTTTCTTACCACACATCCTGGGTGCCAGTCTCAGTGTTTCTACTTAGCAGCTGTGTGGCCGTGCGCACATTTCTAATTTTTATTTTGAGGGTCCTTGTCTTCATTTATAACACCAGGGTAGCAAAGCCCATTTCTAGGATGTTATAAAGATTCAATGAACTAAAGCATGGACCATTCTTGGCACATAGTAAGTATATATGACATGGGTGCCATTAATAATAACAAGTAGAGCTAGGAAGGATTGTAAATCTAAGCAAGGCAGTTTGGAGGATAAGGCTGAGAACAGTTACATAGAGCAAGGCAATGAAGAGATGGACAAGGACGCAGGAGACCTTGTTAGAAGCCGACTTCCTCCCCTCATAGGAGAGCATGCGTGCTGTCCAGTGTCTGTGCTGGCTTAGCCACAGGGACCTAGTCCCCGGACCACGTGCCCTGCAGAGGCATTGTTGGTGTGGAAGCAGCCTGCTTGCCCATTGTCACCACAGGGCAGGGGGTAAAGGTGGCTTCACCTGTTCTCATAACTGTTTCCAAGTCTCTCTCTTCTGCTTGGCCTGTGCAGTCCTCAAAGCCAGGATCTGCAGTTTGTTCCTATATCCCCGACCACGGTGGAGGGTACATGCTCATGCTCAGTTACTGGCAGACTGATTGAAGGGGTAAGCAATGCTGGAATTTTGCTGCATTGCATCTTCTACAACACTGTACACGATCGATCATGTAAAGGATTAACAAAGACTCAATACGAATATGTGCACGCATTTTCCCTGCATTCAAGAACATGATTCAACCCAATGAAAGATGGCGATATTGTGGTTGTGGTTCTCTGGAGCAACATTGTTTGTGGGGGCACGGAGGAAAAAAAGATGTGACTTAGGAAAGTTGCAACAGCCTTGAAAATACTGGCTGTGGTGCATGAAAGGAAAAACAAACAAATTAAAAGGCCCCAACCATACAGCACTGGAAGAGAAGTCTGTAAAATCAAGCCTGATGCCAAAAGGGATGAGTTGGCAGCCTGGAATGGGTCATTGCAAATCCACTTGGCTCGTGATTTCTCACTTCTCTGAGCTGCTGCTGTTCCATGATATTCAGAGATGAATGTGTTCCCATCTTATTGGCCTCCTCCAAAGCAATGATGTATTAAAGGCTGCATGCCCAGCCGGCGTGGCTCAGCGGTTGAGCATCGACCTGTAAACCAGGAGGTCACGGTTCAATTCCCAGTCAGGGCACATGACCGGGTTGCGGGCTTGATCCCCAGTGTTGGTTGTGCAGGAGGCAGCCAATCAATGATTCTCTCTCATCATTGATGTTCCAATCTCTTTTTCTCTCTCCCATCCTTTCTGTAATCAATAAAAATATTAAAATAATTAATAATAAAACAAATTTTAAAAGGCTGCATGTTTCCTTTCTATTCTTGTTTACACCTTGCCATCCTGCTGTTTACAGGATTGGCCGCTCACGCTCTGCCTGGGGTGGTTTCTATTCCTGTGTGGTTACAATTGCCAGAGGAGTCTTTGAGCTGCTCGGTTTTGAAGAGGGGGAAGCCTCACAGCCTGTGGAATCCCAGCGTGGCACGCATCTCCACCGTGAAAGAGGCACGGAGCATTTATGAACTTGTGTGCAGCTGTGAAACTGCACGTTCAAGTATATGCAATGCTTGAAAGTGCCCGCTGTGCATCTCATTACGGAGATATAATACCAGGCGTGATTTCTCATATGAGCTGATGTCTCCTTGGAAGTTGCCTAGAGTCACATGAAATGTGATTTCTTTCCAAAGGGGAGTGCTTGCCGTGTTTCTCCAGAAGTGGGTGGAGCATTGGCCCCTGGACTGAAGGGTCCCAGGTTCAATTTCAATCAAGGGCGAGTACCTTGGTTGCAAGTTCGATCCCCAGCCCTGGTCAGGGTGCGTGTGAGAAGCAACCAGTCGATCTCTCTCTCTCTCTCTCTCTCTCTCTCTCTCTCTCTCTCTTTCTCTCTCTATCTCCCCCTCCCATCCACTCTCTCTCTAAAAAAAAAAAAATCAATGGTAAAATATCCTCAAGTGAGGATTAACACACACACAGATGAGTTGCAATGTGGAATCTAAAAAATAAAATATAAAAAATAAAACAACAAAGAGGAGTGCTTGCTGTATTTCTCCAGCACTGGCTTGGAAATGGTGTCCTAATGCCTCTGGTCCCAACACCCGTCTTCCCCCCAAGCCCCCCTGCCCAGCTCCTGCCTCCTGTCCTCACTTTGGTCTGATCTTTCTTTCCATCTGTATGGTCTCCTCTGGGCCTTGTGTTCAGGTGATGCACCTCCTGATCACAGAATCATGGTGGTACCTGGGACAAGTGGGAACTGGAAATTGGAAATAGTTCCTTAGCTCTTGAAGCAAGGGGTCCAGAAAGGTTGGGGGTGTTGAGCAGCGGTTGCTTTAATTACAGTTGTTTTAGTGACGATTACCATGGCTCCTGGCACCAAGAGGAATGGCCCTGGGCTTCATCCTCCTAGGGGCTCTTAACCCCTCCCACCCCCTAACCTGCTGGTAACACCCTTTCTGCTTCTTATGCTCGTTTCCTCAGACACTTCAGGCTCCTTCGCTTGGGTACTCATTTCTCCCAGCAAAACTTCCAGTCCAGAGAACATTCCTTTGGGTGCTCACTGTGATCTGCACATGGAAGCTCTTGGTCTGGTGCCTATCCTATTTCCTGTAATCTCAGTTTGTGAGCCTCTGTTTCTCATCCATACAAGAGAAAGTAATCAAACCTCACGGGACTGTCATGAGCATTAAGTTAAATGACGGATATGAAGTCCCTTAAGTTCCTTCCCACCTTAACATGTCTCTTAAGAAGTGACTCTAGAGAAAAGGGAATGCTTGTGCATTGTTGAAGGGAATGCAAATGGGCATAGCCACTATTGGAAAATAGTATGGAGGTTCCTCAAAAATTAAAAATGGAACTGCCTTATGACCTAGCAATTCCATTTCTGAGTATATATTTGAAGAAACCCAAAACACTAATTCAAAAGAATATATGCACCCTTATGTGTATTGCAGTGTTATTTGCAATAGCCAAGCTATGGGAGCAACCCAAGTGCCCAACAGTACACAAGTGGATAAAAAGTGGTGGGAGATATATACAGTGGAATATTACTCAGCCAGAAAACGAAGGAAATCTTACCATTTGCCACAACATGGATGGGCCTAGAGCAGTGATGGCGAACCTTTTGAGCTCGGTGTGTCAGCATTTTGAAAATCCCTAACTTAACTCTGGTGTCGTGTCACATATAGAAATTTTTTGATATTTGCAACCATAGTAAAACAAAGACTTATATTTTTGATATTTATTTTATATATTTAAATGCCATTTAACAAAGAAAAATCAACCAAAAAAATGAGTTCGCATGTCACCTCTGACACGCGTGTTATAGGTTCGCCATCACTGGCCTAGAGGGTATTAGGCTCAGTGAAATAAGTCAGTCAGAGGAAGACAGATGTCATATGATTTCACTTAT
The DNA here is from genome assembly GCF_963259705.1 of Myotis daubentonii. NCBI lineage: Eukaryota > Metazoa > Chordata > Mammalia > Chiroptera > Vespertilionidae > Myotis > Myotis daubentonii. Next base: position 41,478,258 of record NC_081856.1, read on the forward strand.
ATGTGGAATCTAAAGAACAATATAAATGAACAAGCAAAAAAGAAGCAGATCTTAGATACAGGGAACAGATGGATGGTTGCTAGAGGGGAGGGGGGGTGGGAATTGGGTACAAAGGGCGAAGGGATTGAGAAGTACTACCAATCTTGGTAGTTACCGCATAGTCATGGGATGTAAAGGACAGCATAGGAAATCTAATCAATAATATTATCATAACTATGTATGGTGCCAGGTGAGCTCTCATATGGAGCTTCCACCTGCTTCAGATCCACCTGTGTCTGAGGCAGACCCAGAAACTGAAATGGAATCTCAGCAGCCAAGAGGAACGATCCGTCCAAAGGTTACAGGGATGGAATCGATGACATGATCTCTGAACTGGGGATGGAGGCTGGCAATGCAGAGCAGACAGGAGGCTGGTTCTAAGGGGAAGGGAGGGAGGGGAGTAGGGTACTCACTTTGGCACAAAATTAAAGAGGGTACAATACAACTCCATAATTGAAATAAGGAATATCGACTTCAATATCTTTTAAACATAAAAATTAATGCAAAAAAAATCATAATGAACAAAATATCAGCATTTGAAATAAAGGCAGGATTCATAACAGTGATGAGCAGAGCCACACTTGAGCCCACGGCAAAAGATAAAATCAGCAATAGCGATCCTGTCCCCGCCCTGGGATGATGTCCACTGGGCTGGGAGGAAAGGCCTGGAGAGGGCTTCAAGTCCCTACCCCTGGCCTCCCCTCACGCACTCTTGGATCCTGAGTTTGGCTGAAGTATAATTTGTGACAAAAGAAAAGACTGTGTCAAATGAAATTCAGATGTTGTTTCCAGTGAAGTGACTACAGTGAAATTTAGTTTGGAAAGAACACATGAAACAAATGGTTCATCAGACTCTGGATTTAGGTTGGGAGTCGGCAAATGGTGACCCGCAGGCCAGCTGTGTGTTTCTTAGGTAAAGTGTTATTGGCACACAGGCCCACTTGTTTGTTTTTGTATCATCTTTTGTGACATAATTGAGTACTTTCAACAGAGACCATATGTTCTGCAAAGCCAAAAATATCCGCTATCTCGCCTGATGCAGCCCCCTGATATAGATGATTAAAGCACTCAGATGTTTTTGGATCAGCGTATGAGACTGGCCGCAGTTTAGAATATACAACAGAGCATCCGAGGACATTTACAGAGACTATCAGAACCTTCCATGTGTAAGAAGTCGGAGAAATGGGGAAGAGATCAGGGTTCAGAAAGTAAATCGAGAGGCAGCAGCAAGTGGGTGGGGTCTGTGTGTGCCTGGGCCCCTCGGAGTCCTATCAGAGTTCAGCTGTGACTTGACATCACAGGCCCTGACACGCTTCTGAGAGCTTGACAGCACCCGTAATTGGCAGAAAGCAACCGTGGGTTTGTGAGAAAGTACGATCCTTTGCATTATCACATCAATGATTAGTGGATTTAATTACTTTATCTTGTTAATGTGGATAATTTAGCACTGACTTCATTAACTCTGAAGGCGTTTTGTGGGCATCTATTTGTGTAGAAACGGCAAGAGTTGCCCTCAAAGTCGTGTACTTGTGAGCATGAGTGGGAGCAAACAGAGGTAGGAAAGCCTGGACATTGTGTTCTGATGTGCCTCGAGCTTCCGGTGCATAGAAGAGAGACCACAGGGAGATAAGAGGAGCAACATCAACTCATGGAAGGCCCTAATGCTGTCTAGGGAGCTTGAACTTTTACCAGGAGCCAGTAGGAAACTTCTTGATCAAGGAGGTGGCATATCCATACTTGTGCTTCAATTAGGGTGTTAATTGAGTGTGCGGTGGTGGAGGGTGGATGAGAGCAGAGGTTGGGGGACTAGTCAGTAGGCAATTTCAATAGCCCGGGATGGGTTGTAGTCCGACAGAGATGACGTGGGCCTTGGGTGAGCAGTATCCATGGAAATGGGGAGAAAGACATTTAAAAGGGATGGTGAGGGTAAAATGAACCAAGATCCTGCCACTTGATTAGTAAGGGCTCCTGGATTGGAGCTGAGGTGATTGGGAGGCTGGAGAAGGTATTAATCATATTAATAGAAATAGAGAAGCCAGGGAGAGGAGTAGGTTTGAGGGTCAAAAATAATAAGACCAGTTTTCTATGAAATGAATTGAAGACTCTGTAAAATACCCGGGTGGTAGGGGGAGGGGAGGGAAAATAGAGAGAGGGAGAGAGAAAGGAATTGGTGCTAGAAATGAAGATTTAGGGATTATCTGAGAAAAGATAATTATTGAGGCTGTGGGCATAGATAAAATACAAGATGCTCAGATAAAATTGAACTTCAGACCAGCAAAGAATCATGTTTGAGGCTAAGAATGTCCCACATAATATTTAGGACATCCTTATGCTAAAAAGTTATTCATTGTTGATCTGAAATTCAAATTTAACTGGGCATTCTGTATTTTTATTTGCTAGATCTGGGCAACCCTAGACTGTGGGGATTGTCCATAATTATGATATGGTCAGAAGAAGAGAAGATAGTGAAAGATCCTGGACTGGAGAGATAGGTCGTAGGAAAGCTAGGATGCTGTACCATCATGGAATCAAAGGGCAGAGTGGGTTTCAGGAGGGTTCAGCAGAAAGGTCAAGGTCATTGCATCTGGCCACTTGGGAGTCATTAGGGACCTTGGAGAAAGCAGATAGAGGTCTGGTTACAACGGGTTAAGGAGTAAATAAAATAAGGGAGATGGAAATAATTAGTGTAGACTCTTTTATGAAGTATGATGGAGAAGAGAAGAAGAGAGATGGGATGGTAAAGGGTAACAAAACAGAAGGCAGGTTTGCAGGATTAGAGAGACCAAGCCTACTTTCCAGCTTTGGAGAAGGAGCCTAGAGAAGTGGCATCCTGAAGATGTAAGAGGAATGATGGGGACAGGGATGGAGTGAGCTATGGGTGATGGTGGGAGGGAGAATCAGGACATAAATGGAGGCATTCACCTTTGCCTGGAGGATGTCCCCTCTTCCTCTAAGGAAGGAAGGAAAGGGGGGGGGGGGCGGGATGTGGAGGCTTCCACAGTAGGGAGAGCAAGGAAGGCTTTTTATTTTTTCCTTGCTGTCTGGCCATGATATTGAGAGTGCATTATGGAGGGAGGATTGGAGAAGACTCAGACTCAAAATATTCCGTTTGCTGATTGCACAGGACTGATCTGACAAGAGCTCAAAGGGTGCCTATAATCCGTCCACGTGGGAACCATTCAGGCCCCTCTGTTGTATCTTCCTCTAGTGATCTGTATCGATTCATCACATAATTAAATTGCTCACTGGGGAAGAGAAAATGACAGAAACATAACTGAACCGACTCGCACCCCTCCATTTTGTTAAAGCAGGAGACTCAGGCCACACAAGGATCAGGGCCATTTATCCGCGTCTCTAATTTTAGAGGGGGTCCCGGGGCACTCAGCAGACAGCATTTGGGGGAACATGTGGAACTCCTAGCCTGTGAGTTCCTGTCTATACCATGCAGACGGTGTCACGTGGCGTTAATGGCTCTGCTATGTCACACCCACATACCAGGGACTCACAGATGTACAGGCGACACACGCTGATCCCAGCCACGGTCCCTCGGCTCTCCGGGAGCTCAGGTCAGAGGACTATTTTGCAGAGGGAGAGGATGAAGTTGAGGAGCAAAGCAGCCTGCAGTCTGTTAGCTGCTTTTTCTCATTTGCAGCACGGGGAGGGAGCCGTTTGCCAAGCAGCAGAAGCCTGAGAAAGAGAGTTATTTCGGGGAGGGGGTGAGGAGGGGGTGAGGAGGGGCCGTCTGCCTGGGAAAGCTCTTAGTGCCTCCACCTCCAGAGAACATTAGCACATCCTGCCCCTTCTCCACCGTCCTCTCTCTCTCCCTCCTCCTCGCCCCCAACACAAAGACACAAATGAAATTCCTAAAAGTAGACTACTTCTGCTTAGTTATTTTTAGTATTGGCTGTTAGTATTTATCAAGCTTTTCCGTGATCATTTGTCCTCCCACCCACTTCTCTTCCTGCCGCTGTGTGCTGGGCTTGGGATGGAGGGGGCATGTATCACGAACAGCTGGTGGCCTCATAGAAACATCGCCTGGAGAGAGGAGACTGCGGGCCTTTCAAAACAATCGCCCCACACTCAGCTGGAAGAGAAGAAAGATCTGCATTCCATTAGCTTTGGAGGGCAAGGGATGCCTTGGTGAAGGTGAGCCCTTTAAAATGCCTCGGTGCTAGATGGTGCTTCCTGAGGTCAAGGGCCCTGGTCAAGGAGCTGGGTTAGAGAACCTACACACGCACAGAGGTCATCATACAGGCAGAATGGGTGGGAGGCCTAGCAAAGAAGCAGAAAGCCAGAGGAAGCAGATACCGGAGGAGAGAAAAGAATAAAAATCCATGCACGACTCAGGGACCTGAGCGAGCTGAAGGGCTGAAGTGACGCGAGGTGGGTGGGGTTGCAAAGGCCAGAGGAGGAAAGCTCTGTGGCACCGCAGTAATTTACGGCTGAATGCTGAAGGCTGAATGCTGAAGAACGCTGCTGGTTCCTGCCCCCAGCCTGTCCTGTCCCCTGGAGGCGATGCCCAGAGCTGCCACATTGCTCTGGGAAGCTCCCGGACAGGACAGGTCTAACAAAGGGCTGCTGAATGGAAGGAGGCCAGTCCAAATTGAATTGTGGTAGCTGCATGGCCCCTTGCCTGCTCTATCCACTGAGCCAAACCGGTTTATGCCTGCTTATTTTTTAAAATATATTTTATTGATTTTTTTACAGAGAGGAAGGGAGAGGGATAGAAAGTCTGAAACATCGATCAGCTGCCTCTTGCACACCCCCTCCTGGGGATGTGCCCGCAACCAAGGTACATGCCCTTGACCGGGATCGAACCTGGGACCCTTCAGTCCGCAGGCCGACGCTCTATCCACTGAGCCAAACCGGTTAGGGCCCTTGCCTGCTTATTAATGTATCCGTGTATGAGGAAGCAGAAGAGAGTTGTTCCTTTTTTAAAAAAATATGTTTTTATTGATTTCAGAGAGGAAGGGAGAGTGAGAGAGAGAAACATCAATGATGAGAGAGAATCATGGATTGGCTCCCTCCTGCACGCCCCCTACTGGGGATTGAGCCCACAGCCTGGGCATGTGCCCTTGGCCGGAATTGAACCCGGGACCCTTCAGTTCACAGGCTGATGCTCTAGCCACTGAGCAAAAGCAGCTAGGGCGAGTTGTTTCCTTTGCATCTTAAAAAAAAAGTTTTCCCTTGATTTTTGTGTTATTTTTAAGTTTTATTATCTTTTTCAGTTTCCTAGAAATGGAAAAATACAGTAAATGAAATAAAAAAAAATTCAATGAATGGGCTTAATCCATGGAGGGAATAGAGAAAAAAATCAGTGAACTTGTAGATAAAATAATAGAAATGGGCCAATTCAATCAACAGAGAAAATAAACTGAAAATGGGAAAATATTAAAAGAACAGGGCTTCAGGGGACTTATGGGGATATAAAAATTGTCTAGAATGTGTATCATCAACATCCTAGAAGGAGAGAGAGAGAGAGAGAAGGCTGAAAAAATATTTGAAGAAACAATGGCTGAAAGTTTTTCAAATTTGACAAAAGACAGACTTATAGTGTCAAGAAGTTCAGTGAAAACCCAAATAAAATTAACCCAAAGACATCCACACTAAGACACATAATAGTCAAACTTCTAAAAACTAAAGAAAAGACCTTAAAAACAACAAGAGAAAAATTAGACCTTATCTATTGGGGGTAAACAATTAGAATGAGAACGGATTTCTCTTCAGAAAGCATGGCGGCCAGAGGAAGTGGCAGAATATTTTTTACTGGTAAATGCTGAAAAAAGGAACTGTCAAACCAGAATCCTAAATCCAGTGAAGATATCCTTCAGGAAAGAAAAAGAAAACATGACATTTTCAGCTGAAGGAAACCTAGAAATTTGTCACCAGCAGACTTATGTTAAAGAAATATCTGAAGAAAGTTCTCTAAAGAAAGAAGTGATAAAAGAAGGAATCTTGGGACACCAGGAGGAAGAATGAATAATACAAAGAGTAAAAAATGGGAGTAAATGCAATAAACTTTCCTTCTCCTGTTTTCTAAATTATGTGTGATGATTGCAGCAAAAATTATAACAGTGTCTGATGTGACTGTCAATATATGCAGAGAAAATATTTAAGAAAATTATATTATAAATGAGGGAGAGTAAAGGGATCTAAAGTGAGGTAAGGATTTTACTTTAGGTGGTATAATATCAACAATAATACACTCTTGTAAGTTATGCATATTTAAGGTAATATGGAAAGCAAACATTAACAAAGCTATACAAACAGATATAATAAAAAGGACTAAATAAAAATGGAATTCTAAAAAATGTTCAAGAGTCCACAATGAGGTTAGAAAATGAAAATAAAGGAGAAAATAGAGAATAAACAGGAAATAAAAAGTAAAATGTCAGGCTTCAGCCCAAATATATCAACAATTACATTATAATGTAACTGGCCTAAGCATATAGAATATAAGACAGAGATTGGCACATTGGATTTAAAAAATTGATTCAACCACATGCTATCTACAGAAAAACTACCTCAAAATATAATAATATAGGAGAGTGAAAGTAAAAATATGGAAAAAGATGTACCAGATAAACATTGATGAAAAGTAAGAAGGAGTGGCTAAATTAAAGTCAGATAAAGACTCCAGAGCAGTGGTTCTCAACCTTCCTACTGTCGCAACCCTTTAATACAGTTCCTCCTGTTGTGGTGACCCCCAACCATAAAATTATTTTCGTTTCTACTTCATAACTGTAATTTTGCTACTGTTATGAATCGTAATGTAAATATCTGATATGCTATATGTGTTTTCTAATGGTTGCGACCCACAGGTTGAGAACCGCTGCTCCAGAGCAAAGAAAATGACCAGGGCCATAGAAAGTCATTATATAATGACAAAAGGCTCAATCCATGGAAATGACATAGCAAATATACATATTTTGCATGCAAATTCTAAATATATACCAAACAGCAGAGAAAAATAAGTGAAACAAAAACTGATAAAATTGAAGGAATAGACGAATTCACAATTAGAGTTGGAAACTTCAGCAAAGCTCTCTCAATAATTAATAGAACAACTAGACAGAAAACCAACAAGTACAGAGAGCAACACAATAACACTATCAATCAACCAGATCTAATTTAATTTATAGAGCCCACCCAGCAACAATAGAAGAGACATTATTTTCAAGCACTATAAAATATGTATACACACACTTTGAATAGTTATAAAGGCAGTGTTTATTAAAATACATTTCATTTTCAAAATTGAGCTATCAGCTGCTAACATGTTTATATATTTTTGGGACACCCTGTATATGCCAGATAAACCAAAAACTAAACCTCAACAATTTTTAAAAAATTCTTCACTTGAGGATATGTTTAGAAAGAGAAAGTGGGGAGTGGGGGGAGAGAGAGAGAGAGAGAAACATCGACCAGTTGCCCCCTGTACTCATGCCCCAACTGCGGGGGTTGAACCCATAACCTAGGTATGTGCTTTGGCCAGGAATTGAATCTGCAACCTTATGGTGTATGGGACGACGCTCCCACCAACTGAGACACCCAGCGAGTGCCAAACCTCAATAAATTTAAAAGAATTGAAACTGAGAGAAAATTTTAACACTAAATATTTAGATTACAAAAGAGGAGACGTCTCAAATCAATCATCTAAGCTCTCTTCTCCAGAAACTAGTTTTTCAAGAAACTAGAGAAAAAGTGCAAAATGAATACAAAGCACATATAAAGAAGGACATAATAAACATCAGAGATCAATAAAATGAAAAGAGCAAAGCAATAGAGAAAAAAGATCAAACAAACAAAAAAAACTGGCTCTTTGTCAAGATCAACAATTAATAAACCTCCAGCAACACTGACCAAAAAAGAGAGAGAGAGAGAGAGAGAGAGAGAGAGAGAGAGAGAGAGAGAGAGAGAGAGAAAGAAAGAAAACACAAATTACCAATATCTGGAATCAAAAATGCAACATCACTATACACTGGCAGACATCAAGAGAATAACAAGGGAATACTTATAAACAACTCTACCCAACAAAGTTTCACAACTTATATGAAATGCAACCATTTCCCTAAAAGAAATGCCACAACCCACAGAATATAAAATAGACTTTTGGTGAGTAGCCTTATAACTAAGGAAATTGAATTAATAATTTAGAAATTCTCCAAAGAGAAAATTGCAGACCCAGAGAGTTTCACTGGAAAATTCTACCAAATATTTAAAGAAGAATTAACATTAATCTTATAAATCTCTCCCAGAAAATAGAAGAGGATGGAATACTTCCCATTCATTTTATAAAGCTATTCTGACACCAAAACGAGAAAAAGACAGTACAACATGAGATAACTAGAGACTAATGACTCTCGTGAAGAGAGATGCAAAATTCCTTAACAAAACATTCGGCAGTACATACAAATAATTATGTACCATAACAAAATGGGCTTTATTCTAACGATTCAAAGCTCATTCAATATGAAAAGCAATCAGTATAATCCACCATATAAACAAGACTAAAAAATTGCAATTGCACTAATCAAATCAGAAAAATCATTTGAAAAAATTCAACACTCATTCATGGTAAAAAAAAAAAAAAAACAACAACAAAAAACAACAACAAACTCTCAGAAAAATAGAAATAGAAACTTCCTAAAATTGATAAAGAATACATACAAAACACGTGCATCTGTCAACATACTTTAGAGCGAAAAAGTTAATCCTTTTCTCATAAGATCAGGAGCAAGGCAAGATTGTCCTCTCTCACCACTTATACTCAGCGTAGTACTAGAAATTCTACATAGTGCAATAAAGTAAAAAGAGAAAATAGAAGGCATTCAGATCAGAAAGGAAGAAATAAAACTGCTCTTCTTTTCAGTGACATGATGGTCTACTAGAAAAGTCCAATGGAATTTACAAAAACAAAACAAAGCAAAACACTTTCCTAGAACTGATAGGTGAGTTCAGCTAGGTTGCAAAATATAAAATGAACATAGAAAAATCTATGTATTTCTATATACTAGCAATGTATACATGGATATTGAAATACAGCCCTAGCCAGTTTGGCTCAGTGGATATAGCATCAGCTTGCGGACTGAAGGGTCCCAGGTTTGATTCCGGCCAATGGCACATACCCAGGTAACAGGCTAGATTCACAGTACAGGGCGTGCAGGAGGCATTTGATTAAAGATTCTCTTTCATCATTGATGTTTCTCTCTCCCTCCCTCTCCCTTCCTCTCTGAAATCAATAAAAATATATTAAAAAAAAAAATATATATATATGTATATATATACGGTATCACTTATAATTGCACAAGATATGAAATACTTATGTGTAAATCTAACAAAACATATATAGATTTGTGTGTTGAAAACAATAAAATGCCTATGAAATGAATCAAAGAAGATCTAAATAAATAGAAAGACATACTATGTTCATAAATTGGAAGATTCAACATAGTAAAGACCTCAATTCTCCCCAAATTGATATTCAGGTTTAATGTAATTATTAAAAAAATTCCAGCAAAGAATTTTATAGTTCTCAACAAGATTATTGTAAAAATTTATATGAAAAGGGAAGAAGCTAGAATATCTAACACAATTGTTAAAAAGAAGAAAAACTGGGAGGAATCATTCTACCTGATTTTAAGATATATTATGAGGCTACAATAATCAAGACTGTGTGGAATTAGCAGAGGGATAGATACAAAGATCAATGGAACAAAATAGAGAAACTGGAAATAGCCACATATAAGTTAGTCAACTGATTTTTGGCGACTATCTAAAAGCAATTCAATGGAGGAAAGACTTTTTTTTCCTTCAGAAAATGGTGCTGAAATAATTGGGTAACCATAGGCAAAATCAAACAAAAAACACCTTATACAACTCCAAATGGATTGTAAATTTAGATATAAAACATAAAACTATAAAACTTTGAGGAGAAAATATTCAGGACCTGTGGCTGCATGAAGAGTTCTTAAAACATAATACCAAGGCATGACCTCTAAAAGAAAACATAAATCAATCAGACTTGATCCAAATTAAAAATATTTGCTCTACGAAGGACTCTGTGAAGAGGATGAAAAGCTAAGTTATAGACTGATGGAAAATATTTGCAAAACACATACCTGACAAAGGACTTATAGCTACACTGTGTAAAGAACCTAAAACTCAACAGTTAAAAAAGAAACAATTCTATTTGAGAATAAGCAAAATGATTAAAAGAGACATTCTACTGAAAAGGATATAGCTGTCAAATAAGCACATGAAAAGACATTTAACACCACAAGCTATTAGGAAAGTGCAAATGAAGATCGCGATGAGCTATCTCTATCTCTACATACCCACTAGAACAACTAAAGTTGAAAATAGCAATAATGCCATATGCTGACAAGAATGCAGAAAAACAGAATCTCTCATACATTGCTGGTTAAAATGGTACAGCTACTCTGGGCAATAATTAGGCAATTTTTAAAATATGGCTCAGCAATCACTCTCCTATGATTTATCCCAGAGAAATAAAAAACTACATCTCCACAAAAGCCAATATTCAATTTCTCCTTGAAGCTTTATTTGTAACTAGAGGCCTGGTGCACAGATTCGTGCACATTGAACGAAAATTATAGAGGCCAGGGGTGGTGGGCGGGGGACCATGGGAGGTTGGCTCCAGGGCAAGTCCGGCCCATCTCGCCCACTCCCAATTGGCCAGACCCCAGCAGCAAGCTAACCTACCAGTTGGAGCACCTGCCCCTGGTGGTCAGTGCACGTCAGTGCAGTCGAAAGGTCGGACACTTGGCTGGCTTTTATATATATATAGACTAGTAGCTCTGTGCATGAATCTGTGTGCCAGTAGCTCTCTGCAGGCCCTGGCCACTCCGCACCTGCTGCCTAGAGGCTCTCTGTGGCCCAGAGGCCCATCCGCAGCTGGGCGCGGAATGTTTGCCTAATCACCGGGGCAACGACGCAAGCGTTCCTCCCCCCGGCCGCTCCATGCCTGCTGCCCAGAGGCCCTCCGCGGCCACAGTGGAACACTTGCCTCGTCGCCACGGCAACAAAGCAAACATTCCGCCAGGCCGCTCACGCTGCCCGCTCTCAGCGGCTGCCCTGGGACTGATGGACTCTGACAGGGCTGAGAGGACTGAGTGCCACCATCTTGTGATGGAGTGATGGTTAATTTGCATATTACCCTTTTATTAGATAAGGTAGCCCCAAAACAACTAAAATGTCCTATAATGACTGGTCAAACAAACTGTGGTACATTCACACCATGGAATACTATTCAATAAAATTGATGGACGAAACAACTCTGATGGATCTCAAGAGCATTATGCTGAGTAAAAACAAAGCAAAACAAAAAACACAAAAGAACCCCCACCAATATCAAAAGGTCACATATGGTATGTGTCAGGGCCAGCCTGACAGGTTGAGCCGGGCTGAGGTAGGGAGGTGGGAATTGAGAAAAGAAAGAAAGACAGGAGAGTGGGATCGGGAGGACTGCAGCTCAATTGAGGAACTGCAGCAAGTTTATTAACCACACAATCTTATTTATACACAACACACTGAATAGGAGGTCTGTCAAGAGGAATGTTTTCTTTGTTCCTCTTAATCTCTAAGGGAGGGACAGAGCAGAAGGACAAATTCTCGGTACAGCAAATCTCAGTAAATAGTTACAGACTTCTTGGTAAGCCATGAAAGGCTGTTCTCATTCTACAAAGGTTGCTCTCATTCTACTGATAACTGCCATCCAAACAAGTCTGGGAAAACTGTGTGGGTAAGGGTCCCAGCCTTGCTAGCCCCTTCAGGTGCAAGGACCATGTCAGCTTACACCTGGTCTCCAACAGGTATGGTTTAATTGATAAACATTCTAGAAATGACAAAATTATAAAGATGGAGAACAGTATAGTGGTTTCTAGGTATAAGGGGTGAGGGCAGAGAGGATGGGTGTGACTATAAAATAGTAGCAGGAAGGAGTTTTGTGTGGTGAGGAACAGTTCTGTGTCTTGATTATAGTGGTGGCTACACGAATCTTCATATGTGATAAAATGATTGTAGAACTGTAAAAAAATGTATTACATGTAGGTTTACTGAAACAAAACTATTCTTAGCTTTTGCTGTTCTTGAGCTTTATGTATTAAAAAATGTTATCATTTGTATGTAATTACCTGATACTTGCTTTTTTTCATTCATTATTTTCCTAAGGTTCACCTACGTTGTTGCCTGCAGCTGTGATGTATTGATTTCCCCTGTTGTCTAATATTTTATTGTATGCATATGACTCAATTTATTGGCTCTCCTGTTGGTAGACATTTGTGCTCAATGTAGCTTCTTGCTGTTTTGAATAAAGCTGTTATAAACACTTTGTGCATATCTCCCAGTGCAAATATACAAGGGTTTCTCTAGAGAATAGAGGTAGGTGTGGATTTGTTCAATTGGAGGATATGGGAACATTCAACTTGGTAAGATTCATAAAATAAGGTTAAATTTTTCCCAAGTGTTTACATCAATTTATACTCCTCCCACTATCAATTTAACGTCCACTTTCCTGATTACAAATGTGGTTGTTCATATTTTCATATGCTCATCCACCATTTAGATTTTTCTCCTCTGTGACAGTGTGTCACATCTGTTGCTCATTTTTCTATCGTGTTGTCTTTTTCTTAATGATTTGTACCATTTCTTTATAAAATCTGAATACTGCTCTCTTGTTGATTTTGCATGTTGCAAACCTGTCTCAGATATTGGCATACCTTTTGTTCTCTTTATTGCATGTTTGTAGCAGATCTTAATATTACAGTAGGAAAATTTATCGGTCTTTCCTTTTACGATGAACACTTCTGTGCCTTAAGAATTCCTTTCACATTTGGAGGTCAAAAAAGATGTTTCATATTTTCTTCTTCAAGTTTTAACGTTTTGCTTTTCACAACTAAGTCCTTAATCCCTCTGGAGTTGATTTTTGGCTATGACTCCTCATTGATTTTTGGCTCAGTAAATTACTCTAGCCTTCATGGGAGTTCTGTTGTCTTTTAATTCCAGCTTCCCTGCCATGTATGGTTCTATGCTTGCTCTGTCTCTTCAAATTGTGTTTTTCGCCCTTTGGTATGCCTGGTCATTTTTTCTTGATAGCCAGACATGCTGTACCGGGTAAAAGGAATTGCTGTAAATAGATCTTCAGTGGTGGCGGATAACAAAATGGAAGGTCAAATGCAAGGGCACTTTATACACTTTGAAATATATTTCATAAACAGTGTGTAAGTATTCTGAACTATTTTCCAAGAGGGCAAATCCAATGTTAATAGGAAGTTTGACTAAATCTAAAGACTTGGCTAACCAATATCTCTTAAACCTCAGCTCATTCATTCTCTTTCTGACATCTTCAAATAACCCCAGAGCTAGTGTTTTCCTGGATGCACACCCCCAAACACCAATATTCAGATTCCGATTCTTGCCGAACATTGTTGTTGTGGACATTTGTTGATTTTCTCCCCAGTCTCCCCTCCCCGCTTTTCCCTTCCTCACAGGATCTGGAATATCTTTCCATGTGATTTTTCTTTGGAATGATTCTCCCCTCACTTCCAGGGATTAACCTTACTTAATTTAAAGTCATTCAGCCAAGTATGGTGACTGGTTCAGCAATGGGCAGTCTGAGTGACCTCGGTCAGAACTGGGGCAGCCAGCATGCTCACCCTGTCCCCTTGGAAGATGGATGCGTGGTCTTCAACTGCTGCTGCTGTTGGTTTTGTACCATGAGGGGAAGGCAGCCGGAAGTTTGAGTCAATCTACAGAGAACACCTGTGCCCAGAGAATGGCAGAGACTTAAATGATAGGATGTTCCCCCTCACGCCCCCCCCCACAGTTCAAGGAACCAAAATATTTTTTTTGTTATTTATTTGTATGAGTGAGTTTGAGTTGGGTTTTCTGTTATTTACATCAAAAAGATGACTGAAGGATAGTTTCTATCTGTATTGTAGGGGAAAAAATATATATATTATTTTAACATGTTATTTATTATTTTAATAATGTATATACTAAAAATAACATATTACTTATATAGTCACATATTTATCACATACATATGTGTATATACACATGAATTTGGTCTAAAGTTTATAGTCCTTCCAGGATTAAAGCCATAGGCCTGAATGTTACTAAGAGTGCCTGTTTCTCCCCATTAAAAGTTGCCTAAATAGCATCTATCCAAAGGACTATAGACAGTGAAATGCTAGGACATGAATCCTACTCTTTTGGGGACTGTACCTCCTACCCCCTGTGATACAAGACTCACTCTGAGCACTTTGAGCCACAAAGACCAATTAGGCTGAAATATATCAGTGTTCTTGTAGGTGTGTTTCCTGTTTCCTGTTGGCAAAGCAACTTCAGAGGAATTAAAAGTAACAGCCTTACATAAACTGCTTTACCGAACGGTCAAACCTACAAGTGAAATATTTGTTAATTATGCGCGGTCTCGGTTGCAGGGCCACAGAGCTGCTGGTCATAGGCTCAGCCGTGAACCCAGGAGGCTCCGGGACCCAGGCTCTGTGCAGCTGCGTACTGTGAGTGACTTTGTTAACCTCTCTGAATGCCTGAGTTTCCATTGTGCCGGTTAAGATTCAGAATGCAAAGTTATTGCATCCTAGTCGGGTTGCTGTGTGTTTATATGTTTTGGTGTTTGGTAAAAGGAAAATGCTAGCTTATGTGTGTCATTAAAGCTTCATCATGAGGTATACGTTTCCATTTTTAACTCTTGATAAATTTATGTTACTGGAAAGAAAACTATGTACTCATTCTAATTTTTTTTTTTAAAAATTCTGTTTTCATCTATGGTGACTCTGGTTAAATAGAAACGTTATTGAAGTGTAAGAAATCTACTTAGAAACAAAACAAGATAGCTGGTAATGAAGTAAAAACCTGTCTTGCTTCCTGGAAAAAAAGGCAATATGCATAGGCCCCTCCTTACTTTCCCAGGGTGCTCACTGGGCCTGGGACATGTAAGAGGATCCTGGGCAGCAAGCAGGTGGGATGTTTTCTCATTCAGAAAAGGTTCTTCTGAAATTCTACTCTGGTACAATTAAGAAAGCAGCAACCACAATAGTGAATTTCCTGTTAAGACAAGAACATTATTACTTTACTAATGTGTGGATGTGGGTCTCAGAAGCCAACTCATTGAATATTTAGGAAATTGGCTTTTCAGAGAGGGAAATCTGGTAGATGAATTTTGTGGATATTTTTTTCAAAATATGCTTGTGGCCGCAGATGGGAACCAGCCAAGATATGTAAGCAAGGTAGTATGGCTTAGGCCCTGGTAACATGTTTTGTGGCTGTTTGTAAATGAGGCATGGATAGTAATCGAATATTTACTTGGCCAAATAGTTTTATACGAGGAGTAAATGACAAAAATAAAATAAATGCGGGCAAGAACCAAACCTCATTTTGTATTTTACTGCTATTATAGGGGAGGGAGAGAAGTAGATGTAAAATGAAATGTACAAGTACTTGACTCAGCCCACTTCCTTTATCCCCATCAAGCTCCTGGTTTATTAAGCACTAGAGGCCTCATGCACGAAATTCGTGCAAGGGGCTCAGCCCTCGCAGCCCCGGCTTCATCTGGATGGTCGTCCAAAAGGGTGTCTGGAATGACGTCCGGAAGGTTGTTCGGCTGTCTGGTCTAATTAGTATATTGCACTTTTATTATTATAGATTAGGGGAGCAACATGGATGGTCTGAAGGACACCAGAAAGTGAAAGTACAAAGTCTTTATTCCAAATTTGGTAGGCCAGTCCTCTTCATGAGATCTATGGGACAGTAAAGAAATATCTGAAGTTATGCTAAGCAAAATCTAAACTTTTGTTGTTTTCTCTCTCCTCGTGACATTGAGAAGTAAGTCTCAACCCCAAAGCATGTCTCCTGGAAGCCAAGAGAGAATTATACATCAAGTTGGTAGGGATCCGGCAGCTTGAGCGGCTGTTTCTTCTTGTCATAATTCTCTGGTCGAACTACATGTGGATAGCACAACCCTACCAGTAGATATGATAGTAGCCATTGCATTAGTTCCTTGGATCTTTCTAACATCACACTAAAGAATTACAAGAAAATGCCGGGAGACAGTAAAGCCTGAGTATGATTCAACGTAAGAACCTCTCCTGGGACCTGGAGGTGGAGAGAACCGGCGTCTGCTCTGGGCCTCTGGGCCTTGCTGCTGCTCCTCAAGCATCCAGGTCTCTCCTCTGTGTCTGTGATCTCAGGGGCAGGGGATTCGTCACTGGAGACCCCCGTCTCGAGTGAGCCCCAAATATAAGCTCTCCTTCATCCCTGTTGTGTGTGGAACAAGGAGAGGCTGCAGGAGTTCATGCTGCAGATTTGAGGCATCTGCCAGGCCCACAGGAGGACAGTTGGGATGAGAAATGGACAGCAAAGCTCCAGGCAGTGAATGAGCAACTCCCCTTTGGGCTACTGCTGGCCCGTGATACAAGTGAACAAGGCAGCGGGCAGGGGACCTCTTTAAGGAGGCTAACATTCCTCGTGGGGCTCTCCAGGAGGGTGGCCTAGGTTAGCAAACCCTGCCCCCACTTCCAGGGAGTTCAGGAACCCTGTGTAAGAGTTCCATACACTCGCATAAAAATGGGCCAGCGACAGGGATCCTGATAACAACTGGTAGAGAAGATACATGCAACGAAACTATTTTCAAGTGAAGTACATAAATAAGTTTCTGGTTTACAATTAATTATTTCTGATTTCCGGTGGTTTAGTTGTCTTTCTTTAGTTCCTTTAGGCTAGAACCCTTTTGTCTGGACCCCCAAGAATTCCATACTCTTCCCCAAGGCTTCCTGTGTGACTAGCTTCTTAGTTACATGATATTACATGGAATCCTATTTTTCTGCAGTTCTCTGCACTAAAGACCTCTTCCTTGCTCCTCCTCTTGAAGAGAATACTATCTGAATCCTCTTGGCCCACAAGTTCACTACCCTTTTTCAATGTCCCATAAAATCCCCTCTATCAGAAAACCCCTATTTTGTCAACAGAGTATCTTTCGTGCAGGGACAGTAATGGGAAGAGATTATTTCAGAGGCTGAGAACACAAGACACCAAATATCTAGAGGGTAATTAAAATACGCTTCCAGATGTTTTCAAATGCAGACATAGAAACAAATACTCATTATCCAAGCAATTGATTTCCTGACCACCATTTTCTACCCAGTTATGTTCTTAATGCCCACACAGCTAATCAATTAAGTGGGGGTGGGGGTGGGGGGAGGAAGCACATTACTTTTTTATTAGTATGTAGAAAAATAATAAAAAGCAGTTGATTTTTCAGTAATTTTGCAACAAGCTCTTTTAATGTTGTAGACTTCAGAGAATGATGATTTCTCTGAACCAAAAAGTATCAATTAAGCCCCCAACTTGAGTCCAAAGAAGAATGATACAGTAGAACATGGACTCATATATTTGGTAGCAGATTATAGTCCTAGAAAAATAATTCATTTATTCATTCAATAAATATTGGTTGAGCGCTTGCTATCTGACAGACACGGTGCTAGATGAGGGGATATTAATGGGAAATGAGGCAGGCATGGCTTCTGTCTACAGTTGAGTGGTATGAGGTGGGAAGAGACATTAGTCAAATAACTACACAAATTATATTTTACAAATGCGGTAAGTACTATGATGAAAACCGAACCAAACACGAGAAACTATGAAACTATAAATTACAGGCACTGCACCTAGTGGAGCGGTGATCAGGAAGGCCTTCCGGAAGGAAGCTGGAGGGCTGGGGGTGGAGGGGAGTGTGCTGGGCAGAGGCTCTGAGACAGAAGAGAGCGTGGAGCATGCTGGGAACTGAACCATGGCCAGTTCAGTGGGGAGCAATGGGGGCATGACGTGAGGGAAGCTGGGAAGGTGGCAGGGGCAGTCATGAGAGGCTCAGAAGAGAATGGCTGAGTGAACATGTGCAGTTAATAACATGCAGTGAGTCCTATTGCCTCCTGTCACGTGTGTGAAATAAAAGACACCTGCAATTGTATAATGACTCTGCTATTTGGGAGAAGATTTCATTCATTCATTCATTCACTCACTCATTTAAACACAGATAAAATCCTTGTTCACATGGATCTTCACTTCCGGTGGAGCAAGTGGATAATATGCAATAAGCAAATATATGGCTGGTACGCTTTTGTTGATGCATAAGTGGTATAGGTTGGTTATTAGGTGGAATTTAAAAAATAATTTTAAATATGCATTGGATCTAAGCATGCAGTTATGTGAAGTTATATTCTCTAGCAGTGCGAGGACCATGCGCAGCACTGGTGTTCTTCACAGTATCAGTTTGCAGTCAAAGGCCTTGGAGAAATCCCAGGAGAGGACATTAGAGGCAACCTACGAGATTGGTATCTGTTCTTGTTGCTGAGGATCTAGTGGTGGTACCGCTAACCAACCCTTCATCTTACCACCTCTTCCTGGCGCGGTGGCGGAAGGTTGAGGGGACAATGTAAAAGCAAGTGAAAATAACTAAGATTAACACTGATTGAGTAGGATCTAAGGCAGTGATGGCGAATCTATGAAACGCGTGTCAGAGGTGACACGCTAACTCATTTTGGGGGTTGATTTTTCTTTGTTAAATGGCATTTAAATATATAAAATAAATATCAAAAATATAAATCTTTGTTTTACTATGGTTCCAAATATCAAAAAATTTCTATATGTGACACGGCACCAGAGTTAAGTTAGGGTTTTTCAAAATGCTGACACGCCGAGCTAAAAAGGTTCACCATCACTGATCTAAGGGATAGTGTTTCAGTCTTCCCATTTTTTACAAAAAGAGCTCAGTATATCTTCTCATACACTTCATATACTTTACACATTTTGCATATCTACTGTCTCTAAAAATAATGTTCGCATTTTACAACCAAGGGACACATTTAAGCGGAAGTATTTCCTTGCCACGTTCTCAAAAGCTGTTCTTTAATTGATGGTACATCTTAAAATCATCATGACTTACAACTCAGCAGATAAGACATGTCTGGAACCTTGTTTGAGTCTCCAGTCATGCCTGTCTTTTCTGAAGCTCTGCTTGAAGATGCCCTCATGACAAGTGTTTGCATATCTGTACATAAAGCATTTCCACGGATGGGGTTAAACCAGGGCTCTTGTGAGGGTCACCTTCAGGTCTCACTTGCAAAAATCGGGGGGAGGGGGTAGTTCATTGTATCAAAAGGAGGCATAGATCCTTTCTGATTGGTGTTTCTAGTTTCTTGGGATATATTCCTAGAAGTGGGATCACTGGGTCAAATGGGAGTTCCATTTTTATTTTATTTTATTTTTTCCAAACTTTTTTTTTAATATACTTTATTGATTTCTTACAGAGAGGAAGGGAGAGAGATAGAGAGTTAGAAACAGATGAGAGAGAAACATCGATCAGCTGCCTCCTGCACATCTCCTACTGGGGATGTGCCCGCAACCAAGGTACATGCCCTTGACCGGAATCGAACCCGGGACCCTTCAGTCCGCAGGCTAACGCTCTGTCCACTGAGCCAAACCGGTTTCGGCAAGGGAGTTCCATTTTTAGTGTTTTGAGGAAACTCCATACCGTTCTCCACAGTGGCTGCACCAGTCTGCATTCCCACCAGCGGTGCACGAGGGTTCCTTCCAGGAACTTCCTTGTTCCTGATGTTCAGATTATATGAATCAACGTTGTTTTCATATATGCCTAGAGGAATGATGGGAATGTGTTAGTGTGATCCTTGAGTTCAGGGTTTCTCAACTGCAACCCGTTGGACCAGATCATCCTGGTGTGAGGGTGACTACTGTATGACACCATCAAAATAATCTTTTAAAAATGTCCCATGCAGTGCAGAAGGGTCAGTGCCAGCAGTACCCCCACATCCATCTCTCAGCATTGTCCCCTGTTTCCTGGGAGAGGCACAGTCACTCTCCGTGGAGAACCACTGCTTTAGCACATCATGATCAGCAAGTGACTCACAACACCGTGTTTTAGCTTCGCACTGTAGTCATAGCATTGCAAACACGGCCAATTCTAAACGCACAGCTTTCAGCTTCATAGGATGGTATCTTTATAACTCTCTAGTTCTTACATCACAATTTCAAAAAGTATGAAACCAGAATTAGAAGACTGAGTAATTAGATTTTTATGGAGCAAATGTGTGCATTACTAACGTGGTAATATTTTTCCCCCTGTGGGGGAGAGAGCAGACCATTGTAGAGCCTTCTTTTATTTGTTAAAACGGCAGTAAATTTTACCCTCAAAATTGAAAACTTAGTAGCTTATCTATTTTTTTAAAGGTACATTTGTGGGAATCTTAATGCTGCCGAACACTCCAAGTCAGTCAGTTGCAAGAATTAATAGCCTTTTGATGACACACAGGAACTCAAAATGAAGCACATTGAATGAGTTCAAGTCTAGTTTATAGGGAGCTGAGAACAACAGAGAGAGAGAAAAATGCCACTCCTGTGTCCTTTGGTGATGGTACTTAACATTGTAGTGTAAGCTTCTGTAATGGTATGTTACTTTAATGTTCCGTAATCTCTGTGGTTTAACCAGAGTCTCTGAAAACAGGAAGAGTGTGCGTCCTCCCGTCACTGTTAAGCTAAGAAATGGCATTTCCAAATCGCTGTCATCACCCAGGATTGGACCTTTTCAAGTGGCATTTGCTATGCTGTGGAGCCCGGGCAGACTTAAGATTACACAAGTTTACTTAGACATATGACTATACTGTATGACACCATTATAATAACTTTTTAAAAGTTCATTTTTACTATTACTATTTACTTCACATAAATGCATCCTGCCTCAAGTGATGCCTATAGAGACCAATATACTAATGAGACCAATAGTGTTTGGTAAAATGGAGCTTTCTTTCGCGTCACTGTCACATTCAGGAATATTTGGTAACTTCCAATTGTAAATGAAGTTCTAATTCTCTTCCGTGGCATTTGAAGCCCTCTACTAACTGGCTGCAACTGACCTTTTCACATTTATCTCCTTGCTTCCATTTGCCCCATCCCCATATCACACTCCAACTGCAATGAACCAGATGGCCCAGGACATCCCTGCACTCCACCTTCATACCTCTTCTCATGCTGTTATCGTTACCCCTTCCATTCCAATCCGCCCTTAGAAATCACTTCTTCTCTGTATTGTTCCAATTTGAGTATATGTGCAGAATATATGCACCCTATGTTCATTGTGGTGTTATTTACAGTAGCTAAGATTTGGCAGCAACCCATGTGCCCGTCAGTAGATGAGTGGATACAAAAGCTTCCCAAACTATCTATTGGAAGGAGTTTCTTTTTTTAAAAAAAGTTTCAATTCATCACAGACCAATATGTGTCCTCCTGCCCGTGACCAGTGCTGAGATCCTGCCATGGGAAAATCGTTTTGCAAGTTTGGCAATCATTCAGTGAGGCGAGGTGTGTCCACTTGACCACACATTCCACTTAGTCACACATTGGGTGTTGCAACAATGCCCAACTGCTGTAACTGTGTCAAACCAATTACTTGAAATATCTGTACTTATCCTGTTGCAGTCTGATAAGGTATAGTTCATGGGGTAGTGCTGGTCAACAGACCACACTAACCAGCCCTATCCCAGACTCTCAGCTCCATGAGGACAGGACCTAGGTCTGCTGTTTTCATCATTATAATCCCAGCACCTGGCATTGCCTGTGGCATCGTCAGCACACTGATTACATGTAGTACCATCACACTACAGAGGGCAGCACTGTCTCCAAAGTAGCTTGGATCCGACCTTGATCCCTTTTGAGCGCCCAATGGATCATCATGCCTTATCGGCATCAGGAAATAGAAATGAATGAGAATAACAGACTGATGTATTCTTGAAATACATGCTCTTGAGTATAAAATGTACTGAAAGAAAACGTACCTTCAGCCTCCTAATGTTGGTATGGCCTTTATAAATGAAGCTCACTTGATCAATAATTAATTTTCTTTCACTAGATAGTTGCAAAAATTCACTTCAATCACATTTAAGTGATATAAAGGGGAATTTAAAAAAATCTAAAACATGGAGCCTGTTAAATAGCAATATTGAGAAATGGTCTCAGAGAATGTGTTCCTAGTAGGAAAAAAAAAAGCAACCCACACAAAAAGGCTATATTTAAACCTGAAATGAATTTTTTTTTAATGCAACTCAAGGGGATACATTGTCACTCTTAAGCAGTCCAAAACTGTGTTTCTGAAAATGAGAATCACATGGAGTTAGT
This sequence comes from Myotis daubentonii, assembly GCF_963259705.1. Classification (NCBI taxonomy): domain Eukaryota; kingdom Metazoa; phylum Chordata; class Mammalia; order Chiroptera; family Vespertilionidae; genus Myotis; species Myotis daubentonii. The sequence goes on from NC_081856.1 coordinate 41,500,521, forward strand.
TTAACATCTTCCACTGTAATATCTACTGGGGAAAAAAACACCTGAGAGCCGAGTAACATTTTTCAAAGTTTAAAATGTGGCAGATTCAAAAGAAATTACTTGACATTGCTATTTGAACACAGCTCCCAAACGTTTCAGTGCTTCGAGCGTCTTTCTGAAGGGTAGAAGTAGCTGCAGTTGAATGGTCATATTTTTTCATTGCATATTTCATTGTATGAAAGTTAGCAGCCAAGAAAAACAAGGACATTTACTATATATGTTTTTCCTACCCTTATTAGCCAATTACTTTTCCATGGAACATTTGTTATTTCTGGGAAACATATGGCATATGACCAGAACCATAATTAGTAACAGTTTGATGTTATAGGAATTCGAAATTTGGCTATTTCTAGCTTCATTAGATCAGGGGCTCCCTCTGAAATATAAAAGCAGTGCATACAGATCCTAGGGGTGCATTCTGGAGTTGGCTGTTTCTCCCTTCATAAACCGAGGTGCTTGCTTATTTTAATTGAAAGGAGAGGTGGTTGAAGACTCTGGCAAATACTTCTACAGCTCTGCCCCAGAGCCAGAAGGTGCCAGAAGGAGTTACTGTGTTAAACACGTTACATACATCAACTTATTTAACCATTGCAACAGCAGGTGAGACGCAGAGGCACAGAGACATTCATTTGCCCCAAGTCACTTCAATGGGAAATAGTGATATTGAGATTCACCTATATAGTCTGACTCCATCCAGATGCTATGCTCTGACTGATATACAGCGTTGCTTATCTGAAGAGTTGAAAAGTCCCTGAGTTCCATTGATCGAATCCTGCTGAAAAGGTTATTTCTTTATTGCAAATTACTTACGCATAATACTTACTTAGTAGCTTGGAAATACTGAGTTAGTGGGGAATACTGGATACCGTGAATTCTGGGTAACTGAGAATTTGGGGTAGCCAGGGAATGCTGGGAAAAAGAAGCAAGAAGCTATTAGTTGGCATCTAAATCTGAGCAACTTCTAGTATCTATAAACCAAAGGATTGTTGTCATCAGTGCGGGATCTGGGACTGGCCTGCAGAGCAGCCACCCTCACACAGGATCCCCCAAACCAGGGTTATCTTTGGATCAGGAAGATAAACATGTGTAGAATCATTTTACTCCAAATGTTAAAGTGTATTTAAAATTCACAATTTTCTAGCACTTGTTACATAGACAAATACAGGGTTGGGGAGGAGACATTTCATGGAAAGAATGTGTGCTTACTTATGAATTCATTTATTTTTTAAGGCTTGAGGGCGCTGTGGGGGCGTGGGTTAGCAGAGCGCCCATGGACTTTCCACGGGACATTCACCGCTGAGTTCTAATCCGCATCCCTGCCGGGCACACAGGATAATCACTTCTGCTCCATGTTGGAAGCCGTGGTTGCCGAGGCTGATTATTCACAGAAATAAGAAAGCATCTCATGATTCCCCCAGTGGAGTGCGTCCCATCCTGTGTTGCTAATGGAGTTATGAAGGGCTGGAAATGCAACGTCTCTTAGCAACATGCATCAGAGCATTTACTCTTTTGAGCAGAGTAGCAATGAGTGTGTCTTAGAAATGTCCTGGTGGGTACCTTCATTTTCCTTTCCTTTTCACTTGCCATTGCTTGTGTCCATTGCCATGGGAATAAGCAGAGTGCTTAGACTGTGGTGTGGTGGGTGGGTTTAGCCATGCACCCTGAAGTATAGAGATCAGCCCTGAGAGCTGGCATTCGTCCACCCAAGAACCAAAAGGAAATTGGGCTGTAGGTAAGGAAACGCAGTGAAAGAGTCCTTCAACTCTCTTGTTCTATGTAGGGCTCTAATTTTCACCCCTGGCAAGTATGTGATGGTGGGGATGTCACCCCCATGAGATGTGGGAACCTGCTGTCATCCTCGCCCGGCTTCTCGTTTTGCTGGCCTGGCCTTTCGGGCAGTGACTAGAGCCCCTAATAACCAAAAGCGAATGTTATTTCTATTTCCTCCTAATGACAAGGCAGCGCTTCCACTAATCACAGTGCCCACACTCTCCTGTCATTTACACTTCACCACGGGCGGTGGAGAACTAGTTGATGTTGTGGGTGAATTTGATTGGATGGACTTCTACCCAAGCCCTCCTAGCTTCTCCACCTTGGAATCATAGCTGTGCCTCTGGGAATCCTGGCGTTCTACCGTCTCCCCTCTCTGCCTCCACAGTCACCTGGGTAGGTCTCTTAAATCCTGGTGTCCTAACCTGACTTCTGCTTTCATGTAAAGCAAGAAATCCCAGGGGCTGGGGCCATCTTGCAGGAAAGGCTGATTCTAAAAGGCTCGAACAATCATGGAGGGACAGAGAGGCCAGGGTTCCCCACATGAAAGCAATGGGGAAGGATGGGTTCACCACTAGAACAGAGGCAGCCACTCATCCTGGTGGGGGAGATGTGCCGCTTGCGACCGCCACCCATGATTGATGTCTGCTCAACCCCAAGACCGTGGAGGAGCTTTGGGGATTTGAATTAGTCAGCGGAGTGTTGGGTTCTTTGTCCCTCCCGAGGAAGGTCCTAGAATGTGCGCCTCTTCCTCCTGCAGGGTCCGTTTTCTGGTCTTTTCACATCCTTGGCTTTGCTTTTACTTTGTTGTGTCCTGGATCACTAATTACTTATGGATCCAGTCCCTTCTGTGCCCTTGCTAATTGTATGTTTTGAAAAATTGCGCCATGCTGGCTTAAATAATGAGGAGAGAATGAAAAGGCTGAGAGGTGCTAGGAAAGATAGAGAGACTTTGACCATTGGGAATCCAGCAAATATCACTCACGTATCTATTTACCCTCGTAACCAGGGGATACAGACCACTGGGGTCAGGGGTCGAGAAAAGATACTCACAATGAAGTGATAAAAAGGGACAGGGTCAGCAAGGAGGTCTGTTGCTGTGGGAGGAAATCCTGTCTGAAGGCTGTACAGGCTGGGCAGCCCCCGCCAACTGGGGCCTCCTTTCGGGGAAGGGGATTCCCTGAAAACAGGGGGAAGGGCCAGGACTTTGAGGTCCAAACCACGAACATCTGTGTCCGGACTCTGTTATTTACTAACTGTGGGACTCTGAGCAAATGCCGGCCTCTGTGAGCACCCGGCTCTTCACCTGTGGGAGGAAAAACAATAGTACTCGGCTCCCAGAACTGTGGTGAGGAGCAACTGGGGTCAAGTGGTGTCTGGACCACTTCCTGGCAGGTCACCCTCTGAGTACTGGCTAGCCATTATGATTATGCAGTTATGTTGTCAACTTAATGACGTAATAATAATAAAGCTATCAGCAAAAGCAAGGTACTTACCCTGACACGGCCCAGGAAGTGCTAGCTTTTAAGTATGCTGTGGGAGAATCATTATTCCCATTCCTTCCTTTCTACATTTTTTCCTGGCTCATTTGTCTCCCCCCCCCCCACCCCCCCGGCTTACCCCTCTCTCCTCTTCACTCTTCCTCGCAGGAAGGGGAGAGGAATTTAAAAATTGGATAAGAAAAGTACAGCTGTTCCGCTGGGGCCTTTCGTTGTTGGGCAGGAGGCCCCAAGACCACAGCTGGCCAAACAGACAAACAAACAAACAAGCAAAACCACCCTGGAAACCGTTCCCAAAGTGCATCCTATCATCCCGTACCACCGCTTACTTATCATTTAGACATTGGCGATTTGCAATGGCAGATTCTAGATTTTTCTTCCCCATTAGAATGTAAGCTCCTAGATATAAAGATTTTTGTGCCTTTTGTTTACTGCTAATTCTCTAGTTTCTAGAACTATGCTATGCATGTAGTATGTGTCCAGTGAGTGAATATTGGTTGGGGGGAGGGTGGGGTTTGGAGGGAGGAGGGAAGGAAGGAAGAAAGGGAGGGAGAGAGGCAAAGAGTAAGGGAAGGAGGGAGGAACAGAAGAAGGGAGGACTTTACCCAACAGACTTGAGGCAATAAATAAATAAATAAATAAATAAATAAATGTATTAGAAGGGAGATCCTCTTGTCTCGTCTAAGGGGTTGACAGAGGAAACCTGAAGGCATTCAAGTCAGTGAACGTTAGTGAGCACCTCCTCTGTATCTGGCACTGCACCAAGTGGTAGGGATATAATAGAAAAGAAGTGCTCTCCCAGCCTGTGTGGCTCAGTGGTTGAGCATTGACCCAGGAACCAAGAGGTCGCTGGTTTGATTGCCGGTCAGGGCACAGGCTTGGGTTCTGGGCTCAGTCCCCAGTGGGGGGCATGTAGGAGGCAGCCTGTCAGTGATGTTCCTCTCTCATTGATGTTTCTATCTCTCTATCCCTCTCCCTTCCTCTCTTTCTCTAAAAAAATCATTAAAAAGATTTTTTTTTTAAAAGTGATTGCCTTTGCTACCAAGGACAGAGGTCTAGGAGAGATGGAGACAGTCTTAAATGTGTTATAACTGAGGTAGCCTTTGAAGTGAAGTGGATAATGTGTGTATTATCAGATATACACAGAGTAGAAAATAGTGTTGAATATATAGGTGCTGTGTTGAGTTCCTAGGGCTGCTTTGACAAAGTAAAGAATCATAACGGGGAGCCTTAGACAACAGGAAGCTATTTGCTCACAGTTCTGGGGGCTAGAAGTCTGCAGCCAAGAGGGTGACAGGGCCATGCTGCTCTGCAGGCTCTGGGGAAGAGTCCTCGTCTCTTCCAGCTTCTGGTGGCCCCTGTTGCTCCTGGTTGGTGGCAGCATAACTCCAACCTCTACTTCTGTCTTCACACGTCCATCTTTCTTTTCTGTCTTCTCTTCTTTTAAGGACACCAGTCATATTGGATTAAGGCTCCACCCTACTCCAGTATGACCTCATCTTGATTATTGTACATCTTCAACCACTGTATTTTCAAATAAGATCATTCTGAGATACTGGGGGTTGGGACTTTAACATATCTTTTTGGACATCAGCCCATAAGAGCTACTGATATAGGATTTTAATTGCAAGGTGGAGCCTTTAAGATAATACTGGCAATCAGTACTAGGCCAGTAAAATAAAAGCAGGCCCAAGGATATTAGTATAATCTTATGTTTCTACTTACACACACACACACACACACACACACACACACACAAACACCCACACACATGTGTGTGTGTACAGATACATAAGTATATATATATGTATATATCACACATGTATAGTCAATCGTTTACAGACATGTATGTACATTTATGTATGTGCAGATAAATAGATACAGAAATTAATATAGATGTGTGTGCATACATGGGGTCATATATATACATAGATTTTCTAGCTCTGTCCATTGAGAGAACCTTGAAGCAATGACACCAGATATCAATGAACATACCCAGCTTCAACATCTTTGTTTCTAAATACCATCCTCCTAGCAAAGAAATCAGGGACTCTTGGAGGAATGACTGATTCTAGAACTGAGGCATGAAAAATACAAGATGAATTTGGAGCACCTTGAGTGGTAGAAAGTTTGAAAGCACTAAAAACACTGTTTTTACAGGATAGAGCATGTCAAAAGGATACAGGGGTCAACCTGAAAGTTTTCTATAGCCAACGTTGGAATAATTTGGACCCCCAAAAATAAGTAATGATATTATTAGGCTATAACCGATATTCTGAAATAAATATTGATGCGTTCATACTCATATAAATAACTAATAGAACAAATAAATCAGTAAACAAATAAATAAGATGAGAGAAGGGGCAGATATTATACAAGATTTGCAAACTATAAATGTAGAAGAAATAGGGTAATGGAATATCACCACTAGAACATCACGGTAATAATTACTGCAGAGGAGATGAGATCCACTGGTGAATCCTAAGATTAGTGGGCAACCTTTAAGGAGAAAAAAAAAGATATTTGCATAATCTCAAAGCATCTCTCCCAAAATAATTACTAATTACTCCCCAAATATGTAGTTTTCACTACACATTTCAGTTCTTCATCCAGGAGATAAAGCTTACTTTTCTTTGGGTGTTGGCTGGACTCACATGTGTGTAACAAATAGAGTATGAAAATAAAGGAACTTTTTAGTTGATCAACCTTACAGACACTGCCTTCAACAAGGGATAAAGGTTAATATAACTACTGAGAAGTCAAATTGAGAGCTTCTATCCCCTGACAGGATGCAGTGAGAAGGGCTATTCACCCGGTGGTATTCTTCTTCCCCAACTCCCGAATCTCAATCTAATCATGAGAAAGTATCAGACAAACCCAAATTAGAGCCTTTTTAGCCTCTAAACTGGGTTTTACCAGAGTGCTTCTAACTACAGATTCAATGGCAAGGTTATCCTTGGTTATAGCAGGACATGAATTTGATTTATTTCTTGAGAAGCATTTCTACGTATTTTGGTCCCTGGTGTGAAATTGTGAATCTCAGCCTGTGTAACAGCTGCATTCCCACCCTCGGCCCTAAGTTCAGGGCTTTGCAAGTATGGCCAGAAGCTGACATCATGTCCCATTCATTCTTCCTAGTTCCAGTCATTTCCATCAAGTGGTGTTTCCCAAGTGTTAGTCATTCATGACCCATCTTCCTGATTTCTACCACATTCACATTCTATCTACTGTTTTTTACTTAATATCTTTCTTTAAACCACTCCCTCTTTATATTTTCACGCGAAGCAGTACTAGCTGTGAAATTGCAGATTTGGTGTGCCAGCTATATATTTTTTTCTAATGCACATTTCAATCAATACACAACCCAAGTCCACCATAATTGTGCACTACCTAAACTTGTCTCCAGGAACACCCGTGGTGTGCCCGCATGCTTTGAGGAACACCTCTGTGAAGGTCAGGGGCAGCGCCCTGCACATTTCACTGTCATCTGTGTCCCTCACCCAGGGATCTTAGAGCTTGGGAAGAAATAAAAAGCCTTCCTCTCAATGAGAATACTGGGGATCCCCTTCTAAGGCATGGGGGATTGTTCACTTTATTTGGTTTGGAATGAAGTACAGAAATATCTAAGCCTTCCTTGGAGGGAAAGGCCCGAAGGGAGATGGAAAGAGCTGGCTTAAAAAAAACAGGCATCAACAGCAGAGGAAAGGGCTGGAAAGAAAGAGCAATTAACTGGAGTAAGAAAACGTAGCAGGAAAACATGGGGGGTGGTAGGGAGAAATACTGGAGGGAAACACAGTTGCCCCAAGAAACAGCATTAAATGAAAGGTAAGAGACTTCGTAGTCATTTCCTCCTCTTTTTTGACTTTTGGATTCTCATTCATGGTGTGAGAACTGATTGGATACACCCGAGGGTCAAAGGGATGGTACTCTCCAATAAACTTCCTGCTGTAAACAGGTTAGCTTCTCCATGACTTCCAGCTTTGGCATGAAAGATGGATTTAATAGTATCAGACAGGAGTTAGGAAAGCATTTAGATTTTCTCCAGCATCTTTTCACACTAAATAAAGAAAGAGAATGGCTTCAGCCTTTATCATAACGCAGATCTGATTGATTCAAACCCGCATATGTGTAAGGGTCAGTCACATTTTTAAAAAAATCTGAATTCCAGAGGGTTAAAATATATCTGTGTAGGAACATCTCCCCTGGCAGACAGCTGAGGCAAAGACCTGCAGATGGTCCTGCATGCAGTGCGCTAGGCTTCTGTAGAAGTTGATGAGTCCAAATACCATGACATTGTGCTTGGGATGGGGGGGGGGGGGGGGGCGGTGATATTAAGAGCCAAGTTAGCTGCACAGAGGCCAATCAGGAAAAATTTCCATGTGGTTTTGTATTTTTCCAGATCTTTCTATTTCTATATAGATCTTTCTATTTCCATCCTTTCCTAATGAGGACAGGAACTGGGAGGCTCTGAGAAGACTGGGAGTGGCCCATACGTCCAAGAGCATAGATTCAGCCAAAAGACAAGAAGCTCTTTGTCAAGATGGGCCAAGAATGCCATTGATACCCTTTCCTGAGATGAATTTAGGAAAACCCCAAGAATTAAATTGCACTCAAAGCACATGAAATGCAGTCTCATCATCTACTGTTTTTCCAAAACCTCAGCTAGGATATTTATAATAAGGTTTGGGTTTCTTTCCAAATGGAAGAGAACACTCATTTGAAATTACATTTTTGGGTCAATTTCTACCAGATGTTCTTTAGATAACTTAAGAAAACTTTTTTTTCTCTTCTTTTTTTCCTTTTTGATCAGAGAGCATTGTCCCTTGGAGATCACCTTACTGCTTTCCCTATTTATTTTCTCCTCTCTACTTTAGCTCCCTTTAGAGGCAGATCCATGGACAAAAATCTTATTTATCCAGGGAGAGAGAGAGAGAGAGAGAGAGAGAGAGAGAGAGAGAGAGAGAATGAGAATCTTTTGCACATGTCTTGACTTTTTAGAATTTTCAAGACTATGTCAAGACCTTTGTGCAGAGCCCATGAGTGTCAGCAGCAGCCATGGTGACATGGCCTCCCCTGGAAGAGCAGTCACCACAGGTCTTGGGCCGCTGAGTTCATGTGCGTCCAACAGCTCAGCTCGCGCCCTTGGCTGGTGATTTTGATTCTAGTTTTTTTTTCATATGAACTTTATGTGAACAAAATGACTTGTAGTAAGTATATATATACAACCAATTCAAAATGTAAGAAAATCCCCCAGGGTAAAATAGGAACCGTAGGAAAATATTTTCTTATTAGGCATTTCTTTTCCCTGTCCTCCAAAACACTCAGTTTTAGCACTGTTTTCTAGTTGGGAAGGGAGTCATTGTTCTATAGATCTAAACCATTGAACCAATCATGTTTCTGATGGGGAAATTTTTTTCTAAGTATATGAATTAGGGGTTGAAAGGCGGAGGCTGAGTTGAAAATATCAAGATGTTTAATTGGTCCTCCCTTATTCTGGTGGATTAGCAGTGTGCCCATACCAACAGCCTGGCGTATTTTCTGTTTTTAATTTCCTCAGTTTTTGAACTGTAGAATAACATATTATGATGTCTGTTTCCTGGGAACATAAGACACAAGTAAATATTTAAGAAATTTGATACAGGGAAATTCGGTTTGAAGCTTATCAAAAGAGATGCATGGCATCGAGCCCCAGTAAAATGCTGTTCTTCCTTACATCTGGTCTATCATGATTTGATGAAACCATCTTTGGGGCCCGCTCCTGAATCACTTGGTAACTAACATCTAAGTGGGTGGATTTCTTAACACATTGCGGGCAGATCACGAGCATTCTCGTGTTTTCATATTACACAGTGTTTTACATAAATGTTAAAGGTGCACCTTAAAATTAAATACCCATTGCATTTTGAAGTTATTTATTACATGTTCTTACAAGCTAATATCTTTTTAAAGTATGATACTTCGTAAAACGTTTTTTTGTACTCGTTCAATAGAAACTTATCTGGCCATTGGGTAAAGCTAGCAATAAAACTACTGGTGCGCAATGTGTTAAATACCGTTGTGCTCACAGTACCTGGCCTTTTGACCACTGCACAGACATGACATATAAAAATTAAAATGTTTGTGTAAACTTTGGCTTAAGCCTTTCATTGAGACACTACCTTTTGAGCTGATGTGGTTATGAATTAATATTTGAGGCTGCCCCAAACAAGCACATAGATGGGAGCCCTAGCATGCAGCCCCTCACCTTCTCTTGCCCTCCTATCCCTGGCTCCTCCCGGGAGGCCTCCCAGCTAAGCAAGTTGTTTTCGTTTCCTGAGCTGCTATAACAAATCATCACAAACTTAGTGGCTTAAAACAATGCCCACTTATTGTCTTGCCATTCTGAAAGTCAGAGTGTAAACTCCAGGTCTCAGCAGGACTGCATTCCTTCTGGAGGTCCTAAGGAGAGGATTCATTCATTTCCTTGCCTTTTTTAGCTTCTAGAGCAGCGGTTCTCAACCTGTGGGTCGCGACCCCTTTGGCGGTCGAAGGACCCTTTCACAGGGGTTGCCTAAGACCATCCTGCATATCAGATATTTACATTACGATTCATAATAGTAGCAACATTACAATTATGAAGTAGCAACGAAAATAATGTTATGGTTGGGTCACAACATGAGGAACTGTATTTAAAGGGCCAGAAGGTTGACAACCACTGTTCTAGAGGCTGCCTGTGTTCCTTGGCTCATGGCCCCTTTCTCTCATTGATCCAACCTCTTGTTTTCAGCATCACATTTCCTACTACTGACTCTGATCCTCCTGCCTCCCTCTTATAAAGCTCTTGTGATTACATTGGTCCCACCCAGATAGTCTGGGATAATCTTTTCATCCTAAAATCCTTAACTTCATCATTTCTGTTAAGACTCCTGTACCATGTGGACATCTTTGGGAGGCCTACCATATATGTGAACTGTCTAATTCAAACTCCACCCTCTACACCTGCCCTCTCTGCCCCCTCCCCCGCAACCCACACACACACACACACAGCCTTCTAGAACAGTAGTGACACTGCATGTCTGCCCTTGGAAGGGCCACCCCAGATAGATGAGGGCTCACACGGGTCCTGGAAGTGGCTAGAACTCATTGGACAGGACATTTCACAATCTTGGGCACCAGAAACGTAGTCTAAGTTTAGGAAAAGGTCAGTGCAAGCTCGATGCAGACCTGTGCCTTTGGTTCTTGGAGACCCATGAGGAGGAGAACAGCCAAAAGAAGGCCAGAGGAGGGTGCGCTAAGGCTAGAGGCTCAGAGCAGAAGCCAGTTGCTCACATCTACAAGACGTATTGCCTCCCAAAGCCAGACAGGTGACAATCGGATGCATGGAGGTGGACTGTGGGAAAATGGAGACCATCTGTCCCTTCTAAAGGAGGTTGCAGGTCCAATCTCAGGAGGAGGAGCACAGTGTTGCTACTTCTCTCTCTCTCTCTCTCTCTCTAAACAAAACTAGAAATTTTCTTTTGTATTATTTTAAACATTATGCAAGAAAAACAAGTACATGATGGGGACTATTCAGCCCTCCAATTTGCAAGTGACCTCTGGCTTAAGGGGATAAGCACAGAATCCCTAGGAATAGATAACACGAATGAATGAGGGAACAATGAATACCAATGTTACCTTCAGAGATGTTGTATTAATCAAATTGCCCAAAGCTGAAAATTCATTCCTAATCATGCCACATTCTCCAATAGGCTGATCTGATATTTGGCAGGAAGATTAAATGACAATATTAAGATAAATATTAATGAAAGCCAACAATATAGCAATGCCTTCAATTTGATGTAAACTTTTTCCCATTATAAATTTCACACAGAGAAAGTAAAGTCTATAAATTAAAACTTCAAAGTTAAAGTCCAATAGAATTCAGGTCCAAAATCAAAAGCCCTTGACCTTGTGTGTTAAATCTGAAGGAATCAAAGGCGAAGTTCAAAATTATATCAGAAATTTCTAAGAAATTACTTTATATCATCTAGTCACTCAACAAATAATTATTAAGCTTCTACTATATTCCAGGCACACGAATATTCCCCAAACCAAGCATTTAATATTGCCAAATACCATAGCAGAAATTCAATGGCACTGAGTGAAGGAGGGTAGCTGGGGAAAATCTTGATTTCTGTTTCACTGGAGTCCAGTATGTCTGCCATACTGGAGATGATGATCAATGAATTCATACTTAATGGGATAAATATCACATACACACATAACCCATAACCACCATCACCAGAAAGAGGGGAGAGAGAGAGAGAGAGAGAGAGAGAGAGAGAGAGAGAGAGAGAGAAAGAGAAAGAGAGAGAGAAGTCTCCTACTCTATAGGGATTAAGCCTGCTCTAAGCATATGCTGAGAGCATATAAGAAGAGTTCATGCTTCCTGCAGGCAGTTAATACCCCAAAAAGAAAAAAAAGGAGGAGGAAGTGATGAGGCTGCACATGAGCACATGCCTAGCTCCTATCCCCAAAGCACTGATTCAAGAAAACACTACTTCTCCCCTCGGTCAGTGAAGAAGGGAGGAGAGAGGCTAGAAATATCCCCCTCCAACCCTCCAGGAATGCTCACTAACACACAAGTCAGAGGGAAAGGATTTGAATTCCACATCACAAGCCCCAACACACACAACAGGGAAGGAAATTCAAACTATTTTATTTGGTTGATTCTTGGGTATACATTTGATGGGCGACGATGATAAAATTTCATTGGTTACAATGAAACGAGGAACAAGTGAGTTTTCATTATTTGAAATCTCTCTTATTCCGGAAAATCAAGAACTGGGTGTGCACAATTGTAGATGTACCAATATGCAGATCAGCCACTGATCAGGGAGAAGGGAGAAGCCTCTGACTTCTTGTTCTGAGTCCCACCGACATTGGCTTCTATCACGCAGCCAATCTTGGTGATTAAGCCATTAACGATTCTATTTTGAGTCTTGCATTCAAGGTAAAGATTGCAAGTATTCTTTGTCCTTCTAGGTCAGGAAGTTAGAGCAATCCTATCCACAATGTAGCTTTCTTGTCAAATCTTTACATAGGGGCTGTTTCTTGTCACCTTAAAATGCCGACCTTACTCCTCTTGCCTGGTTGCCCCCTTTTTCTCTATTAGTGGTTGAGAGTCCAGTCTTCCATGCAAGTGTTCTAATTAATCCCACTGACCCTAGTCCAGGGGTGGGCAACCTCTGGCACGCGTGCCAAACATGGCATGCCAGTAACTTTTGCTTGCACGTGAAACCCCTCTCTTATAATCTTCCATTTACAATTTTTTTCTTAATATCGACTTTTTTATTTTTCAGATAAATTCATTGTAGGTGCATCTTAGATAAATAAATAAGTTTACATAACAAGTTATCTTAAAGACCATAGACATGGATTGACAAGAGAGGGGAAGAGCAATTTCTATGCCTCTACCTTAACTCTCCTTGCCTTCCTAGATCCGACCAGTGTTTTAGTTTCATCCACATACGCTTGTGAATCTTTGTTCTCAGTGATGAATTTTGTTAAGTCTCGTAATAGGAGTAGCCTGACGGATGAAAGTAGTAGCTCGTGCATATCTCTGAAGGTCACAAAATATAAACATGATGTAAAATCTCTATCATCAGTGATGCAGCAGCAAAAGTCCCACTGATAATATCAAACGGAGTCATAAAGTTTTCTGTCGGACTGTCAGTGTACATGTATACATTAAAAAATAAATGTATTTTTCATCATCATGTACTGTGTATTTGTCGCTCGAATGAATGTTATTATTTCTTCAAGGTTCTTCATATATGTACACCTTAAGAGATATCAAGTAGGTGTAACATGTTCTCAAAAAATTAGGGTTGGCACGCAGAAGAATTTTGAGTCAGAGATTTTGCTGGTTTTGGCACGCACTCACAAAAAGGTTGCCCACCGCTGGCCTAGTCAGTACCGCCATCCCCATACCCGGACATGCACTGGGCTCTTCTTGGTCCTAGTCTTCGATTCTCGTTGGTTGTTGATATTCATGAATAGTGAAAAGATGCCTCTTCACTCATTGTGTTTTCCTCTAGAAAGAGACTGGAGCTTAGAGTTGCCTTCACAGGTGACGTGAAGCAAAAAGCTTCTTGAAACTGTTTTCAGAACCGCCACGTGGCAGTAAGTAGACTTGCCTCGTATGTTTTATAAATTTGATTGAAGTTAACTGAGATGATATACCATATGGGGAAAAGCTTTCAAAAGTATATAATCTGATTATAAGGCGCGATCAGTATAGTTCAGCTGTCTGGCCTGGTGAACCTTAGCGTCACCTCTGTCATCTCAGCATGCGTTTGTGCCTCCCAGAGCACTTACTGGCCACCTGACATATTAATATATGCAGAATGATAAGGAATTGAATTTTCCACGGAGAAATGGGGACCTGTCCTCTCAAGGCAGCATCCCTCAATTTGCAATCCCTTATTATTTCAAGAATAACAAGCACAGAAAAAAATGCCAGCCTAACTCCTCCTGGCTGGTGAGCAAAAGCATCTGATAGAGGAAGCCTGGTTTTTTCTCTCTCTCTCTTTTTTCTTTTAAGTGAGAAACATGGTTTTAAAGACATTCCAAAAAGAGAGGGGAAGAGATCCAATCTTTTTAAAAACTGAAAGCAAGTCTTTGGCAGAGGCCACGCTGACAAACGGAAAGAATCCTCACTCTGCAGTTCCAGAGCCGCTATCCAGACTGAGTGAATAAGCCTGGTTGGTCAGAGAAAACCTCAGAGTTGAGAAAAAGTAGTCACGAGTGATAAATGTGCTCCGTTCTTCTCCCATGCCACCCCGATGGAAGGCTCTGGAGTGAGCGGGGTGTGGGGAGCTGGGTGGGGTTCTGAGGAGGCAGGCACGGGAGGGTGGAGAAGGAGGCTCCTGGGTCAGCCGGCTTGGACGTGACCTCTGACCGGCCCTGAGCAGCCGCGAGGACTGGCGGACTTGGCTTCCTCCCTGGGCCTTCACTTTCCCCCGTTTGTGTGAGAAGAACAGGAGCGCCCACCTCATCGGGCTGTTGTGAAGATTAAAGAAAATTGCATGGGAAAGTCTGTGGCAGAGTACCTGAGACCGAGCAAATGCTTAATAAACATCTGTTCTTCTTCGTCCCTTCTTTAAAGTATAAACTGCCAGAGAACGTGAGAAAACGTTTGGCGTTAGTCACATGGCCTTCGTCTCAGGGAGCCTGGAGCAAGGCATGTGACCAGAGCTTGACTCTTCCCAAAATGCTTAGAGGTTTTCTGTTTGTCCCTATTAGAGAAACCGAGTGTTAGATTAAATACCAAGTGATAGGGCCCTAACTGGATTGGCTCAGTGGATAGAGCGTCGGCCTGCGGACTGAAGGGTCCCAGGTTTGATTCCGGTCAAGGGCATGTACCTTGGTTGTGGGCACTTCCCCAGTAGGGGGTGTCAGGAGGCAGCTGATTGATGTTTCTAACTATCCCTCTCTCTTCCTTCCTGTAAAAAATCACTAAAATATATTAAAAACAAAACAAAACAAGTGATAGGAACCAAATTAATGAGAAATGTACAAAGCTGGACTTGGGTATTTGTCATTTTTCAAAAATTTTCATCAAAATTGTGTTCCTTCTTTATTTCGCTATTAGAAATTAACCACTAGTTCATGTTTGCTTGTAATTTGAAGAGTTTACTTTTAGAAACAGCATAGCCAAGTGAAGCACATGCTAAACATTTTCAAACTTTTGTCTTAGACTTAGAAGATCAAACCTAAAAAAGGCTTCCTGGGTCATAATTAAGAAAACACTATTCATTTGAAACCTCAGAGGATAATGTGGTTAGGGGAAATCCACTGAGTCCCAGGAAATGTCACAATTAATTACTGTATAGCTATACTCTCATTTATAATTGCTATATAAATATGCTTTATAATATACCAGAGTATATAATTACTTATAGATATACTCTAATTTATAATTACTATATAAATATGCTTTGTAATATACCATAGTATATACTAGTAATTACTTATAGATATACTTTAATTATGGTATACTTTAATTTATATAATAACTGTGTTCCTGACCCACTGTGCCTAAAACAAATTTTTATAATTTGATTCATTTCCCCCATTAACTTACAGCCTAACATCAATAACACATCATCTTTGTTTCTGTTTGCTTTTAATGTATAGTCACTTCCAATTCTTTGTCAAATGCAGTAGTTTGAAATCTGCAAATGATGACTGGGTGTTATCAGGAAATGTAACAGTCTTGTTTACTATTTCAGAACAGCCTGGTCATGAATCCTTTTGCCAATTTAAGGGTTATTTTTGTAATGACAGTCACACAATTATTAGATCATAAGTGATTATAAATTCTTTGAGGGCAAGGATTATATCTTCTGTCTACCAGGCACCTTGCAGGGGATAAATGAAGAATGCCTGGACATAAAGCCAAGACCTGGGTACACATACAGCCTTGGCAACTAACGTGTGGATAAGGCACCTACTTTAGGTGAACACTCATTTTTTTTTTATCTCCCTTCCTACCCCACACTGCCAGAGTCTCTAATGGAATCATATATTGGGGAAATACAATCGAATATATGAGGACACAATAGGAATCGAAGGTTGAGTTTATGGCAGGTACTTAACACACAATTGTCTCATGATTCATTACCATGTAATGTATTTGTTCATTTAGATTGCAATTTTCATCTGTTTACTTTCCTTGAGGTAGGTCACATATACTTTGGTTAGTTTGTTTGTTTGTTTGTTTGTTTTTTAATATCACATGTGTGGTCTTAAAATCCTTATTTTGGTTTGTTCAGGCTATGTCTTTGAGTTTCTACATGAGTTCTTTGTTAGCGTTGCTTCTCCCCTGCATATGTTCAACTCTGCGTTAGCATCTGTATATTTGTGCTCTGACAGCAAGAACCACAGTGGGGGCTGACCACCCAGTGACCCAGGGGGTGGCAAGAGTTTAGAGAGTGCCATTCACTGCACAGTGACCGTCTTCTGGGGGCAAGGATGTCCCAGTATTGCCCCCCGCCCCCGCCCCCAAGCCTAGCTAACTAACTCAAGCCAAGAGGTGCAAAGCCTCCTGTACTAGTTTCCTTGGGATGCTGAAACAAATTGCAACCAACTTAATGACTTACAATTATTCAGTTTTATTACCTTATAGTTCTGGAGGTCAGAAGTCCAACATGGGTCTCACTGGGCTAAAATCAAGGTGTAGGCAAGGGTGATTCCCTTAGGGGGCTCTAGGGGAGAATCCATTGCCTTGCTTTAGCACTTCTAGAAGGTCACCCATAGTCTGTGTCTCCTGGCTCCCTTCAACCACCTTCAAAGCCAACAACAGTGAGTGGAGTCATTCTCGTGCTCCAACCAGACCTAGGAACTAGGAGATCTTGCAACAAGCCATGTACACATCTTCTCCGTCACTTTGCAACGCCTCTTCTCTCTATTAGGGATGCCATTCCCTCTGACTTTGCCTGACACTTACTCATCCTTCATGCCCAGCTTGAGCATCATCTCTAGGTGCCTTGTCTGCCTGCTCCCCCTCAGCCCCAGCAACCTCATTAGGAGGCTGTGATCCCTGCTTCCAGGGCATTGCGCTCATCAGTACTCACCCAGCCCTGTTCTCACTGCCTTGCTTGTGTGGCCCATGCCAATCTCCCGGTTGTACCACTCAGTGGCTGTATTACTAATCTCAGTATCCCCGGGACTAATAGTGCTCAGCACAGGTAGGTACCCATTACGGTTTGCTGTAAAAAGTGAACAAATGAATGCTGTAAATTCATAAAAGAGTGATTCATGCGCCCAGGCTTAACCTATATCTTATGAAATTAACACAAAAGCCTTGTGATGTTCTATCAAAGTGTGTTGTTATCGCCCAGGACAATAGCTGTGCTAGCCCTGCACTTAGGCATAAACTATTGTTCAGGTGCTGGTCTCATGTTATAAGGAGTGAAGCATCCTGAAGAAGAAGATTTACCGGAGAGACCGGGAGATCAGAAAATGGCAAAATGAGATGCAGGATATGAGGAGCGTGGGAAGGCAGTGAGCGGGAGAGAGGAGGCATCTGGGCAGTAGGAAGGTGGGTGTAGGAGCTTCCGGTCTCCTCCACTTCCGAGTTCCAACTCTCCCCCAAAACACTGCCCCGTGTCCTAGGTTGCAAGTAACCAAGTTGTTTGAAAACATACTGGAAGTAGAGAGTCTCCAGCCTTGTCACCACGAGAATCATCTGATCTGTTTTAAAAAGGCTGCTCGTCTTGAGGCACCAACAGTCGCCCCAGCAGCTGGGGTCCACTCCATATCCAGACCCTCAGAGGGGCCGCGAGCCCTGCCCGCTACTCTATTTCAAATCACACGGACAGACTTCTTTCCTCTTTGGCACAGGGAATGCTTTCATCTATCTGACTAAACAGCATGTAGAATTGAAGCTTTTCTTTTCTAATGCCCTTTATATCCCTCATCTTATGGGGCTCAAGCTGGCTCTTGGGCCAACGCAGGAGTTAAGTCTCTGACTCATGGTCCTAGAAGCAGCAGTTGTTCCTAAAAGTCCCTCTTTGCGTCATTGTGTCTCCTGTGGTGACCGTAGGTCAACCAGGCTCTCCCGGGCCTTCTGATGTGTAAAGGCTTGGGTTTCAAATGGGTTTTGGTTTTCTTAACTTCACGCTGGGTTGGTGGAAAGGAGGTTAAATGGGATGCCGGGGCCCCTGGGGAGCTTTAAACAGATGGAAGTTAATTGTCTGTGGAGAAGAGAGGAGTCTATTGAGCTTTCATCCTGCAAGCGGGGGCTCCTTTTCCTCCTGTGAGCAGAGAACACGCGCAAACGCCCGGCATTGCGCCTAACTTTTCACTTTGCCCCATCAGAGACCTACAGGTCAACTTAGGTCAGTCCAAATTCGAGAATTAAACAATTATTTGTTTTCCCTCTGTATAGAAAGAACTACTTTTACTTTTGCAAAATTGCCCAGGTCTTGTAGAGGGTTATTTAGAGTAGAAAGAACTACTTTCTAATTGTCTCACATCTCCTTCCCATGGAAAACTATCAGATTTGAGTGCTGGGATATGGAAGTCCCTCTGTCTTTTAGGCTCTGACACCAAAACTGTCATCCTAAACTTTGCTCATTTTCCCCACCTATTTTTGTGGAATCTTTTATTGTAAAAGATCATTCCATTCTGGTTAGCTACAGCCCAAGTGAGAAGTTTTAACCCACCTGCCATCCAGGAAGAATAGAGGTATAAAGCTGGCCTGGACAGGTATTCTTGGGATTATGTTATTTTATGTTTTAAAATAAGCACTTACTTAGCACTTAACTGATTCTGTTGAAAGCACTTTGTGAATGTTAATTCTTTAATGCTCGCTAACCCTACTAGTAGGTACTAATGTTACCTTCATTTTACATGTGAGGAAACTGAGGCAAAGAGAGGTTACAGGACAGCTAGTGAGTGACGGGTCCGGGATCTGCACGTGAGTGACCTGGCTTGGAAGTTCATGTTCTTCACTACTGTGCTATGCTGCCTCAGGCAACATATTTACTTTCCTAATTCATATTCTACATCCGAGGATGTAGACTGACCCACAGATAAATTTCACACGGGCCATTCACAAACCAACATTTGAGACGATTTACATAGAAATCTGGATTTTTCTGACTTTTGAGAATGGGGATACCAGGCATTATTAGGTTTGCATTCCCAACTCAGCAGCAAAAGCTGTTTGGACAAGGCATGAGCTGCAGTATGAATGGACCCTGCTCCATACAGCAAGGGCAGCTCCAAAATGTGTCTCTCGATCTTCTAAACACCTCATTTCCTCACTTCTCCCTGAAACTGGGTCTCTGATAAACTCTAATGGTTGATTAGCTTCAAAGGTAAAGACTGAATGGGAGGGATCATTGTTCTGGAGAAGGTGCTAGCCAAGTGGCTGATGTTGTCTGTTGGTTCCCATAATGAGCTGGATCCTAAGACAAGCCTGCATCCATTAGTGAAAGGGAAGGTTTCTAGGTCAATACCAGCCCTGCTAGAGGTCCCAGGGCATCACAGACGCCAGATGTTTAGAGTTGATCACAGAAAGAGTTAGGAGAGTGAGGAAATAAAAGGGACACAATATGACGCAGTGTTAGAGGCGAACTCAGGTGTTACTTAACCTCTGCTGAGCCTGCACGTCCTCATCCATGTCATGAAACCAATGCGGCAGCCTCAGAGTTGCTGTGGGGATTCCGTGAGACAATGTGCTGAGTGCCTGGCATGACCCATGTAACCCAAAGCACCCAGGAGGTCCTGAGTGACCTCTGAGAATACTAACGGCTGTTCGCAGTTTGCCTGTGTGGAGGGGGGCTGGGTGTGGGTGGGTCCAATCAGTTTACAGAGGCAAATCCAAGACTGAGTATTGGAAACCTTAACATCATGTTGTTATCACTTATTTTTAGTGTATTTGTTTATATGTATATTTATTTTCAAAAGTAAATGGGACAGAAGTGAGAGTTAGAGTAGACCTGTGGGTGATGGTGCTAAGTGTTTTTAAGCACACAATGCAATATACAGATTAATCATCACAGAACTGTACATTTGAAGCCTATATAATCTTATTAATCAGTGTCACCCAGTCAATTTAATAAAAGTAAAAAGAGGAAGAGCATGTCTTCTACCCTCTGCTTCACACATGGGAAGGTAGAAGGTTACACAGTGAGAAAGCTCATGTACAACATACCTAAGAGCTGTTCTAAGCCTGTTGACAATTTATCTTATTATCCTATAATGGCTCAAGATACTGTTTTGTTTTATTTTTTTGTCAAAACATCCAGGGCCCTCCAATAACCCATAGATTTGCTTATTCCTCTTCTTCCCCAAGTAGCCTTGCATTTAGGGGAAACATTACTGTGCTGGGTGCTGGGGACACAGTGGGCAACAGGACAGTCTGTGAAGATATTGTCATCAGATGGTAGCATCCAGTAGGGAAGCATGTGCATGGAAGTACTTTATAAACCTAATTTATGTTTAAGAATCGGGTGGTATTCAATTGCCTCTGGATATGGAATAAAAGCTGCCAAGAGAACAAGCACGCCGAACAGTATTGTCAGAATTAGAACTCCCTGCTCCCCCGCATTCGTGCCATTAGCTGAATTTGCTTCATTCTTTTTTCTCCCCGTGCTGGGTTTCATGTGAAAGAACATCGTCCTTGAACTTTAGAAGAGGAAAAGACTTTACAGTTGCATTCTGAACGAGGAGCATGTGATGTTGACACTTCAGTCCACTCCCCCACCTTCCTCCCGGGCGTCTGAACATAAAGCCAATCTCAGCGTCTAGCATCGGAACCTAAGTGAAGGGGTAACGACCTTCCGATGATGAAAACTGCTATTCACGGGGACCCAGGGGGACCGCCAGTGAGGGTATGCGCTTCCATCACGTGCTCGCGGTCTCTTAGCCCGGAGATTTAGGAAGCAGCAGGGAAAGGTCAGCGTGTTGAGAAACAGAGACGAGCTGTCAGAGAGGGTTGGAAGGATGGGGGAGAACAGCGCGGGGCCTGGCAACTTTAAAAAGATGTGCAAGCTACTCTGCAAATGTTAACACTTGTTAAATCCTAAGCCTGTGTCCGTGGGCGTCTTATAGCTTTCTCTATCCTTTTCGTTTTCATATTTCTTAGTTTAACATTTAAGAAATTTAAACAAGAACCTTAGAATATTGTCTTCGGATGATCAAGATAACACAGAAGAGCAATTGCAGTGGGTAAAATAATCATGGCCCTAAAAATGATGAAGGACAGAGATTGCTTAGGGGTGTGCGTGTGTGTGTGTGTGTGTGTGTGTGTGTGTGTGTACACATTAGAATTTGAGACGCACTTGTCCAGTCCGGCTTGTTCACCTGACACAGGAGGAAGTGGAGGCCCCGGCAGTGCTCAGAGGGGGGCTCTTGCTCAGGAAGAAGGGCTGTGCGTGATAGGCGACTTGCCCCGACCTCCCAGTCTGCCCAGATGCAGGCTCAGCAGGTGCTGGAACTGTGATGTCTACTTCTGACCACCCTTAAGCCTGACCACTAGGTGAGAGGATGTTCTAGGGCTGCTTCCACGGTGGGCACTTGTCTAAATGTAACTGAAAGACTGAGCCCAGTGGGACAGGCACGGGCTGACATGCCGGCTCAGACCTGGCGGGTAAAGAATGACACACCGGCTGTGAACGGCTTCTCAGGGGTGGCGGGAGCGCAGTTGTTTGCTCTACGAGGAAGCTGGAGGTCAGAACCCACAATATTTATGTTGGAGTTTTCACTGTTGATAGGAGGAAACATCCTCATTCACCCCAAACATGTCTGTTATTGAGGAGGTCCCTGAAATCAGGTGTTCCTTTAAAGCAATAAACATAACCTATTTCTCATGTTTTGGGTTTGATGCAATTACTGCCTAAGGCAGCCTAGTTCTTTGGGGCTATGTTAGTTTTTATTTCTGCTTTAAGTAGGACTATAAATTCAATAGAATTGGTCACCCATGTATAGAGTCTAAGATTTTACTGTTATAGAGAAGAAATCATTTCTGATTGTCAAACCTTGCTATGTGCTGGCAAGAATGAAAACAATTATTTTAGGAGCCGAGAGGGAAAGAATAAAGTGCCATGTGTTTCTGATGGCAGAGGAGGAAATTAAAGGGCCTGGTCATGTGTATGGGTGAAAACTCTCAACCTTGGGCACAGATCCGGTGTTAGAGCCTCAAATGAGAGGTCCCAGGGATTTGTGGCCTGGAGAGAGGGGAGAAGGAGAGGGGGAAGAGAGAGGGAGAGAAGGAGAGATGGGAAGAGAGAGGGAGAGAAGGAGAGAAGGAGAGAGGGTAGAAGGAGAGAGGGAGAGAAGGAGAGAGGGGAGAAGGAGAGAGGGTAGAAGGAGAGAGGGAGAGGAGGAGAGGAGTGGGCCTCCCTGGAGGCGGCAGAGAAAGAGGATTTGCATTCCTTTGTTACGGAGGCCGGCTGCATGTAAATGGCATCTAACATACCTTCAGAGCAGACCAGCCCACAGAAGTCTGGCCCAGGAGCCATTCAGCGTGTGCGCCCTTCTCCCTCTCCTGTCTTTTTCCTGTGGGAAAACACGCACTGGACACAGTCCAGGCACAACCCAGAGGGCGGCTGGGTGTGCCCAGGAGGACTCACCTGTATGTACGTAAAGGAGACTGTGTCTGTGTTGCTCAGAGAAGCCCCTCATGGATCAGGCTGCTTCGTGAGGACCGTGGCAGCAGGTGCAGAGCCCCATGCTCTGGGATCACGGGAAATGCACATTTCCTGACAAGAGCTCGGCACCTGTGGGTTCACCTTGAAACATTGAGCTCCACGCGGAGCCCCCCATGTTCTACGGTTGGCCATCTGGATCTGGAAGATTCTGCATGAGGTCCGAGGGGTCCACGGCAGCTGTGCCGAGGTTCTCAGGGCAGAAGGTGCTGAGGCTCAGGCAGAGCGCCCTCAGGAGGCATCCTCAGGGTTCATGGGGAGGCAGTAGTGAGCCCACAAAGCAAACAGCCTGTAAGGGGAAAGCAAGTCTGCCCATGGCACCCGTTCCTCTTTAAAGGGAAATGCCCCCCCCCCCACATGGGGCGGGGGACAGAGCGGGTATGGTCTACTTAGCATTTCAAATACTCGTTGGTAGGATTCACCTATCAGATCACAACCCTCTGATTTGCCACGGAACTGGAGGCGGATCTGAGAGTGGGCACATGCAAGGTTACTCCTCTGGGCACAGGTACATCTTCTTGAGCAGTGGGATCACTTCTCACGCTGGTGTGGCTTTTCAGTTTATACACTGCCGGGAGCCGGTCCATGCTTGCTGTTTCAAGGGACCTGGCATATATGGCATACGGTTCTTAATATGTTTGCTCACCTTCTTGGCGCTGTGTTTTAACCAAGGTCACCTCTCCGAGAAAGGTTGAATCCCCAGGTAGGGATTTTCCCCTGAAGTTAGGGAGGGAATAAAACCCCTCAACTAAGTGCCAGGCGGGTAATTAATCCCTTTAACTACGAACAATCATGCTTAAACTACATAATCTTTTCTCCCTGGAATGGAGATAAGAAACGCCCTAACCTTTGTAATAGAGATTGATAGGATTGAATCAACTGGTATAAATACAGTTGTAACAAGACAGAAACACTCAGAACTCAGAACACAGAACTTAAGAGACAGGGCCTGGAAGACAGGATCAAGAGAGACAGAGCCTAGGCACAGAACCTACACAGAATGTTCTCTAGAGACAGAAGAACTTCGCTGGAGAGAACATGGCAAAAGATCCTGGACTGAACCTGACTACAGAAATTGGCAAGAGAACCTGACTAGAACCTGGTGACTGAACCTGGCTGGAGAACCTGTACAGAACCTGGCTGGAGATCCTAAGCAGAACCTCTCTGGAGATCGAGACCAGAACTTGGCTGGAGATCCTGGCTAGGCTGCTGATCAACTGAACGTTGTCTCCGTGTCATTCCTTCTTCGCCGACTCCGTCCACGCCTTTGGGGACCCCTGGACCTGCTGGGGTTGGACCCCGGCAATACACGGTGCTCATTTGGTTCTCAGGGCGATCTTATGAGGAACTTCACTCACCGGACCAGGGGGCCCTGAAAATGGACAGCCCACCGCGCCTGGAGGGTAAAACCAGAACATCCATTGCTTGCAAAAAAAAGAAACTAGATGTTAGAGTTTTGATTTTTTTCCCCCTAAAAATAAAGAAGCCACTATACCTTGCCAATATTGAAAATATTGACTGAGCCAGACACATAGAGTTTGTCCATCAGACATCACAATGCCAGGGAGGTCTCCTGAGGATCCAGAGACTTCCCACATCCAAGGGTCAGAGGACGCTTCCCCTCTCCCCGCCACTGGCCTGTTCACTGTCAAGCCCATTGCTTCATGTCACCTTTTACTCAGCTCTAGTGAAGTGAATGTATAGATTTCGTTGTCTTCCTCTGACAGCGCGGACAAGCAACTTAATGTGATTCTTGCAAAGAAACCATGAAGGGGGTAGTACTAATGGTGCAAGCATAGGCCAAACCCAGAAAACAGCAGAGCCAGCCTTTCTGCTATTCCTGGGCTGTGCTCCTTGTCAGACATATTGTGATACTGGAAAGGACGACAGTCCCACCCAAGTGATCAAGTTGCCGAAATCCTTCCAAGAAGACGATTTGAAATGGGAACTATGGTCACTGTCCTGGATGAGGAATGTATCCCAAGTATCCATGTACCTTGAAATATAAGCTCAAGGACATTAGGAAGCCATCGCGGTGAGCCATTTATTTGCAAACTAAGTATCCAGGACAGGAAGAGGAACCTCTGCGGTCACCCCCAGCAGGGGTGGCTAAAGACATGCAATTCTCAGCAGCACTTTAAAAATGTGCTGATAGATGTTTAAAAGCCCCTTTTCAGAGGCAGAAATCTCACTTAGCCAAAAAACCCACATATGATTGGGTCAATACTTGTTCTTCCTGAAGTTGTTAAAGATGGTTGAAACAAAGCTAAAAATATACAGTGACAAACAAAATGCCTTTCTTTGTTAGCTAATACTGTTTGAAATACAAACTAGAAATAGAAAATAGCGCTGAATGTCTGAAGGAGCAAGGATGAGAGCAGATGCGTCCGTGTAGAATGCCTGCTGTTTAGTTATGTGAAAGCATGTATGTTGTCAATATGTTTCAGCTTAGAGGGTCTGCTGGAGTCTGTTTCACTAATTCAGAACCTCAGGAACGACTTTAAATGTGTGTGTGTGTGTGCACATCTGGGACAATGTACAGAAAATGATATATGTTCAACAATTAAATTACTTCTTTAATTAAAACATGTTTTCTGGAAAACGAAGGTAAATATGACCACTGAGGCAGAAATAGGGCCAGGTGGAAGTCATTCCCCCAGTCACACACAGGAAAGCTTTTATAACAAAGTAGTTCATGCCAGAAGAGCCACAACGTGTTACAGGCCGTAATCCCTACGGGTTAACGTTAAGAACCAACACCTTTAGTGGAGTCTTTGTAACACTGGGAAACAAGATGGCTGGGGACCCTGAAAATCTTTTGTGATACCTAGAGGTTCCTTGTAAGTTTTCTCCTGTCAAAATATTAAAGGAAGTGTTAAGCTTAAGATGAGTTATTCATTTTTCTTTCATAAAAATATGAGACCTAAATATGCTAATCTTTCCCGTGATGACAATTACTACCTAGAAAAGAGGGCTTTGGGGGGCAATTTGCATTGTAAAACTGTCATGTAGGATGAGGTGGGAAGGAGACATATCCATTGTGTAACTGACTCCTGAAAGGCGTGAGCAGGTGAATAGAGCTGTTTGCCTTCCCACAGCCCATCAGGTCAGGCCAGGCCCAGTGCCCTCTTCCTCTCTGCACTCCTATTCTACTTGTGTACACATCCACCCCTCCACCATCTCACCCGTACACCCGTCTGTCCATCTACCCATCCAGCTGTCCATCCGTGCATCCATCCATCTATCCTACAAATAAGTATTGATCACTTACTAGACACCAGGATTCTAGATGGTAGATATACAAAACAGACAGTAATAATCTTATTAGCAAAGCCTTCAATAATCCCAGTTCTCATGAAATTTAATTCTAAGGAGGGGAAACAGATCACTTAAAAAATGAATAACATCTATAATAAGTTAGATGGTAATAAATGTTGTGGGGGAAAATAAAGGAGAGAAGAAAATTAGGTTGTGCCAGGGACTACATTGCAATTATTAATTTAATAATCAGAGAAAGGACCCTTGAGCATACGATGTTTGAGTCGAGCCCCAAAGGACAGTTGTCTGCGCAGAGGGAACAGGGAGGACAGAAACCCTGAGGAAGGATTGTGCTTCCGGTGTTAGTTGGAGATGAATGAGTGAGGGGAAGAGGGAGCCGTGGAGGTGGGCTCCAGGAGACGGTGCATTAACAGACTGTGCAGAGTCCTGGGGGCCTTGCGAAGATTTGGCTTTTAGTCCCAGTGAGATGGGAAGTCCCCAGAGGTTTCTGTGCAGAGGATGTGACTTAGTCTGACTTATGTTTTCACGGGATTGTTTTGGCTGTGTTATAAAGAATAGACTGAATGGAGGTGTCTTAATCTGTTCAGGCCGCTATAACAAAGTCCCAGAGGCTGGTGTCTTATAACCAATGGAAAGTTATTTCTCATAGCTCTGAAGGCTGGAAATCCTAGCTCCGGTTGCCGGCATGGTCCAGGGCTGGTGAGTCCCTTTTCCAGGTTGCAGACTGCCCACGCCATGCTGTGTCCTCGCATGGCAGACAGCAGAGAGAAGCCGGCTCTCTTCTTCTCTTACCAGGACACTAATCCCAGCATGAGGGCACCACCCCCAGGACCTCACTGAATCCTTCTTACCTCCAAAGCCCCCACCTCCTAATAACATCGCATTAGACGGTAGGTTTCAACAAATCAACTTAAGGCGGTGGGGCCTATGCAGCCCTTATCATGGGGCAAGAGCAGAAGTTGAGACCTTGTAGGAGGCCTTGGAGTCATCAAGGTAAGAGCCATCTGAGGTGGCTTGGCCCACCATGCAGGTGGTGAGAGGTGGTTGAATTATCCATCACCATGTTATACTGAAATTATCTACTTTTTTCGTCTCCTCCACCTGTATCATGTGTTCCCAACACCTACCACAATGCCTCCCTCACAACAATCACGAACTATCTCCTTTTTTGGAAATGAACTGTGCTTATTTCAAGGAATATCTAGAGAGCTAATTGCCTCGAGTTGTGGATAAGAGGTGGTTAAAGTGAAAAAGTAATTTATTGAAAAATTAAAGGAAAAATGATGGTTGATTGTGGGCTATTATGAGAAAGAGGATGGTTGGGGGAGTATATTCTTCTTGGTCACAGAAGCTGTTTTTAAGAAAGCCCTTCCTTTCCCAGTGCAGCGCTGGGCGTTCAGATCAGATATAAAACTGTTTGGATCTGAAGTCATACTCAGAACCGCTGGGTGCACATTTCCAGGACGGGCCTTTCCCACAGCACGCAGCACGAGCCCTTGAAAGGGTTCAGTGGGGCGATGATGTGTGGATATGTAGCTATCTATATCTTTGGGAAGTCTCTAGCCATTGTGGGGATGTGTGTGTACAGTTTGACATAATTGCAGGAACAAAGCAGAAGCCATCATCTTAAATACTATTTGTTGAGGGACCTAGTTATTTGGATAATTATAGTAAACTAGAGGCCCAGTGCACAAAATTCGTGCATAGGGGGAGGGGGGTCCCCTCAGCCTGGCCTGCACCCTCTCACAATCTGGGACCCCTTGGGGGATGTCCGACTACAGGTTTAGGCCCAATCTCACAGGAATTCTTCTGGGATCGGGCCTAAACCTGCAGTTTGACATCCCTCTCGCAATCCGGGACCACTGGCTCCTAACCACTGGCCTGCCTACCTGCCTGATCCCCCCTAACCACTTGCCTGCCTGCCTGATCGCCCCTAACAACCTCTGCCTTGGCCCCTACCACCGCGGCTTACTCCGGAAGGACGTCTGGAAGGTCGTTTGGCTGTCCAATCTAATTATTATATTATGCTTTTATTATTATAGATTAGATAATGGCTCCTAAAAATGGCAGGTGCTCACTGTAGAACCTGTAAATATTACTGTACAGTATATGGAAAAGGGTCTTTGCAGATGTGATTAAGTTAAGGATCCTGAGATGGGGACATTATTCCAGAATGCCCTGGGTCACCTGTGTCCTTATAAGAAAGAGTCAGGGGGAAATTGAACAGAGACAGAAGAGGAGGAGGCAAGGTGACACAGGAATGCTGACAGCCACCAGAGCTGGGCGAGGCAAGGAACGGAATCTCCCCTGGAGCTTTTGGAAAGAACATGGACCTGCCAACACCTTAATTTTGGCCCAACAATACACCTTTCAGTCTTCTAGCCTCCAGAACTGTATGAGAATTAATTTCTGTTGTTTTAAGCCACCAAGTCTGTGATAATATTGTTACAACAGCCACAGGAAATTAATACACTAATATTAAATTAAGCTTTCATCTATTTCTTTTTTTAAAATATATATTTATTGATTTCAGGGAGGAGGGGCGAGGGAGAGAGAAATAGAAACATAGTAACATCAATGATGAGAGTCATCGATTGGCTGCCTCCTGAATGCCCCCAACTTGGCATGTGCCCTGATCAGGAATTGAACCCCGACTATGTTCAACTACTGAGCCATGCCGACTGGGCCCATCTATTCTTAGATGGTCATTTATCTTCCAGAAAAGCAATTGAATTGTGTCTTTAAATTTCTCTGTGAATATTTCCATAATGACTCCATGCACAAGTGTGATTTTACAGCTGAGGCAAGATGGTTAAAGAACCCTTTGGTATCGAGTATCCTGATATCTGCTCAATTGTTAAACCAAGAGCCTTGTAAATTAGGCTGTGAATAAGTTCATTTGCTCATTAGGATTTTTGTAAATAGTCAATAGTTGCTGAAACAAAAGTATACTACTGAGCCATCTTGCTTTACAATTTTATTTACATTAGGGTTAAAATTTGATCTATCCAAAGATTTTATAGCACCGACACACATAGACAACTGTTTTCCCCTGAGAGGATTTAAAGCATTTACACAATGGAATACTTCTCAGCCATAAAAAAAAGGAGGAAATCTTACTTTTCATGACAGCATGGGTAGACCTAAAGGGTATTACGCTAAGTGAAATAAGCCAGTCAGAGAAGGACAGATACCATATGATTTCACTTACATGTGGATTCTGATGAGCAAAATAGAAACAAACTCATAGATACAGAGAACAGATTGTCCACTGTCAGAGGAGAAGGAGGTTAGGGAGCTGAGTGAAATAGGTGAAGGGATTAAACAACAAACAAACAAATGAACTCATAGACATAGGCAACAGTAGGGTGATTACCAGAGGGAAAGGGGGCGGGAGCAGGCAGAAGAGGGTAAACGGGATAAATGGTGAAGGAAAGAGACTAGACTTTTGATGGTGAACACACAATACAATATACAACGATGTGTTCTAGAATTGTACCCTAAAACCTATATAATTTTATTAGGCAATGTAACCCCAATAAATTCAGATTTTAAAAAGTAAGTAAGCTTCTACCTGGAGTAATTTGCAGATGATTTTACACCACACTTGATAAAGATATCTAGTTAACTATGATTTCAATCTCAGTTATACTGGAGCTTTCTTCATCCTGGTCCCTCACTACCCTCAGACCCAGGAATCATGGGAAGATCCTAAAAGCCTTTTGCAGAGCAAAACATGGGATGGTGAAGTGGTCTTAGCTGAAATACTTGTTACCGAAGACCCTACAATCTCTTGAAATGGTTCTTAGCCATCATGCCCCATTTAGACATGGAACTTGTTAGTTGGACCATGAAGGTATTTCTCTTTGGGGTTCTGCCATCTCCCCATTTATTTTGAATGCTGGGGGGAGAGGGGGGCTGGTCCCAGCTACTTATGGAACCCTCTGAATCTTGGGAATATTTTATTATTGTAACTCAATGATTTTCTCTGACTTCCAAAGGCCCTCAACTTTCTCCCCTTCTCTGAACATCTTCAATGAACTTCCATTTCTGGAAACAATAGCCATAAGGGAGACAGTTTTCAGCCTTGATGTCTAAATCCTCTAAGTCTCCTGAGTCAGAAAAATAATGACTGTGGTTACCAAATTCAGCCTGCCTACCATTTGTTGGTTTTTGAAATAAAATTGTATTGGAACATAGCCATGACCATTTATTTATCTATTGTCTAAGGCTGGGTTGTTTCTGTTTGCCATAACAATAGAGCGAAATATTTGGGGTTTTTTGTTTGTTTTTTAATATATTTTATTGATTTTTTTTTACAGAGAGGAAGGGAGAGGGAGAGTTAGAAACATCGATGAGAGAGAAACATCCATCAGCTGCCTCTTGCACACCCCCTACTGGGGATGTGCCCGCAACCAAGGTACATGCCCTTGACCTGAATCGAACCTGGGACCTTTTAGTCCGCAGGCCGACGCTCTATCCACTGAGCCAAACCGGTTAGGGCTAGAGTGAAATATTTGGAACAGAGATAATTTAACCTGCAAAGCCTGAAATATTACTATCTGGCCGTGTACAGAAAAATATGTTTAGACCCATGCTCTAAGGCAAGAGTCAAGGAAACTCAGAGTCTGTCTTTTCACAGAGGCGGGAAAGTGGAGAGGACAGAACCAAAATGAATGACTTGGCACATTGTCCTGCCATAGGATATACAGCCACTTAGTTCCAGAGGTTCCTGGGAGTCTGAATTAGCCCGGAGGCCCTAGCATGATTTGGGTCTGGTTCAGACTGACCTTAGCCCCTTTCTTCAGCTATTGCAGAGGTGCTAGAAACACAAATCCCAAGGATTGTCTTAGTCTCCATTTATCTGAGTCTAAGGCGGCCCAGATCCAGTGAGATTGTTCAAGGACCTTTCAGTTGAGGCTGCCACACTCTGTCTTTATAGGTTTTCTCACACTTCCTTAAGCCCTCAATGTGGATGAGCTAGACTGATATAGGACAACGATCGCTGGCATCGTGTGCTGATTTAATAGGGAGACCTAGCCTTCCACTCAAAGGATGACAACGGATGCATGCAGGTGGTCTTAAACTTGCCATTTAAGACAGTGGTGACCTTGAGGTCTGGAAGAACGAACCCCTGCAGGCAAGACATGACTATCAGGTTCCAAAAGCTGGCTCAGTTGTGGGTGTATCCACACTGGGATACTTCACAAAGAAAGGAGAGGGGAGGAAGTGATGCCTATATAATTGCCTCATGATAAAAATTCTCTATCACATTTCAGACACAAAGTCCACTATATAATGACTCTGGCAGATAAGAAAGAACATGCAGGATCCTCTTCATTGTCCTTTGATTTATTATTTATTTGTACAGAATAATGATAGTCATGTTTTTTGGGCACACTCAAAAAAAACTTCTGGATTCAAAATATCAGGCTCTTCTTATTCTACCTTTTCCACTTGAGTCAGTTTGATTACCTTCAGTTTTATTACCTGTAAGATGTGGATAATTCTTTTGACTCGCAGCTTTCACGTCAGGATTCAGTAAAAGAGTTTATATAAAAGACTTCCGTACTGTTGGGCAAATAGTAATCACTCTATTCTCTGCCCTTTTCAACTGATTTTCTTGTTGAGTTAATAAAATTCACAGGTGAGTCCTACATTTAATGAGGTGGTAGGAGCAGTGGTTCAGGAAAAAAAATTAAATTATAGGGTTTGAAGTACGAGATAGACCCTGGGAAAGCAGGGTCTGTGCATATTTGCAAGCCAGAATGGTGCTTTCATTTGCAATTTGGATGCTGTTGTCACCCTGTGAGAACAGCAACAATAATGTTTTGTTTATGGATACAGCTTTGGGCCCCATCAGGACCATGGTACAGAAGGCCAGTGGAAACAGAGGGCTCGATACATAGGGGGGTTGGCGCTGAGCAGTAACAAATACTGCCAGTAATAATAACATATTCCAGCTTCTACACAGAGGTTGGGAATGGGCCAAGATGACAGTTAGAATAGAGCATTGGTTCCATGCTCTACTTACAGAAAGTTTGTTTTTTTTCCTGCCCTTATTCTTTGAGATCAGAACAAAGGAACAATTGACTGGATGTAGAAATTTTGTGATAATTAAATGACATTTTGTTCAGGATAATTGTAGGATTTACATTGTTTCCCTTTGACAGTTGATCAAAAGGAAACGAAAATTTATAAGGCAAACTGCCCCCATGCAGATCAATAATAAGCTGCTACATTTAATTTTCTTCCTAGAACTTTGGAAAGCAAACTGAGAATTTTGTTTTCCTTGACTCAGTTGGTGCTGCCATATATAATTCCTTCACTGGCACAGCCAGTGGGTGGTCATCTTCCAAATACTAAGAGGATTTTATAGCTTCTCTCTAGGGCTTTTCTCCATTGTGATATTAAACACCAGTTAAAGAACAACACTTTCTAAGAGCAGTATTGCATTTTTTAGTATTTCAAGAACCCATCAATTCATTTGAGGAACCCTTTCCCCACAGAGCCAGCAGGCGAGTGCTGTATTTGAGACTCCGTCAACCTGACTTAGACTGTTCACCCCTTCCTGATGATTCCCTGAGGCCCCCACCCCTGCCCCACCTAAATTTCAGGCCCAGCCAGGCTGTTTCCAGTGGCTTTTCCATAGAAATGGCCACTCTTGGCTCAGACTCTAGATTATCCTAAAAATCTCTCAAGCAAGCAGCACCGTCACCTCCTGATAAGTGGCCCCAGGCCCAGCACTAGCACTAGCTGGACTTGGTTCGCAACTTGACCTCTCTTGGGCACCTGCAAGCCCAGCTCACGTAGCAGCCATCTACAGATCGTTTTGCAGCTCATGCTGGGTGGCCCTGGGCAGAACACAGGTGGGTAGCTGACATTGGCCTGCACTCCCAGAAGGAGCCAATGTACTAACAACCCTACTGAAGTAAGTCATGCTGTGTGGGGTGGGCCCCCACAAGGGCTGATCCTCCATAGTGATTGGAGGTTGGTGGTTGGTGTTCATAGCCAGTCCTTGCAGCCAATCAACATGGGGGTAAATCCCTCACACTGATATGCCAACAGCAATCACGGCTCAACTACAACAGAAGGGTGTACACAGCCCATATGGGGGATGCCCCTGGAGTGCCCAGTTTGGGTGATCAGAGAGGCTGTGCCATTGGACCCTACAGAACACCTACTATATTAGGCCACTCTACCAAGCCTGGGCGATGTAGCAACTCTACCTAATATACAGAAACAAACACAGGGAGGCTGCCAAAATGAGGAGTCAAAAGAAACATGTCCCAAATGAAAAATACAGAATAAAACTCCAGAAAAAGAACTAAACAAAATGGAGACAAGCCATCTACTAGAGGCAGAGTTCGAAACACTGGTCATAAGGATGCTCAATGAACTTAGTGAGAACCTCAATAGCATAGAAAAAGACCAGCCAGAAATGAGGTACACTAACTGAAATAAAGAATAATTTACAGGAAATCAATAGTAGAGTAGATGCAGCCAAGAACCAAATCAGTGATTTGTAATATAAAGAAGCGAAAAACACCCAATCAGAACAGCAAAAAGAAAAAAGAATCCAAAAAAAATAAGGAGCCTCTGGGACAACTTCAAGTGTACCAACAATCATATCATGGGGCTGCCAGAAGGAGGAAAGAACAAGAAATTGAAAACCTATTTGAAAATATAATGATAGAAAACTTCCCTTACCTGATGAAGGACATAGACATACAAGTCCAGGAAGCACAGAGTCCCAAACAAGATGAATCCAAAGAGGCCCACACCAAGACATCATAATTAAAAGGCAAAAGTTTAATGACAAAGAGAGAATCTTAAAACAGTAAGAGACAAGCAGTTAGTTACCTACAAGGGCACTTCCATAGACTGTCAGCTGATTTCTCAACAGAAACTTTGCAGGTCAGAAGGGATTAGCAAAAAATATTCAAAGTGATGAAAGGCAAGGACCTACAACCAAGATTACTCCAACCAACAAAGCTGTCATTTAGAATTGAAGGACATATATAAAGAGACAAGAAAAAGTTAAAGGAATTCATCACCACCAAACCAGTATTATATGAAATGAAAAAGTGTATTCTTTAAGAAGAAGAAAAAAGAAAGATAAAAAACATGAGCAATAAAATCGTAATAAATGCATATCTATTAACAATTGAATCTAAAAAAACAAACTAAATGAATAAGCCGAACAGCAACAGACTCAGATACAGAGAACATTTTGACAGTTTGCCAGATGGGAGTGGGGTTGGGAGGATGGGTGAAAAAGGTGAAGAGATTAAAAATTGGTTGTTACAGAATAGTCATGGGGATATAAAGTAGAGCATAGAGAATATAATCAATAATATTTTAATAGCTATGTATGGTGTCAGAAGGGTCCCAGATTTGTCAGGATGATTACTTAGTAAGTTATGTAATGCCCAGTCACAGGGGTGTACATCTGAAACTAACACCATAATATATGCCAACTGTAATTCAAAATAAAAATAATTCAAAAATGAAAAACAAAACACACGCCTGTCGTCTGTCTCCTTCCCTCTTTCTAGAAACGATCCCCCCAGCCCCCATGATGTTGACTTTAAGAAACTTATAGAATGATAGTCTTTTCTTGAGGATTGGCCAAAATTATTGTTTTAATACCTTTGTCCTAAAGAGCTCTGTGAAATTCCAAGGCAGGCCAAACTCAAGTTGTTGGTGGGAGTGATGTTCACCAATGGGGAGACCTTATGGATGGAAACTTAGACCTGGAGGGAAAACACTGAAGGATCCTTATCTTTCATGTGTGTGCCCCTAGAATTGCAGCCTTTTCAACAGAGGTTCCAGGACCCTAGTGTTTTAGCCAGTTCTAATATCTTTCTTTGTCTTCTCTTTTGATTAAGTGGAAAATTTTATGGCTTTGCTAACCACAGGAGGGGAAATTCACCTTCTACATATGACTATATTTTTAATTTCCTAAAACTATAACTACTTGCCAAAATGATTCTGGCATTCTATGAGGAGCATCCATTTGTCATCAGAAAACTCTTGAACTCTGCAAAATATCAAAGGGCAGTTTTATATCCTCAAAAGACCTGTAAAAGCAATTAGACTGCATTTTATGGGCTTCGTTTTAGTTGAATATAATCCTCGTCATCAGAAAGGGACTTGTCATTTTTTTAAAATTAATTATATCAGTGAAGGTTTAATCAGGAAAACAGAAAACAGGTTAGATGTGAAACAAAGGACTGAAGAAACAAAAGGGAAGGTGGGGTAACTCAGAGATCAGACTGTAAAGCTGCTGCTTCTAGAACAACAGGGCAGAGGGGAAGCCCAGTGCAAGGCGTGCGCTCACTGGAACCATCGGAGGCTGCATCTTCTCTCAACCTCCTGATGCCACTGCTGGAACTGCAGAGGCTACTGGAGCCCAGAGCCGCCTGCTGCCACCCCTGCCAGAATTGATTGCCATTGACTGACGCACAGCAGGAAGCAGAGAGAGGAAGAAAATGGATTCTCTCCTCCTCCCACCTTCCAGAAGCATGCCAGTGTCTCCCACTGCTTGGGTCCAATTGGAAGTCAGTTGGCAGGATTCTGGAGAAGGCAGCTTGCAGGGTACAGCTCCCTGCAAAACAGAGCTAAGCACGGAAGGGAAGGAATTGAATTGAGAGCAAGCAGGCAAATGACCAGCTCACTTCTCTCCTTCATATACAGGTGACATGTGTTCTACATGAGCCTGATGTGGAACAATGCAATACGTCACACCCCCTCTCCAGCTTCATGTATGAGTAAATGCTCACGTGGCTTCCTCTTCATTTTCCAAAATATTTTCAATTTTAAGTAGCTTTCATTTATTTGATACTTAAGGATGAATTATGATTGGGAAAAAAAGTCAAGCAACACATTCTCTATCTTTTGTAATTTGTTTCTTTTGAAAGTTTTGGAGGAAGTCAACTGACATGGACTTATGCTTTTACACAGACGCAGGCAACATACAAAGATTTCTCATTTAATACTTACAGCAACTTTATGAGATAGGGAATACTTTTATTTCCCCAGAAAGCAGTATCTCAGCAAAGGCTTCATAGCTCTTCATTTCCAGAGCAGGGACAAGAACTCTGCTTAACGTTTTCCAGCCAACACGTGGTGGCTTTATAGTCTGAAAAAAATTGCAATTTTTTTCTTGCAGCCCAAGAAATTATTGGTTATGGGAAGAATAAGAATAGGTTGCCAGGCTATTTTTTTTCCATTGTAATGCTGCTATGAGCTCAAAGAAATGATGCACACTGCAGTGCATAGAGGTGCCCATCTTGAACTTCTAGAGCTCTTTGCTTGAATCTTCTCATAGCACAGGTTTCAGAGTGTCTTTTCTAGTATTCATTTGCTTCTCTGTCATGTCCTCCCAATAGATTGTAAGCACCTGGAGGACGGCAGTGGTGGTCTTGTTTATCTCTGGACCCCACACAGGGTCTGCAGGGGGCTAGCATTTAGGAGGGGCTCAAGAAATGTGTGGTCATTGAATTGCTGGTATTGAAAGGCCCTGCCTCCCTCATGGGCCACACGGGACCAGAGCACAGGAACCATGATTTTCAGGGACAACTCGGCTCAAATTCTGTCTTCACTACTTACTGGCTGTATGACGTTGGGAAGGTTATTAATTTTTCTGTAATATAGTCCATAAAGTGAAGATAATACCTAACCCTCCAGGGTCATTGTAAAAATACATTGGTTAATGTGCATTAAGTTCTCGGCACTGTAGCTAGAATATGCTAAGTGCTTAATCGATATTATTTTATGTTATATCATTTTTACTGAAGTACCAAACATAAAAATCAATTTGATCAGGAGTCAATAAACAATGTGTTAAATGGTTTAAAAAGATTTGTAAGTGAGAAATCATACTCATATATACAAGATTTACCTCTTTTGTATGTTGAGTATCTAGAAGCTTTCTGGGGGTGGGAGATGGGGGAAAGAAGCAACTGGTTGAATTTGAAATGATCTGAGTTTTCAAGTGCAAATGTAGGTGTCTTTATTTGGGCTGCCATAGCAGAATACCACGCTGGGTGACTTACAGCCTGGGAAGTCCCGGGTCAAGGTGCTGGCAGATTCAGTGTCTGGAGAGGGCCCGGTTCCTGGTTCATAGATGGTGTTTTCTTTCCGTGCCCACACTTGCACACATGGTATTCATGGTATTCACTTCCCCTGCAAAACTATTCTTTGGCATTTCACATGCAGATTTATTTACCATGAGTTTTTTTTATATACTTGATAAAAATGTCCCCATGTGGTCTTGCTCCCCGGTTACTTTGCCAATTTCTGGTAATTTGCCATTTCCTGCTGTAAAGCACTAAAAGGCTGGTGTCAATGTAGATAACTCAGATATTGGCTGCCTATTTTCAAGTGTATTGTTTTGAAGAAGTTGAGGGGTCAAGGGTCAAAGGTCAGCATATCCTGACATTTATAGCTTTGGTTTAACAGAGAAAGGCTAATTTAACATTAGCCTTTTTATGCATCATGACATAACCAGAATGCCTTCAGAGCCCATCCCATTGTTCAGCAGAGATTCCTTGTTCTCCAGGGCATATCTTGCTTTGGCAAAAGCTGTAGAAACTGCATATCAATTTTCAGAAAATTTCAAATGACTGATTTTCCTCTATTTTTCACATTCTTAACCCTAGTTCAAGTTGAAGAAAGCACACATGAGTTAGTTATCTAAATTTATATCATCTCTCTCTCTCTCTCTCTCTTTTGGGGGAGTTTTGATGTGTTTCCAGTTGGGACGTGGGTTCATTCATTTATCTATTCATTCATTCATTGAACAAATACATTTTGAGCACTTACCATATGGCAGGTACTGTTCAATGCTGTGAATACAGAGTGCACAGAATAGTCATAGTCCCTGGTTTTAAAATGTTAAAGCTAGGTAATCCCTAACTTCTTAATACCTCAAAAGCACCTTATGTTTTGATGCCATCTTTTCCTTAAAGCAGGATTACAGTGATCCCTGTACCAATCCCTGAGGTCAGCAGGTGGAGGGCGGAGGATGGCTGTGGTCTTCCTGACAGCCCCCTTAGCTTCGTACTTGAAGTCCCAATAAGAATAAATCCAAGTATTTATCCTCATAGTTATAAAGTGGATCCTTCTACATCAGTTAGAATGCTTTGGATGGCTAGTAACAGAACCTAATTCAAAATGGTCTAGACCAGTGGTCGGCAAACTGCGGCTCGCAAGCCACATGCGGCTCTTTGGCCCCTTGAGTGTGGCCACGAAGTTTCAATCGCACTGTACGTGCGTGCCCGCACGTGGTATTTTGTGGAAGAGCCACCACACTCAAGGGGCCACAGTTTGCCGACCACTGGTCTAGACAATAAAGAGTTTCACAGGAGCAAAAAGTTAAGAGGAGGGGTGACTTTTGACACTGTTTCACGTACAGGTTTATAAGGTCATGGGGCCTCACTCCTATTTTCCTGAAATTCTCGTGGGACATCATCGGAGTCATTCAGCTTCTCCCTCGCTGTGATGTGTTTCCAGCTGGGACGTGGGTTCTCTCTTCTCCTCTCCACTCAGTGAAAAGTATACTGTGTTCTTTACCTCACCGGCTGTGACTCCTGGGAAGCATTAGGACCATGTAAACTACAGACGAGGTCCTTCCTTCTTTAAGAGCCCAAATCCTTTCAAGAACGTAACAGAAGTGCGTGAGTAACAACAAGTGTCACAATGGCCTGGCACTGCCATAAACTTTTCTGTCCTGTTGCAGAAGACCAAAGAAAAACCAAGTGACGCTTTAAAGAAAAGGAGAGACACTGTTTAATACGCCGGCAGACTCAGGGAATACCTTTCCAAATCTGTGTAAAGAAACATGCAGGGGGCTTCTCTTTATATCTCCCTGTGGTCTTTGTCCCGCAAATATGGATTATGCTTCCGGTCCTTTTCGCGGGCCTTGCAAGAAGGCCCCCAGGTGTTGGGGGTCTCCAGGCCGTCTCTGAGGGTTTGGCCTGGTGCCAACGTTAATAACCTCCCTCTGGGGCAGTGCACTGTTCACAGTTTGATGGCCTCTGTAACAGGTTCTGCAAGACCAGCATCTAGGAAGGAGGTAGTGACTCAATTACAGTGTATCAAGAATGTACACTGAGCTTGCTGGCGTGGATTCTGATTGCTAGCCCCCCACATATCAGGGTTACATTGGAATTAGCTTTTTGGCCTCCTCAGTCAAAGCCCATGGGATGGGAAGGGAGTGCGCACAGAGGTGACATCACCATCCCCCTCTCACTGTGGAGACTGGGACACGGGGAGAAAGAGAACAGGCTGGACTTGTGCAAAGCTTTATCAGGTGAGGATCGAAATCTGGGTCTCAACGAATAAAGGAGCAGAGGTCCTAAATACCCTTTACAGACAAGGAAATAAAAAGCAAACAAATATATGACACAATGTTCAACCTCTCCAGTAGGTCAAGAAGTAAAAATCCAAGTGATGACAGTTGTTTTCTGGCACTTGTTAAACTAAGCAATGAATAAAGAATACATATGGTTACTATTATTATAAATATGCATATACACATAAATATCTGATGCAGCACTGACATGCCCATGGGGAATAATAATTCCTTCAATTCATGCTAGTGGCAGTAAAAAAGTTTCAGTTTATTTAGAAGTCTGAAGAGAAGTAGTACCAACAGGCACAATAATTTTCATACTTATGACTTATGAATCACTCTCATTAGCCTTTTCCCCCAGGAAATAACAAAAAACAAGTAAATGTATAAAAGATGTTTATAAGTTGATAGCTTCTGAGCAGATTAAATAGACCAGGGCATAGCAGTTCATTGGCACTTACGTAGCAACGGAAAAGAATAAATATGGAGGCTTTGAACACTTAGAGAAGGCATTCATTAGCTCACATTCAGTGGGGAAAAGGGACAATCTTTGGCTTCTAAAATCTTTGGCCTCTGATTTGATGCCAGCTCTTGCATGAACTATCTAGCTTCACAAATTAAGTCAGGCGTCTCAGACAAGCGATGGCCGCTCTCCTGGAACCCAGTGTTCTCGTGTCTCTAGTAATGTTATTTACCATCTGGGGCTATTGTGAAGATCAAATGAGATAATTCACACAAAGCAGTCAGCCCCGGGCCCCAAAAGAATCATATCAAATATGATTACTGTAACTATATTATTTTTTCTCTCGAATTAAAATTTAAAAGACAGCGTGAGAAAAAAAATGCGGGGGGGGGTAGGTTTTGTGCAGGAAAAGGGGGACTGGGTGAATATATTTTTTCTGAGCATTCCACTTGACGATGTCTCATATGTGGACATTTTAAAGAATATAATTCCAAAGGCTCCCAGGGCAGAATCCTCATATCAGAACCCCTTCCCTTTCTAGCAGCTGGGGGCGGGCTCTGCATCCCTGCCACAGCTCTCAGAATGCAGGCGTTGAGCTGGGGGCGGTCCAGGGCACGGATTTTAAATGGACCGACTGTATCTTTATCCTTCCCGCAGCTGTTTTCGGAGAAGCTGCTGCTGTTCTCAGATGCTTCATTATATTATCTCACACCTGTAACGCTCCCTGAGAACCAAATCACGTTTGAAATTTCTGGTGTCAGGGGCTGTTTTAAAAAACGGATGGCTTAGCACTTCCTCAGAATGCTGCATTCACGGGAGGGGTCTTCCCCTGATCTGGGGGGAACAAGGCGTCTTTCAGGCTGCCCGCGCTGTGAATGGGATGCTCTGACCGTCCTCTCTTTCGGGTTATTATTCTGAAATCCTCTTTGTCGGCAATGCCTCTTGGCAGCTGGACAGTAAAATGCATCTTTCTCTCACTTCAGCCTCTTTCCTTTGCGGGGGGAGAGGGTGGACGTGGGACAGGGGGAGGTAGCTGATCGTCTAAAGAAGCAAAGCCCGTGGAGCTGCATTTTATTTCTGTGCACCTGCATTTTTTATGCTGTAAGAAACCCGAGGAAAGGGGCTGGAACCGTGATTATTATTAGGCTCGGGTACCACAGGGACAGGCAAAAGAGACTTTCTTTTATGTGGGTGGCAGGAAAATAAGATGACAATCCAGCAAGAACCAATTCTAAGGCATCAACTCTTAAAAAAACGGTCTGCCAATCAACTGTGAAGGGGATGGCATTTTCATCGGGCGCTGTATCTGCTGCCAGGAGTCCCAGGACCGTCTGCTGGCCACAGCCAGATGAGGAGGGAAAAGCGGGTTCGCTTAGGCCTGCAGCGCCTGCCCAGGGGGAAGGAGGGGGGTTGGGGGGACGGGGCCTGCCTTCCCCTCTGGCTCAGGCCTCCTGATCAGAGTGCCCAGGCTGGGCTGGACCAAGGGCTGGATCTGCCAGCCGCCGTGTGGAGAGAGGCAGCAACATCCTAAATGGCTTCTGTGGTTGATGACAAAAACCATCTTCTGGTTTTAAAATGGTTAGAAACCTTCTGAAGACCAAGCCACAAAGAGCCCAGGGGAGGGGCAGATAGGATTTTTCAGAGATGCTGTTCTGAGTATAATCACTAGATGATCTTCGAGTCGCCAGTTTTTTATGCAATAAAAACGGGCAAACAGTTGATAAATGGGGAAGGGTGTCGGGTGCTTTCTGCAACAGGCAGATTTTCCGTGAACCCTAATCCTGAGACTTTTTCTAATGGCCCAATCTGGACAAATCCTATAATGAAAGGCATTCTGGGAGAATGGATTTGCTGAGGGTGATCACATGATGCTGCACGACACACCTGGGGCCATTTGCCTAGTCATCTTGGTGCCAAAGAAGATGTGTTTGCTCTATAATCGACTTGTGTTACCTCTAGAATCAGAAAAGGAATTCTAAGAGAACATTGCTTTTAAAATATTAATTGGTCTTTACGTTCGAGCTCAGATGAGCTAGGGTCCAGTCTGCCACCTGTCAGCTGCATGGTCTTGAGCAAGTGGCTCGGCTCCCTTGTTATTCAGGTTTACAGAACCCTCCACAAGCTGCCCCACTGTCGCCTCGTGCTTCATGCGCCACCTCTGCTTCTCAGGATTCTGCCATCCTGGCCTCTTTCTCAACTCCTCTCACGGGCCATGCTGCTTCTCCTTGCTGAGGGTTTAAACCCACTGTTTTCCCTCTTCAATCCATTTCCCACCTCCTCTGCTGGCTCACTCCTCCTCTCTCTTCTTCACTCAAGGGTCATGTCCCCAGGGAGCTTTGCATGAAATCCCAGATTGGGTTAGTTCCTCCTGGGCTGACACCAGGCAGCGCTCCTTGATACCACTTCTTATTTATTAAACGTTGTAATTTTTCAATAACTGTAAACTCCATGAGGCCCGCCTCTAAATGTTTCTTATTCACTAAACCCTCCTCTGCTCCCCCCACCCCGCCCCCAAGCCTGGCATAGTGCCTGACACACACAGAAAGTACTCATTGAATAGTTTTAAGTGAATAAATGAAATGAATGGATGGATGAATGAATGAACGAACTGAGCGAGGCAATCTCCAAGGTCTTTTTCCGCCTTAAGAAATCAATAACACTAATTTTGGGAAGCACAGAGATGTGCTGATGGTATTTGTCTTAGAGTTCATTTGCTTTCAGATGTGGGAAAACCCACTCAAGCTGGTTAGGCAAAAAGAGAAGTTATTGATAACACTGCCTCTTCAGAGAGAAAGTACATTTTGTTTTCTTTGGTTGATACCAATATAAAAAATATTGTGACTTTCCACAGATAAGATTACAGGAAATTAAAAAAGCCCGGAGGCAGGTTGGACAGGAAATACCCTCCAGCATACCTTTGGAGATGAACCCCCTCCTCCAGCCAGTCTGAGAACACACCCTTTCCTGCAATGCTGGGTCAGATCTTAATTGTAGATGATCGCAAGAGAGCGCCATGTTCTCCGACCTGGGCCATGATCTGGCCATTGACAATATTGTTACTGCAATTGAAATCGTTTTGTAGATAGAAATTCCAGAATCAGAGAACTTGAGAGAACTGCCGAAGGTCCGTCAGGGCAACGCTTTGCCTTCTAGGAGGCCCGCTGTGAAGACACTACAGTAGGTTTTTTAATAGTGGGCTTGCTCCCGGTCGGGAGGGACACCCCGCCCGGAGGCTCTGTCACACTTCGCTGTGCTTCTCCAGGGACCATCCCAGTCAATCTCGTACCATCTGACACCCTACATAGTTATTAGAATATGTTTTAGATTGAACTGCTGATAGATGTGCATTTGTTGCCATTTTATTGTTCATATTTTTCTTTCTTTCTTTTCTTCTTCTTCTTAAAGAAGACCCTTTAACATTTCACGTAGTACAGTTTGGGGTGTTTTTTGCTTCCTTATATTCCAAATCGCTGTCAGGAATATGGCTGTCTCCTCCAGGCAAATGTCTTTCTGAAAAGCTACAATAAATCTTTTTTATTTTATTTTTTTTGGTAATTTAAATTGTATTTTATATTCATTACAGGGGGTGGTTGTACTTTAAATGTCCTAAATAATTTTCTTTTGCTACATTGGATTTATATACATTTGATTTTAGCAAAGCAAGATGTACATCCTTGACAGTGTTAGAACATATGCTTTCTATAAATCTGTGAAAGGGTTATTATGGAAAAGGTTTTGCATTAAAAATAACTGGGCATTTGCTCGGCTGGCATGGCTCAATGGTTCAGTAGGTCACAGTTTGATTTCTGGTCAGGGCACATGCCCAGATTGCAGGCTCGAGCCCTAGTTGGGGGTGTGCAGGAGGCAGCCGATGGATGATTCCCTGTCATCAC
The DNA here is from genome assembly GCF_963259705.1 of Myotis daubentonii. Taxonomy (NCBI): domain Eukaryota; kingdom Metazoa; phylum Chordata; class Mammalia; order Chiroptera; family Vespertilionidae; genus Myotis; species Myotis daubentonii. Next base: position 41,544,005 of record NC_081856.1, read on the forward strand.
TGATGTTTCCATCTCTCTCTCCCTCTCTGAAATCAATAAAAATATTTTAAAAAAATAACAGGGCATTTGCAGTTCATAGAGTATGTGGCGCTTTTTTAGGGATGGATTTTTTAGAAGAGAAGCTAGTATCAGCAAATTAATAAACTAATGTTCTATTTCTCTTATCAAGAATAAATAATTTAATAGGCTAAATAGAATTCTATGCTGTGTTTTTAACTGTTATTAAATGGAAATATAGCCAAAGAAAATATAAATTTATAGTTCTGATAAAAAGAACAATTATAATGTACTAAGGAATACAATGAAAACAGAAAATTTGGAAAGCATACATTTAGGATAAACTGGCCTCTAATTAGCACATTTCTGAATTATTCTTCCTAATTATGAAGCTTAATTTTGTCTCTTTAACTGTACCAGATGCGCTACTAAATTGAGCATCACTCTTTATAACCACCCTGCAAGGTAATAAAATCAAGGCTCAGAGAGATGAAATAAACTGTCCAAAGTCACAGAGATAAAAAGTCATTTGGGGGGAGCCCACATCTAAACCTGCGTGTACCTGACTCCGAAGTTTATATTCTTTACATTATAACACAGCAAGAATCTTTGATGCCAACCTTTAATGCCAACACTCAACAAAGTGTATGACTTTGAGCTGGGGACGAATTTCAGGATTGACTCTATGCTTATTGACAGGAGTTGCACTTTTAATAGGGGCTCAAGGAAAGCACCAGCTTCTTCATGCTTTCCGGGCCTATTTCCGGGGGCCGTAGGAAGGGGTAGAATCCTTGAAGATCGGTAAAAGTTGGGTTTATACATATGCAACAGGGGCGGTCTGGCAGCAGAGACAGCTCTGGTTCTCAAACAGTCTTTTACCAAAAAGCAAAAACAAAGATCCTATTACCAAATTTGCTCTAATTATACTGGATGTTGCTGATGGAAAAGTGACATTTTGCAGCTTTCCTTTTGTATGGGAGATTAAATATAAAGAGAGATGATTCACGGACCATGTTCCTACAAAGCAACATCCTTAGATGCGTGTGGGAAATTCTCTCTCTTTGAGGAAAGGATTTATTCCTCTCATTCAATCTATGAAAGGCAGGCAGGGTGAAAGGAGAGGCCATTTTTATTCCTTGAGTGATTTTGTTGTCTCTTCTCTCCTTTTTCTTTATCTTCTGTGCCTGTGACTCCTCAGTGTCCAGAAAGGCTTTAAAGAGTCTTTGAATATTTGCCAAATATTAGTTAAAGGTTACTCACTTAATTACTCGGAGATGGGAGGAGCTGCTCTCTAGTATTTCTTCTGCAATGCTTTTGAGTGTAGTGAATTCTATTTTCTGCTCCAGGGATTCCTGGGAATTTCATGAAATTCTATAAGCTTATTTAACACTAGTGCCCTGGTACACGGATTCGTGCACATTGAAAGGAAATTAATTATAAGGTGGCTGGCTGGGCAGGACTGGGCGAGAGGGGCCAGACATGCCCTGGAGCCAACCTCTCATGGTCCCTCCCTGGCCGGCCATACCTGGGGCAGCACCATGGCTCCAAGGGCATCTGCGGTGTGAGCAGGGTCCCTCCAGCAGGTGGGGTCCCTCAGCCTGGTCTGTGGGGATTGGGCTTAAACTGGCTCTCCGACATCCCCTGAGGGGTCCCGGATTGTGAAAGGGCAGTTCTTGGGTGATGCATCTGGAATCAGGCTCTCTCCTCTCTGGTTCTGGGAACCGGGGTAGCCAAGTCAGCGCAGCTCAGCAGCTCCTGCGTTGAGTGTCTGCCCCCTGATGGTCAGTGCGCATCATACCTATGGACTGGTTGGACGGTCGGATGGTCGCTTAGCCTTTTATATATATAGATGTGATATCTCACTTATATAAAGTTCCCAATTTGCGATGCTGGAAACTTTAACAGTTGGGATTAGATTTAACGTATAATAATTGTGCCTTAAATAAGATTGGGCTCTCTCTTTTTCCTGGTGTCTATACTCACCAGGGATTTAATAGCAGAACTTGAGAAAGGCTGATGGCTTGCATTTCCCAGTGAGATACTGTAGCCTTTGACTGAGGGTTAAGGGAGAAGGAGCCCAATCTTATTGGTCAAACCTTTCCGACATGAAACTTTTATGAACTGAGCTGAAAGTTTGGGGAGGAAGTGGATCAAGATTCAGGTACCACAGACTCTTAAACTTCTTATCAAGTTTTAGTATTTTTTAAAAATAAATGTTTCTGCCGAACCGGTTTGGCTCAGTGGATAGAGCGTCGGCCTGCAGACTCAGGGGTCCCGGGTTCGATTCTGGTCAAGGGCATGTACCTTGGTTGTGGGCACATCCCCAGTGTGGGGCGTGCGGGAGGCAGCTAATCGATGTTTCTCTCTCATCGATGTTTCTGACTCTCTGTCCCTCTCCCTTCTTCTCTGTAAAAAATCAATGGAATATATTTAAAAAAATAATAAAAAAAATAAAAATAAATGTTTCTTCATTGGCTGTATGCCCTAACGACGATTCCCAGAGACTTTATATGATATTTTAAAATATTTTTCATCAGTTATGCTTGTTTCTCTGGGGAACAGGTCCATGGAATTCTTCAAAGGTCCATGCCAAATGTGGAACCTCAGTGTTTGTTGTTGTTTTTTAACATATATGTGCATGTTCATTAGCCTGGCAGGCGTAGCTCAGTGGTTGAGCATCGACCTATGAACCAGGAGGCCACAGTTCAATTCCTGGTCAAGGCACATGTTCAACATGTAGGCTCGATCCCCAGTGGGGGGCTTCGGGAGGCAGCCGATCAATGATTCTCTCTCATCATTGATGTTTCTATCTCTTTCTCCCTCACCCTTCCTCTCTCTGAAATCAATAAAAAAATTTGTAAAAAATAGTGTTTCAGATGTATATAAGTTTTGATACATTATATTTTTGGTGTTCAGTTCAGATATTTCTGAATTGCAATGTAAATCTTTTTAATCCATAGATTATCTAGAAATGGATTGCTTAGTTTCCATTTAAGGATTTTTCTTTGTCTTTTTCATATTGATTTCTAGCTTTGTTCTGCATTGTACAAAGAGCATATTTGTGATTTCAGTTACTTATAATGTGTTGAGACATTCTTATGGCCCAGCAGCTAGTCAGAATTATTAAATACATTTAAGAAAAAAAATTGCCTTTTGTGATTGTTTACATCATCATTCTTCATATGGTGACTAAATCAGGTTGGTTAATTTTGCCACTGAAATATCCCTACCTTTTTTTTTTTTTTTTTTTGCTATTTGTTCTATAAGTTACAGAGAAATATATGTTAAATCAATGCTATTATTGTGGATTTTTCTGTTTATCTTGATGGTATTTTATTAGGTACCTGCATATTTAGAAGTGATTTGGTAAAGCCTTCCTCTGTATCCCTAGTAGAATTTTTGCTTATCTTGCTATCAAATACCCCTCCCTCCCTCCCTCCCTCCCTCCCTCCCTCCCTCCCTTCCTTCCTTCCTTCCTTCCTTCCCTTCTTTTTTTGCTAATCCTCACCTGATTGATTTTTAGAGAGAGTGGAAGGAAAGGGGAGAAGCAGAGAGAGAGAAGTATCAATGCGAGAGAGACACATCAATTAGTTGCCTCCCGCATGCACCCCAACCAGGGCCTGGATCGAGCTTGCAACCGAGGTACGTGCCTTTGCCCAGAATCAAACCTGGGACCCTTCAGCAGGCCGACGCTCTATCCACTGAGCCAATTGGCTCGGGCTAAAATAGTATTTCTCCATAGTCATATTGTTACCCCAGCTTTCGATTGGTAGTTTGTATATCACTTTCCATCTTTTTACTTTTAGCCTTTCTGTGTCCCTATTTTCAAAGTGTATCTGTTGTATGCACCTCCTCCTTAATCCCTGCCGACCACCCACCTGTTTTTCATTTCTTAATTCTGTCATATTGATAATGTTATATAAATGGAATTGTACAGTATGTGACCTTTTGAAAACTGGCTTTGCACTCAGCAGAATTCTTTGGATATTCAGGCATCAGTAGTTTTTTCCATTTTAGTACTGTGCAGTATTCCATGGGATGGATCTACTAAAATGTATTTACCCATTTACTCAGTGAAAGCACCTGAGTTATTTCCATTTATTGGCCATTACAATGAGAGCGGCTACGAGCATTTGTGTACAAGCTTTTGTGTTTGCATTTCTCTGCAATACCCAGAAACACAATTGTTGAGTCATATGATAGTTGCATTTTCCTTTTTAAAAAGAACTGTCACACTGGTTTCCATAGTGGCGCCACCATTTTACATTCCCACCAGCAATGTGTGACTAATTCAGTGTCCGCATCCTTGCCAGCATTTAGTGTTGTTAGTATTTTCTATTTTTGATAGGTATGTAGTGCTATCTCATTATGTTTTAACTTGCATTTCCCTAATGGCTAATGATTTTGGAAAAATGGTTTCTGTGCTTATTGGTCATCTGTATATATTTTTGGGGGAAATATCTCTTCCTGTCTTTTGCTGGTTTTCTAATGGAATAGTTTATTTGTTTGTTTTACGGTTAAAAAGTCTTTGGTTGCTCCTTTAAAGTTAATATGATTTTTTTTTTTTGTCCTGCTGCTTTAAGATTTGTCTCTGTCTTTCATTTTCAGCAGTTTGGTCATAATGTGTCTATGTGTGATTTTCTTTGTTACCCTGTGTGGGGTCAATGGGGCTCCTTAATTCTGTTGTTTTGTATTTCTCAGCCAATTCCTTCAAATATGGCTTCTGTCCTATCTCTTTATTCTCTTCTTCTTTCCCAAATGCATCATGTCCCAAATGTCTCTTACATTCTTTTCTGTATTTTTCGTTCTTCTTATACTTCAGTCTGGATATTGTCTGCTGATCTATTTTTAATTTCACTAATTTTCTCTTCTCCAACCCACCTCTTGTGTTTTTAAATTGTTGTATTTTTCAGTTCTTTTCATCCTAATATGCTCCTTTTTATAGGTTTTATTTTTTACATGCGAAACTCTCTATCTTACCATCTATTCCCTTGAACATATTAATGATAGTTATTTTAAAATCCCTGTCTTATGATAACTACAGAAGATGAATCACCTGTGGGTCTGTGTCTATTGCCTATTTTTTCCTCTTTGATTTTGGGCTGTTAGACCTGTCTCCTGGCATGAGTCATGATTTTGGATTGAGTTAGAAGTGATGTGTGAAAAATAGTAAGGGCTCTGGGTGATGTCATATTCTTTTAGAGAGGGTTCATTTTCTCTGGAGTGTCGTTACAACAGGAGCAAATTGCCTTGATCCGATTAGGTATTTTAATGCTTCCAGGATGGAAACTGGCTTTTGGTGAGGGTGTATCTATTTCTTGTTTTCCATTACTTCCAGGGCTTTGCCTTTTAGTTATGAGACCTGAAGACTTAGGGTGTTTACCAACTCAAACTCCTTGGAGGAGCCTGCACTCCAGTTTTTGTCTCCCGAGGACTGTAAGACTGCTAAGCCCTCCCTTTATGTTTTTATCCTCTTAGATGTATTTTTATGCTCTACTTCTTACTCTCTTATATAACACCATTTAGGAGCTGGCAAATGCTCCAAGAGAAACACTCTTCAGAATGTTGCGATCACTTCTTCTCTGTGATTCCCTTTTTAAAAATAGAATTTTTATCCCTACCGTCCTGGATGCTTGGAATATTTTTACTCCAACTTTTTGTATCTCCAGTCTCTGAGAATGCCAACACCACTTAAGAATTATCCAATAGCCCTGGTTGGTTTGGCTGAGTGGATAGAGCGTTGGCCTGAGGACTGAAGGGTCCTGGGTTCGATTCCAGTAGGGGGTACATGCCCAGGTTGTAGACTTGGTCTCCAGTAGGGGGCGTGCAGGAGGCAGCCAATCAATGATTCTCTGACATCATTTATGTTTCTATCTCTCTCTCCCTCTCCCTTCCTCTCTGAAATAAATAAAAAAATATATATTTTAAAAAGAATTGTCCAATAATTGGAGGAGAAAAGCAGAGATAATGTGAGGAGTATTGGGACAACATCAATATATTTTTGTTTTATCTGAGATCTTGGCACTTAATAGATTTTTCTGCCTTTGCTGCCCTTTGAAGCCTTCCAACCATTTTCTTAAAAAATCCAGCTATTATTATCTCAGTGAGAGTATTGGTTTGAAAACATGAAACTCCATCATAGTAGGAAACAAAAGTTACCCAAGCCTGTGCAATCCAAATATTTGCTCCAGTGAAGACTATAATAATTTGGGTACCATTTTATTCAGGATATTTTCACTATTTTATTTTGCCCATTTCCCTTGATTCAAATTTCCTGATTAGTTTTTTCTTGCCCTATCACCCCTTAGGCCTAAGCTAGATTAAGGATCATTACTCAGAAAAGATAAGTCAGCTTTCTCCTCTTCGTAAGAAATTAAAACTCAAGTGTAAAATAAGCATAAGAAATAATTCAAGTCTTTCTAAGCATATATAAAGCGTAAATTACTTCCAAAAATGTACGGGGCCACGTTTCTGGGATATAGATCCTACTCTGCCAGGTACAAGGTGGGCAAGTTACTTAGTCTTTATGTGCTGACGTTTCTTCAGTTGTGAAATGTGAAAAAGGCTGGTACCTGCTTCATACGGCATTACAGTAAATGATTTCATATATTTGTAGTATTGAGGACAAAATTTCACATATAGTAAGTGCTCAATTAATGCTAAAGATGATCCAATATCTATAGCAGTAGCCATAAAATACATCTGCATATAACTTACGTACAGTCATAATAAGTATTTATGGTTCAGTAGAGATAAGTTTGATTTCCTTGGTAAAGTGACTTGAGCCCATCCATTGCTAGAAAATTTTGTGATAAATAAATTTTTTTTCTCTTCTTTTACATTTTTTTGCAGGGGCCAGAGGTGGGGTGGGGTGGGGGTGAGAGAATGCTTTCTATTCTCTGTTAGTGGGAAGACACAGGAACCATTTCTTTCTATTGCACAGCATTTATTTCCCAATATTTGAGTCACTCAACATTTATTGAGCACGTATTATGTTTCAGGCCGTGTACTAACTGTAGAGTGGTAGAGATGAATCATACCCCATACTTTCCCTGGAGGTCTTTTAAGACTTACCAGAGTCAGACATATAAGCAAGAAATGACACACCTAGAGCCGTCCACCCTGTGGCAGGGTGTGAGAATTCTAGAATACATTAACTTTATCATCCTCACAACCACCCTGGGAGCTAGGCACTGAACCTCAGAAGACTCAAGTCATTTGCCCAGATGAGATTTGAACCCAGTGCCTCCAAAAAATATGTCCATGTCCTTCCCACTGATGCTAGGGCAGTGACACAGAAACGTCTGTACCTGGAAACATCAAATAAAAGGCTGGTTATCCTCACCTGTCATGCCCACCTGCTCATTCAGGCGTGTGAACCCGAGTCAGACTGGCTTAGTGGCATTTCCCAGTTACTTCCGGCCCAGTGGTCAGACTAATAATACGCAGCCTTGACGCTCACACGGCAAGTCTAAACTCTAGTGCAGACGTATTTTTGAATGGATATTTTTAAATTCAGTCAGCCACGTTCACCTAAAAAGTGAGTTGTCATTTAAAAAAGTAAAGTGGCACATATTCCTTCAACGCGTGGGCTGCAATTGGAAAAGGCCCTCGTGTGTGCGTGTTTCCTGTGATATTTCCAAGCTACATTTGGATTAATGAGCCACACCGATATCAGTCTGAGCTCCAACAAGATCCTCATCACGATTTCAACCCTGAGGGGACCGGTAGCTTCCTTAGCTGTAAGAGGCGGATCTGATCCTCGGTAGTTTGCAAAGGGGAATAAGTAATGGCAGGTTGGAAGCATGCGCCCACTGTACATATGGAAGGCCAGTCCGCTGATTGCATTAACCTACAATGAGTTAAGATCAAGTCAATAAATAGTTGAATATATTTAGTCTTGCCAAAACCGGTTTGGCTCAGTGGATAGAGCGTCGGCCTGCGGACTGAAAGGTCCCAGGTTTGATTCCGGTCAAGGGCATGTACCTGGATTGCGGGCACATCCCCAAGTAGGAGATGTGCAGGAGGCAGCTGATCGATGTTTCTCTATCATCGATGTTTCTAACTATCTCTCTCCCTTCCTCTCGGTAAAAAATCAATAAAAATATATTAAAAAATAAATAAATAAATATATTTAGTCTTCAAAGTAATAGAAAATTTTGAGAAGTGTTCGTTTCTGCTAAATTTTAAACTAAAGAAAGCCATGACTTTCAGGAATTTTTAGAACCGAGAGCTTCTGGTTTCAGAGGACACCCCCTATTGGCAAAGCGTGGTACCGCAGTTGTACTCTTTGATGCTGGATCTGTCAGAGAGGAAGAGTTTAGGCAGCCAGGGATTTGGAGTCAGAGAGACGATAAGGCAGGCAGCTCAGGGCCCTGGGCCCTGAAAGTCTAGAAGGATACGCTTTCTCCCCTCTCTTCGCATTCCCCTCATTGCTAGGATTGCATTTCGGAACAGAGAATCAGAACTGGGCAAATGGCAAATTTGTAAATCGTGACTGTTACTGAAACCTGCCCCCAGTGACACATCCTGACCCATTTAGATAGGCGTGGGATTCAATGAGCCAATTGTCTCTGTGCAAACAGGTAAATTCCTGCTGTCATTCACCTGAAATTAAAGGGGAAGCATTACGGCTTGGTTTTACTTTAGCAGTGCTCCAGCTAATAACATCAGGAAAATAGCTTTTCAAATGAAACATTTTTTTTTTTGTCCTCCCCACTGGAGCTGGGACAGAGGTCAAGAGAGAGGAAGATGGAATAGGAAGATTCCATGCCAAACAGCTTGGACATTAGTCTTATTGTTCAAGAAGCAATGAATGACTCTGAAGAAATGGCATTCTTTTAGAGTGACAAAAATGTAATCTGCCCAGCTGGCTGGGTTTCCATTGAGATTTTGCAACACCCCAGAGCTGCCCATTTATTTAAAACGACGCCAGAGCCCTAACCGGTTTGGCTCAGTGGATAGAGCGTCACCCTACGGACTGAAGGGTCTCAGGTTCGATTCCGGTCAAGGGCGTGTACCTTGGTTGCAGGCACATCCCCAGTAGGGAGTGTGCAGGAGGCAGCTGATTGATGTTTCTCTCTCATTGATGTTCCTAACTCTCTATTCCTCTCCCTTCCTCTCTGTAAAAAAATCAATAAAATATTATTTTTAAAAAATAAAATAAAAGGACGCCAGAATAGGAATTCTGATAATACTAACTTAGGGTTTTCAGAGCAATCTCTTCCCCCTGCCTTTTCTCCCCTGTGCCCTCTGAAGGAATATATGTTTTTGTATGTATTTTTCAGAGCACCTTCCTGTAGATTTTATTTCGTTTTGTGTAATTGGCTTTCTGTTTTATAGAGGGAGGATAAATTGGGAAATAAGCATGTGTGTGGTGTTAGAAGTAAGCTAGCTCGTCCTAGAGAAAATGAAGCTGAAGTTAGAAAGCAGACAGGACTGTTTTTATTCTGCCACTCTGGGCTTCGCTAAACTTGGCATTGGCAGGACACTCACCCACTGACTCCACGCTGAGCCCCAAGGGGGATGGACCGGAGCATTTAGGAGGAGGGGATTTGGCACCTGTATGGTGACCCCAAAGTAAAGGTCCAAAAAAATTACAAAGGTTGTCTTAAAGCAGCACGGGTTTGAAACTCTTTTGGCCATCATCCTTGCATAGGCATTTTGCGATGCAGGAATTCTGAATTCATCTCACCCGATTTCCCCATCCTAGGTGGTGTCGGGATTATTAGATTTCCTCATCCGACTGTGGGCCAGCACCCCCTGCTTCTTGTTTTTCTTTCCGTCACTGGCACAGCTCAGTCCATTGATTGGGTTCTTACATAGTGTTAAAAATGCCTTTTCTGCCCTGACTGGTTTGGCTCAGTGGATAGAGTATCGGCCTGCGGACTGAAGGGTCCTGGGTTCGATTTTGGTCAAGGGCATGTACCTTGGTTGCGGGCACATCCCCCGTAGGGGGTGTGCAGGAGGCAGCTGATCAATATTTCTCTCTCATCGATGTATCTAACTCTCTATCCCTCTCCCTTACTCTCTGTAAAAAACCAATAAAATATATTTAAAAAAACAAAACCTAAAAATGCCTTTTCTTCCAACTCCCCTTAGAGCTTCTGTTTTTATCCATTTGCTTACAAATAGATTTAATTAGCTCAGAAAACTACCTCCAGGATTTTTCAGTTTCTTTCCTTCTGTTCTATAGAGACACATGCTTCATGCTGGTAAAGCGAGACCGATGGGAACTTCAGAGTGGCATGCATTTTCCTGCAAACACAGTTAAGAACAGACACCCAAGTCCTAAAGAGGAAAGTTGGAGGCACTCTTGAGTCACCACCTGGGGGGTTGAGGGAGCTGTCCGTGATGGTTACAGGGTGTGTGTGTGTGTGTGTGTGTGTGTGTGTATACACACACACACACACACACACACATCACAGTGACAGATGACCTATTGAAATAATTTCAGAGCTGTTCTGTGGTTGCTACGACAACCAATGCTCTCTTGGCTTTCATCTGGCCATGTGACAGGGACTTTGACGTCAGCTGGAGGCAGAGTCTGTGGCTGAGTCCACACAGTCAAAGGCCTGTGAGAGTCTGGTGGATGCTGGCTGCTGCCGCCTCTGCTGCCGCTGCTGCTCCTCACGCCGCTGCCGCCGCCACTGCCGCTGCCCAGGGCTGCGGAGCATGGACTGTTAAATCTTCCGCTTCTTCCGTGTGAGGTAATTGGTTTCCTTTATGCACAAACGGCTAGATGTTTTATAGATCATTGTGGTTTCCCTTCTCTCTTACCTCCCACAAGTGTGTCTTCACGAGCAATTATTGTTGTGCCAGGGGAAACCATGAAGCGGCTTCTGGTTGCTAATTTTGTGCAGCCTCTGGAATTTGGTTAAATTTGGGTTAATGTTCTGGAAGTAGGTTAAAATGTAAGCGTCTTTCTTGCTCAGCACTTGCGAACATGGCATTATTTAGAGATACGGATTTGGCAGCTTGAGCCAAATAAGCCCCATCCAATTCCAGGAATCCTCCCCTCATTGTTTTGGGTTTCAAGACTCCAGCATAGCGTTGCAATATGTTGCTAACTTTGCTGTTTTCACAATTGCTGCCCTATTCTGAATCATCCCAGAATAGTTTGGAATTTGGTTTCTATCTCGTTTGCAGCGTTCAGACTTAGCAACAATAGGCACAGCGGGAAAGAACATTAGACTTTGAAACAGAAGTTGGGGCTTTGCTTGTAAATCGGGGATTCTGAAATGACCAGGGAAAACTGTCAACAGCTTCCTGTTTAGAACAAAATAATCTGGACTATGCCAGGGAAGTCGGGCTGGAAGCGCTCACATGTGCGCCTGCCGTGGCTCTCTGGTTGTTAGAGCAAAGTGCACATTTTCAGCATCTTCCTCTGAAAATTCCGCTGTGAAGAGAATAACATTGGAGGGTCTTTCCTGAGGAGTCCTATCATCTGTTTTTATGTTTAAAAATTGAACTAATTCCTTTAGGGGAAAACAGCAGCCCTAAAACTGAATTGCTATTGGTAGATCTGCTTTAATTGAAGCACAATATAATCACTGAAAATTTGCTCCAGGTCTTGAATGAATAATTTGATAACTGATTAGGAAGGCCTTTTATTTCTTTATTTCTATAACACCATAACATGCGAATGGGTTTGTTTGCCTTATTGTAGTTCATTTTCTTCCCAAGTTTAGTCATCATGAATTTTCTATCATTGTAAATTAGTGGGATCATTTTGTGGCTTATAATTCAAGGAAAACCTCTGGTATTGAAATTAATCAAAACCTCGATGTCTAATGGGTTTCTAAATCTCACAAGTTTTACAGGAAAAAAATAGCGCAGGTTTAAGAGCAGCACATGTAATACACCTATTTTGATGAACAGAAAATAGTGGTTTAACTATGTGTATGAAAAAATATATATTTTATGATATGTGAACTATATCTCAAGTTAATGCAAGACTATGTTGTTATTATTTTTGATGTTCTTTATTAGTTCCTGAATTCTGGTTGTGTTTACTCTGGAGATGAGCATTTTGAACAGTATTTAACTTCAGTGATAAGTGAGTAATTGTGGGTGCATCAGTGATTTCTCAATAGCTTTCAATGAGTGAATATTCATTTAACTTGCTGGCATTAGATATGACTATTTTTGGTCAGAGTCTCCATGGAGCATTTTCTAAAAAGTGTACTAAGGCAAATCTATTGAGACATCATCTCATTTAATTTATCTCGTAATTATAACTCAGAGGTCATAGTCTTAATATCCATAGAAATATGCTAATTGCTTTGCAATTCAAATGAGCATGGATAAGGACCAGGCTCTCTGTTATTTAAAAGCACAGTCTTTGGTGGGGGAACTTTGATGTTTACTTTTTTTTTTTTTTTTTTTTTACTCAAAATAAGGAATTCTCATTATACTTTCCCAAGTAGCTTTCTTGATGCTCTTTCTATGATGTTTTAAATTAAGGTTATAAAGTGACCGTATTCAATGCTCTTATAAAATAGACTGGATTCCAGCAGTATGAGAGATAAGAGCAAAGTATCAATGATCAAGTTCATCATTAGAAGAAAACAACCTATGCTACAATAGCAGAGATGCTTTAGAATCCACAGGTCTTTTCTTACGGCAAAATACGCGGGGAAATGGCTCTCATCAGAATCATCTACTTACAACAAGGAGACTGTGTGACTTCAAGGTCAAGTTTGTTTCAGCTTCAAAAAATACTAGCAAGGAATGATTTACTCTAGGAACTTGGCTGTTGCATTATCCACTGTTTCGTGTGTAGTTTCAGGGATTTTAATCTTTTGGGTGTCATGAACCTCTTTGGCAGCGTGGTGAAGCCCATAGACTCTTCTCGGAATGCTGTTTTTTAAATACATGAGATAAGGTCTGCAAGATTACAAAGGAAACCACTCTTATTGAAATATGTTGACCAATTTTTTAAAAATTGTGAATTGTGCTCTATTAAATAATACCATCATTTGAAGTAGTGATGAGAGTAAAAGGAATTTCAAGATAACTATAATGATATGATATGAGAATATCAGCCATTTTCCTTGGCAACAAAATCACAGGTACTGTGGTTTGTGGCGTCCATTTTAATGACAATAAATACTAAATTTCAGTTTGAGGTTAGTGAAACTAAAGATGTAGTATTTTTTCCATCCAAGTTCCTGGACCCCCTTACATTCTCTCTACCCCTGAGTTTAATGATATATGATCTAGTGATGCCAAAAGGTCATAGGACAGCATCAAACAAAATCCACATCGTCATTTCCACATTCAATTTCACCACATCTGATTTTATTCTCTGAAAGGGTGAGTTTCCCAGAGTATTCTGATTTCTGTGTGAAAAGGAATGATATGTCCGTATAGCTACCAAGCTGTAACTTTCTCTTATTTTTCTCCTTGAAATCCATAAGTAATCTTACGTGACTTGGACTAAGGAATTCGTACCTGGTTAGATAGGGGTTAAAAGGAAAAATGCATAGTGTTAATGCAAGTTATGCAAGTTAAAACCATGGACCACAGAAGACTATAGGTACTGACGAAGGGACTTGTATCCACTCAGAGAAAATAAGCAAGTAGTACTGAGATGAAGAATGCAGAATGCTATATGAGATCATAGCTGAAGGAATACTCTAGAAGGTGCTTTGTGCACAATATTTGAAACATGCATTAAAGAACTTATGTAACTTCCAAGTTTAGTGTAAAGCACATGTGTGAATTGATAAATTGTCATGTTCATTCCAGTCAGTCAGGATAGAGCCTGTAGGTTTATCTGCCAGAGAGCCCCAGGCCAAAACACATTCAAAATGATGTGGGGAATGGAGACACTTCCCAGGTACTTTGAACTCAGACTCTTACTTGACTTACTGGATATTTAAGAACAAGAAAGGAGCCCTAGCCAGTATGGCTCAGTGGTTGGAGCATCAGTCCACGGACTGAAGGGTCCCGGGTTCGATTCCAGTCAAGAGCATGTACCTTGGTTGCAAGCTCAATCCCTGCCCCAGCAACCAATTGATGTCTTTCTTTCTCTCTCTCTCTCATCAATGTTTCTCTCTTTCTGTCTCTCCCCCTCCCTTCCACTCTCTCTAAAAATCAGTGGGGAAAAATATCCTCAGATGAGGATTAACAACAACAAAAAAGAGCAATAAATGGGGTATTAATATTATTGTTTAGTGGGAGTATGTAAGTCATTGTCTCACTCTCCGTGTCACATTGAATTTGCAGAAGATACTGCCTCCGTTTTCTCTCCAGCCAGTCAGGTTACGTTGCAGTTGGTTGGCTGATGTCCCGTAGCATTGTCTTTCTAACCTGCGTTTGAGTGTCCAAAGCCATCCTTTCTCCGCGTGAGAGAATAGGAGCTATGACGTTTCACACAAGCTGTTGTTTAAACTCGATCCAAATCCCTAACATCTGAAATGAAAGCTTAGCGATTTTTTTTCACACGTTCTCTGGGAAATTACGAAAAAGGATTTTCTCAAACGTTTCTTATTCTTTGGACTCGAAAAGAACACCAGCTTTGGAGGCTTTTATGAAGAAATTGGAAAAAGTCTAAAAACAGCTCTGACTCCCGGCTGCACTGTTTGATGGCAGGTGTTTGAAATTTAAATTCAGAAAGGAACATGCCATTATTTTTTTCATGAAATCAACTGTTATTTAAAGGCACCCTGTGGTGGAATGCTAACTAGAGTTAGCATTCCAAAATATGGCATTGTTTATTGTTTCCAGAAGTGATGCCATAAAAGTTAGTGCTCATTAAGACTCAGATATAAAAATTATATGATAAATATTTAAATCCAGTGGAGCCACATTCTCCATACTAAAGACAGTGTGTCCTTTTTATCTGCCGTGAGCTTTCAGGTTTTTTGGACATCTTTCTATAATTGCCTTCAATTAGAGACACAGCATCCTTTTCAAATTTAGTTTACACTAATGTGAAACATAGTATACTCAGCTAACATTAAAGTCCTAGATTTGATTTTCAGGAAAGAAATCTCTAGTCTGAGAGATATTCCAGCTGCTGCTAGTCCTAATGGAAGGATTGTCCATATTTTCTGAATTCTGTCCCAATGACTGCAGGAAAACCAAAGGCAGCATACGGCTGTTAGGAAAGATGAGTTTTTAAAAGGATGATCCTATATTGTCTTTACTTTGATGATTTTAAACCTCATCCATTAGAGATAAATGTCAAGAAGAGTGTTCCAATATTTGGCTGTCTGCTCAGCTGCCTCCCACTGACTGCCATGTGATTCAGACATCTAAAACCACGACCAATTGTGTGATGGCCATATTTACAACATCTTTGGCGATGAAATAAAAAATAGCATCCCACAAGTTATCCCATCCCACGCCTTCCCACGTCTCACCACAAATCAGGTGCAGCATGAGGTAACATCATCCAAACCCCAAGTATTTATCAACTGGCTACTGCAGCCACAGTACTGGAGTCAGCTTTTTGGTTCCCTCCCTCAGCTGGTCCTTGAGTGGTCTATCTCAATGGACTTCTGAGATTTGTTTGCCTGCCCTTCAGTGCAAACATTCAGTCTTCCATGTGTTCAACAAGTTTTGAGCACCTACTAGATACCAGGGATGCTGTGGTGAACAAGACAGACGAGGTCCCCTACCATCATGGAACGTGCAGTCTGACTATATAGGCAACCTGCCCAGAGAGCTATGTGTATCGGCAGCCAAGGTTTCTCCCCTACAGCTGTGCTGGCCAGTGTAATAAAAAAAGAGAATCCTCACTAAAAGGAAAAACAAACTAACTAATTAACATCAAAACAAAAGAGACAAGCAAACAACCTGGGAGCTACTAGATTTTACACCAGAATCAAACCTTAGAAGAGACATTCTTCAGCTGGTGAATAGCCAGCCTAAAAATGTGTAAGTCATCTGCTCATATCAGTGACAAGGATTCCAGATCAGTATGCCCAGCCCTACTGCCAGTGGGCCAAAGGCTGTCTATCTGTCCTCCAGTTCAGAGGAAATGAGACTTGCAGGCACAGACCTAGAGACTGATTTTTTAATGCAAATACTCTGTCTTATGAAATAGCGAGAGCCTTCCATTTTATGAAAGGAATTCTTAAGTTAGTGGTGCCTAAGTATATCCGTCCCATCTTCCCTGTACTAACCCAGTCAAGATCGGCTCACTGCTGTACTAAATAGCTCCATATCCCAGTGGCATACTACAGCACTGTTCACTTCCTGCTCTCCCACAAATCGGATTTGGGAGAAGCTCTCTGCTCCACCAGTTCCCCGGGGATTCAGGCTCCTCTATCTGGTTAAACTGGGGGCAAATCCTGTCGGGAACCACCTGCAGGTGTTCCTTCGGGCAAGGTCCCTAGGTCACAGTTTTCTTACCTGGATCACGTTAGTATCTGCCTTATGGATTTTTAAGTGAACTTACTTGGCAATGTCCTGTGATCATTGATTTTCTACCTCTGGCAGGGCTGCCACCACCACCACCACCCCCTAGAGACCAGGAGGTACTGCTGTCCTGGTTGGAGGAGGTATGTCTCTGGTTTTATGAAAACAGCTAACATTTAGAGAGTCTTATAAGCTCTTTTCAAAATAACTTTTTTCTTCCCTTCACAACATCTGTTTTTATAAATGAGGAAACCGAGGCACAGAGAGCTTAAGCAAATTGCCCGGTGTCACATGGTACATGATGGGGCTCTAGGTGTTTGGCTCTCGACTCCTGGCTCTTTTATTCACTGTGTTATACTGCCTGTCAAGCTGGAATAGATCGTGGTTTTCCTAGAAGTAACGTTGTATGTGGTGGCAGATTGTACTCTACAAAAGTGGCCACGTAATTATATCTATGGCCACATGCTCCTCTAGACTCCTGACACTCTCCATCAAGAGGTGGAGTCTACTGTCCTCCTCTTGAATCCACACGCGCTGTGATTGGTTGGCACCAGATAGAGTGCCGTGGGAGCAATGCTAGGTGACTTCCAAGGCTGGATCATAGAAAGAATACAGTTTCTTTTTCTCTCGGCTATTTTTTCTATTTCTCTTACACACGACACTTGCCCTTGGAAACCAGCTTCCATACTATGAGGGAGCCCATACCATGTAGAGAAAGCATGTCAAATTCAAAGGCTAACACGGGCCAAATAAAGGAGGCATGCGGCCTGCAGGCCACGAGTTTGACATGCTTGATGTAGAGAGACCACATGTTGGAGTTAAAGCCAACACTTCCCATGAAGGTCTCAGCCAACAGTCAGCATCAACTGTCAGGCGTGTGAGGGGGCAATCCCTCAGGGGATTCCAGGCCCCAGCCACCACAGCCCCCTTAAGCCCTCCTGATGCCAAGGAGACCAGAGATGAGCCATTTCTGCCCAGCCAGCCCTAAATTGCAGATTCATGAACAAAATAAAAATTGTTGTTGTTTTAAGTCCCTAAGTTTTAGAGTTATTTCTTAGGCAACTAGAATAACTAGAACATATGGGGTAATTAGAGATGACTGGAATACTGTATAGAGGAATAAGCTTTAAGTATATACAGATCAAATAATATTTTGTGATTTGGCATAAATAGCTAATCTACTTAAAATTATTTCTGAAGGAAACTGAGCCTTCCAGGACTCCTGCTCCTAATCAGTGCACACCAGGGCTTGGAGGGTCTGGGGGTGTGGAGGCCAGAGAAGCCCTTGTTTCAGGCCTCACTGCCCCTCTCCCGGAATCAGTGCCAAATGAGAAGGAACAAGTAAAGTTAAAAGGAAGAAAGAAAAGACATTTCAGCTACCAATCAAAGTATAAACAGCTTAGGTCCACACCTGTTTGTGAATTTGGGACAGTGTCTTACATATTAATGCTGTTGCTGATCTAGAAGATTGGGGCTCCACTGAAACTGGCCTCCATGCTTTAGTAAAACCTCCCTCATTGCCCCCTGCTGCTGGGACCCTGCAGGACAGTCCAGTGCCCATGGCAGTTCCTGTACCATTTTCCCTTGGTCACTGCTTAGTCCTCCTTCTTTGCCTAATCTGCTGCCTCGTTTTCTATTGTTGGATCCTGCAATCTCCTTGACACTCTCTTCTGTCCCATTTCCAGTGCTTCAAGGCCAGGGAATTCCTCTCGGTCAGGTAAGATTTAGCTCCTTCAGCAAAGCCTTTTTCCTCTTGACAAAGCTGCCAAAATGGCAGCTGTCCAGCTGGCTTGTGGCTCCATATGTTGGTCAAACCTAGCACGTGGAATCCCCAGAAATATTGTCCTTGTGCCCTCACTCAAGGAGGCATCTCTGTCTCTCCTGCAGGGTAGAAACCAATACCTCCGACCCTCTTCTCACTTACTTAAATGTCACCCCCTCCTGATGGGCTTCCCGCCTTCCCTTTAGAAAGCTCATTGGTTTGTTTGATCAGTCACATATTATTTCAATGTTTATTAACCTCACATGGTGAGCCCTAAAGTTAAGCACCTACAAAAAGATTTCTTTGGTATCCAAGGACTGGTAAAGTTCCTCCAGCTGCCTCTTATTTGCTTACTATAGACACCAGGCAGATGTGGTCCAATCATCCAGACCTTTCAGTCCAGCACATGACCCACCTCATCCAAGATATTCCAGCGAAGTAGGATACTGCAAGGGTAGTAGATCCAGCCAGTCTTTGAAAAGGTTACAGCCCTGCTGGGGAGGCTGGGTAACACAGGCAGCTGGGGTCCAGAGCTATGTCTGCTTTATTGGTTACGATCTCTCATAAGGCCTAGAGTAGTGCTGGACATAGTACTCACTGATTAAAATCTCTGGTAAATGATTAATGAATAGATTGACTACAGGAGGATATGTGGCCGTGAAACAACTGTATAGAAGGAGTGAGTGATGAAGAACATTTGGCATGACCTACAGGAGTGAAAGGATTGTCCATGAGTAAGAGACATCTTAAATATGTCCTGGCAACAGAAATAGGACACCCTATATGGGATCAAGAAACTGGTTGGGGGGAAAAATCTTTACAATCCACAAGGTTGGTCTATGGAGGATCTAGAAATGGTCAATTTAAGATAGGCTGGATTTGATCTGATAGACAGCAGGAAGCTAGGAAAAGGCTAGGAGCTAGTGAGAGATGTATGTATGAAACAGTGTAATAATACTTTAATCACTCTTTTTTCCTTTTGCTGTAGACAATTTACTTTTTAAATCCTGAATATTTATTGTGTTTCCTTTTCTTCTATTTTTCTCATAGAAAAGTTCTAACTTTAAATTTAAAAACACGAATTCCTCTTTTGCCCTCAGTACTGTCTGAGTGGCCTTTGTAACTGTAGCTTGGAGATATCTGTAGGGAGAACTGTGTCTTTTTTTTTTTTTTAAGTGTAAGTGTGTCCCATGCAATATTTGGGACATATACTAAAGCATTGTTGGTAGTTTAACTAAAATTCAGATTTAACTGGGCATCCTCTATTTCATCTGGCAGCCCTACTGCTAATCCTAGTCGTGGACACTTTCCAGAAGCTCCAGGCTGTCAAATTTGGATATCTGGCCACCATAAATGGACAAGAATAGAGGGCAGGGGGTGTGCCTTATTATCCTCACTTTCCTTCGAAAGTCTAGCGCAGCACTCAGCTTATAACGGATATGTTGGAGTCAGTATTACACAGTTCTTATTCAAAGGAGACTAACCTTGGTGCTGGCCACATGGGAGTTGAAGGAGGGGAGAGCCTGGGCAGCAGAACTGACATGCCCTGGGTAGACCTCCTCGAACCCATGGCGATGAGTCATCAATGCTGACTCACTGCCCATGGTCTCCATCACCTGTGACATCGATGGTGATGTCAGGGGCTGGAAATTGTATCTCACAACCTACATATGTCTCCATCTTTCTCTTCTTTCTAGCTTCATGGGTGCAAACCTCACTTTAAATATCATGAGTTACTGTGAAGATTTTTTAAATTAAATCACATTTCCCCGCTGGTTAATGTGATCATTTCAGAGTTACATCTCCATTGTGGGTTGATTTTTTTCTTCCCAAAGGTAATAAGTTAATGAATTATGCACAAGGGAAGTTTCTACTTCAAGAAAGCTTGTAAAATGAAAGAACACTTTGGTTCTTTCATTGTAGGTCCCCATTTTTTTTTAAAGTCAGGGCACACCTGTTTCCAGGAAATGGTTTGTTAATAGCATAGCATGGGCTTTGTGGGAGTGTGCCAAAGAATCTTCAAGATGTTGTGTTCTTTTCTTTTTATTTATTTTCCCAAATTGCTATCTGAGGAAAGACATTAATGGGAGGAAAGCGCAGCAGCCATCTATTGGTAATTAGTGCGTCTATGGTGTCTGCTTCATTGCATTCCACTCTGGCTCATTACTGATAATTACTGGGGCTTTCTTGGCAATGTTTAAGAGGCAGACCACTCAAATCCCCTTGCTTGTCATGGAAGCATTTTAACTTCGCCTAACTAATATCCCATGGCCGTCTGGATTAGTCATTTCCCATTACCCACCTTTGAGGTACGTTAGTATTAATCCCTCATTACTGGGTGAGAAAACCAAACCCCCAAGAAGCTGATTTCTGGCCCAAGAACATGTGGTAATCAGTCAGGTCCATGACTACTAAACCTCTTTCCTCCGCTTGTCATCTTTCACCGTCTTCTTGGGTGTCTGAAGACCAAAATTTAGAAAAGGTGTTTCCATTTGCATAGCTAGCCCTATGTTTAGGAAACGAGCATTCATCTCTACTCTCATGTAAGAATTGCCAAGCGCTTTAATAGCATGCCAGTGATGTGGTCTCTTTCCCAGGCATTCTGAGTCATTTAGTTTGGGGTGCAGCAATGGCATAGGGTTTTTGTTTAATAGTAATAATCTTCCATGATGCTACATGCAAGGAGCGCTGAGAGTGCAGGCCCAGGCAAAGTAAGCAGAGATTCATGGGATCTGAAGTTCCAAATCCGACTCAACAGCCTCCTCCCACAGGTCTTAGCCATCCCACCAGTAGAGCCCCTGCATATGGAGCCTCTGGAGACATATACATGTAGCCTGGGTGAAAGCATTGTGTTACCAGAAAGGACACATTAGCACAGAGTGGTTTACCAGTTAATCCCAGCAGAAGGGCATCACTCTGATGAAGGGACAGGGAGAGAACAAACCTAGGGTCTGATGTATTGACCAGACGGTAAAGGAGGGGTAGAGGAGCGAACCCTGAGCTGCCCCAGGGTCATGACCACGTAGAAGTGCCATGTCCCTGGGCAGTGGTGTCAGCAAGTGAATAGGTAAGGGCTGGGGGAGGGCATCAAGGGAGGCGTATTGGGTCAGAGCAGCATGCACTCTGAGGTCAGACTGACTATTATTTAAGCTCTGTGACCTTGGGCAGGTTATTACTTCTTAAATGATCAGTTTCCTAATTTGGAAAACAGGTAAAAATTGCAGCCAGCTCTTCTTTGGTTGGGACCTGGAACAAGATACTGTATGATATAATGCATCGGTGTGCACTGGCCTCAGAGCCCCTGGATCTCTGTTAAGTTTTCTTGATTAAAATGGGAATGGACCATTACCCTCTCCCAGGTAACTAATTCTCACAAGGAAATACAGCTTAGATGTAAGGTGGTGAGCCATATGTGGACACGGAAGCAAGAGTGGATAAAACCTTAGAAGGGAGCCCCTTGACCTCAGAGCTGTAGGGTGAAGCTGGGGAGCCCAGGATCAGACTATGCCCGTGGACCGAAGGATGAGGACAGGCACCAGGAAGCTAAATGAAGTTGGGACAAGGCTTAGCTCAAAGAGCACAGAGAGCTACCAAAGTCAGAGGCTATGGAGCCACATCCCAAGAAAATCCATGACCCAGAAACCAGGAAGGGTGCCCAGAGTTGGAAGAATTGGTTTCAGGAATAGCCTTCTAGAGCTCGCTGCTCAGAACCAGCTGGATTCTTTGTTCTCTGTCTCCTTGGAGAGTGGCTTAAGCCAAGGAGGTCCCAGAAGCGAGTATCTTAGCAGTCATCCTGACAAGCTGTGTGCTGCTAGGGAAGTGCTCTTTCTAAATCAGAGCCCCTGACTCTGCTCTAAGATGATGGACCTCGCAGCACAGCGGGACCCACAGAAAGCTGGGTCCATGGGATGTTCCATGGTCAGCATATTTATTTGCTGAGCAAATGAAATTTAATGCATTTCTCTATTGGAGGACTTTTCAGTGCTTTTAATTTTCTTGAAAATGTCTAAGAGGAGGATATGGTGATATGTGTTTTTAATTTTTTAGTATTTTTATTGATTTCAGAGAGGAAGGGGGAGGGAGAGAGAGATAGGAAATAGACCCATCTATTGGCATTCTGCGAGGCCTGTTAGTATCCAGTCTGAAAATCTTGGCATATGGCAGTAAAGCTGCCCAAGGTGTGTTTTGTAACCACAGACTTTGCAAGTTTAAGTGGAGGAGAGAGGTGGAACACGAATGGGCAATTTTCTTCGACTCTTTTATTGTGGGTAGTGTTTATTTTAAGCAGTTTCCCAAATAACTAAAGCCTTTCCTCTATGTTTGTGATATTGCATTCTTGCAATCATGCATTTTATTTTATATTTTTTAAAATACATTTTTATTGATTTCAGAGAGGAAGGGGGAGAGAGTGAGAAATAGAAACATTAATGATGGGATAGAATCATCGATCAGCTGCCTCCTGCACACCCCACACTGGGGATCGAGCCTGCAACCTGGGCATGTGCCCTGACCGGGAATTGAACTATGATCTCCTGGTTCATAGGTCAATGCTCAAACACTGAGTCATGCCGGCTGGGCGGAATGATGCATTTTAGCGAGAGTTTCACCCACCTTGCCTCATCCCTCCCCTGAACTTGCTGATGTGAGGTACCGTGATGCCAGTTAGTGTGGTCCCTGCAGAGGGTCCCTCAGACCCTGCTCAACCAAAGAGCTGCCTTGAATGGCAGCCAGGACTTGTTACTGCCTGTGGGTTCCATCCATCTGCACCCACCCCACAGCTATTCACATGATATTTTTATTTTCTGGAGGGGTCAGTGGAAGGAGAAGCAGCAACTTTGGTGAGGAGGGGGAGGAAATGAGCTCAGATCCACAGCTATAATGATTAAGAAAGAGTTCATTGGTCTGAACTCTGTGCATCCTCAGTTATGATTGATTTCGGGGATTAAATGTAAACCTTATTAGTTACACTTGATAATATGTAAACGTTTAGTGACCATATTTTCTTCACCCGGAATTATAACATAGTCTAAAGATTTAATCTATTTTTCAAACATTGATATGAACAGTCTTCAACCAGCATAAGGATTAAGCCACATGTAGTGTTAGATTAGACAAATCACTGTGTTGAAAATAAAACTATTTGAAATCAGGACTTGAGGGAAATCTGGACTGTGGCTGACTCCCTGTGCCCTGGGGAAGACAAGGAAACTTGGAAGTTCATGCCATTTGCCAAGTGGGTCGAGAGTCCCTGTTGTCCCCAATGACAGTGGCACGCACAGACAGGCCGCTCACTCTGACTGTCTTTAGTAAAGAAATAGCAACTATTTGCTATCCTCCTTCTCTGCAGGAAGGCAACAAGGCATTTACCTAGGGAATCTGACTTTATTTTTCTTTTCTAAATATGTTTTTATTGATTTCAGGGAGGAAGGGAGAGGGAGAGATAGAAACATCAATCATGAGAGAGAATCATCGATCTGGTGCCTCCTGCATGCCCCCCACTGAGGATCAAGCCCAAAACCCGGGCATGTGCCCCCACCGGGTGTCAAACCATGACCTCCGGGTTCATGGGTTGATGCTCAACCGCTGAGCCACACCGGCCGGGTGGGGATCTGGCATATTAAATCATTTTTTTCTATGTAAATTGTTACTATCAGAGAATAAGAAGCAGCCTATTTACAAAGAGATTGTTGGTGAGGGAGAAGATCCATAAAAAAGATCATTACAATACTTCTGGCTAATGGTTATAATGCCAGCTCTAGATGAGATGTTTTTAAGGGATTTATTCTAGAAAGCCAGGCAGGGTCAGCTGTTTGGGGCTCTTGACTGGAGAGACGACGAGTAAAAGAGAACCAACTGATGCCCCTTGGCTATTCCAGCATCTGCACAAGGAACATGGGTGATCGCAGTGTCCAGTTGGAGGGCGCAGGGACGCATAGCAAGTTTCCCGAAAACCAGTGCTTTCTCCCTGAAATGTATGGCTAGGAAGGATGCCTTTCTGGGATCTGGTGTTTCCTGGCTCATTCAAATAACAATGATAATGTTAGGAACCTTCCAACTGCAGGATTCTTCTGCATTCTCGATGACAAGAACGGCCAAAGCCTCGTCCATCCGCTCCTGATCTTCGCTCCCTTTGCTTGAATCCTATTCCTGGGCTGCTGGATCTTCCATCGGTGCTCGACAGCGCCCCCTTCGGTCCGCTGGCCAGCATTATCCTGTGAATGTAAGTGGCTCCGCCCGGGTTAATGAGCTTATCTGATATTTTCCCCCCTCTGCGGTGGCTAATTTTGTTTGAGATGTCACAGTGCTTCTACATTGATATATGTAAGCAGAGGCACGTTTTCCTCCGTGTCCGCAAGTGTCTCAGCAAAAAAGAGAATTTGCATTCACCTCCCGTCATGTCTGCCTGTTTCGGATTTGAAAAGCTGTGGGTCAGTGTGTGAATGTGTGTCAATTAGACGATCCTACATTAGTTCCCAAAGGAAAGGAAATGGCTGTTCTCGCTTAGGTTTTGGAAATATCCAGAGTGTGCAGGGCAATCTCCACGTAAAACAGCGGTTCTCAACCTGGGGGTCGTGACCCTTTCACAGGGGTCGCCTAAGACCATGGTAAAACACATATATAATTACATATTGTTTTTGTGATTAATCACTATGCTTTAATTATGTAACAATGAAATTGGGGATCACCACAACATGAGGAACTGTATTAAAGGGCCGCGGCATGAGGAAGGTTGAGAACCACTGAAAGCTCACGGGTATATTTTAATTCATTTTCTTTATGAAGAGGGAGAACCAGGCCCATCAGCACGTCACTAATGGACTGTTAGAAATACAATAAACATGAGTCTTAGGATTTAGATAAGTTGGGCATAGGACTTCAAGTTTAATATGAACAGGGTTCTTATAAGATACTTGGGATGTGGATGTTGGTTTGGGTTCCTGTGGCTGCTCTTACAAGTTGCCGCACATTTAGTGCCTGAAACAACAAATTGATTCTCCTACAGTTTTGGAGGTCAGAGCCTGAAGTGGGTCAGCAGGACAGAGTTCCTTTCCGGAGACGCTGGGGAGGAATCTGTTTCCTTGCCTTTTCCAGCTTCTGGGTTCCCGCATCACCGACCTCTGCTTCTGTAGCCACATCTTCTCCCCTGACGGGAGCTTTCCTGCCTCCCGCTTATCGGGACCCTTGTGATAACACTGCCCGCCTGCAAAATCCAGGCGAGCCTTCTGTCTCCGACTCTTCGTTATAGCTGCCAAGTCTCATTTGCCACATGAGGTAACATGCTCACAGGTTTCAGGACGTGGACATCTTCGCGGCCCATTATTCGGCCATGACAGATAACGCCACTTCCCCTTTCTGATCAGTTTTCTCACTGGTCTCCCCCAAAAGCTGAAGGAGTTTAGCTCAGCTCTGACTGGCAGGTGTAGACTGTGAAGGTGAACGTGCCAACCTGCAGAAACACCCCCTACGAGGAGGCCTCCATCCCAGGGAAACTTCCAGTGGGCACCACATTGACGTTTTCTCCCTTTCCCGCCAGAGTCTTGCAGGTGTAACATGTGGCCCACCACACAGAAGCAAGAGCGGTGGAGGTAGCATTCATGAGCTCCAGGGCTCTGGAATAAAGAGGTTCAGACTCCCAGCCTGTCCCTTCCTGAGCCTGCAATCTTGCACACATTCCTTATTTAATCAAACCTCGAGTTGGGTATCTGCAAAACAGAGATAATGTCCATAACTGCTGTGAGATTACAAAACTAAAGCGTGCAAAATGCTTAGCACATGCCTGGAGGTCAGTTATTGCACAGTGAGTGGTGGTCACGGCAGGGATGCTCTTGCTCCGGGCTGCCCTGGACGCCAGAGGTAAAGAGTGGACACAGCAGGGCAGAGGGCACTGGGAGTGGAGAGAGCTGCAGGTCTAGCTAAAGGCCAAAGCCATCTCTGTGTTAATAAACGAGGCAGGCCACCAGCATCGTGCAAAAGAAATGGAATTCTGTGCTTACATTGAACTAGCAGCTTTTGCACATGCAAAGTCTGAGAACCGAATAATAAGACCCGGAATGGGAAGGCCAACCTCAGCATGGAATGGTCTAGAATGTGACCTTCTCAATATCCTAAGAGAGGAGTCCTGATTAGCTCAGTCCATGGCAACTGCCTTAGGCTGGTTAAGACTGACACCTGATTCTTTGTAATGTTTATAGCTATATGAATCATTTGTTTGCTGGCTTATTCTTTTTTTATTATTATTGATTTTTTACAGAGAGGAAGGGAGAGGGATAGAGAGTTAGAAACATCGATTAGCTGCCTCCTGGGTATGTGCCCACAACCAAGGTACATGCCCTTGACCGGAATCGAACCTGGGACCCTTGAGTCTGCAGGCCAACACTCTATCCACAGAGCCAAACTGGTTAGGGTGTACTGGCTTATTCTTAATTAATGGGTAATACTATTTTATCCCAGAGTGTGGTTTCAGCTTTATTCTCAATAAACCACTTTATTGTCATTCTAAATCCTGATTTTAAAATCCTTCTCCAGATGTTATATGTGTGATGTTGGACCAAGCAAATTCGACCTACGAAAGCATTAGTGTTCATTAAATATTCGCTCTAAGCCAGTTATTGCTTGTGCCAACTGCCTAAAATACACTTTACTATTTATTCCTTGCAATCATTCGATTATAATTCTAATTGACTCTACAGATGACAAACTGAGACTTCAAAAGTCCGAGTAACTTGCCAGACTTACAGCTCTTGTAAGTGGTTCAGCCCAGAGTCCAATCCAGATCTTTCTGTCTCTAAGCCCCAGATTCTGGAACTTCCAGGGAGAAAAACTAAGAGATAAAAAATATCAGGAACAACAAAAATTACTTCTGAAATGGAAAAATATGTCCATAAATGGAAGGAAATGAATTTCAGAATTACATGTCAATTATGATTACATTTTTGTAAACTAAATAGGAATTACATAGTTATATATGTTATACTTTATGTTATATTACAAATATAGTAATATATATTTTTAAACGTTTTTGAAAACTGATGAATAAAATGGACACATATGTAATACCCTTTGTAATACTTTAAGCAAAAAAAAAAAAAAAAAAAAAAGACAACTTTTCCCTCATGACAGTAGTTCTAGTTTTGATGTAAATCTTCCTGGAACAAGTAATAATAATAAAAATACTACATACTGGGAAAAAAAAAAAAAACTGATGAAAGCTATGGGTCACTTTTCCTTTAAAATGCATATGCAGTCCTAGCTGGTTTGGCTCAGTGGATAGAGCGTCGACCTGCGGACTCAAGGGTCCCGGGTTCGATTCCAGTCAAGGGCACATGCCCAGGTTGCGGGCTTGATCCCCAGTACAGGGCATGCAGGAGGCAGCCAATCAATGATTCTTGTTCATCATTGATGTTTCTCTCTCTCTCTCCCTCTCACTTCCTCTCTGAAATCAATAAAAATATAAAAAAATAAATAAAATGCATATGCATACATGCACACAAAACTTCACACACAACTTCAAGCGGTTCATGTTAGGGATCTCGAATACATATATATTACATGTACAGAAAAATCTGGAAGGATATACAGCAAATTGTTAATTACACTCTTTGAGGAATGGGATTGTAAGATATTTTTCATGTTATCCTTTATGTTATTCTGTTTTGGTTGAATTTATTTCCAATGAGCATGTATTATTTCTGTAACTAAGAAAAATTTAATATTATAAATGGAGTCCAAGTGTTTCCCATTTAAAATGGGATTTACTGTTTATTTATTGTTTTTTCTGATGACCAGGCTTCTAGTGTTTTCTTAAGTCATAACTCAGAGAGGATGGATAGACCTCTGAAAAAATGTAAAGAATGCCTTTGTGAATGCACTCCATAGAGGCTATATAATGGAAAAAGGAACTTTCCCTACAAGTTAAGATTAACTGAAAAGTAGGCATGTTGGAGATAGGGCTGCAGGGCCCTTCAATAGCATTTTCCGAAAGTGTTATCAGTGTTCTCGGCTGTGAAGGCAGCGTGTGCAGGGGACTTTCAGAGGAGTTCTTTAGCGAGAACTGAAAGGACCTTATGACAGGTAATACGTGCTCTGTAGTAACTGAACGTAAACAAGGTGAATGCTACGTTGCAGTGGGAAAGAGCTGAGTCAGTTACAGGAGAGGTCCGCGTGCAAAGCGAATTATCCTTGGGCTATCGTGTAAAATGCTTCTTAAGCCTCATTTCCAGTCGGTCTGGCGCTAACGGAAGGGGCTGTTTCCAGAGCGCCCTGTTCTTGACTGAGGGAGTTTCCTTCCACTCCCACCTGCTCTGTTTCTCTGTCCCTGGGTTGCGGTGTCAGGGTGATCATCTTACAGAGTAACGCTGGGTCTGGAAGACACTTTCTCTCCCCACTCCCACCCCTCCCCCATACACACATCCCTGTCTCTTGTGCAGGGACTTTCCATCCAGCTTTATAACGAAATCGGATTCTGAGTGAAAACCAAGATTCCGGGCACCATTTACTTTTTTCATTGAGAAAAAAAAAAAAAATCATGTATTTTAAAAAAGGAATCTGTAATATTGCAGCCTGATTTAATCTTGGTATATTAGTTTCGGTGTCAGTTGGGTGTTCTTTTGTTTATTTGTTTCTAAATTTATTTTAATATTAGTATTTTAAAAAAAAAAGGAATAAATGTACAGTGAAAAGTAAGTCATTTCCTACCCCAGGCCATTAGATCCCGAAACCTGTTGGGGTTTGACAATAGCTGGAGACTCAAGGATTGTAGTGAGCATCTTCCCACCGCAGCACATCTCCAGAACAGACCCCCCTCCCCCACGCCAGTTTCATGTAGCAACTGTAGGAGCAGCAAATATTTAGGAAACCCTTTGGGTCCACACCAGTGTGGTAGGTAACAAAGGGCAGGACTTCCCTCCACTGCCTGGCCAATCTGAAACTGGAATCTGCACACTACTGTTGGTTCTTCTCCCTGGATGCGATGGGAGTGCTGTTGGCATGGAGTGCTGTGTATGGAAGTGCTTGTAAGGCTGTTGTATCATACATCCTTCCCAGAGGTTGGGGCCAGAGAAGGATGCAGAGCCCTTTGCACACTGCTCTGCAGGATTAGGAGCTCCCTGCGCCCTGGGACGAGGAGCCTGACAGCTAACTTTTGCCGGCGCCATCGCAGGTCTGAGCTCCCTGCGGGAGGCAGTCCTAGGAGTAGCAGGCCCTTTAGAGGCAAGGAATACACTGTTGGAGTCAAGAGTCTCTGCTTCCAATTTATAACAACCTGGTTTCCGTCCTGGCACAGCCACGTACTGATTTTGTTTGGTAAAGTTTCTCACGATCTCTTAACATCTGTTCCCTTGCCTGGAAGATAGAGGCAATAGTATCTGCCTTGTAAAACCATTAGGAGGATTAAATGGGCGTGACATGTAAAGCACCTCGCACCGCAGTGAGGTGCTCTGTAAATGGCAGCGGATGACATGGGTAGCATGAAAAGTCTTCCTTTTGACCCCCCCTTTCTCTGCCAGCTGCTGTCCTTCCTTCCTACACCCCTTTTTAAAAAAGCTCTTCCAAAGAAAGCCCCAACTCCCCGTCTCCTACTTCCCTCCTTGCCTTAGCTCCTAACCCCACTCCCAGGGGCTTTGGCCTCACCTCTCCCATGCTACTTTTCTGTTTGGTCAAGGTCGCCAGTGGCCACTGCATCGCTGAATGCAATGACATTTACCAGTGGCAGCAATCAATCAGCAGCATTTGATAGACAAGATTCCCCCTTCCTTCTTTGTATGATTTCCCCTTGGCTTAATCTTATCTCTATGCCTTTCAGGCATTTGATAAGATCCCCTGGTTTTGAAATAATTTCACTTTTCAGAAATGAATGGACTAATGTGATGTCCCCCTTGACTTTTTTTAAGCTCATTAGAAGCCAAACCAGTTATCACTTTGGAGCTTTACTTATAAGTTAATCCTTTGATCGTCTTATAATATGTATAATGGTATTAAATTATAAGAGAAAAGGGGATTTTTACTAACTATATCTTTGTATAACCATCCACAAATATGAGATGAGCACTTACTCTGTGCGGGCTTGATGATAGGTGGGGGTAATAAAGAAGCTTCTAGAAGCTCCTGGTCTAATAGGGAAGTGTGTATATATTAGCTAGGATATTAATTCAGCTACTTTAACAGAGACTAAATAACAGTGGCTTAAACAAAATAGAAGGCTTCTCTCTCTCTCTCTCTCTCTCTCTCTCTCTCTCTCTCTCTCTCTCTCTCAGACTGTCCCCTAAGATCCTCTGGGGCTCCACTCCTTCCAAAAATTGGACTCTTGATCTTTTGGACAAAAGTTACTCTACCTGTAACTTCCCCTGTCATTGGTTGGCAATGGATTCTTCTAGGTTGGCTCAAGCCAAAGACCTTGAAGTCATCCTTAACTCATCTCTTCCTCTCACATCTCACATACAACCTGTCAGAAAATCCTGTTTATTCTACCTTCAAAACATCCCCTATTGTGTCATTTTCATGATGGCAGAATTGGCTCACACTCCCACATGCACATTCTGGGCCCTGGGAAGAGGGAGGAGGAAAAGTGAGCAAGTGGCTTCCTTTGAAGGAGATGACCCAGAAGTTGCACATCTCAGTTTTACTCAGATCCCATTGGGCAGAACTTAGTCACATGACCATACTCAAGCCAAGAAACTTAGTGTGAAAAAAACAGAGAAACTTAGAGTGTAAGGTAGCCACATGCCCAGCTTGGGGGACCTGTGTTATTAAAAGGAAGGAGTGATTGACTGTGGGAGACAAATAAAAGTCCCTGCTCAGCCACATCTGCAAATATTTCTGCTGCTCCAACGAGGAAGGTCTTCAGGGACATGGCTGCACCTCACCTTCTCAACACCTTGCACATTGTGCGTGGCCAATAAATATTGGTTGATTGGGTGATTGGATTAATGTACTTTCATCCAAGAGATTTTGTGGAGGGATTTTATTATAATGCCTCAAACAAATACTGTTCAATCCCACGGTAAATACTTCAGAAAAAAATAAATGGCAAAGGATCCATGGTCACAGATGGGTTCTCCGTACACGGAGCCACCCCTTCATGCTAACCTTGGGAGCCCGCCATAGTAAAACAGGTGCAAACAATAGACTGGGGCTAAATGGTTTGTGTTGCAGTGGGTCAGCCGCTTCATTGACGTTCCCAGAGATTAAGCTACCTCCCGGCACATCTGCAGACCTCCATCCTGGGAACTAAACGCCAGAGGTTAGTGTGGTTGTGTGGCGTACAGACTGCTTTCCTTTCCGAATTCATCCTGCTCCACAGGACCCGGTTCCCAGCCTCCGCCCCCCACCAGGTGGCAGTCAGGCTGGTAGAACTGTTGTCTCTAGTCCATGAGGAAATGAAAACGGACGCTGCTGGAGGAAGTAAACAGAGCAGCAGTGAAGCGTCCCTGCCCTGATCTGAACATCTGTTCAAACTTTTCGCAGCTCCCATGAGAAGGGGGCGGGACGCAGGCTTGGATCTATAAAGGAAACCCCCATCCACTGCACTCTGCCCACTGCCAATCTGTGATCATTTGACCTCAAGCGGCCCTTATGATGCCTTTGAAGGGAAGCCAAGCTGGCTCAATAAATATGGTAAAACAAGAGGAGAAGGGCTGTTTGTCATATTCATGGGCGTGAACCTTTGCAGAACCTGGCATCATGAGCTACTGAATTTAAATGACTGCTGCTTATGCCAAATGAGATAAGGGTTCAGTATAGAGGGCGCAGCCGCCCCTCAGTTTGAAACCTCAGGTTAAGGTAAGGTTGAGCTGCTCTGTACAATTGAAAGAAACAGCCTCGGTGCTATGGTGCTGAAATTGCGCCGGCGCACACCGGCCTTTCTTCACGTGTCTGAACGAGCAAGGAGTCTGCTGAATTGGTTAAGACCGCCAGACGCTCTCTTAGAACTTGGCTACCGCAATCCAGATGTCAGTTTGCATTTGCTTTAGGGTGAACATTTGGCAGTACGGCCTTGGGCCAACCCTTTTCTCAGTGTGGAAGGCTCCGAGGAGCTGAATGCTCAGCTGGGCTCCCCACTGGCTCTTGTCTCCAGCTGCTTCGGGGCGCATTGGCCCAGAGGTAATGGGGCAGCGATAAGCATGATAAAAATAAAGTTCGTTGCTCGTCAGGCCAGCCAAGCCCCGGCTCTGTGTTCTTGGCATGACACATGGTTGGTATATGAGTTGTTCCACTGGGAGAAAAGGGATGAGATTTCTCTAACCAGGTCTAATCTGTGGATTGTCAATCAGTAGCTCATGGAGAATCATGTCAGAACCAGGCTAACAGATGGGAGCCATGACCTTGGGTCAGCTTGTTTACTGACCCCATCTTGACTAAGCTTTTGGGGTCTGGTACAGCCTTGGAAACACAGCCTCAGAATGCAGGACTGGCTGCTTTTTACTGAATTACTAAGGGGGAGGAAGTAGTGGGCATCGTTAAATCAGGGGCCAGGTTGGCGTCTCCTCCGGTGTGCCCTCCCAGCGATACACTCTGAGCCTCAGACGTTGCTGCCCAAGGCAAGCTTCGGGGGCACCTGCACAGTTCCCCATTTTTTTCACACAAGGGGAGGAAATAATAGTGGCTACAGCTCCCGAAAATTCAGCCTGATAACCTGAAACTGTGACGACCCTTTTCTCATCTTATTTGGGGATTAATGTCTAGCTTTATGGCTCCCTGCTTCTTATTCTCCAGAACTCGTTGTTGTGTGGCTGAACTGAAGAGTAGGAAGGAAAACATTGCTCTCCGGGCCCTGAGAGTCGGCTGGTCCCTAGGATATTCTCAAGACCTACCTGGAAGTCAGATGCTTTATTTCACTGCTTGCAATTTCCCCTGCATACCAGGGAATTAAAGGCAGTCTCTCCCCCTCTTCCCCTCGCCCTCCCTTCCCCGTCCTCTCTCCCTCAGTTTTCCTGTCTTTAAAGATGCAGACAACCTCACTGGCATGTTGCCCAGGCTTAGGAGAGAGAATCTCTGTAAACATTTCTTCTAGCCATTGGCATAGAGGCACCGTACAAATCAACAAGACACGCTGTTGGAGAACTTCCTCATTATCAACATTCACTGCTGTTTCGTATTATGAATGCTTCTTTGTCTTCAAAGCGCATTTCAGATTAAGCAATACTGTTATTGAAAATGCAGGAGGCACCTGCTGTGGGCTTGGCTGGTGGAATTGCAGATGGCTGCCATGAATATTACAAAGCCAGGTTCCTGCAGGTGAGTTAAAAATAGTAATTTATGGATCACGTTGGAGGTGGAAGTAGAGATTCAGCTTCCTTGCTATCCATTTGAGTCTCCGGATTTATCCTTTCTAGGGAAAAGAGCTTTGAGATCTACATGTGGCTCACCTACCCGATTCAGTTGGGATTGAGTTTTTTCTTAGTATTGGATGCATAGATTAAAATTTAATTACAAAATAAAAGTGTTCTGCATACACTGTGTGCCAGAGCTATGCTGTGTACTGGAGATACTCACATATATAAGAACCAGCCTTGCTATCGAGGTGTTCATAGCCCCTCCAGGGAAATTTTATCTGTCGACAGCAACTCTCTTGTAATGCAGTGAGCACTATAATGAAGATGTACGCTAGAGACACAGGGTGGAGGTGGGGTGGGATGTGGAATATATGGTGGGTAAGGGCACCTGGTCTTCAATGGCAGATGTATCAGGTTAAATCTGGACCTGCCATTATTAATTGGGATTAAAAGAAATACTGGGGTGACGAAGAAGTGCTCAAGACAGGGTCTGACACCTGGAACATGCTCAGGGGATGATCATTTGCAACTGATGAGTAAGCAATTGATCAAGGTTTATTTGGTAGAAGTCAGGGCAGCAGGGGGAAGTGTCGTGGAAGCTGAGACCACAGCAGGGGACACGTGTGAAGAGGCGAGAGCTCACGGCTGGTTAAGAAGAGCCTGCCCCTCATGTGGTTGGGGCAGGAGTGGGTGGAAAGAGGGTCAAGAGCTTTAGAAAAGACAGGGGCCAGATTGAGAATCAATTCGTAATGTCAGACTGAGAGATCAGACCTGACATTGAAGACAGTGGGGGTGTTATTGGCGTTTGCAAGCAAGAAAGTGGCACGGAGAGATGTGAGTTTTAAAAAATAGCCTTTCTCATAGCTGAGTGTGAAACTGTCTGGAGGGGAGAGTCGTCAGAAAACGAGGACCCTAGTGCCAGCCAGAAGTTATGTTCACATTCACTCCATCGGTATTTGGTGAAGGCCTATTGTTGGCATTTTGCTAAGAACAAATAAAGACAGAATGTGGGCAAGGGATGGAGAGCGGGAAAACAACATGTTTCCCTGAGATATAATTGGTCAGAACTGGAGACTCTCTGGAAGCAGGGGTGATGAAGGACAAGAGAAAAATAATTTCAAGGGAAAATGAGATATTTTGCACCACTGGAATTCAAAATACCCCATCAGAGCTAGGAAAGAAAGACACTTACTTTTCTTTTTGCCTTTCTCCTCCCCCTCCTTCTTGGGAAAGAAATCTCGGGGGCTAGTGACAGCCAGCTCTCTGAGCAGTTGGTCCACGGCCTTCTGAGGTCAGGTCGGGCTCTGCATTAGCTTCCAGAGAGATAATGAAAATTGAGTGGGCAGTGAGAAATTAACAAACAGCTTTGGACAATATTCTCATGGCTCACCAGGGCCCCTTGAATGCTCAACTAATCTTCTTTTTAAAAGCGAAATATCAGTTGACTTTGGAAAGTTACTTTCCTGTCAAAGTGGAAATGTTATGAGAGACGATATTAAATAATGGAAAATGTGAGGTTATTGGATGAGAGGTCGGGGACGGGATCTAAGGCCATCTCAGGTTAACAGTCGAGTGAGTGGTGATGTGTAAATATTGACATGGAACCCAAGAGGAAATAAGGAGAGGAAAAAGGATGACAGCCTGACATGGTTTTGCTGATTGGAAAGACGTTCATGAGGGAATAATAACATCTTTTTTAAAAGACAGGGATATAGGAGACTGAGGAGGGAGCCACTCTATCTTTGACTATGTTTGTCCTTCCAAAAGTTATCAGCCACACCCTTATTGGAAAGATGGCATAATTTATTGCCAAGGTTGAATAAGAGTCAATAACTTACATATTACGTTGTACAGAAATGACACATACACAAAGAAATTGCCAGGAACCATTCAGGGTGGTATCTAACCAAGTGCCAAATAAATGTCAGTCGTGGGTTGTCAAATATACCTCAATAAAGCTGGAAATGTCATAGAATATGGTAGGAAGGGCAGTAGCCTTGGGGTTAGGAGACCTGTGTCAGGTCATGAATCTGTCTTCAGCTGGGTGACCTTATGCAAGGTACTTCATCTCTTTGAGCAGCCATTTACTTGTTCATTAGATTCATGCATTCATTCAGGAAACACATGGACTTGCTCTGTGCCATGTGTCTGTGGTGGTAAAGAATATAACCTATCCAGAGAGACATACCGGGGTCAAAGTGTGTAGTCAGGTTGCTTTTGTCTTACTTTTCCTTATTGTTGCAATTAATACTACAGACAAATTCTCTCTCCTTGAAGCCCCTTCTCCCTTGCAGCTACGTCACTCACTTTGAGACCTTGAATTTATGTAACCCCTCTGAGCTTCCGTTTCCTCATCTGTCAAATAGTGATAATAAATCCCAACTCATAGAGCAGTTGCAAGCTATTGTAAATAAGGAAATAAAGTGAGATTGTGTATATAAAACATTGAACAGTTCCTGACACATAGACAAAGCTTAAGAAATGATAGCCATGATCACTATTCTGGGTACTGTACCAGTTGCTGGGAATGCAAGGAGAGTGGGGGAGAGGGGCACTGTGCAGGAAAAAGCAGACAATAGTGTCAGCCTGAACGCCTCCCTGGACTGTTGGGAGGGTCCCTGAGGACATTAAGTAAAGAGCTTCACATGCCAATAACAGGCTGAACAAAGGAAAGATGGTATGGCTATTACCAGAGGTTGGGGCATTGTCTAGGACTCTAGAGTCTTCCCTTTTCCTGTTAGGCTAGAAATTAGAGATAACCCCATGTGTCTTAAATAATCTGCACATGCATTCCCTCACAAAACAAGAAGTCCAGAGGTGAAATGTTTCCAGGGTTGGTTATTTCTATGGTTTAATGATGTCATCAAGAGTCCATGTTTCCACTGCCATTCTCAGATGTTGGTTGACATTGGCTGCAGCAGCTGTAGACATTACCTCCTCAGCACACCACACCAAGGCAGAGATATCTCCTCCTTGTATCTTAAGATCTAAGAAGCCCTTCTCAGAATCCCATCCCCACCTTTGTACACTAGCCTGTAAGTCTCATTGGGCAAAATTAGATTCCATTTCTTTTCCTAAGCCAGTCAGTGATAAGATAAAGCTACTATAATTGGTTTATGTTAACCAAGATCCACCCTCCTGGGGCTGGGAATTCTTTCATTTCCTCCCAAAACCAAGGCATTGCAGAGGATGCAGACCGCCTGAGCAAAATCAGGTTTCTGTTAACAGGGAAAGAAAGAGAAATGGTTGCTGGGTACCCACCTTCAGTGTCTTCTACAGGCCCTATCTCTAGTCAGTCTCTGTATCTCCCAATTCCACCTCCAAAATATCTTAGATTCACCCTGGTCTTTGCCCAGGTTCCCAACATCTCTCGCCTGGACTCTTGATTCCTTTTATCTCCGTCCCAACCACCCGATCTTCCCTTCAGCCTCAGTCAGCTCTTTATATAATGCAAGTCTGAATATACCATGTCCTAAATTAAAGACTCTTAAAACTCAATTCAGACGCAACCACCTCTTTGAAGATGCCCCTGATGTTTTATTATGGCTCTTTTATAGCCCTGATAAGGGACAGTTTTGCTTTTGAGCTATTTGCTATGCCTCCTACTGTCTTCTTGGTCCAATATGGTGACATTGGCTACATGTGGCTATTGAACACCTGCAACATGGCTGGCCCAAACTGAGATGTGTTTTAACTAAAAAAAAAAAGACATTTTGACTTTCAAAGATTTAGAACAACAAAACAAGAGGAATTTAAATTTTTCCATTAATAATTTTAGAATTGATCATATGTTGAAATGATACTGTTTTGAATACATTGTGGTTAAATGTAATATCTTATTAAAATTCATTCCCCTGTTTCTTTTTAATTATTAATGTGATGACTGTTTATAGTTACCTACATAGCTCACATTTGCAGCTCACACCGTTGGCTGGGCACCAGGTTGCTCACTCTGACAGAGCTGGGGCCGTATCTTACTTGCTCATTATTCGTTATGGAGCGCCTTTTCCTCCCCTCACGTCCATCAGAGTTGGAACCCACTCAAAACACTGTCGTTGGAGTGGGGTTTTTGTGTTTCTTTTTTTTCTCCCAGCGTTCTAACTGAGCTTCTTTGTAAGTTCGCCACATTTGGAAATTACTCTTCATTGTGGTTACTTCCAGGCACGAAGTTGTTATGAAACAATTCAACTGAAAGAGGAAAAACTAGAATTTAAAGATTTCGATTAAGTTTGCTTGTCTCTGTTAGTTTTCATTCTGGTTTAGCAGACATTCCTCAACAAATTATATCTTACACTTAAAAGGTAGTGGTGTCTCCATGACTACAGCCCCCAGAATTTTTAGTTATTTTTACAATTGCTATTAGGAATAAAGCAGTAGATGTAAATTATGTTCTTTCTATTCCATTCCACTAAATTAAAGCCGGCAGTTACTTCTTTTATTCGTGGATAAAATAATTACATATAGACATTTAAAAACCATTTATTGTATTCTTAGGCAGGATCATTTAGAAGACCCAGGATTAGTTCTGTATTGTGGAAGACATTTAGGAGGAAATCTGTTTATAATGGCATAATCGAATAAAAAAATTTTATATTTCATGCGCAAACACGAAGGAATTAAGTTTTATTACAGTAGCCAAAAAAATGCCGTTGGAGGGAAATCATTTTTCCCCCCAGAAATGTCTTTAGAATTATAGTTTGAATTTGGAAATAAACCATATCCGTGGCCATAAATCATGTGCCAGAGACTACAACAGGCTCGTCTGGTTGCCTTCTGGCCAAAGGGCTGAGCTGCCTTTGCAAGCAGAGTGCTGCCTGCCCCTCCCGGCGCGGGGCGGGCTGTCCCCCTGAATGAACAGAAGCAAGCATGGAGTCTGTTATTTTGTCGGTGGGGCTGCTCCGTAAGGCTCTTTGCCAGGTCTGGGGAAGAGCATTGTTTCCTGCGGCTCTGATCTTTTCTCACTCAGAAAAGCTCTGCCCCTGTGACATGTGGAAGCCGGAAGCCGGGTGGAATTCGGGGACCCTCTCTGCTCATGGAGTCCCTATCCCGGGACAGCTGGGTAGTCCTTTCTCTCTTTTTAAAAAAATTACGGTAAAATATGCATAGCCATCTATAGACCGTTTTGCTTATCCATTGATCTGTTGCAGGACATTTGCATTGTTTTGGCTGTGTGTGGTTTTCAGTAGAGCATGAAAATACTAGTATGTGATGACACGCTGGCCATTTCTACATTTGGATCTATGTCTGATGAATAAAAAAGAAACCCAGATGTTATCACCCTAAGAAAAGTCTGGCTTCCCTGCTGGAAAGAGAGCCTGCTGTGGCAGGACGTCATCGAGTGGAGACCTCCTTACAATTCATAACTCCCGGGGCCAACGGCAAACTCCTGGCAGGAGGGGCACCTGCCTCCTCGCCCAGCAAAGCTGCCGTGC
Organism: Myotis daubentonii; assembly: GCF_963259705.1. Classification (NCBI taxonomy): domain Eukaryota; kingdom Metazoa; phylum Chordata; class Mammalia; order Chiroptera; family Vespertilionidae; genus Myotis; species Myotis daubentonii. The sequence continues at coordinate 41,582,836 of NC_081856.1, forward strand.
AGGGGTGCTCACGGCCCACCACCCTGTCCTTGGCAGGGGGGCTCCGGAGGGTCTGGCAGAAAGCTCCAGCCACGTGCTGTCTGGTTGCTAGTGCAGGAAAGGGAATTTTTAAAAGGAGGCAACCAATCCATGAGTTTCTCTCACATTGATGTTTCTCTCTGTTTTTCCCTTTCTCTTCCACTCTCTCTAAAAATCAATGGAAAAGTATCCTCAGGTGAGGATTAACAAAACCAAACAAAACAAAAAAAGGAGAGTGGAAGTGACCCTGTCATTAGAATTGAAGCTACTCAGAGGAGGATTGCATATAGTCTTTGCTGAGGAAACGAGGCTTCTTTCGGTGTGTGCTGGCTACCATTTTATTCCATGAGGTGATGTTAGTGGTGTTACAGCCAAAGTACCTGGCACTATCCAAATCCTGTTCCTTCAACCCCTGCTCCTCCCCGTGGGGTTTCCTTGGGAGCTATAAATACACAGACCTTGGACATGCAAGTGCCTCCTGTCATTAGTCAGGCAACCAGGCTTGACCTGATCGGTGGAGGGAGTAGGTGAGGCTCCATCCTCAACTCAAATCTCAGTGCTTCCACTACTTAGCTGCTAAGCTGTGAGGGACAGAGGCACAGTACTATATCCTATATAATAAAGAGCTAATGTGCAAATGGTTGTCACACCCTTGCGCCGGGGCTGCGGGACCTGAGGCTGCACCCCCTGCCCTGCAGGGTTTGATGGGGGTGGGGCCGGCCGGGTCTGGGTCTCATGCGATTTCAAGGCGCACGCCGGTTGGGCAAGGACTTGACTCTGGGCCCACAGCATGCCCCAGACTCTGACAGGAGGGAGATTTTCATATACATTTTACTAATTTTCTTTCATCTCTGACACTTCTATTATAGAGAAAGGGCAAATAGCAATATTAAAATACTTCCTCTAATTAATTCCCTTTTAATGTGCACGAATTTCGTGCACTGGGCCACTAGTATATATAGGGATGAGAGAGAAAGTGCCAGAGATTTCTGCTTATGTCTGGAGCCAGGTGAAAGCAAGAGGCAGAGGGAACGTATTGGACTTGAACAAAGCGTAGTCTTTGCTTTGGCACATGAGTCTGCAAACTCACCCGGTGACAACAGTGCTTCTGAACAGAGGCAGAGGGAAGGTCAGAGGTCCTCCTTCCTGTGTATGTGTACAGGCATTTCATGTCTGTTTCTCTCTGACAGCCACGTATCCCACACACTAGTGTCCCTGTTCTGCAGGTGACAATACCAAGGCTCTGAGAGTGTACGTGGGTAGCCTGCATACACATGAGTGGCAGAGCGGGACTTAGACCCAGAGCTGTTGGGCACCATCGTCTGTGATCTAAGGGTCATTCTGTAATATTCCTATTGTCAGACTTGGTGCCAGAAACAGATCCGCAGGCCTCCGCGCACTTGGCCCGTCGGCCCTCTTTCTAATTCTGTCCGGCGGGTGGAGTGGGAATTCTGTGCCAGGTGAGTTCCGACAGTGATGCTTTGCGTCTTTTGTGATCATTCCTGAGCATGGAGGCATCTGTTCTGCGGAGCCCTTGATGAGGCTGAATTTAGAAACAATTGAAGTGATTATCATATGAAAATTGTTTCAAAAAAAAGAAAGAAAAGAAAAATGACCTTAATTTCAGAATATCGTCATTATTTCGAGGGCTTCTTTCTAATCAGCCTTCAAAGCCTGGTTAGAAATAAGTGTTAGAGAGCAAACCAGTGGCTTTGACATTTTTCTAAAGGGATTGTAAAAGCACCAAGAGGCAAACCCAACCCCACCGCTGAGAAGATGCTGCCGCCAATGACCAAAAAAAGGCGAGCAAGGAAGGCTGTGCAGCCATTACACAGCCATTACACAGGCCGCAAGCACCTGAGCGGGGAGAGCGGCTCTGTGCTGACTACCTGTTGGTGTTATTTTGTGTTTCATGTGTGATTTGGCATGATTTTGTAGGTTATTTTTGGTGGGCAGTCTAGGAATGCTTACAAATGTTTCTGTGCAAATTAATGGTAGATGCTTCTTTGCTTTACATCATTTCAGCTTATGAAAAGCTTCATGGGAATGCGCTGTTTTCAGATAGCAAAAACCTGTAATTGTATTGCACTGGGTAATTTACACAATACTTTCTCACACAGTACCTAATTGGATCCGTACCTTTTTTATTATTATTGTTTAAAGTATTACAAAGAGTAGTACATGTGTCTCCTTTCCCCCCCATTGACCTCTCCTACCTCCCGGCACATGCCCTTGCGCCCCACCTCCACCCCCAGTGTCTGTGTCTATTGATTATCCTTATATGTATGCACACAAGTCCTTTGGTTGATCTCTTACCCCTCCCCCCAGCCCTCCCCTGCCTTCCCACTGTAGTTTGGCAGTCTGTTCGATGCTTCTTTGTCTCTGTATTTCTGTTCATCAGATTATGATGTTCATTATATTCCATAAATGAGTGAGCTCATGTGATATTTATCTTTCTCTGACTGGCTTATTTCACTTAGCATAATGCTCTCCAGTTCTATCCATGCTGTTGCAAATGGTAAAAAACTCTTCTTTTTTACAGCAGCATAGTATTGCATTGTGTAGATGTACCACAGTTTTCTAATCCACTCTGCAGACTGGTGCTGCCACTGTGGAAAACAGTACGGCATTTCCTCAAAAAACTAAAAATGGAACTGCCATTTGACCCAGTAATACCACTTCTAGGGATATATCCCAAGAAAACAGAAACACCCATCAGAAAGGATATATGCACCCCTATGTTCATAGCAGCACAATTTATAATAACTAAGATTTGGAAACAGCCTATATGGATTCTGCACCTTTTAAGGTATGATTGGCATGCCCATTTTACACATGCAGAACTGAGGCAGGACAGGTGAAATGACTTGCTCAGGGTCATTTAACTAGTAAGTGACAGAACAGGAACTCAGATTCAAATCTTTGACCTCAAAGTCCACATTCATTTCTTATCATCGTGCACCTCATTGCATGGCAGTGCTTCTGAGTTTCATCTTTACATCAGTGATCTGGAGCTTCTCTGAATTGTTTGCTCAATGACTTTCCCTCTCAGAACCTTAATTTCCTTACTGTAAAGTAGGGATAACTAGTGCAAAGAGTTATTGTGTAAAGTTAAGTAAGGTCATGCGTGTGAACATGCTTGTAAAACTGTGAAGTGTTAGACTAGTGCAATGGTCGGCAAACTCATTAGTCAACAGAGCCAAATATCAACAGTACAACGATTGAAATTTCTTTTGAGAGCCACATTTTTTAAACTTAAACTATATAGGTAGGTACATTGTTATTAACTTAATTAGGGTACTCCTAAGGCTTAGGAAGAGCCACACTCAAGGGGCCAAAGAGCCGCATGAGGCTCGTGAGCCGCAGTTTGCCGACCACAGGACTAGTGGGTCTTCATTTTCAACCCCCTTCCTTTCCTTAAACGTGATACTGAGCTGCGTGATGATAGCAGGTCCTTGGAATCTGGTGCAGCTGGACTCAAAACTGGCTCCTCGCCTTGACTATCTGTCTGATCTCAGAGAAATTATTTAATCTCCCTAAACCTCAGTGCCCTCATCTGCCAAATGGGTGAATTGTACTTCCCTCACAGGGTTGCTACAGGGATGAAGTGAGATAATGTATGGAAAGCATTTAGCACATTGTGGGCGTGTGACCAGTAATGAAGTGGGAGTGATCATTGGGCCTGGGGCCAGAGAGGCCCTGATGGGCTGGAGACATCAAGTAGCAGGTGATTGTGATAAATGCCAAATAGTGGGGGGAAGATCAGACTTGTGGAAGCACACCTACTCACTCACTCCCTTGTCACGTCACGTGGTAATGAAATCTTCCCTCCCACTTCCACAGCGACGGGTCTGCAGCTGTTCACGGTGGCCGTTGTGGCATTCCTCTGTGGGAAAGAAATTGTTACACGATTACACACCTCTGTCTTTGCAAAACAGAGAGTGGGTATCTGTGTGACAAACACAAGAAAAAATCTTTCCCCCAAAAAGAATTGTTTGAGTCCTATCGAGAAAAGATGATAATTAGAAAGACAGCTGGGCTGTAGGGCCTCGTTCAGCGTATCCGATTTTGTATGTTGAAAGAAAATTTGACAGTGTATCAGTGAGGTTGTGAGATGAAAAGAAAATATTTTGTTGACTGATTTCCTTACCCTGCATGTCAGTGGCCAAGTCTCAAAGCTTATTTCTACATAATTGAAACTGTTTGCTAGAGCAGGACAATGGGTGAGCATCACAAGTCGGATTCGTGTGCATTTCATGTCGTGAGAGATGAGCAGGTAAAATGGTGAGTGGAGATCATCAAAAGCAGAGCAGTTGAGTGATTCTGAATCAGTGGTGTGGCATTCATAATAGAGGGGGAGATTTCCTCTTTTCTACGATTGCTAAATTTTATTTGCTCATTTAAGTCAGATTCCTCAGCCCAGGTGCGGGGCCTGTCGGTGAGTTGGGAATGGGGTGGTATCGATCCCCTGGCCTTCCCGGCGACACGATCACTCGGGCCTCCTAGAGCCTTCAGCACTCTCATCCACCCACCCCAGGGTGCTGCCTAGGTAGTGTCGTCTTCTGCGTGTGCTGAGAGCTGCACAGGGCCAGGCAGCACTGCCGTGTCCTGCCGCTGCAGTGGGAACACATGGTCAGTAGAAATTCTCACGGGTTATTTCCTGACTAAGCTTGGTCTTGACAGTGAAGGCAGGGGGTAGGTAAACCAGAGGTGAGACCGGGTCCCTATCCCGCCTGAAACTCCAATCCTGAGATTTTTAAAACTTGACAGGGAGAAACGTTTTTTGTTGTGTGTATTTTTTAAGTTCTGTAAGCTGCATCTGTCTCGCTAGGGATGGAGACTTCCCTACCACATTGGGGCTATTTCCTTGACGATGAAAACCACACACTGTAAAGCCAGGATTCTCCTTGGAAACGGAAATGTCTACAATGCTCTAGTTCCTAGTTACATTTTTTGGTTTTGTTTTGGGAAGAGGTGCTGTTGAGGGATATCCAGCTGGCACGGCAGAGACGGGGTTCCAATCTAGGTCTGTATCCTGGGGGACGTTTTTCTTTCTCTTAGCCACTGATCCTGACTATACCACCATCAATCAATCAATCAATGAATAAATAAATAATCCTGAGGCTACGTTCAGTTTTCTAGGAAAAACAATACAAGAAGAAAACCAGTACTGGTAACCTTTGACCTGAGACAAAAGAAAAATCTCAGCTCCCCAGATACTGTTAGGAGAAGGAAAACTCACTTAAAAGTCCGCAGACATGAACTCTGGTTACTACCCACGGAACAATTGCCGACTAACACCAGGAGGTATAAATGTTCTAGTGCCTTCTGCTTAACGGAATTCTGGAAAGTGACACAGCAATGTCTCACCCTCCATGGTCCTTAGGAAACAGGCTCGACAGAATGGAGCCATGGTATCTTAAGCATCTACCACATGCTGGCGTCTTCCTCTGAGCCACAGAGAGAAGCAGCAACAAAACTCTGGAGATACACTTACTGGTCGCTTGGAAAAGGAAGGACAGAGGGATGGAGAAAGTAACAACCTCCACCTGGACAGCAAGTAAGATTTCAGCAGGTAGAGAAGGAGAGAGCGTCGTTCTAATGCTGACTGTTGGGAGCCACTTCCATGTTTATAACGGGTTTTATGTTTATCTCTCATGAGCTTCATCCACTAGACCACTGTGAGGATGGGGGTGACAGTAAAAGTGCTGGGGCAGCCCTGGCAGGTGTGGCTCAGTTGGTTGAGCATCCTCCCATGCACCAAAGGGTTGCCGGTTTGATTCCCGGTCAGGGCCCATGCCCAGGTATCTGGTTTTGGGCTAGATCCCCAGTCGGAGGACGGGGAAGGCAGCTGATCAATGGTTCATTCTCACATCAATGTTTTTTCTTTCTCCCTCTCCCTTCCTCTCTCTCTAAACATAAATATATATATATATATATATATATATATATATATATATATATATATATATATATATATTTTTTTTTTTTTTTAAAGTGGTTGTGCGAGTTCAGGATAGAGTAAGGAATTTGGTGATTTCGATGAGTTTGGGGTGTGACCTTGAAGGGCCCTGGCTACCAGGCCATAAGGTTTAGCCTTTAATCTGCCATCAGCAGGGAACATGGTAGATCTCTGAGAAATAACATGGCATGATCAGATAGAGAGTCTTAAACTTGGAGAGCAGTTAATATTTCTGAGTGTAGGTGGGAGATAATGAAGGCCTAGAATAAGGAATGGCGGCAGTAATCTATACTAATAATAGAGGAATGTGCAAATTGTCCAGGATGCCGTCACAGTAACAGTAACGACCAAACAGCAGGCTGCATGGGATGACAAGGCTGGTAGGGGGGTTGGTGAGGGACGACCAAACGACTGAACAACAGGCTGCGTGGGGCAACCAGGCTGGCGGGGAGGGGGGCAGTTGGTGGTGACCAGGCCAGCAGGGGGGGCAGTTGACAGGCTGGCGGGAGGGGCAGTTGAGGGCAACCAGGCCAGCAGAGGGGGGCAGTTAGGGGCAACCAGGCTGGTGTGGGCGGGTGGGGGACAGTTAGGGGTGATCAGGCAGGCAGGCAGGTGAGCAGTTAGGAGCCAGCGGTCCCAGATTGTGAGAGGGATGTCCAACTGCCGGTTTGGCCCGATCCCCAGGATCAGGCCTAAACCGGCAGTTGGACATCCCCCAAGGGGTCCCAGATTGGAGAGGGTGCAGGCTGGGCTGAGGGGACCCCCGTGTATGAATTTCGTGCACCAGGTCTCTAGTTAGAAATAAAGTTGAGAGACAAGGATTCTCCTATGGTTATTTTTGTCTTTTTCCCCCCACTAATAAGTAGAATTTTGTTTTTCTTTTTCATAAAGTTCATTCCTTTTTCACCTCTGACCTTCTTGTGCAAAGCTGGTTAACAACAAACAAACAAACAACAAAACAACTAAGAACCATTTTCCCCCAAGTAAGGAGGGGTTCAGTTAATTATTTATATCCCACATCTGTTGATGGCATCCAGTTTGTTCCTAGCATACCATTCTTGTCCTGCCAGACCCTGGGAATGGGTTACAAGTCCTCCTTTTTGCAGCTGGATGGCTCATGGGTCATGGAGTTTCTTTGAGACGGTTCTGATTCTGCCCAATCCCATGTAGCCCCACCCCACCCCCCAACCCAGCCTCAGGAGAGAAGACCAGAGAAAAAGCACAATATCCTACTCTCCATCAGTTGCTTCTCTGACAGAACGAATTTGCTTAATTTCGGGTTAGAATAATGACTTCTGTGCAGGGAAAACTCAGCCAGGGTCTGGCAGGAGTCCTTTCTGGGTGCAAACACACAAATGCTTTAGCATCTGGCAGGTGACCCCAAGGAGGCAGTCAGGCTGGAAGCTAACAGTCCCTCCCTCCCTCCCTCCCTCCCTCCCTCCCTCCCTTCCTTTCTCTGTCACTTTCTAGCTATTGTTCTTTCTAATTCTCCATTAAAGCAAGGGGGAGAGTTCTCTCAAATCACCAAGGCTCATCTTGTAAACAACCCACTAAACTAAACCCTATCTCGTTCAGATTAACAGTCAATATTTATTGAGCACCTGCTAGATGCCAGACACAATATTGAACTCTTCCCATTCATTGGGATCCCTTTTTCTCACTTAGTCATTCAAACAGCCCTATGAGAGAGGTATTATTATGCCGATGTTACTGTAGAAGAATGAGACAGAGGGTCAAATGACATTCCCAAGGTCACATAACACGGTAAATAATAAGAACTTCAACTTAGTTCGTCTGCTACCGCAGTCTTTCCCTGAAGTACACAAAAGGTGCAAGAGGTTAAAAGAAATAACTTGACGCCCTAACCGGTTTGGCTCTGTGGATAGAGCGTCACCCTTTGGACTGAAGGGTCCCGGGTTCGATTCCGGTCAAGGGCATGTACCTTGGTTGCCGGCACATCCCCAATAGGGGGTGTGCAGGAGGCAGCTGATCGATGTTTCTCTCTCATCGATGTTTCTAACTCTCTATCCTTCTCCCTTCCTCTCTGTAAAAAATCAATAAAATATATTTTTAAAAAAAAATAAAAAAAATAACTTGATAGTCTCTTCTTGTTAGCCAATTAGTGGCCTTCTTACTGTACACACAGCTGATGAACAAACACGAATATTTCAGCCACATTGGCCAGGATAGGGAGTGATCGCTCAATACATTCCCACAGACGCAGCCATTCCAACTCCCAGAGTGACTGAGCCCAAGATAAGGAGGGTGTGGGAGTGGGGAGGGTGTCCCAATCCTGCTCCCCTGGGACCACAAGTGACGTGGCTTTGTCATGGCCGTCAGCTTCTCTAAGCGCCTCATCCTTGGAATAAAGCAAAGATGTAATATCCCTCTTCCAACTGTACAGTGAAATTATGAGAATAAAATGTTATTGAAAATGCTCTGAGCTGCCACCAGAGCCAGATTCCCTTCTCCCCCTATCCTGTGCAGGAGACTATTTTTATAAGCATAGTCATTCCAAGCCAGGAAACAGTAGATGTTAAACACATGTTTGCTGAGTAAATAAAAAAATGATGAACTATTCTTAGACTGTATGGAGGGGCTTGGATCAATTAACTGAGTGCATTTGTGGCCCCGAGAGGATGTCTAAAAATGGGGCCTTGAGCTGCTCATGTACCTCTGGCTGCTAGCTCAGTGGGAGGCCTGGATGCCCACAGCGGATCTATTCGCCCTTCTCAGTCTGTGACAGCTCACTGTTCTGCTTTAGGGTTTCTCGTAACCCAAAGTGATAATTCCTGTCTGTTCAATAAGAGAATATTTAGAACCTTCAGCTAAACAGACACATATTGCAATTGGATTTTCACAGGAGTCAGCCAACTTAGGTAGGGTCTCAGCCTGTGGCTGCCTGGGGGACTGTGGAGGGCCCCAGTGCCCCCCAGTCTTTCCCTCCCTGCAGCCAGCACCGACCTGGCATCTGTCCCCGACGCCCAGACAAGCGCGTATGCAGTGGTCTGATGGCCAGGAGGTCTGATAGCGAAGGGACACGTGCTCCTCGTCTGGAGCCCTGACTTGAGACCTCCAATGATCTCTTCCTTTGGGACAGCTTTGTCGTTTCTGCAGACCCGGAAGGGGGCCATTTGGTATGGCCCTGTGTGCTCACTTAGGGATAGTGTGAGCAAGCGACTGATCAGTTCACCTCCAGTTGCTGGCACTGTGGGAGGATTTGGTGGGGAGTCGGCCATCAGCTAGACTTGAAGTAGCAGCAAAAGGTGTGGGCATGAAAGTTCAGGAGGAGTGGAGGCTGAGAAGGGAGAGGGGGCATTTGTGTGCTGACAATAGTTGCACTCGTAAAAGAGCAAGGTGGGTGTGCCCTCCTAGGTGCGAGAGGGAGCAAATGGCAAGCGTGCAGGTGTGTATGCCTGTGACACAGGCAGGCCAGAGGGGATGGGGTGGAATTCCAAATCCAATTTCAATTCCAGCTCAATACTAATCTTAGCTGGTGTGCAAACTCTTGAAAAATGCATGGTTAGGATGTAAAGGCGCTAGAGGAAAATGGCTTTTTGGAGAATTTATGAGGGAGGGTCTGGAGACCGTAACAATGATCTCTTTGCTATAAATACTCCCCAAGGAATCTGGGAGCCAGGATTGAACTGAATGCCAAGGGAGCAAAAGAAAAGTGGAGGCAACCTAGTGTCCAACAAGGGAGGGTCATTAAGTACATTTCAGGCAATGGAATATGAAAGGGCTGTAAGCCTCATGTTACCAGTTACCTACCCAATGCAATGCTTGGCACTACGTCAGTGCTCAGTACTGTTTGTTGAATCAATGAAAATTCTGCAATTTAAAATGATGAGACACATCCATAGGTAGAACACCCACAGTATACTTTCAAGTGAAATGAAGATTACAGAATAGTGTAGTATGATCCCATTTATGGTCAGAGCGAACAAATTTCATATCTCTGCATTTAGATGTCTAAGAAGATGTAGACAAAGAAAACTATTAATAGTGCTTATCTTCTATGGAGTGCTGTTGGATCAGAGCAAGAGTGTTCATGTTCTAATTTCCACATCCTCTTGTTACTTACATTTTTTACAATAATGATGTAGTGCTTTGGTAATCAACAAAACCAAAAATGATATTTTCATTTTGAGGGGAGAGGCCACCTGTAAAAGGGTGGTTGTTAGATAATATTCTATTCAGATTCTTAACAGAAATATATGTTCTGTGGGCAGTTATGTGGTTGCACTTTATTTTTATGAAAAACAAAACATTGGAAAGCAGACCAACACCAGGCCCCCTGCACACTGAAATGCAGGTTCTGTAGACAAGGCCCCAGGTGAGCCCTGCTCACCTGAGAAGAGCAGGTGGGTTTCCTGGGCTTTATCTCAGCACGGGGGAGGCGGAAGGACTTGTTTCCCCTGAGCCTCCTGCTCACTATGTATTTTGTACCAGCTCAGTTCTCATCTCAAACTCTGTCACCTCTCTGCCAGGTGTGTGACCCAGTGTCACAGGTGTGCCACTCACTCTGGAGGTGCCGGTCCCCATTCTCACTGGGAAGAAGGCCTCCCTGCAAGCAGTGGCTTCGTGACAAACCTCTGGCAGTCCCAGCAAAGCCATTTTGTGATCCAGCTGAGGTTGTAGGAAATATAGGTCTGGTTTCCTTATAACATTTGTTCTTACCAGAGGCTTTGGTCAAGATAAAATTCAGCAAGGGATTGTTATATAACTTCACTTGTCCCTCTTTAATATTTTAATTTTTCCCTTCAGGCACCGCTGTGTTTTATGCCTTAATTTGCCCATTATATATAAACTAGGGGCCCGGTGCACGAAATTCGTGCACTGGGTGTGTGTGTGGGGGGGAGTGTCCCTCAGCCCAGCCTGTCCCCTCTCACATACTGGGAGCCCTCAGGCGTTGACCCCCATCACCCTCCAATTGCAGGATCGGCCCCTTGCCCAGGCCTGACGCCTCCGCCAGAGGTGTCAGGCTTGGACAGGGGACCCCCATCTTCCCCCGATCACTGGCTCTGGCCCCCGCCCAGGCCTGAGGCCTCTGGCCCAGGAATCAGGCCTGGGCAGGGGACCCCCATCTCCCTCGGATCGCTTGCTCCACCCCCCGCCCAAGCCTGACGCCTCTGACCCAGGCTTCAGGCCTGGGCAAGGGGACCATCATATCCCCCCAATCCCCGGCTCCGCCCCCCACCCAGGCCTGATGCTTCGGCCAGAGGAGTTGACCCTCATCACCCTCCGATCACCAATCACCGGATCGGCCCCTTGACCAGGCCTGAGGCCTCCGGCAGAGGTGTCAGGCCTGGGCAGGGGACCCCCAGCTCCCCGCGGTTGCAGGCTCCGCCCCTGCCCCTGCAGGAAGCCTCTGGCTGAGGCGTCCGGCCCGGGCAGCGGGGACCCACAGCTGCAGCGGCCCCGCGATCATGGGCTTCGCTTTAGGCCCAGGCAAGGGACCCCTAGCTCCCGGGACTGCCAGCTTCGACCGTGCCCAGCTCCCATCGCTGGCTCCACCCCTACTTCCTGCTATCACTGGCCAGGGCAGCAAAGGCACCTGATTCTCCCATCATGATTCTGCCCCCCAGCTCTTAGCTCCCCCCTGGGTTTCCGATCACTGTTAGTGGCAGGGGGCTTCTTCCTGCTTCCCTTTCGCCTCCCTGCATTGTGCCTACATATGCAAATTAACCACCATCTTGTTGGCAGTTAACTGCCAATCTTAGTTGGCAGTTAATTTGCATATAGCCCTGATTAGCCAATGAAAAGGGTATCGTCGTACGCCAATTACCATTTTTCTCTTTTATTAGATAGGATATGTCAGTTCATATATATGGCCTCCTTTCCAACTTCCACTGAGGGGCAAGTTCCATTGAAGAGAAATTTCTGAAGCAGTGTGATCTTCAGACTTTTGTTTAGTCTTCCCCCCCCCCCCCCCCAGTGAGAATCAAAGATAAATGACCTAGAAATAAAGTTGCCAGATTTTAGCCACCTGTAAAATAAATTCAGATGGTTAAAGGACCTGAGGTCCAAGTCATTATAAATGAATGCTTGCTCCCATCCATCTATAACTCATCATTTCTTCCCTACATTTTAGGAACTTTTTTCTAGGTATGTTTTCATAATTTAGACATTCCATTGGTTAAAAATTAGAGGACAAGGTTACATGCCCCAAACAGGCAAACATTTTTAACTAGAGGCCCATTGCACAAAATTTGTGCAAGGGGCTCAGCCCTCGCAGCCCTGGCTTCGTTCAGAAGGTCATCCGGAAGGACTTCCAGAAGGTCATTCGGCTGTCCGGTCTAATTAGCATACTACACTTTCATTATTAAAGATTGCCCTGATCTCTTCCTTAAACCACTGTGGGTTCTGTGTTCTTTGTTGTAGCTGAGCTTGACTTTAGCTGCTCGCATCTTATAAATTCCATTTTAGGAGACCTCAGAGCAGATGGCACTGAGATTTTTCCTAACCAGGGTGTCCAGGATGAGCTGTGGACTTTTCCCTGGAGAACCTAACGCTGGGCCCTTAGGAGTTAACTCCCGGAGTTTTTCGAACCTGATGAGGAACTGCAGGAATGAAATGCTGCGATCTTTCTCTCCACAGAGACAAAAAAAAACAACAAAGAAGGGCGCACACGCATTCCTCAGGCTGCCCGCCAGTCGCCATTTCCTTTCCCTGTGGCATCACTTTTAGGAGCTGTGCTTTTTTTTTCTTCTTCGTCTTAAATAGAAAGTTAACTTCATATTTTAGATTCCTGGTCATGGTTCTCTGTTGGTGGTTGGATGTCTTCTCTTTTTGTATATTTTCCTTTTTCATCTGTGGTCACTATTAACCCCAGATTTATTGTTTGGGAGACTGGATGTGACCCAAAATAGGCTGGGCAGTTCCACATTACCCTTGTCAGAGTGAGTTACTGAATAACAGAATGCGGATGGCAACAGAATCGATGTGCATTGCACTTAAAGGTAGCACAGATTCAGCAAAATTAACAGATATATGTTATATATACTACATACATCAATGATGGCGAACCTTTTGAGCTCGGCGTGTCAGCATTTTGAAAAACCCTAACTTAACTCTGGTGCCGTGTCACATATAGAAATTTTTGATATTTGCAACCATAGTAAAACAAAGACTTATATTTTTGATATTTATTTTATATATTTAAATGCCATTTAACAAAGAAAAATCAACCAAAAGAATGAGTTCGCGTGTCGCCTCTGACACGCGTGTCATAGGTTCGCCATCACTGACATGCATTATATGGGATGTACATTAGGCATCTCAGAATTAACATGTGCACAACTGAGCATAGATACCCATGCCCTGCCTCACCCATATGCCCCGCTTCTCCTGCCCTTTTCCCATTTCAGCAAGTTTCAACTTCACCCTGATACTCGCTTAGGGCAACGCCTTGGAGTTAAGCTGGACTGCTCCCTTTTTTCTCACCCTACATTATCCAATTCTGTTAACTCCTAAAAGATTTGTCCAATTGTCACCTCCTTTGCCACTACCACTGGCTCCAGCGACCCTCATCTCTTGCCTGGATCGCTGCAGTGGCCGCCAAGCTGGTCTCCCCACCTCTGCCCTCAACCTTCCTTAGCTTACTCTCAGCACCACAGCCAGAGCGGTCCTGGTAGAATATAAATCGCTCCTATCACCTCTCTGCTAAAGTCGTGCAGGGACTCCGTCTCACTCAGAGTGGAAGCCCAAGTCCTTCCGGTCACTCCAGGTCTCACATCATCTGGCTCTTGTCACGATTCTGATCTCTCCTCCTTCACTTTCTCCTGCCCTCCCCTCCCCCATATCCTGGAGCATGCTAAGCATGTTCCTCTTGTAGACCCTTCTCGTTCGCTGTTTTCTCTGCCTGGAATAGTTTTTCCCTGATATCTCCATGGCTACCACCTTCACTTCCTCTGGTCTTTTTCAAATATCACTTTCTTAGTGGGGCCTTCCCTGGCTTCTTATTTAAAAATAGAGGCCCAATGCACGAAATTTGTGCATGGGTACAGTCCCAAGGTCTGGCCTGCGATCAGAGCCATCTTCCCCGGCTGCTGGCAGCCTGCCCTGCCCCCTGCCGCCACCTACCCCTGGCTCCCCGTTCGCCATCAGGCGATCAGAGCCCGCTGACCGGGGGGAGGGACCAAGAGGTCGGCCATTCTCCCTGCTCAGGTGTGGAGTGACCGGCAGGGCGAGGGCCTTGGCCTGGTGCCACCTGGGTCCCTCACCATCCACCCCCAGCTCCCCGTTTGCCATCAGGCGATCAGAGCCCGCTGACCGGGGGGAGGGACCAAGAGGTCGGCCATTCTCCCTGCTCAGGTGTGGAGTGACCGGCAGGGCGAGGGCCTTGGCCTGGTGCCACCTGGGTCCCTCACCATCCACCCCCAGCTCCCCGTTTGCCATCGGGTGATGGGAGCCTGACGGCTGGGGAAAGAACCAAGAGGTGGTCAGTGTGCCTCATAGTGACTGGTCGAGCGGTCATTCTGGTCGTTCCACCTTAGGGTCAATTTGCATATTGCCCTTTTATTATATAACTAGGGGCCCGGTACACGAAATTCGTGCACTGGGTGTGTGTGGGGGGGAGTGTCCCTCAGCCCAGCCTGCCCCCTCTCACATACTGGGAGCCCTCAGGCGTTGACCCCCATCACCCTCCAATCGCAGGATCGGCCCCTTGCCTAGGCCTGATGCCTCAGCCAGAGGCGTAGACCCCCATCACCCTCCGATCGCCTGATCGGCCCCTTGCCCAGGCCTGACGCCTCTGACAGAGGTGTCAGGCTTGGACAGGGGACCCCCATATCCCCCTGATCACTGGCTCTGGCCCCCGCCCAGGCCTGAGGCCTCTGGCCCAGGAATCATGCCTGGGCAGGGGACCCCCATCTCCCTCGGATCGCTTGCTCCACCCCCCGCCCAAGCCTGACGCCTCTGACCCAGGCTTCAGGCCTGGGCAAGGGGACCATCATATCCCCCCAATCCCCGGCTCCGCCCCCCACCCAGGCCTGATGCCTCGGCCAGAGGAGTTGACCCTCATCACCCTCCGATCACCAATCACCGGATCGGCCCCTTGACCAGGCCTGAGGCCTCTGGCTGAGGCGTCCGGCCCGGGCAGCGGGGACCCGCAGCTGCAGCGGCCCCGCGATCGTGGGCTCCGCTTTAGGCCCAGGCAAGGCACCCCTAGCTCCTGGGACTGCCAGCTTCGACCGTGCCCAGCTCCCATCGCTGGCTCCACCCCTACTTCCTGCTATCACTGGCCAGGGCGGAAAAGGCACCTGATTCTCCGATCATGGCTGGGGGCCCCCCAGCTCTTAGCTCCCCCCTGGGTTTCCGATCACTGTCAGTGGCAGGGGGCTTCTTCCTGCTTTCCCTTTCGCCTCCCTGCATTGTGCCTACATATGCAAATTAACCGCCATCTTGTTGGCAGTTAATTGCCAATCTTAGTTGGCAGTTAATTGTCAATCATAGTTGGCAGTTAACTGCCAATCATAGTTGGCAGTTAACTGCCAATCATAGTTGGCAGTTAATTTGCATATAGCCCTGATTAGCCAATGAAAAGGGTATCGTCGTACGCCAATTACCATTTTTCTCTTTTATTAGATAGGATAAACAACCATCCACCCACCTTGGTATTCCCTGACCCTCTTCCTTCTTCACTTTTCTCCGTGGCACACCTCCATCTAGCATTTCACTTATTTATCCAATTTATTGTATGTCTCCTGCACCATCTCCATGAGAACAGTGTTTTGGCCTGTTGGCTTCCTGCTGAGCCCCAAGTGCCTAGACCTGTGTCTCGCTCCCAGCAGACACTCAGCACATATGTGTGGAATAAATGAGTGCCAGTAGGAAGCTGTCTCCTCTCTCCTCACTGCTTCTTTCTGACTTTTTAGGGGACTGTTGTCTTAATTTCTGTGTCCTTTGTTCCTGGAGCTAGTCTGGCATAGTAGGAAAAAACCAGTGGACAGCCACGTACAACTCGAACTTACCATTTGGCTCTCTCATTCACAAGCTGTGTGACTTGGGACAAGTCACTTAACTTCTCTGAGTTTTCATTTCTTTGCTTATAAAATATGGAAAGCCTTCCTGCCTCCCACTCAGGATTGCTGGAAAGGTTCAATAGAATCCTACGTGAAGGGCCGTCAAGGGTAAGACGCTGTTTTCATTTTGCATGGTGTGTGGCCTGGCTGAATGCTGGAGCTTTGCATATATGACTGTCTCATTTAATTCTCACATCACATCAGTGAGATACGAAGTCATACTACTGGATCCATTGTAAAGATGAGAAAACTGAGGTGACCAAGAAGTTCAGTGAATTACCCAAGAGTCTAGGCAACAACGGAGCCAGGCTTTGGACCCAAGCATTTTTATTCAATGGCCTGAGATTCCCCCCATTATGTTCTATTGGCACAAAATAAGTATTCTGATGACTGTGTGGAGTAATGAAAAAGGTTTCATCTGAGGTGCAACTTTTGTCTGCAGACTGTTTTTCTCTTGACTGCTAATTAATGTGGCGTTTCCCTGATGTGATTCCCCCCCCCCCCCCTTCAACTCTAACAGGCAGAAATTCCCATCTTTCAAAAGAAAAAAAGTATTGTCAGGCATGCCTCCCTCTTTCCTCTCCTCCCCTGAGAAGGCAACTCTATCACATGTCCCCTGAGGTTTTTGTCCTGCAGACTAACCAAGTCCAGATGGTTTTCGCAAGTTCAGACATCGTGGGTCGCAAAGCGTTTGTAGTTATCTACTGAGACACCTTCTGGACTAAATCGTAAACACCCACTCCCCAAAGAACTCCCCGCACACTCTTCTCCCTTGTTTCTGCGATGGCCTGTCTGTGCTAATGAACTTGTAAATGTGGTTTAATTACTGTTTACCGAAAAATAGCTGCACACACATCAGTCTCAGTGGGAGACGTAGCCCAAATGTTGAGGCCATTTGTTTCTGGTGCAAAACAGCTAATAAATGAGAAGAGCTTTTTTTAAACATTGGGAAAGGAACTTGTGTTTGGTTTTGTTTTATATATTTGGGGAAGTAGATCATTTCTTAAGAGAGTGGATTTAAATATTGGAACGGCACTCCCCGCGCCCCCCCCCTCCCCCACCCCGAGGCCAGGCACACGGTGATGTGCACAGAACCACAGTGTCATAAAAAGCATAATAATGGTGATTTGATGGAACACCACACCAAAGAGCTATATTCCGAAGAACTCCCCAAAAGGAAAACTCAGAATTGCTTGTAAATTCCGGCAAATGTTTCAGAGCTCTGTAAACCCATGTATTATGTATTACCTCATGTTTCTGAATTCTTGCCTCGGGCAAATTGCCAACTTAGCAACTAAATGACAGTTTGACAATTCTAATAAAAACCAGCCTCTCTATCTTTGCTTGTATTCCTTCAGGAAAAAGAAGAAGAAGAAAAAAAAGAACATGAGAGGGGAGTGAAAGTGATTGGAAGCTTCAATTTATGAATTCTGTTTGTGCTCCAGTGGAGTTGGAGTTGAGTTTTATGCATAATAAAATTCAACTCTTGCATAATAAGATGCTTGCCTGCTCTGTTCTCCCTGGCCCTCCGAGAAGCCGGCCTGGGAGCCCGAGAGGGGCTAGGTCTGCCTCCAGTGCAGACCTCGGAAAACCAGTCACCAGGACAATTACTAAGGGTTGCTCGTCATGTCCTGAACTGTGGCTGTTATGAAAGAAGTCTGAGCAGTGTGAGATGCAAACGCTGCCCTCCAGGAATTTATTTTAGAGGGAGCAACAGTCAGGTACACAGACAATTCAATATAAGAGACCCCAAGGGTGGGAGGTGGGGGCAGTGGGTGAAGGTGGTCAAAGGGTGCAAACTTCCAGTTGTAAGTTCTGGGATATAATGCATGGTGACTAGTTAACAATACCGCCTTGTATACTTGAAAGTTGCTAAGAGGGTAGATCTTAAAAGTTTCTATCACAAGAAAAAAATTGTAACTATGTGTGGTGGTTGGCATTAACCAAACCTATTGTGATGATCATTTCAGAGTATATACATATTATTGGGTTATTATATTGTACTAGAGGCCCGCTGCATGAAATTCGTGCAAGAGTAGGCCTTCCTTCCCCCGGCTGCCAGCACTGGCTTCCCTCTGGCACCTGGGACCCGGGCTTCCCTCTAGCACCCAGGAACCAGGCTTCCCTCCAGCCACTGGCAGGCACCCGGGACCCAGGCTTCCCTCGCAACCCTGGCTTTGTCTGGAAGGCGGTCTGGAAGGACGTCCAGTCTAATTGGCACGTTACACTTTTATTATTATATACTAGGGCCCAGTGTACAAATTCGTGCATCTTGAAAGAAACTGTGGGCTACGAGGCTGCAGGGGGCACAGGAATGGGTCTCATCCCATCCTCCTCGCCCCCGCCTGGCCCCTCCTACTGCGGCCCCCGGTCCCTTGTCTTCCGGCAGCCCCGCTCCTGCTGCTGCCACTCCCACACGCTGACTGCACCAGCCCTGTTCACACCTGCTGACAGTGCAGAGCGAGTAGGGCCAGCACCAGCAGTGGGTGTGAGCGGGACCAGCGCTGTCAGCAGGTGTGAGTGGCAGCTGCTGCCCCAATCGCCCCTCAGGAGCAGGGGAGGTGGAGAAGCCCTCAGGGCGATCAAGGCCGGCAGCCGCTGCTTGCACCCACTGATGGTGCCAAGTGATCGGGAACAGCGCTGGGTGCCGGCAGTGGGTGTGAGCTGTGGTTCTGGCATCGGCAGCAGGTGTGAGCAGGGCCATCGCTGGCAGCAGGTGTGAGAGGTGGCTGCCAGCCCCAATCGTCCCTCAGGAGCAGGGGGAGGTGGAGAAGCTCTGAGGGCCGATCGGGGCCGGCAGTCGCTGCTTGCACCTGCTGACAGTGCTGAGCAATCAGGGCCTGCGTCAGGTACCAGCAGTGGGTCCGAGTGGGGCCAGCACTGGCAGCAGGTGCAGGCGCCGACAGCAGGTGCAATTGCTCGGTGGGACCGTGGTGCATGGGAGCAAAGAATTTTCAGTAACCACCAGAGGTTCACCCTGATGACAGCTACCGGTGCCCCGCCTTGGTCTGGCGTCCCCACTCACTTGCTCCACCATCCCACTGCAGCTGATGCCTGCCATGTTCCACGCTCTGCTGCCTGCTGCTGACACAGCCATATTCTGCATGCACCCCCTGGTGGTCAGCACATGTCATAGCAACCGGTTGTTCAGTTGTTCCACTATTTGGTCTATTTGCATATTAGGGTTTTGTATATATAGATACCTGAAACTTACACAATTATGTCTCAATAAACCTGGGGCGGGAGAAGAGATCCCAAGACCAAGTCTTAACTACCAGATAGCTTTTTGTATTTTTTAGTGTTTTTTTTTTAATTTTAATTTTTCCATTATGGTTTACTTTTAATATTATTTTGTATTGGTTTCAGGTATACAAGACAACAACCTATACTAATAAAAGGGTAATATGCAAATTGGTCAGGATGCCCTCACAATAACGACCTAACAGCAGTCTACGTGGGGCAACCAGACTGGCAGGGAGGTAGTGAGGGGATGACCAAATGACTGAACAGCAGGCTGCATGGGGCGATGAGGCCGGCTGGGGGGTTAGTGAGGGATGACCAAACAGCAGGCTGTGTGGGGCGACCAGGCTAACAGGGGAGGCAGTGAGGGGCGACCAGGCTGGCGGGGGGTGGGGGGGGCGGCAGTTGGGGGTGAACAGGCCAGCAGGGGGGGAAGTTGTGAGTGACCAGGCTGGCAGTGGGGGGGGGGGGGGTTGGGGGCGACCAGGCCAGTGGGGGGGGGGGGGGAGAGACAGTTTTCTTTGATTACAAAATCCTCATTATTAACCAGTGCGGATTGGCTGTCAACCTGTTAAAAATGTGGATTGGCTGTCAACCGGTTAAAGATGTGGATTTTGTAATCAAAGATAACATGATAATTTCAAGAGAAACATCAAAAGTGCTTTATTCAAAGTAATGTCCATCGCTAGCTACACATTTCCCCCATCTTTCAGGTGATTTGTGTATACCATCCCAATAGAACTTTTCTTGTTTTGAGGCAGACCATTCAGAGACCCAATTTTCCACCTCTTTGTACATTTTGAAGTGCTGCACAGAAAATGCGTGTGTCATCGATCGGAATTATGTGGTAATCTGAAGGAGCAAGGGCTGGTGAATATGGCTGATGGGTTAATACCTCTCAGGCAAGATCTTTTAACATGTCTTTAACTGGTTTTGAAGTGTGTGATGGTGCGTCATCATGAAGCAAAATTACTTTGTCATGTCTTCTGGCCCATTCTGGTGGTTTTAGGATCAAAGCATTCAAATTTATTATTTGTTGTCTGTAGCGATCAGTATTAATGGTTTCACCTGGTTTTAGAAGCTCAGAATATACCACACCTTCCTGATCCCACCAAACGCAGAGCATTGTCTTCTTTCCGAAGTGATTTGGCCTTGCAGTTGATGTTGATGGTTGACCTGGATCAACCCATGATTTTGTGCATTTGGGATTCTCAAAATAAGTCCACTTTTCATTGCCAATCAAAATTCCATGCATAAAGGACTTTCTTTCATGTTGAAGCAACATTTTTACTGATGACTTTTCGGTTTTCCATTTGTCTTTCATTCAGTTGATGTGGCACCCATTTTCCCTCCTTTTAAATCTTTCCCATTGCTTGTAAATTATCTTAAAGTGTTTACTGAGCAATGTTTAATCTTTCTGCAAGTTGTTTTTGAGTTCGACATGCATCTTCATCCAATAATGCTTGTAATTGTTGGTCTTCAAACTTTTTCGGTTGACCTGGATGTTCTTTGTCTTTCACATCGAAATCATCACTTTTAAAGCATTGAAACCAGCGTTCACAAGTATCTTGAGATGGAGCATGTTCACCATAAGCTTCCCGAAGCATATGATAACTTTCAGCAGCACTTTTCTTCCAAATAAAGTAATGAATTAAAACTTCCTGCAAATGCTCTTTTTTTGGCACAAAATTAGACATTTTTAAGCATAAAAATATCTATGATGTTAACACCTTCAGTAAATTTGACATATGAAGTTTTTGAAGCTTGTTGTCAATACAACAAAATAGCATACATATCAAATCACATATATATCAACATATGTGTAACTCCATCTATTGAAAAATATCTGCATTATTAATCCGTACACCTAGTACACAACTGGGTGTCCTTTACAGAAGAGGGGACATGTCTTACTTTTCTTTGCATCTACAGTGCCAGAAACATATCTGGTATATTGCGCTCAATAAACATTGAATGGCTACTAGTATGTGAATTGGAAAGACAGTAATTACTGGTATTTTCCCATCTAATAAAAGTTGCCTTTATTCTTCATACCATACTATTTTTAGTTTAAAAATATGTAACTAAAAGGTGTAATATATATATATATATATATATATATATATATATATATATATATATATATATATATATATATCCTTGTTTTTTTAAATGTAAATGCATTAAAACATTTGTTAATAGCATATTTAGATAAGTATGCATTCAAAAAATCTGGAAGGACACCCCAAATTCCAGCAGTGGTTACCTCTAAGTATTTAGATGTGAAATGTGATGAATGAAATGAAATGAAAGGAGATGTGACCTTCTCCTTTATGAACTCCCGACTTGTTTTGCTATCTTATTGGGGAGGTGTGCTGCTGTTAGGCTAAGAAAATATGAAGTAATATGTATTTTAGAAAGGAAAGTTTGACCTATCCCATGAACCACAATCATTAGACATAAAAAAAACAAAACAAAACAATGAAGCATGATCTTTTACATCTAAACCCTGTGTTGACAGTGACTTGACTTCATGAACTTAAATAGTTGACTTAGCTTAGTAGCTTTAATGGTATTAGGCAGGTTTCTGTTTTCCTTACTCATGTCTGTGTTTATACTATTCAGCAGGTATGCAAGCAGCACTTTACTTGTAAATGTTCTAGCAATTACATGATCGCTTTTGCTCCCTCTCTTCCTCTCCTTTAATTCTCCCTTCTCATACTTGGACTCAGTGTTAGAACCTATATTTTTTTAAAGCCATCCATGGCCTCTTCCAAATAGATAAGGCAGAATTAAGTAGCCAGTGTGCCTCCCTCTCTCTCTCTCTCTCTCTCTCTCTCTCTCTCTCTCACACACACACACACACACACACACACACACACACACACCACACACACACACACACACACACACACACACACACCCATTCTCTCTCCTTTCATTATGCATCTCTTGTTTTCAGGTTGGCTCTGTATAAAACAAATAACAGTGTCTGATCAGTGATATTTTTGCTCCTCATCGTTTGCCTGCTTGTCTTTCTATTGTTTTGTTTGGCTGACTACGGTGTTGGAAAACCTAGACAATGTTATTAGACTAAAATAGAGTTTCTTTCTTTTCCCCAAAGAAACATTCACAGATGATAAAATGTGCCTCTAAAGAGCAAGTCTAAACTGATGTCTATTCTTTTCCAGCTCCAGCTGAACCCTCGCCGCCAGGATGGGGAAACAGAACAGCAAGCTGCGCCCAGAGGTCATGCAGGACTTGCTGGAGAGCACGGACTTCACGGAGCACGAGATCCAGGAGTGGTACAAAGGCTTCTTGAGAGACTGCCCCAGCGGACATTTGTCGATGGAAGAGTTTAAGAAAATTTACGGGAACTTTTTCCCTTACGGGGATGCTTCCAAGTTTGCAGAGCACGTCTTCCGCACCTTCGATGCCAATGGAGATGGGACAATAGACTTCAGAGAATTCATCATAGCCCTGAGCGTGACATCGAGGGGCAAGCTGGAGCAGAAGCTGAAATGGGCCTTCAGCATGTATGACCTGGATGGCAACGGTTACATCAGCAAGGCAGAAATGCTAGAGATTGTGCAGGTATGTAGCCCACTAAAAGGTGTGTGTGTATGTATGTATGTATATATATATATATATTCATTCATTCAAAGAGAAGAACATGAGCTACAAGTTAGAATTGAAAGGTGCACAGTGGGGCTCAGTGCATATTTGGCTACCCGTGTTTTTGAGAATATTGAACCCGTGTTACTAAACAGGGAGGTTGCACATAAAAATGCAGATTGGTTGGCATCTCTTGAAAACTCAGGAGGTCTGGCAATGCTGGGCTCCCATTCTTGCCTGGTGTAAGTCACCTGGGGCTTTGCAGTGACTGCCACCCTACAGATGGACTTGCAGTCTGCAGTTGGTCATGCTCATTATGGCACCTCTATCCCTTCATTGCAATGACCTGCCTTTTGAGGTTATATCTCCTGCAGTGGTCATTTAATGATCAAACTGTGGCCTGGGTTCAAATCTTGTCTCTTTCAGTCACTACCTCTGAGACTTTGACCTCGTTCATCTACGTGAGCTTCGTTGGCGTCATCTGTAACTTAAAACTGCCAACAGAGCCCACCCATGTTGTGGGATTATTTTAAGATTACATGTGACTCTCCAGGTTCATTGCTTAGCACAGTACCAGCCATGGGTAAAGCTCATCATCACCATCTTCATTTATATCTTTATTAGACTCTTGAGTAAAAGCAGGGATCTCTAGCCTCAGTTCTGTATGGTCAGAGATACACACGTAGAATGGGGCCTCCATCATTTCAGCAGGAGGCACTCCATTTTCTTTCCCCAAGTCATCACCCAGAGTAAACTTCCTGTGTAGAACAGAAGGGACCCTGGTGTGGGCCGCAGGCCACATTCTCCTCGTGGGAAGGGTGGGAAAGGAACAAAGAAGGTATGGTCATGGCAAGGTCAACGTGATCAGCAGTGAGCAGGACCCAGAGACAAACCTGGACGCGGAGAGGATCAGGAGACCCCCAGCCGCAGGCAATCAGAAGGGTCAGGTGGGTGGTGGCACCAGGGAGGGCTGGCGGTTGCTCACTATCTTGGCAGACGCGTGGGCACAATAGGGAAGCGCCTGGCCACAGACAGCAGGTCCAAGAGAGTGGGCGTTTGGCTTCCTGGAGAGCTCGTCACAGAGGCTAGCACTCGTGCCAGGGCATCTGGGTTCAGAGGTAGAGCTGCAGCCCCTGGGATAACGGGGGAGGGTGGGGGGGGGTTGGCAGAAAGACTCTGGAAGGAATGGGGGTGGATGTAACAGGAGGAGACAGACAGGCTCCCACTGCTGGTGAGGAAGAGGGTGGAGGTGTGGCTCTTGCTTTCCAGGAACCAAGAAGACCTGCTCACAGAAACGAAGGGCAGAGCCAGAAGGACTGACTTGTTAGTGAGCCTTGTGGCCAAGGCCTGGGGTCTGCCCCTGACCAGTGGGACAGAACCCACACGGCAGGTAGAGTGACAACTGCACACAGTGCAGGGATGTGGGAGCAGGAATCCAGGTGATGGCCCTGTATTAGGAAACTATAAGATCCGCCACTGGTTCTTTCTGCTTAGGCCACCAGTGGCTCTTCCTTCATCCTGAGCAGTAACTATCTGAATAAACTGTGTTAAATTGATCCCTCAGAAACGGGGATCTTAAACAAAAATAAAGGATTTCTCCCCTGCCCCAAGGATAAATGTATAAAAAATATAATGTCTACTATAAAAATATGGGCAGTATAGAAAAATATGAGTATTATTGCTAATCATTTTCTAATATATCCTCCTACTCCTATTTCCACACATTTAAAAATATCTATTTCATAATGTACATAAAATTTTGTATCTTGCCATTTTCACTTAACATAATAACAAACATTTCTCATGTTATAAAAACTTTTCATGAAGATATTTTAAAGGCGCATAAGAATCATATACTATAATATACTTGATTTTCCCTTATTGTTGGATATTTAGGTTGTTTCCAGTTTTCATTATTGCACGTAGTGTTGTAACTTTTAAAAATAAAGTAACGAATAATTCTTGTGCATGAAACATTTTCTATATTTAGGATTATTCCCTTAGAATAAATTCCCAGCAGTGCAATTACTGGGCCAAAGGGAATGAGCATTTATCTCTTCGGCTTGGATACCCTCTGCCAGATTGTTTTTCCAAATGTTTTCCCAAAGTGAGGGAAGGGTGCCCGGTATGGTTTCACTTTTCCCATTTTTTCTTAATCTTTGCTAATTGAACAAAAATTAAAATGTAAAAGGTGAGAAATTCTAGTAGCTTTATCTTGTCTCTCCTTTTTATCTGGGAGAGCTGTGTCCCCTGGGGTTCGTGTCCCCCGGGGCTCCCTGCCTCCCTGCAGGGAGCGGGACAAGGACATTCTCCTCCCGGAGAGAATTGCTTCCTGATTGGGACCTAAGAAAAAGGCGCGGCCACTGTGTCCTCTTCTGTTTAGCATTTGCGCCCATTTCTCCTGGCCGTCCTGGCCAGTGGTTTGGTGGCCAGTACTGATGGAGAGGAAGACCCTCCAGACCACACGGGCTTTGAGAAAGCAATGCGTTCACACATCCATTCCGCACCTGGGATGAAGCACCTACTAAGTGGCTGGCACTGGGCGTCAGCAGTACCAGGTATAGGGAGGGAAATGGGCTCTCCCTGTGCTGTGGAATCCAGCTGCGAGGGAGAGCGGGAACTCTGCAGAGAATGTGCAGGAGGGGCCAGTAAGCACTTGCTCCCTGTCCAACACGGAATGTAAAAGTGATCATAAGTCGAAGGAGCGTTCAGCCTGACAAGGCATCTTCTTCTCTGTGAAGTAGCTCAGGGCACTCGCAGGCCCACAGTAAGTCTCCAGGTCACCACTGGGAGGGCACAGATTCCTTAGTAAACACATATATATACACCCAGAGTCTTTAAGAAGCCTGCAAATGGAAAGCTCAAATTTCCTCAATTGTTTCCTGCAGCACTGCACCCCGATGATTAATATTCATGACAGTAGAGAGATAATATTGCAGCATTGTGATGTGACTTCCAAATTGCCAGTAAAATTAAATTAAATTTAGAACCATTTTCCTATTAAGGGCTGTGCTATTCTATTCTGCTACTTTGCAAACTCACTATTCATGTATTCTGACTCATTCTTATGTTAATTCCCAGTTTTCAGTGATTCTGAATTGGCATTTACTCTAGGATATTCCCAAACTTCATACTTTATTCCCAACCTCTCACCCCACCCTCACCCTTTGAAATCCCACACTCCATAAATTTTCTAGTTTTCCTTTCTTGATGTTGTTTCCTATAGTTTAGCGTTGGTATCTACAGAACATTTTGTATGTCAGCAAGCTGAAATCTTTTGTACTTCCCAACATTGGTAGGAAGGACTCTAATGTGGACTCTGTCATACTGAACTACACTGTATTAGTTTCCACTTGCTGCTGTAACAAATTACCATTCACTTAGTCACTTAAAACAACACAAAGTGATTATCTTACAGTTTTCGAGGTCAGAGGTCTGAAATCAATTTCAGTGGCCTAAAACTCAAGGTGTCCACAGGTTGTGTTCCTTCTGGAGGTTTTAGGAGAGAGTCTGTTTTCTTGCTTTTCCTAGTTTCTGGAATATTCCTTGGCTTGTGGGCCTTTTCATCCACCCTTACAGCAAGCAACAGTGGATGGACTGAGTCCTTCTCACACTGCCATTCCTGTGGGTATCTCCTCTGCTTCCCTCTTCCACTCAGTTCTCCTGACTGTCCTGGTCAGTGGTCTGGTGGCTAGTAAGATAATTCAGAATAATCTCTACATGTCAAGATCATTAATTTAATCACATCTGCAAAATCCTTTTTACTGTGCAAGTACTGAATATTCATAGGTTCCAGGGATTAGGATGTACACATTTTGGGGGACCATTATTCAGTCTACCACATATGCCAAAACACAGTTATGTTCCTTTTAAAAAAAATAATTTTGTGCTTTATGAACATCTGGATGAATAAGAAAACCCATATGCAGATTTATTTTTAGAGTCTTAAATGGACATTTTTACATTCATGTGTTTGTGTAAGTGACAAATTTAGGAACACAATTTATTCCCAGTATTTTATTATTTCATTAAAATCGCCTCTCAGGAGTCTTTAGCCAGATAACAACTCTGACCTTTTCCCATGTTACAGCAGATCCTCCCTTCCCGGTGGGGTCAGCTCACTGCTGCAAGAGGATGGAGACTCCTTTCTGCCCTACACAGTTCTCTGTCCCCCAGCCCAGCCAGAGGCAGGTCTGAGTACACACACCCATCACACTGCAGGCTGTGTCTGAGGAAGGGCATTGCCCATTGGACCATGAATGCTTAGATCAGTGGTTCTCAACCTTCTGGCCCTTTAAATACAGTTCCTCATGTTGTGACCCAACCAGAACATTAGTTTCGTTGCTACTTCATAACTGTAATGTTGCTACTGTGATGAATCGTCATGTAAATATCTGATATGCAGGATGGTCTTAGGCAACCCCTGTGAAAGGGTCGTTTGACTGCCAACGGGGTCACGACCCACAGGTTGAGAACCGCTGGATTAGATGTTCTCTGTGATCTTGGAGGTGAGGGAACACTGAATTTAGGGATCCATCAATGGGGAGAGAATGTAGGAAGGACATGGAGGTCAACTGTCCCCCTTTCTGTTCTCAGAAAGTAACGGAGACTCTTGAAATAATGATAGGATTGCCATTGGTTAGGAATGATCAGTGTATCCAAAATGAAGATGAAGTGGGAACCAAGAGAAGAATTGGCATGTGAGAGTTGACATCTTGGTTAATCTTACCATGCCTCTCTCTTTTTCAATCTCCCTTTTCCTTCACTTTCTTGAGCAAGTTACTTAATCTTCCTGTTCATTGTTTTCATAATTTGTGAACTGAAACTAATTATAGCACCGGACTCACAGGTCATTGTAAGGGATAATTAGTTATTACAAGTAGAGCTCCTAGAAGACTGTCATGGATTATCACTCAATAAATGTTGGCTGCTATCATCTATAGAAGTTTCCAGAGCTTCTACAGGAGGTTCCTTATAAAATAAAAGGAGGTCATTTCTCATTTATAGATCAAGGCAGTAGAGAATTTCCCACTAAGTTTCAAGTTAAATTTACCTAGACATAAAATGGATGTTCACAATGAAAAAGGAGGTAACCCAGCTAAACCTCCGATTGGTGAGACTCACAGAAGTTCTTGGGTTCCTGGCCCTCTTCACTTGTTGTCTTTCCTGCTAAATACCAGCCTATCTGGGAAGAAGCTAAAGTTTGTGGCAACTCTGGTGTTCACAGGACTCAGATAAAAGATCATCTTTCTGGGAGAGAATATGGTTGAAGCCAGGAGTTCCCCAAATCTGAACTGTGGACTTGAGCCCACAGGAACACTTCATGCAGTGGGACTGTTTGGGGGAAGGTCTGTCTGTATTTGTTCTCAAGTTCAAATCAGAGACTTTCTGAAGGGACTATATAGTCTGACATTATATAGAATCTAACCATAGCAGTTCCCAGGGAATTTACTTTAAAGACCATGTTAGAATAATTTTTAATGAGCATATTTGTTATTCAGATGTTGGTTGCTTTAAAAAAATACTTGGTGTTCAAATAACTGTTGTCTCAGAATCAGACTTTCCCTCCTAGTTGTAATTCCGGATTAATTGGCACTTTTAATGAAGACAGAGTGAACTTCAGAATACCTTTTCTTTACCTCTTCACACCTTTTGTAGGAAAGAGGTTGGGTGTACACTGGCGGCCCATCACAGATTTCATTTTTGTTTCTTTTAGCCGTAGGGGGGAAATAACTACTCTTCTGATTCACTCATGTGATGAATAAGGCATATAATGACAGCAACCAGATGAGGAGGCAGCGAGGCAATGGTGGTGGCCATGCAAAGGTTTGCCCTCCATGAGCACCAACAAACTCACCGATTAACCCCACCTGGTCGCAAGAGCCCCAACTGTGACCACTTCAGACAACCAGCTTGTGAATATTTGTGCCACAGAGAACCAAAGTAAGGACCAGGCAGTTCTGCACGTCCTTCTTAGAACCACTTCTGAGTGCCATGTGAATTTTTTCTCCCAATAATCTTTTAAAATTGGCATCATAGATGCTATAATCCTTGGGGACATGAAACACTGTGCTCTTCTGATTCTGGAAAAAGAAATTGGGGTGGGGAGAGCTTCTAGTCCATTGTGATATGCCCCTGGGAATTCAGCTCCACACTCTCGCCTAATTCTCAGTTATGAATGTGGACCACAGATGTCACTGTGGAATGCAACTTAGATTTCTTTCCTGTAGGAAACGCTTGAAAGCAATCGCTTATACTAGTGACTTTCTCTTAGAGCTAACTTTGGTGCTTGCTATTTGTTGTGTTTCGTCTTTCCTTTTCTTATTAGGGAATTGATGTTATCCTGACAAGCACACTATAGTTTGTAACTCTTAGCATCGACTATGCCATCTGGCAACATGAGTGTTGTCTACTTCCCAAAGGCACCCTCTCTGGCTGTTCCCTCCTGGTCTCCTCTGTGGACTCCTATTCCGTTTCCTGTTCCCTCTAAACATGGATATTCCCAAGCCGAGTTCCAGCCACAGCACTGTTCTCCTTTCATTCCCTCCAGGAAGTCTCATCTTCTCAGTGCATGTTATGGGCTAGGCATAGTCATAAGTGCTCTCCATGCTGTATTCATTTCCTATGGTGGTTGTGACAAATTACAGTAAGCTGGATGGCTTAGAACAACAGAAATGTATCCTGTCACAGTTGTGGAGGCCAGAAGTCCAAAATCAAGGTGTGGTTTAGGTTGGTCCCTTCTGGAGAAACCTGAGGGATATCTATCCCATGCCTCTTTCCTAGCTTCTGGTGGTGGCTGGCAATCTTTGGCGATTTTTGGCTTGCAGGTGCGTCCTCCCATCTCTGCCTCCATCATCCGTGGCTTTCTCTCTGTATGTCGTGTCTAAATTTTCTTCTTTTAAGGATGCCAGTCATCGAATTGATTGGGGCCTGCCCTAATCCAGTATGATCTTATTTTAACCTGATTATATCTTCAAAGACCCATTTCCAAATGAGGTCACATTCACAGATTGTGGGTAGACAGGGATTTTTGCAGGATACTAGTCAACCAAGTACACATGCATGATCTCATTTCATCCTCACAACAACCTAGGCCCCATTATGGATGAAGAAACAGATTCCACCTAAATCTTCACCTCTACTATGTCTCTTAATGGACTTCATAAAATGTTAACCAGTACTTCAAGGTGCATATTCCAAAAACACTCATTGGCTTCTCCCCATATGTGAAGGCCTATAACACAACTCCAGAATGTCTGTTTAGGACAGGAAAAGGGTTATTTGGAAGAGGCTGTTCAAAGCTGCCTTTGCATAACACTTGACTAGGTGTACTGGTTAATAATGCAAATTTTTTTCAATAGATTGAATTACACATATGTTGACATATATGCGATTTGATATGTATGCTGTTTTGTTGTACAGTGGGGCCTTGACTTACGAGTTTAATTCGTTCCGAGACCGAGCTCGTTAAGGAGCTCATTAACTAAAATTACTCTGTCAACTCAATGCAAAAAATCGGCCAAGAGACAGCTGGTATCTCAAAAAACTCATTAGTCGGGACACTCGTAAGTCAAGGCCCCACTGTACTGGCAACAAGCTTCAAACTTCATATGTAAAATTTTCTGAAGGTGTTAACATGATAGATATTTTTATGCTTAAAAATGTCGAATATTAGGAAAGCTAATTATTTAACATATTCTTATAGTTCTAAATAAGAAAGCACTTACACCATTCAGATATGTAGATCTTCACCCGGTTTTAAAAGTGTTTCCAAGAAAAACCCTCGTGGCCTCCTTTCCTGGTATGTAATAGCCTTCGAAGCAGGGTGCTGACCTTTACCTGTAATCCAAGAACAGCCCTGCACTGCTTAGCTTCTCTTGCCCTTGGTTGGTTGTTGTGGGGCCTTGGATGTCCCTCCTGTTAGAAGACCCTGCATCTGAGAAGTCAGTCTGGTTTTCTTCAGAGAAAGGTTTGAGCCTTAACTCCTGGAATCGTGCCTGCCCCCCAACAGAATTTATGGACTAGGGTATGAGCCCTTCCTTCCCAACATTCCAAGAGGGAAAGGGAAGAAAAATATAGGCCATGAGGAAGCTAGTAAGACCCCTGGCTTCAGGGCCTGTGAGGGACAGAGCCAGAGCTGGGCCCCAGAGCTCTGCATTTACCCAGAGACAAGAATAGGGTTCTTCAAGTTTAATTAAAAACAGGATGTCCCTGCTGGGCCTCTCATCGATGTTGCTAAAAATAAAGTAGGGAAGTAGCCTGGCTTCTTCTGGTTTAATCCCATTAAATTTGGGGGTGGGGGTGGAATTGGAGCTAATAAAAGACATGATTTGTTTCAGATTGCTGTCTGGAGTTGTGTCTTTTCCCTCCTTGTGCTGTGGAGTCCTGGATTTGGAAGTTCTAATGCAATCAGCTCTGGGTTGTTGATGCCGTGGGAAGGGAGCAAAGGAACAGACAATTCCCTAAATGTGATTTTGCCAGGCTGTCATCTACTTACTCACTCTGGGGACCACTGGGTCTCGTCACCTCAGCTCTTTGCTCACTACTCTAGTACCACCCACATCATAGACCTGGTTTTATGTAATTCCTAGCTGTGAGTTGATGCACATTAAAAACAAACAAAAACCAGCAACACCTAGTCTGAGGGCTATGAGAGCCATCTGTAAATGTGAGCCTCTTAAAGGAGCCCTCACTTCCTCCTCAACCCCAAAGTGTATCCGACATTAGCTTCTTGCTCCATTCCAGAGCCCCATTTGCAAATATATTCATGGAAGAGCATCCTGACTTTCTTTGTGTTTTTTGTTTTGTTTTGTATTAACTTGTCCCTATTTCTCTGTCCCAACCCCACTCCTTTTGCCTAATAGCTCAGGACTAAAATTCTTGGAGACCTGCTGTTGAGTGTGAAAGCCTCATTCTCTAATACAAATTCATTTGTTTCCTTGGTCTTTCATTCATTTGTTCAATCAAGAGTTCTAGGGAATAATCTCTAGATTATTACCTAGTTGACTTCCCATCAAATCCCATCATGATAATTTTATGAGTCCAACTCTTAGAGGCTTAGAGTTACAAGAAATGCTTCAGACGAGTGGGTTTTACTGCCCACCATGGGACCCAGACAGTGTAGGTGAGGACTTTCATAACAATTATTAAGGCATTACTAGAATCACAATATCCGTCTCAATGGTGGTCATAAAAATGAAAGCTTTTGGTCTTCAATATGATGTCTCCCACGCCTGTGCCAGAGGATTGGTGATATGTAAAATGAGAAAGAGCATATTCGTCTTGTTGATGATTAACTCCTCATCCCCTGTACATAGTAGATACTCAATAAATGTTAAACCTAAATAATCAATTTTAATTCTTTCAACACTATTGCTTGCAAGTAAGGAATAGAGGTGGTTTGGGGAAGTAAGTGTAGATAAAAATTTCAAATTTATTGGCAGTTCCATCTTTTTGTTGCTCATTGGGGAAATACAAAGACTTTAACATGGTCTGTGAGGTCCCAGTGGTCTGTTTCTCCCCTCTCTGGAGCCACATCTCCAGCCACACTCCCCACACACTCGGCCTTCTTTCCATTCCTCTCACCTCAGGTGTCTACACCTCTGTTTCCCTCTGTCCTTTACCTCTCTAAGCTCTGTGTCTTCTACATCTTTTTGCTCAGCCATCATTCCTTGGGGCAGCTTATTCTCCTGACAAGGTTTAATTTCCCCAGTATGTCATCTCATAAAACCACACATCTTCCTTTGTATCACTGCTTTCAAAAATAGTTTTACATTCATTTCTTTATTTTAGTAATGTTGGTCTGCCTTATTTAAAAGTAAAACCATGATGGCAAGGATGGGGTAGATGATAAGGCCTGGTATATAATAATTGATCAATAAATATTTGATGCATGACCGAGTGAATGGATGAATGACTGAGTATGGGGTGGGAGAGTAAATGAAGAGCAGGCATTTTCTTAACCTGGGGTCTGTGGACGGGGGCCTGAATCCACGAGCCCTGAGGTTGCTCATCCATGCTCTTCCCATATCACAGATTGCTCTTTTAAAGACGTACTTACATGATCTAATGCGATACTGGTTTCTAGATTCTGTTTGTTGTTTTTTTAAGATTTCTGGGCTTGTGGATTTATAGAACATTTAGCTTATGTAAGTTTGCAGTTCCTGTGAGGTGTGTGTGTGTGTGTGTGTGTGTGTGTGTGTGTGTGTGTGTGTGTGTGTGTTCATCAGTTGGTGCCACTGATTGCCTACAAACTGGGTCAAGAGTTACAGAAAAGCTTCCAAGTAGAAGAAATGAAGCTAAAAGCTAAGGAAAGGGTGCTAGACCTCAAGGCATCCCTGGTGTGGAAAGACTTCTGCTCTCCACTCCTGTTACTAAATATTTACCTGGCCTGTGAACGCTCAGTGTCTCTTTCTCCCATTTGTAAAAATAGCTCTAGCTCTATAGCCTTTCCTAGTTCCCCCAAGGAGTCAGGTATCCCACGGCTGGGCATGTGGCACTGTAACCCCAGGAGATGGAGGTGTAGACCTGAGCTGAGGGGATGGCAAGCAGGGGTCCAGGAGGAAGGCAGAGGCTGGCTCCCCTGTTGCTCCAGGGCACACTTCAGTGAATGTTTCTTGGGAAAGCTGACTGTGGCCAAGTTTATCCCTATGGCACCCATAATCCCAGACAAGGCCACAGCTGTGAGCTTGATCTTTCTCCCAGAGGGAGTCGCTGTGGAGGCAGTTCTGGAGTTCAGCGAGGGCTTTGATGGGTTCAAGACAGACTCAAGAAGCCTGACCTAGGGGTCCCTACGGGGGCCGGGGAGGTGGGGATCAGCCCCAGGGTCAGCACGCTGGGTGAGTCCATTTTTCACTCTTGTTTTACCACCAGGGTTAGAATATTTACCCTCCTTTCTCCAGAACATTTTAGGGCCGTGGGGCAGGTTGATCCTAAACAAGACTAAAGATAAGTTCAGCCTTTAGTATCAGTTTTGCTCCCACATTTCCCATCTGGATGCTTCCTGCCCTCAGCTGCCTTCCTTTCTTTCCTCCCTCCAGCTGTTCCACTGCCCCCAGAGTTCCAGAACTTTCCAGATTTTTGTGCCCGTCCTGGGGCAAAACCTACTTTTTCTAAAACTCCTTTCAGGCACTTAAATGCCCATACTGAGTACCAAGGGAGGGGGCGTCCCCAAGTGGTGGGGGAGATGGCGTCAGTACTTCTTACAAAACTCTTCCAGTAGAACCCTCCTTTGCTCAGCAGATTTCAGATGCACCCAGTTTATCCCCAGCCTGAGACTACATAACTATTTATCCCAAACCTGGATGACGGATTGTTCCCACTGGGGGATGGTTGGGAGCTCCCTGAGGAGGAATGCGAGACGATTCCCATACAAAGGAAGAGCATTGGATGGAGGGGGATGCCTGTGGGGAGAAGACCAGGGCTCGCACTTGCAGACGTCAGGTGTTTGCCCCCCCCCCCCCCCCCCCCCCCCCCCGCCCCGTGAAGGCCCTGGCTGGAGGCCACAGCAGACACCAGCCCGTCGCTCTGGCCTGAGGAATGCCATCTGCGGCCTTCTCCTAGAAGCGCGGGCCTCAGAGGGCAGCATCAGCACCACACGGGAGCTTGTTAGCGATGCGGGAGCTCAGACCCCCAGCCCACCCTCCTGAATCAGACCCTGCATGGTCACGATTCCCAGGGTACCCATATGCACCCTGACGTGTGACACCCAGGGGCCCGGGGGTCTCCCCACCAGCTGTCCCTCCTGAAGGCTCTTCAGTGCTGGCGAGAGCTCTGCGGCCTGGCTTCTCCCATCCCATCGGTGACTGTGCCTCTGTTTTCCACAGCGGATCAGCGGGGACAGGGCTAGCTCCCCGTGTGAAGCGAGGACATTCCCTTCACCTCCCCCGTGCGTTTGGGAGGTTTAATGATAGGGCTACCGTGGGCCCCTCCAGGCTACGTTTCTGACATCCCACGCTGTCGTTTCTGCCTCCAGGCGATCTACAAGATGGTTTCCTCCGTAATGAAGATGCCTGAGGATGAGTCAACCCCAGAGAAAAGGACGGAGAAGATCTTCCGCCAGATGGACACCAACAGAGACGGTAGGAGGCCCAGGCCGCTTTGCTTTGCTCAGGGTGGGGCTGCTGGAGGGGCTGGGGCGTTCAGGCAGGGAATGCCGCTCAAGGACAAGGTATTGGCCACAAGGGCCTGGCTCACGGCCCTTTCTGTGTAAAAGTAGCTCATGCTGCCTACTCCCTGGTGGTGTAGTTCAGAGGAGGATCAGGGTGCGGACAAGCCCAGGCCACAGCAGGCTGGGTCCTTGCAGGACAGCTCATCAGAAAGTGGGGAGGGGCTTGTCATTCTAGCCAGAGCCCCGGAGCTTTCACTTCAGCTGGCCAGGGGTTAGCGGACTCTCCTGCGCATGCTCTGTGTCGGGTTTCCTGGAGCCCAGTGGGTTCTCACAGCCGTCGGGGGGGGGGGGGGGGAGGGGGGCGGGGGGGGGGGAGGTGGGAGGGGGGTGAGGTGGACATCAGGTTCCTCCCTGAAGGTGACCCCCACACTTCAGACCCAGCAAGGGGCTGCAAAGCAAACCAAAGTGAAAGGAAGGTTGGAGTTCAAGCTCCAGAGCAGAGGAAGCTGACACTGTTTCAACCACTGTGCGAGTCCGGGTGTAGCTCACATATGGGGCCAAGACACAAAGCTTAGAGGGCACCTGCTCTACAGATTGAAAGTAAATCTAAAATAGGATAATATGCAAATGGTCGGGATGCCTTCACGTAATGACCGATCAGCAGGCCGCATCCCCGCCCCTGCGCCGGCCTGGAGACATGAGGCTCACATCCCCGACCCCAGCAACCGGCCCCAGGACGTGAGGCGCACGTTCCTGCCCCCGGCAATGGGCCCGGGATGTGAGGCTCATGTCCCCGCCCCCTGTGCTGGCCCAGGGGTCCAGAGGCACAGAGAGGCCCCTCCGCAGCAGGCTCCAGCCTACCTCTTTGGGGCAGCCCGTCGAGGAGCCCCAGATGGGTGGCCAGGGCCTACCTCTTCGCGGCGATGGATCGTGGGGCTCCTGCACTGTGACAGGGCACAGGCCATGCTGAGGGATCCCCCCTCCCCGAATGCATGAATTTCATGCACCAGGCCACTAGTAGATAGTTAAATCCCCGCCTTTCTCCTTCATGTGAAAAAAGGTGAATTTGGTTAACCAAGAGCCAGGACCTGGGGAGGGGCTGTGGCTAGGGGAAGACTTATTTTGTTGGGGGAGAGGGTGAGGGCTCCAATAGATGGCACCCCTCCTGCCTGGAGTTGGAATTAGGTGGCAGATAGAGCAATAATAGAGGCCAGAGGACTGAGCTTCATTGAAGGATGCAGCTCTGTGGACATGGGGACCAAACCCACAGCAGCAGTGAGCAGGGCAGCCTGGCACTGATCCTTGGAGGACTGAGGGGAGCAAGTCCTCCCTGCGGCAGCTCCTGCCAAGAGGAAGAAGAGGGCAAAGCTAAGGGGAAAGGCCCAGCAGCTCCTCCCAAGGAGCACCCCCCACCCCGCCCCTCCGCCCCGGCCTGGAAGCACCGGGAATAGGGGAGAAGCTTTGCCTCCCTCCTGGAAGGGACACTGTAGGAGTGGGCCCCAGGTGGCTGAGTCCTTCTCTCCCAGCCAGCCAGGGTAGGAGGAAAGCACCCTGATTGACGGGAGGGTTCCAGGGGGCACGCCCTGCCTTGCACACACACCCCTTTATTTTCCTTACCTCAGTGGAGGTACAGCTGTCACAGAGGGGCCCTCCCTCAGATATCAGCATCTCCCCCCCCCCCCCCCATCTCACGCAGCAAACCCAAGTAACCCAGGTGACCTGAAGGAGCCCAGAGGCTCCTCGTGACATGGTGGGAAGGAACGGCCTTGGTGCCGGGAGAGCCCAGCTCGGTCTCATAGAGGCTGAGGGGACATTCCTTCCACAAATACGAAGTGAGCCCGTCCAGGGCACGTGCAGCTGGAGAACCGGGAGGGCAGGGCTCAGGGCAGGGCCCAGGGCAGGGCCACCTGCCAGGGCAGGCACACCGGGGGCTCCCAGGAAGAAGTGTGCCCGCCAGGGGCGGGGCTGGCTCTGCAATCCTGAACAAGAGCTGCCCCCTGGGCCTCACATCAGGAGGGAGCAGAGTGTGGGCCTCGCGGCAGGTGTTGGATGGCAGGGACCAGGGGAGCCATCACTGCCTCCAGGATGCGGTGGGATGAGTGTGAGCTCTCCGGCTGCCACCTGCCGCCACTCACCTGTGCTCCATCCTCTTGCTTTCTAGGCAAACTCTCCCTGGAAGAGTTCATCCGAGGGGCCAAGAGCGACCCATCCATCGTGCGCCTCCTGCAGTGCGACCCCAGCAGCGCCGGCCAGTTCTGAGCCTGCACCCACGAATCCTAGAGCTGCTTGTGTTGTTCCCTTTTGATTTTTCTTTTTAATAATTTTTTTTTTTTTTTTTTTTTTTTTTGCCAAACAACATTGATGGTGATGCTGTTCCCCCCGCAGTCAGATGCTCCTTCCTCCGCGCCGCCTTCAGCTTCTTTTGTCGTGGACGCTTCGTGGGAATGCCCAGAGCCCCAACGCCTCGTGGAGCGCATGGACCGTGCTGTTGTGCACAGACTTTGTGGTGTTCATTGTTCTGACGATTTTCATTATTATTATTATTATTATTTTCTCTTGATTCTAATGTCTCTGTTCTAAAACTGAAGACGCGGGGAGGCAAGAGAAGGGACCAATCTGGCACAGTGATGCTACTGCAAGCTTTGAGGGGCTTGTTTGAAAAACAAACTCCCAACCCCCCACCCCCCAACCCCCCACCCCCGGTCTGTTGTCACACATGCCCCAAGGGTGACGGACCAGATGTGGGATCCCCAGCCTGAGAATGAAGAACCT
This sequence comes from Myotis daubentonii, assembly GCF_963259705.1. Classification (NCBI taxonomy): domain Eukaryota; kingdom Metazoa; phylum Chordata; class Mammalia; order Chiroptera; family Vespertilionidae; genus Myotis; species Myotis daubentonii. Next base: position 41,620,577 of record NC_081856.1, read on the forward strand.
TCTGGGGCCAGGCTGTTTCCAGCCTGGGGAATTCCCCCCGCAGGCCTGCCCCACCCCCTTCCCAGCAGGCTGTAGTTTCTAAGCTGTGAACATTTCAAGATAAAGTAATAGTGGAGAGAAAAAGATGGCTCAGCTATTTTTTCACAGGTTTACACTAGTTGAGCTAAGATGAGTTTCTTTGGAAAGTGATCACAAATGGTAACTTATATTCTAAGACCAGACCCATCTTGTTGCTTCTTGTGATTTAAAAAAAAAAAAAAAAGAATGCTGTATATAAAATATTGGGTATTGCAGACCAAATTAAGTGTTTCGCCTTGTTCAAATGAAATGCATGTTTAGTGAGCACTAATCCAATCTTATTACAAAAGACTGTTTCTGGTAGCTTATTGTGAAGTAAGCCAATTATAATGAATGTCTATGTCTTGTTTTAAAGTCATATCTGTCTTTGCACAAATGCACCAATCAGCAGGTATATTTTATATATTCCAGAAAAGTACCAAGTCATCCTGACTAGCCCAAACTTCATGTTGAATGTTTTTCCAGAGTAGCAGTGCCTGGAGAATAGAAGCAGGGCAGGCCGAAGTGGGAACCAGCAAATGGAGCACCAGTCGTATGAGAGATGCGAGGTGATGGGTGGCCCCCCAGCTCGTTGGTGGTATTACATTGGAGGTGTCTGAGCAGATCGACATTCTGTAGACCTGGGAAAAATATAGCATAAATTCTCAGGACTTCCCAATGGTTTGGTCCACATGAATGGTTAGGGAGTCGTATCTGGGAGGATGACTTTCCATGCCCCAACTGGCCCTACGGAGTCAGGGGTTGGACAATCATCTGATTCATAATGAAGAAGGCTTGGGCGAGTGCATCTGTGATTTTCAAGGCCCACTATGGAGAATCCAAAGGTGTTTTCCATCACCATGTTCTTTGACTGAAGATTTCTATTTCCAGAAGTGACAGCACAAATTTGAGCTGCTGTTTGGTCTGGTGACCTCAGACACGCTCATTTGAATTGAAAACTTGCTGGTTACAGGGGAGCCATATTCCAATAAGCAGTAGGCATGAGGAAACCCCAACACTCAAGGGTGTAGATGGGGAGAACCTACCCCAAGCAAAGGACCGCAGTGAGTCTGTCTCCTGCCACACTACTTCCTGTAAACCAACGGCCACAGGAAGGTACAATCATAACCACGAGGAAGATGATCTGAGCCCACTCTAACCTCCAGATTCTTGTGTATTACTTGAATCCACTTTCACGGGTAGCAAAAATCCAAATTTGTGTGGTTGACCAACATGAACCCATTCTGCAGGATGAAATTTGAGACCTGGACTCCGTAAAATAACTTTAATCCTCCTCTGAGTGTCAGTTTCTCACCATTGTTTTACACTGATACTTGCCAAGTTCCTCCATGGCCCCGGTGGGAAAATCTAGTTTTGAAAATTAGGGAATTAACCTAAGACATGGAGGGCAGAGTGAGCAAGGGGACCAAGCACCTCTATCGATAGTGTCCAGGAGGCACGCCTCACTCTCTCCCCATCTTGATTGCAGACCTAAACACTCCCTTTAGTTCTCCTTAGATGGTGGAGCGAGTTAATGTCTGGGAAACCCACCTGGGCTCTGCCCTTGGTTGTGATATCTTGCTGAACCAAACTCACTTTGTTTCCTAGAACCTAAAGCTGGAATGAGGAGCAGGGAAGAGGGTCTCCAGCTGTTTAGGAAAGAAAACAAGAGCCAGACGCATGGCTAATGAACGCCGACACGCTGGGATATGCGGAAATAGCCCTCATCCTGGCCTGCCATTGACCCTGTCTGTATTTTCTCGAGGGTTGTTTTGCTTCTCCTTCCTGGGAAGGCCTTTGTAGGACTAATGCAATGCACTCATTTTGGCCAAGGGACTCTGCAGCACACAGAAAGCTGGATGCCTAAAGGTTTATGTCACTCCTGTGCTGGGCTGTTCATTGTCATTGCTGTGTTAAGGGATGGATTCTGCTCTGTCTGAAATCAAGCCAGCCTGTGATGTTCAAGGGACTGGAATAAAGTGGTTTATAAATTGAAAGATGCTACAGAGTGGTTGACTCTCCATTTCCCTGTTTAGGGTAGGGAAGAGGTGCCAGGGGTGCTGTCCCACCCATCTCTATGCCCCAGGGGGCACAAATGGATTTAATCACATGCATATTTAGAAACCCCATCATATGGAATGGGCCCGATATCGGTTGACTCTAGCTTGGCAGTCAGGCATGTTGTGTGTTTAATGATTGTCTAGGACATGAGGTTTCCATGCCTAAACTGCCGCTCCAGCTGAATCTGTGCCTGTGTGAGGGTCGAGGTGCCAACTCTGGCCTCCTCCTTCTGGGTACAGTTTCTGCCCTCGAGAAACACAAGGAACCAGGGTTTATGAAAGGGGGGGATTGGAGAGGCTGCTGAGCCCCAAGCCCCATCCAAAAGCATCCTTGGTCTACACCTGGGATTCCGTACTTCCCTCCATTTAGGGCCTTCACTTCCTTCTCACCCTCCCTTCTTGCTCACAACTGGAGCTGCAAACCCTAGTTCTAACATTAGGTGCAATGGAAGGAGAAACTGAGGCAAGCTCCTCCTCAGTGGAAATTAGTGTCCTCCTTTCCCCTCTCTTTGCCTCTCAGTCTGGAGAAGAGTCAATAAAAGATGACACGATACAGAGCCCACACCCTCAGAGCCACTACAGATCAACTGTGTGTTTGGTTTTGTTGATGTCATCAGCCCTACCTCCAGCACAGAAAGCCATTCCCGTAGGAAAAAAATAGCTGTCAGCTATAGCAGGTGCTTCGTGGGCCAACTACTCGTCACGTTAGAGTTGAGTTGGCCTGGAGTGGAGTATTTTCCTATTTTACACA